>NW_027491069.1:2400000-3600000 GCF_021521415.1 Bidens hawaiensis | reverse complement strand
TAAGTGTATGTACTGTATATTTTGAAAAAATATTTACTCTTTAAAACTATGGACTGTTATCCATATGTAAAAGAGTTATGGAAATATTTGCATGAGGGTTGGTTCAAATCCTCTAAAAACGTTTTGATACAAGGTAGTACTAAACACTCAGACTAAAATACACATGAGTCTAGATCCTTACATATATCTATTGTAGTGGGCACACTACAGACATACTGACCATGAGGCAAGTGACTGTCTCTAGGGCGAGTGAAGTCCGATTATGTGGTCTATGCGTATGTTAGTTCCGATGAGATGGGATTGAGACCCATTGAGTCGTTGAACACTATTGGTGTTGTGTCATTACGAATTGTGAAAATGTTTTATTGAGTCAGCGTATTCACCAGCATATAGCTGACATATTTTCAAACTGTTTTCAGGTAATCAGGAGTAAGGAATATTGATGAATATGCCAGTGGAGATAGCAGATCACTAGGCATAGTATTCAGCTGGTGGCTCAGCTAATTTTGTAATGAAGCATATATATTAAACTTGTTTTTAAACAAGTAATTTTGTAAAACATTCAAGGGTGTTTAATTCCCTTTGTTATGAAAGTAAATATTTTTATATTAACAATTTTTGGCTGCAAACTTTGATAAATTGACAAAAGTGATACCAACTGTGAGTCACACGCCTAGGCCCGAAGGCGGGGTGTGACAGTAGCTCAAAAGACACTAATTAAAGCGACAATAATTATTTAACTTCATTAACATTAAAAAAGTACACAAATTCAATAAGTAAATACATCATAACTTTTAATTTGAATAAATATCATAAGGTCAACTAACTATCATCGATCTTGAATATATCAAATACTTGAACCTATAACATGTATAAAAATAGAGTTTGTCAACACGAATGCTAGTGAGAATACATAATTTTTAGTTGTGTGTATATATATATAGGTAAAATCACAATTCATATGTAAATGGTGAGCATTACAACACTTATGAAAATGTAAACAACTAAATAGATATGGACCCGTTCATATTGATACAAAATCAATGTACTTGGGTAAGCGTATGATCATACTAGATGAGAATAGATGAGGATGAGATACCAACCACCAAACATAAAATAAACACTTAAGCACATAAAGCATTATCATAAAGCAGACAATAATAACACATAGACATAAATTGAATTGTGTTTTGAATAGACGAGGAAATAAAACATGAGTAAAGTTAATAAGGTATACATGCTACCCCCAAAATATAAAAGGTGGAAAAGGGGGGTATGTAAACTCGCCTTAACGAGTGGATTAACGAAGACGAGATGATGATAAATTAAGATAAAAATGGTTGAAATCCTCGGGATATGTCAACAAATGTTCCTAGTTGTTAACGATAATATTAGTTAATTAATAAAATAATTATAATAACAAGATTTACGACGGATTTGGGATTCGATAGGGTTCTAAGTACAAGTTTGTTATTAGAAAATTTATTAGTTTAGCTTTCAATATTTAAGTTTATAATCGGGTTGAAAGAATTGGACCTTTTAGGGTTTAGATTATTTTATTTATTAACCATTTACTTAATAATATTATTATGTTTACTATTTATAAAAAAATATAACTAGAGAGTATAAACAAATAAAAAATAAAATAAAAATAATACAACGTGATAAAACGGATACCAATCGGTTTAAAAGAAGTTTGGAGAGTTTATGGATTTGAGTTATTATTATTATTAATATTATTATTATGTTTGATATATAAATAAGTAATTATTATATATAATAATGTATCCATATTAACGGAAAAGTTAAACGAAAATATATTTGGAACCTTTAATATGGTTCGGTTTATTGTAAGACCCCGAGCCCGGGAATCATACAAGAAACTTACAAAATTCTTAAACTCGAAACTGTTCATTTCATTTCAAAAATTAGTTCAGAGTATAAATCAGCTGAAAACCATAATTACTAAAACAAGTTCCCAAAACCCAGGAAGTATGCCCAAAATCAAAATTTAAATATATCTAATAATAATTAAAAGAAGCAGTGTTCATTATAAAATCCCCGACTAGATATGCCTTCAACCGTCCAAGTTGTCCCAAGCACGTCCAAGCGGTAAGCATCCTCCTATAAATCTGAAACTCACACTAACATACACACAAAGTCAGCTTGAGCTGAGTGAGTTCAAGTTTTAATAATTGACATTTAAATAAATCATTCCAAGAGTTTAAATATAAAAACGGGATCTGGACAGTTAGGCCATAATAAACAATAAGTAGTCATACTTATATATCTATATAATTATGCTTAACATCCAAGTAATAACATCAGGGTCGAGCACACGTACAACCCAAACACGTCATATCCAAGTAATAACATCAGGGTCGAGCACATGTACAACCAAACACGTATCATCCAAGTAATAACATCAGGGTCGAGCACACGTACAACCCAAACACGTATCATTCCATCCGATGGTGATCATGCCACACGAGCCTCCCCCCTTACGCGCTTTCCAGGGCCCGCCACAGGATTTAAGAACCTGAGTAGTATAGTTTGGCCAGGCCAAGATCACCATCCATCCGTATGCAAACACAAAGTAGGCATACGCAAACATCCTTAGTCGATAACGACTAATTAACATCGGCAATTATTGGCCATACAATAATACATGTATAATCCGTACAAACATACATAAATATCATCCCAAGGCATATTCTATACCCATAAGACTATGCAAAATAATTTAAATGGTTCATCAAGCAACATCGTTTAGGTGTGTATGCTAGCCCAAAACTTGAAAAGAGTAAAAAGGGGCATCATGAACTCACCTGACACGAGGCACAAAGTCACCACGAGCTAGAGAAACCAGTAAGTATTCCCACAACTCAAATGCCTATCGGATTACGAACAATAATTACTAACGGTACCGAATTGACTCGTTTATCCTACGAGGCGTTCTAATATGGTTCAAGTTACCTAGAGCCTCGACCTCATCACGTTCGACTAAAACAGCCCCTGGGGCCTTATATTTACCAAAACGACCCATAGTTACTCCCGAGAACAATGAATTCTCAAATTACCCCCGCAAGCTCTAGGTGAGACCTATATGCGCGTTTAAGAGTTGTTTAGACACTTAACATCCAACTCAGCCCCGTGTGGACCCAATTTGATAAGTTAACAGCCAACAAGTCCACACGACGCTACACGAGTTGAATGGGTCGGTAACTCGCAAGCAGAACGCACCAACTATTCAATAAACGCGAATATGCGTTGTACCGACACGTTTGAGTAACCGACAACCAATTCAGCCCCAATACTTATAAAAATAATTATCCAACAGCCCTTAACCCGAACCGAAGTCACCCGAACTGAATTGGTCTTTAATTACTTCAACACTCGCGTTAAACGCAACAATTCACTATTCTAGACAACCGAATCCCAACTTTCAATCTACCACTAGTTGACCAATCAAACGAGCACCAAAGTGCATGATACAAAAGTATATTATATTATACTTACCTAGGAAGATTATGGAGCAAAACCTCACTTAAAACAGACCAGAAAGGTACTCGAATGGACAGCCACCGGTTAAGCCTAAAACGAACGAATAGATCAATAACGAGTATAACGTGCATATTTTAGCATGTAAAGATGTATTTTATTACATAGGAAAACCATAGATATTAATTATGAAATTTTTACCAGAGTTGCATAAATGTATTAGATTTATAAAAATATTTTTATTATATTTTTTCAGTGGACACAAAAATCATAAAAATTCTTCCAACACAGAAAGGTGTGTGCAGCTATTTCAGTGAGCAACAAAATGGTTTTATTTTTATAAAAATCATTACCCAACCAAATTAAACGATTCCAATTGGGTTTGATTCCTAACTCAAAATATTAAGTTTCAGAAGTGGAACCAACCAATTTGGACTTGTCGAAAAAGAGTTATGATGTCGGGAAGACAGACCAGAATCCATCACCCCGCATAAAAACCATTCCAATCTCGTCCAAAAATTAAATATTATACCTTTCTGGAAACTAGACTCAACATTATAGAAACAAGAATCGATCAGAAACAATAAATTTTCATCGAGTTACAGACCGAGCTATAAACGAGTACGAATCTGTCAGAAATTGTTATAATCAAAACTCAACCCTAACATGTTCAACAAAGGGTTTAATGGTGAAAAAGAGCTATACTAAGATAGAACCGACCTTGAATTAGATGAGAGATGGCTAGAACCTGCTTGAGGTGGCACGAAAACCGAGGTGGGAACACCTCCTTGCTGCCGATCGGACTCAAGGGAAGAAGGAAAAAGGCTAGGGTTTATGTTATACTAATTTTACACTTTGGCCCTCCCACTTGCAAAACGTATTATCTTGAACCGATAGTTAAATGAATAGACTT
The DNA here is from genome assembly GCF_021521415.1 of Bidens hawaiensis. Taxonomy (NCBI): domain Eukaryota; kingdom Viridiplantae; phylum Streptophyta; class Magnoliopsida; order Asterales; family Asteraceae; genus Bidens; species Bidens hawaiensis. The sequence continues at coordinate 3,595,586 of NW_027491069.1, read as the reverse complement.
ACAAGAATGACTAGAAGGTCCCTAAAGATGCCGGATCGGGTTTTGGTTAAAATACAAACTCTACATGGCATAATCCTTTTTTTTAAACAAAAATTGACGGGTGTTACATTTATTAGACGAGTGGTAAAAGAATATCCATAATATAATTATTATACCTTTTGTATATAGATTAATAAACAAGAAATATTCAAAAATGATTATAATACAAAAAATGATAACAAACCGGGCCTGGGAAGGAGTTCGATGGTTCGGTTTTGTTCGGTTTTGTTAAAAGTCATAATTATTAAGTATTAATAACATGTACTAGTAATAATATAAAGAAAAATAGAGTTTAAAAAATATATATCAGAAACCGCGTCCAGGGGGCTCGTACCCGCGCCTGGCCGGTTCTGAAAGACTTAAGCCACACACAACAGCCATCAGGCTGAGCTTAAACTTGTGAAATATGACAGTTTGAAATTAACATAAACAACTTTGCAAATTGAATCCCAAATTGAAGTATAAACCCTAAGTTTGATTTGTCCAATTGATCAACGAATACCCTTTGTCAATCAAATTGACAGAGGGCTTTCGTTGCATGATGAAATCCGAATCCAAAGCAACCCACATGTACCTTAATCGAACACGAATTGAATGATATCAACGATCTAGGGTTTGCGGCTCAGGCTTGAAGTAGATAAAGGTCGGGACGGCTTCGATTGGTGCAATTGACTTAGGTTTTGGCTTCGTTGTGCAGTGGTGGTGTGGCATCGATTAATTGCGTTATTGTCACACCCTCAAAATCCACTAACGGAGTTTTACCGTCAGAGGGTGTGAACTGCCAGGATCGGAATCATCAGTTATAATCAAACCATAAAATAAAGTTTCAAAACCATGAAAACGTTTACGAGTAATTAAATGCGGAAGCGTAAAAACCATTAATCAAAAGTTGCGTCACGCAGGACGACTTAAAACCAAAGATAATCGTTAAAAATAAGTTCGCAGGACAAAAGCGTTTTCAATCAATGCATGTTCCTAAACCGCGCGCCCGCCTCGGCTACCTGAGAATAACATACTAAAAGTGTCAACACAAGGTTGGTGAGTTCACAAGTTATATAAAATAAATCGTTTAGCGTTTGCGTTCAGCGTTTTACGTTAAGCGTTTTGCGTAACCACGTTACGGCGTTTTGCGTTAAGCGTTTTGCGTAACCACGTTACGGCGTTTTGCGTTAAGCGTTTTGCGTTACCAGATAGTGTTATGTCAAATTATATATCGATAGGTAGCTAGTCTATACAACAAGTATTACTAAGTGTTCGACACCGAAGCTGACTCGTTTAGTAAGTGCCTTGTCACCAGGTCATCCAGACCATGGTACGTGTTAGCCAAAATTACACCCGCTCGACCTCCAGTCGAGTTTAGCGTTGGGTGGGGTTTGTCAAACCCAGTAGTACTACTCAACAGTGACTCGCTATTCTAAATATTAACCGGTTCGATGTGTAGGACTTCAAATGTTTCGTTTGCCACTTAACCTTTACAAGTGATATATAATTTATAACAAAATCTTAAATGCGTAGTGGAGTATGTTATATCCCCCAAGTGAAAAGCGTTTGAAAACAGTTTAAAGAGGGGAAAGTGAAACTCACTGTTTGCGAAGAATTCCCCAAAATAAATCACCAAGATGCGCGTCACCGAAAAACTCTCTCTAACGTTCTAAAACAACAAAGAGATTTTTCTAAGTGCCGGAATATTATCGAGTCTCTAGACCCGGCACATAATACCTATGCACATAACATGTTTCGTGTTTCGTTCGTGAATCGTGTGTGACTTTAACAAGTGTTTTTGTGACACATCACATGTGTAAGCAACCATATACGTGTCATGTATTCATAACGTACATTACTAGCAATTCTTCCCCGTAAGGGCATTTTGGTCAACAATTAACAATCAACTAGCCATTATTCCCCATAAGGGCATTTTGGTCAAATTATGACAATCAATTAGCAGTTATTCCCCGCAAGGGCATTTTAGTCAAAACACGACAATTATCTTGCAATCATTCCCCTCAAGGGCAATTTGGTCAAAACACGATAATAAATTAGCAAGTTTCATATTTCATGCATTTTCACAAAACTCAGCAGCTAGTTTCACCGAGACAGAAATCCTACTAGAAAGATTGTACTACTTCACCGATCATAGCATCTCAATTAATTTACCAAAAATCATCACAGAAGCACATACGTCTTAGGTTTCCAGAACATATTTTATTACATTTTTATTCCTCATAGTTTTCTCACAATCATCAAATCATTACAGCAAACTCATAACAGTCAGATTCATGCACAACAGAATTTTATTGGCAATTCCCATTAAACGAAAAATCCAATAAATGCAAGACCACTTGGGTTAGGTTCCTAACTCAATGAGTCAACTTCCAGAAGTGGAACCAACCCAATTGGTCTCGTAGTTCATGAGATATAATATTTACAAAACAACCTAACAGCAGGTCTAACAGCTCAGCTTTGCACAACATTTTTGTAAAATCATAAAAGTTAACTTCTACTTGTCCAAAAATTACAAATTTATACTTTATAGAAACTAGACTCAACCTAGTTTACTGCAGTACCAATAATCTCAACAAATTTTCACGTTTACACTTCGTTACAGTCACTTAAACATCATATACACATTCTGTCCAGAAACTGTTTGCATCCAAACTCCACATAATAACAATCTATGAACTATCATGCATTCATATGACCCTCTAGACTCCATAAACACCATCCATGCACATCAATTACATATTACATAATTGATTAGGGTTTGTGTTTGAACTCAAATCAAAGACACAACAATCATCATGCAACAAGATTCAATCTAGTTATCAAATCATCATCCAAATAACAACAATCATATTAACTATATGCACTCATGAAATCGGCCAGCTAGGGTTTGTTATTAACCCAACAAACATCAAAATCAATCAACAAGAATGTAAAGGATGATCAATTATACCTTCCTAGCACCTAGTTCTTCAATCAAACACTTGATTTGAGGGTTGAATGTGTATGTAGAGTGGACGGCAGCCAAGGAGAGGGGGGGGGGTGGGGTTCCGATCGGGTTAGGGTTAATAATAATAATAATAATAGTTAGGTTTAAGTTAATGATATATTTATAGACATACAAGTTACACTCAAGTCCCTCCACTTTCAATTGTTGTTTTTCTAACTTAACCAACTAGTTTATGTCTTGAGTTAACGTTTTATACTATGTTATCACATAACACATAAGTCTAACACATAATTATCACATAATTATTGTTTTGACGTTTTTCGTTTATTCATCAATCATTTGCGTTTCGGTGCAAATCCCGAAAGACTACACATGTAGTAAGTGTTAAGCGTCATTTAAACCCTAGTTTAAATGTAATAAAGTGTGTGTTATAGATTCAATGATCTTAAGTTTGAATTGACGGAGTTGAGTTAACGGAGTTAACCTGAAATTGACGATTGTCACAGTTATGAACGTGTATTTATAGGGTTTAGAGACTCATTTAGGTCACGGTTCGTTAAGTACGGGATTTGAGTAAAACGACTGTCATATTCCAAGAATAAATGATGCTTTAAACGCGTTTTCAATCAATTAACGATTTTGTGATGCCATTATTGTGATTTCTGGCGTGGATTAAGCAACAAGAAAGGGGGGGGGGGTTGTCGGCATCGATGGGGAGAGGGGAGGGAAAAAAAGAAAGAAAAAGAAAAAAAAATTATATTTTAAACCAATATGCAAATTTGGTCCCTAAAGTTTTGGGTTGTGTAAAATGAGGGCAAAACTGGAGTTGAGGGGCTAAAATGCATATGTTTGATAGTTATAAAGGAAAATTCATTAGCGAACGAAAAACATAATACACAAAATAATATATGAAATGAATATTCAAAACGAGTCGATTTCGGGTGCAAAAGAGAAATTAACGAATGTTACAGTATTCACAACTTTTTGGAAATTTCGTCCCAAAATTAAAGAAAGCCATAACATAAATAAAGAAAATAAAAGTGAAGAGAGATTTTTTTTAAAAGAAAATAACACAGATTGTCGAGAGACCTGAGTAACATTACAAACGGAAAATATGATAAGGACACTTATATATAGGATGTACCAGCGGCGTATCCACCATGCCCTTATCATAACGATATTTGTATCGTTACCCAAGTCACCCTAGCATCTGAGTTATGACACACAATCGTATTCACTATGAGTCCCATGCAATGATTTTGATAACTATGTGTGCACTCATAATTATTTAGATCGTCGCATGATGCACATAGTTCGTCCCGTTGTGCGGGTTCGAAAACAAATTTATAGGAAACTTTTTAAATCGATATTTGAATGGGATTATTTGATCAAGAGCAATGAAACTACATAAATACGTGAAATTTGATTTGCCATGGATAACTAGTAAATAAGCTTTGAGTATATATATATATATATATGGGATGGATCATGCGAGAAGTGATATTATAGCGAGAAGTGCGAGAAGTCGATCTCAACTATTGATTATCTCTAATTTTTTCAATGCATTAATTCCTCCAATTGCTCTTAAAATATTCTCCACATTAATTCTTTTAGAAAGTTACAAATTTGCATTATTTATTAAATACATATAAAAAATATATATATGTAGGTAAATTATATTAAATTGATCACCTACACAAGTAACATAATAATCTACACATAGCTCATATTCAATTATACAAATTGTTGTTTATTTTTATTTTTTATCAAAATGTAACTCGTATTTACCAACACAACTTATTTTCTGCTACACTAATTTTGTTTCTTTTATTTTTCACCGACACATAACTAATATTTACCCACACGTATATCGTATTCACCTACACAGCTTGCTAGTTCATTTTGTTTTCACCTACATATAAATAATACTCATCTACACATAACTCGTACTTGCCTACACATAAAAGATAAATTATAAAAAATATGATGTGTTCCTACATCGCGAATATTTTACAAGTTTAGGTTAATACTATTGTATGTGATATCATAAACAAGGTTTGTTTTTGTAGGTTAATATTATGATATGTGTAGGTAAATACAAATGGATAGGCTATAACATGAAGTAAATTTGTATATGTAGGTTATTATTGTGATTGTGTAGGTTAACATGATCTAGTTATGTGCACGTATATAAATATTGTGATCTGTGTAGCTGATAACATGAATTAGTTTTGTATGTGTAGGTTAATAGTATGATTTGTGTAGGTATTTGTTTTTATGATGGTTAATATATTTATATTTTTTATAGTATGAGTATGATGGTTTTGTTTTATGAATTGTGTAGAGATTAAATCAAATTAAAAAAATAAAATAAATGTATAATCATTTGTAACTTAACATTATTTAGTATTAATTACCAAAAGAAACTCCTAAACTTTTTATTAATATACTTCTACAATTAAATAATCCGAAATTAAAAACAAAACTTATGATTGACCAGAATCTCTTCTCGCACTTCTCGCACTAAAAAATCTTCTGAAATGAACCCAATCCTATATATATATAAATATATATATATATATATATATATATATATAACGAAATTATTGAAGTTAACCATTAAAAATAATAACAACAAAATGAAATAAATTAGATGGGGGAAATTGTGAAATTAAATGAATAATTCACACATTCAATGCATATGAGTACTTGAGATGACAACAAAATTCGCGAATAAGTATTCACATAGATACACACACAACAAACGAATCACATGATTAAAGAAATATAATAATATATGAGGCTTGAAGTCTGAATTATAAAATCAGATGAGAATAGAGTACCATGAGAATGAGGTGATTTTTGGGGAATTTGGGGAGTTATGTATTACAATATCGAAATAAACTTGTACATGTGACTCCTATTAGATAACTATGTACAACACATGTTCATAGTCCCAATTTCTAAAACAAAATGTTTTGTAGAAAATCGGTCATAGGTAGTTCATGATACAATTACGATACTATTAAATAACCTTGCACATCCATGCACATAGTCCCGGTAAATAACCGGTCATAGACCACTTGAAATGTGATAATAAATTGCGTAACAATAAATAGTGCAATAGACGATATAATGGGAATAGATGAGAAATTGAATTTAATTATAAATAACCATGATTCTCATTCATAAAAAAACTTTAGGAATTCGATAAAATAAACGTCTCTTGTGTAGCATGTATTCTTGAAAGATGAGGCTTAGACTTGGGAATCGTTGATGTAACACACTTTTCCTTGAGTACCTTGAGCAACTTGGTGAATTTGATGTTGGTTGGGTGGGTTTTGGTTGGCTTGGGTCTTGGGAATAGGTTGGCTTTGAATTGCTTGAATGGGTTGGGCTTGGATTGGTTGAGGTTGATTCACTTGGGCTTGGTTGAATTGGGCTTGGGTAGAATGGGTTGGACAAACTTGGGCTTGATAAGCTTGATATTGAGTGGCTTGGGCGGGGTAGGATTGAACTTGGTTCATGTGTGCGAGTCTTAGGCATGCATTGCGAAAATGACTAGGATATCCACAATTGTAACAAGCTCTAATAGTTGAGGGTGTTTGAGTAATCGGTTTAGCATAAGGTAAAGTTTGGGGTTGGGTAAGAGGTGAGGTAAAGGGTTGAATCATGGGTTGGTTGAGTTCACGACACGTGGTAAAGAGGTGACCAAAACGACCGTAATGTGTGCATTGACGACACTTGAGGTTAGGCAAATGGTGGAATTTGCACGTATCACATAAAGGGTGGGGTCCTGTGTAGGGCTTCTTGGTGGATGAGCTTGTTGGGCTTAGGATTGGGCCAAGACATAATTTTGGGAATTTGACTTTCTTTTGTTGTTGTTGTGTTTGGAGGATTCGGGCTTAGAGGATTCATCTTGGACTCTTTGGCGAGCTCGGAAGCGGGCTTATTTTTGGGCTCTTTGGATTTCTTCCGCGTCAAGGTCCCGGCCTTAATGTGGTTCTCGGTGAGGGTACCGGCTAGGGTAATGGAATTGTGAAGTTCCTTCAGGTCTCGACTTAGTACGGAATCTTGGATTTGTATCGGCAAACCCGTGATGTACTTGTCAATGGCACGCTCCAAGGGAGTGACCATATGCGAGATGAGGAGGCTCAATTCGTGAAACCGATCGTTGTAAGTGGTATTATCACCTCCCTCTTGCTTCAAATTCCAAAACTCTCCTTCCAACTTTCGGAGTTCATATTTCCGAAATAACATTTCTAGCATGAGTTTCTTGAGGTCATCCCATGACAAGGCCATGGCAACCTCAGCCCCAAGGTCTTTTTTTTGCTATTCCACCAAGTAAGGGCAATCAATTTGAAAATGCTTGATGCATACATGGTCTTTTTGTCATCTGGACATGCACATTGGCGGAACACGCTTTCCATGTGCTCAAACCATTGAAGAAGGGTTGTAGCACCCTCAGTCCCAAAGTAATCGGTCGGGTTATCGTTGGTGAATTGCTTGATAGATAAAACATTAGGGTTCGCGGGAGCATTAGTGGCATTCACGGCTTGGAGTTGCTAGATGACTATTGGGAGGGCTTCCACGATTCCCTTCGTGATACGAGATGACATGCTACGGCCAGAGTTGCCTGTGCGACGGTTACGGTTGATGAGGCGGGAAGAAGACATGCTACAAGAACGAAATTTTGAAAATTTATTAGATTTTGGGATAAATTACAAAATTTCGAGTTTTTGTGAAAATTCATGAAGGTACAAAAATGAATTTTTTTTATTAGCCTTAACTTGAAGTATTGATAATTAAATGAAATAGTAAAATTTAAACGGTGGATAGATATATACATGAAAATAATCATTCATAAAAAAAATCAAAAATTTAAACAAAAAAATATTCATCGTTGAAATATCCATGTATCACCATGGCTTAATTTTCCAACAAAATATTTAAAATTGATTGAAATCGAGATAAGGGCGTTGAGATGAATGGTTGGAATATCCATGTATCACCATGGCTTTTCCCACCAATTCTTTAAACTAAAATATCATAAGGAAGAACCGAGTTTAGCCACGTATCACCATGAATTCGGTTATGATTTAAGGATGTGATCGTCACATAACCACGATTTGATACAATGAGGGTAGTAGATTCGTGAACGTTTGGTGTGATACGCTTTGGCTTAACAAGTTTCACACTCACACCTCACCCTCTAGTAAGGCAACCAGGTCTCGCGGCTGATCGAGATTTATGCGCGTTGCACTTCCTTAGGCTCGCAAGCCTTTGTGTTAAGGGATCGATGTACAGGTGTGTCCCCCTTACAGTTACTACGTATCCGTTACACGAATCATCCTCAAGGAGAGGGGAGTAAAAATAATGGGAATTCTTAAGAAATTTCCCATTTTAAAATAATAACTAGGGTTTTGAAAAAAAAAATTGAAAGTGAGGCGTAGCCTTGGAATTTGTGTGTGCTTTATGTACAAAAGTAATATCAAATCATTAAATAATATTTAAGCTACCGCAACCAATCATATAAATTAGGGTGCAAACACGTAAAGGCATATCACATATAAGACCCTAAGCATGCTACTAGGTCGTTATATATAACCACCTATCTTATAGCATTCGGCTCTGATACCAATCTGTCACACCCTTACCAAAGGCGGAACATGCCGACGCGTAACGTATTGATTGGACAGTAGCTCAAAAGACACTAATTCAATACGTAAATACATCATAACTTGTAATTTGAATAAATATCCTAAGGTTAACTAACTATCTTCGATTTTGAATATATCAAATACTTGAACCTGTAACATGTATAAAAATAAAGTTTGTCAACACGAATGATGGTGAGAATACATAAGTTATATATATATATATATATAGGGGAGATTTCAAATGAGAACCTCTTTGAGTTTTAAGAACTCGAAAGAACTCAGTGTAACGATTTTTTTTTCGAATTTTTTTTACACATGCATAATATATGTAGGTTACATAAACGTAAAAAAATTATAGAATTTTTTGCCCACCGAGTCGACTTTTTACACATGTGTAACGGACGTAAAAGTTAATGTAACCACTTACATCTTTATTTTCTCTCCTACTTTGACTTTTTTGCCAGATTTAATCTTAACCACATATTCCAATCCATTTAATTAAATGTGTGGCTTAGAATGAAGTTCTTAAGTTCTTAAAACTCAACATAGTTCTCAAAAGATCCCTCCCCTATATATATATATATATATATATGTATATATGTATATATATATGTATATATATATATAGGGATGGGATCTAGAGAGAACTCTTCTTAAAGAGAGAACTAGAGAACTAATAAAAATTATTTTTAACTTTTTTTAAAAATATATTTTACGATTTTCTTTTCTTTCCTCCTTCTAATAAGATAATATTGTTCCTAAAAAAATATCGTTGATGTATTGCATATGTGCACTAATGTGTATTGCATATTACAATAGTGTTTTATTGCATATAATACAACACAATTGCATTATACAAACAATTGCATTATACAATACACACTATTGAATATATGCAAATACAAACACAAATAATTTTACTAAAAAAAACTTTCGCATATACGTAATACAACACTAATGCACATATGCACTATATTGTTTTTTTTTTTGGTATTTTTGTATATAATATAACACTATTGCACTAATACAATACAAAAAATTACATATATGCTATTCAACATTATTGCACATATCAAAATACACACTAGTGCACATATGCAATAAAAAAAAAGTCGATGTATTGCATATGTGCACTACAACGAGTGTATTATTTTTTATTTTTTTTATATTTTTCTAGTGAATGGTAACAAAATATAAGAATAATGGCAAAAATAAAAATTTAAAAATATTGTTTTTAATTAAATTAAAAATATTTCTTTATTAGTTCTCTCTTTAAGAAAGAGTTCTCTCTTGATGCTCTATATATATATATATATATATATATATATATATATATATAGGTAAATCGCAATTCATATGTAAATGGTGAGCATTACAACACTTATAAAAATGTAAACTAAATAGATGTGGACCTGTTTCTATTGATACAAAATCAATGTACTTGGGTAAGTGTATGATCATACTAGATGAGAATAGACGAGGATGAGATATCAACCACTAAACATTAAATAAACACTTAAGCACATAGAGCATAATCATAAAGCATGCAATAATCACACATAGACATAAATTGAATTGTGTTTTGAATAGACGAGGAAATAAAACATGAGTAAAGTTAAGAAGGTATACATGCTACCCCCAAAATATAAAAGGTGGAAAAAAGGGGTACGTAAACTCGCCTTAACGAGTGGATTAACGAAGACGAAATGACGATAAATTAAGATAAAAACGGTTGAGCTCCTCAGGATATGTCAAAAAATGTTTCTAGTTGTTAACGATAATATTAGTTAATTAATGAAATAATTATAATAACAAGATTTACAATGGATTTGGGATTCGATAGGGTTCTAAGTACAAGTTTGCTATTAGAAAATTTATTAGTTTAGCTTTCAATATTCCGGTTTATAATCGGGTTGAAAGATTTGGACCTTTTAGGGTTTAGATTATTTTATTTATTAATCATTTACTTAATAATATTATAGCGTTTACTATTTGTAAAAAAATATAACTAGAGAATATAAACAAATAAAAATAAAATAAAAATAATGCAACGTGATAAAACGGTTACCAATCGATTTAAAGGAGTTTGGAGAGTTTATAGATTTGAGTTATAATAATAATAATAATAATAATAATAATAATAATTATAATTATTATTATTATTATTATTATTATTATTATTATTATTATTATGTTTGATATATAAATAAGTAATTATCATATATAATAATGTATCCATATTAACGAAAAAGTTAAACGAAAATTTATTTGGAACCTTTAACATGGTTCGGTTTATTAGAAGAGTGGTAAAAGAATATCCATAATATAATTATTATACCTTTTGTATATAGATTAATAAACAAGAAATATTTAAAAATGACTATAATAAAAAAAATGATAACAAACCGGGCCTAGGAAGGAGTTCGAAGGTTCGGTTTTGTAAAAAGTCATAATTATTAAGTATTAATAACATGTACTAGTAATAATATAAAGAAAAATAGAGTTTAAAAAATATATATTAGAAACCATGTCCAGGGGGGCTCGAACCCGCACCTGGCCGGTTCTGAAAGACTTAAGCCAAACACAACAGCCATCAGGCTGTGCTTAAACTTGTGAAATATGACAGTTTGAAATTAACATAAACAGCTTTGCAAATTGAATCCCAAATTGAAGTATAAACCCTAAGTTTGATTTGTCCAATTGATCAACGAATACCCTTTGTCAATCAAAATTGACAGAGGGCTTTCGTTGCTTGATGAAATCCGAACTCAAAGCAACCCACATATACCTTAATCGAACATGAATTGAATGATATCAACGATCTAGGGTTTGTGGCTCAGGCTTGAAGTAGATAAGGGTCTGGACGGCTTCGATTGGTGCAATTGAGTTAGGGTTTGGCTTCGTGATGGTGCAGTGGTGGTGTGGCATCGATTATTTGCGTAATGAGCATTTATTTATAGGTTTTAGAGACTCAGTAGGTCGCGGTTCGTTAAGTACGTGATTTGAGTCAAACGACTGTCATATTACAAGATTAAACGATGCTTTAAACGCTTTTTCAATCAATTAACGATTCTGTGATGCCAAATATCGTGATTTCCGGAGTGGATTAAGCAACAAGATAGGGGGGGCTGTCGACATCGATGGGGAGAGGGGAGGGAAAAAAAGAAAGAAAAAGAAAAAAATTATATTTTAAACAATTTGCAAATTTGGTCCCTAAAGTTTGGGTTGTGTAAAATGAGGGCAAAACTGGAATTGAGGGGCTAAAATGCATATGTTCGATAGTTATAAAGGAAAATTCATTAGCGAACGAAAAACATAATACACAAAATAATAGAGTTAATGTCCATTTTCGTCCCTGTGGTTTGCTGCTTTCGCCACTTCAGTCCAAAGTTTGAAATTTTGTCAATTTAGTCCTTATGGTTTTAAACATTTGCCAATTACGTCCTCTTGTCTAACGGCATCCAACTATGCCGTTAGTTTAAGGGGTATTTTTGTCTTTCTCCTGTTTATGTTTAGTTAATGGCCAGTTTCGTCCCTGTGGTTTGATACTTTTGCTACTTCAGTCCAAAGTTTGAAAATTTTTCAATTTTATTTTTAATTTATTTTTTTTTTCTTTTTTTTTTGTCTATAGCCCTTAAGAGCATAATCCAAGCCCAAAATCATCGAGCATCGACCAAACAGGTTTACGTTTACTCTGTCGATAACAATAATCATACCCTCCTCGTATTTAGTTTCTAGACATTTTCTAAACTCTCCCCCATGGTGGAATTCATTGGTAAAGTGGTCAAGGTAATTCCCTAAAACCGTACTATACCGATAAAACTAAAATCGTTTATTTAGTTAATGCATAATAGTTACGGTTTAGAGATTAACATATTGTAGCAAACATCTTGGTCGAAATCACATCAGGAGGTGGAATATCCAGCATTTCCTGTTTGCTCTAGAAATCGATACACTAGATCGCATGTGTGTTCTTTAAATTGTGGTGTTGTTCTTGAATTCTTTATATCGACTAAAATTCTAGGGTTGAATTCGACGAATTCAAGAACAATACCAAGATTTGAAGAACACACAATGCGATTTAGTGCATCGATTTCTTGAGTAAACATGGAAATGCAGGATATTCGACCTCTTGATGTTGATTTCGACCCTGATGTTTGCTACGATATGTTAATCTCTAAACCCTAACTATTATGCATTAATCAGAGAAACGATTTTAGTTTTTTCGTATAGTTCGGTTTTAGGAAATTACCCTGACCACTTTGCCAATGAACTCCATTATGGACTGATGTAGCAAAAAAAAATACTGAATAAATTAAACATAAAATTGAAAATTTTTCAAACTTTGGACTGAAGTAGCAAAAGTATCAAACCACAGGGATGAAACTGGCCATTAACTAAACATAAACAGGAGAAAGACAAAAATACCCCTAAAACTAACGGCATAGTTGGATGTCGTTAGACGGGGGGACGTAATTGGCTAATGTTTAAAACTATAAGGACTAAATTGACAAAATTTCAAACTTTGGACTGAAGTGGCGAAAGTAGCAAACCACAGGGACGAAAATGGCTATCAACTCCAAAATAATATATGAAATGAATATTCAAAATGTGTCGATTTTGGGTGCAAAAGAGAAATTAACGAATGTTACACATATGGTAGTTATTCGGCCCATTTTCCTTTATTTTTTCTCAACTTCTTCTTCATATTGTTGACAATATGGTCTTGTTTGAGGATTTTGCTTGCCTATTGGCTTGAGGGTGTACTGGCGTGGAAGTGATCATTTTAATATCCCATGCAACACAGAAATCGGTGGTCCATTTGCCAATGTATTGAGAGCCATTGTCACGGATTATCTCGGCCGGGATTTCGAAGGGTGTCAGGATATTCCTTTTGATGGAAGATTTCACTTCTTGTTCTCCAACATGAAAACCTTTCCTCCAGGAGCCTTTGATAATTCACCCATAATATCCATTCCCCACTTTAAGAAGGTCCATGGAGATACGATCAGATGAATAGGTTAAGGCGGCTGGTGAAGAATGTTGCTATGTCTTTTACATGCATTACACTTTTGAGCATAGATTATTGCATCCTTCCTCATGGTTGGCCAATAATAACCAGTCCTGAGGATCTTGGAGAACAAGGATCGACCTCTAGTGTGATTCCCACAGTCGCCTTCATGGATATCTTTTAGAACTTCTTATGTTTCAGGATCCTCTAGGCATCTCAAGTATGGTCCTGCAAGAGACTTTTGATAGAGAATGCCATTTAAAATAACAAACTGAGATACCTTCATACGAAAAGCTTTAGGATTCTATCCTTAGGGATCTCATTATGTTGAAAAAATTTATTGATAAGCTGGATCCAGGATTCCTGATTAGCTTGAGGATCCTGTGCAGTAGCGTCTTCCATGTCTGTTACTTCTTTCTTATTGCACTCAGGAATATCTATGGCCGGATTCAGGATGTGTATGATCAGAATTTTTATCTCCGTCGGGATCCAAAATGTTGAGCCAAGATTTGCCAAAGTATCTACTTCAGCATTTCCCTCTCTTGGACCCTGTTCAATGACAAAAGAATCGAATTTCCTTGCCATTTTTTGACTATCTGGAGATATTTGGTTAATTTTTCACTTTTAACAGCATAAGAGCCATTGAAGTGATTAGCAAGTAATATGGGATCCACAAATACATGAATATTCTTAATTTTTAAATCCTTAGATAGTTAAAGGCCATCAATTACTTAGCTTCATTATTGGCGGCTTAGAAAGCATATCTGATTGCCTGGGTATTATGTCCCCCATGTGGCGATTTCTTAAAAAAGTTGTAACTTAATTTCATAGCTGAATTGGTAGCAAAAACCAAAGCAAGTCCCGTAGCTAAAAAATTCCATACAAAATTCCATAGCTTAAAAAAACCTAGCAAAATTCATATGCTAAAAAAACCGTAGCAAAATTTCATGGCTAAAAATTCGTAGCTAAGATCCGTAGAAAATATTTCTCTAGAAAAATCAGTAGCTAAATTAACTAAAATAGTGAAGTCTTTCTGTGGGGCTAAAACGGTTATAAAATATGATTCCGTAGCTAAAAGTTGTAGCAAAAAAATTAGCTACAAGACTTGTACCTACGAACCAAATCCGTAGCGAAAGGGTTGTTATCTATGGATTGCTACGGATTTGGCCATATCAAATGCTTATTTTTTTAGTAGTGTCATTTTCAACGTTCTCTATCTTCTTTAGTCTTTACAGCTACTGTATATGCATTGCCATTTTTTTTAAGAATAAATATTTATTAATATATATTTATATATGGCCATTATAATCATTTATATTATAATAGATCAAAATTATTAATATACCTTATTAAATATTAGCCTGGTAATTGTTGATGGGCCGTATTACCCTTACTAGCTAATAAAGTGTTTCTCCTTGGGTGTATATATAGAGAAAATAAATTAACATCATAACCTAATCTTACACACATATGAAATTCATGTGCCTCCTCTCTCCCTCCCTCTCTCTCTCTCCTAAAACCAGATTCCTCTCAAAAATCCTAACTCCATCCTTAACTATACACCCTAAAGGGGAATTGAACCAAGCTGACAATCACGTCGTCTATATCCTTCTCTAATGCGGTTACTAATCCCCATGTTGTAATATGTACGGATATAAATATAGGTTTATCATATTATCATGTTTTTCCATTACTAACATGAAGAACTAATCAACATGTGGTATCAGAGTGATGATGATTAATCAGTTCTTCATGTTTTCCCTAAATTTGGAATTAAAATCGAAAGACCTGAAATTTGATTAAAACTCTAATTTTTTCGGTTTTCCGTTTTCATGTTTTGTTAAGAAAACTAGTTATAATTGATAAAAGTCGTAATTAAAACTCTAACATATTCAAAATCTATAAAAAAATATGTTTAAGATTTCGATTCCAGAGAAAACTGACTAAAGATTCTTCGAAGATGTTCTTCATGTTCATCAAAAAAATTTGAAGAATCATCCGTATTTTGGATGAATCGTAAGATTAAAATGTGTTGTTTTCAATTTTAATTGATTTTTATCTATTAAAAATTTTTGAAACATGATATAGTTTTATCAATAAAAGATTTCAAAATCTTAGAAAAATATAATTAAATCATCTAAATTAGAAAACAAGATAATCTATTAAATTTCGAATTCCATCTTATCATAAATTAGTTTTTGGTATTTAAAAATAATTTTTGGGATAAAATAGTTTATGGGTTTAAAAATAGTTTATAGGTTAAGGATTTAAAAATAAATTTCGGTTTTTTCTAAAATGGTTTATGGGTTACCAAAATCCCGAAACCTTAAAACCTGAAAACTCTCATAAATCTTGAAAACCCACTAAAAGTCGGACTCACTAAATTTCCAGCGAACTCATAATTCCCGAGAACTTAAAATTTCCAAGAACTCAAAATTTCCGATAACTAATTAAATGTTTTGTAAACAATTATATCTTATAAAAATTTACAAAACATACAAAAGTTGGACTTAAATGAATTTTGATGTATCACTTATAACCAAATGTGATGTGTTACGTCTACCATATCATTCAAGTCTAACTACATGCTTTTGTTAGTTTTGCCTAACATGATACAAATGTCTAGTTTCTACCCAAAGGTGATATGTTACATTTTTATCTAGCAAAACTAGCCGGTGCATAATTAAAATAATTGTCTCACTTCTGCCTAAAGTGTGTTACAATTGTTTTCACATACTTAAATGAATTTTAATCCTGCCCAAAGGTGATTTATTTTTTTATTTAAGTAGAACTTTTAATTATATTCTATTAGTTGGATGTTAATAATAGACATATCACATATTCAATAAAAGATAATGATCCTCACATTATATATGATCCTTCATTTATCTAATGATCATAAACTTTAATCTGTATTATTTGAATATCTCATAACATTACTCACTGTAACTTTCTTCTATAAATAACTATCTCATCGAAAGCATCCACTATAATCTCAAAACACCATATGAGTTTTGCCTCATAAAAATTTTCAATAACATTTAGCTCTTCTCAATTTTGATTATTCCCCAGACATAACATAACAATTCTCTCGCTCTTTCTAATAACAATCATTCTATTGAAAGCTAGAACATAACAAATAGGATGAGTCAAACATAATTTCTCTTATAATAATAAAAAATTCATTTAAATAAATGTTATCACTAGAGTTTTTATAGATTCAGTTTTCCCTAAAATTAATCAAAATAACTCATAAGATGCGTGCATTCCTTTGAAATTCTAACTATAAGGTTAAATAATATCCCTGAATATATCATAATGTACAATACCATGACCTATAAAATTAAGGGCTTACACATGGAACTGAGTAAACTTTTCCAATGCATTACATACTAAATTTTTCACTAGTACAATTAGATGCCTTAATAATCAACTATAACACTTAGATGTACCAAAGGAAAATGAGTGTGTTGATCTGCAACATATGTAAGAGAAGAATCTGGCACTGGAAAATAAGATGTTATTCATCTCACTACCACTAAAATCAAAAAGAGGATAATTCTAAGGTCCATAGACATAATACAGGTATTACATTCATCTTTAAGTTCTTCAAGGAAACGTCTCACTACATAAATATGCCACTAGACTAAGCATAAACAACGAGACTATCCATAATTCATAAGAACATCTGGCTAAAATCTGTAGTCATATATTAATGGTATTTAAGTTTGCTAACAATAATATTCTAATTAGCACATGATAGGTTGAGTCTAATTCTTTTAAGTTTCCTTACCTAAAATCAACAAATAACTAGCATGAGGGTTAGTGACAAATTTAAATGTTAAGGCTATTAAAACCATAATAAATTGTATACTAGTTACGCTTTATGATACCTTACAAAATTCTGGAGATTATTAAAAATTCGGTATCAATACTTACGCAACATTATGACAGTTATGAGATTTGCATAGCCAACAAAAGGTCACCATTACCTTAAACTCTCATATTATTTGTTATCAATATTTGGATAGAACTAAATAATACTACACATTTTCTCACTTTTTGTTATCATGGAAATGAGAATGCAACAAAAGACAAATGAGACTTAAAATTTCATCCATTAAAACTAAATTTCATGAGAAATCATGACATGGTTGATGATGATAATTTTTCATCTAATCTCATTCTCAGTGATTTTAAATCATTTGTTAGATGCCTTAAACATTACTTGGCTTGAGGTATAAGTATGGGTCTACCAGAAATTTTCAGATATAATTCATTTATCATTTAAAGACTATCCACCTGTATCTAATATGTCCTCTACAGTCCATGGTTATAAAGAGATCCACTCATATATACTTAATATGATTTCATCTAAATGTGTCCCTAAGTTTCTTATGGCATATGGACGTTAAGGAAATCAAATCAAGTTTGACGTATGTATGACAAATTTTCACATCACATACATCATTGAAACTTCTCATGTATTTTTCCTACAGATATTGAAGATCAGTAGGAGCCATAAGTGTCTTAATCATAATTTTCAAGATTTGCAAGAGGTGGGGAGTGAAAACTTGATATTAACTCAATTACACCTCTTATACAAGACACTACTCCATTACAAAACTGTTTCATCAAAACTTATCTCCTTATAATTTAACACTACTCTTACAAAAGTTTCATTGTTGCTTAAATACGGGCATATTCATATTTCTGACTAAACTAATCCCCACCAAGAGAAACTACAACAACTTATATTGTTTACTTGTTTCTCTATTAGAATATATTGGTCTTCAAATATTGACCCTAAGAATGCCAATTTCCTAAAAGATTTCTAAGGTCAGTAGGAGCAGTAAAAGTCCTTATAATGACTTGTTAGAAGTACAAGAGGCGGGGGAAGAGAGTCATTAAATTTTACTCCGAATTTAACTTTGATTACACCTCTTGTATATCATACTGCACCAACTCTTACACATTTAGAATCCTGAAAATGATAGAAACCTAACCAAGAGCTAATCCATAAAACTGAAACTCCTAATAAACCCAAAAACCAACTCATAAGGTCATCTAGGTTTTAAAACCTACTAACTTTGATGATTATGTAACCTCCCTAACTAAAGTTGAATTGGATGTTGGAAAGTTTACTTATGTTCGGGTATTTTGTATATATATTAGTGTGTTACTTATGTAGTGTTGTTTAGTATATTGTTGGAACTTTGGTACTTCATACGTGCTTTTGTATTTCAGGTCATTGATCATTTGATGCTAGATTGTCGCTATCTAGTCAAAAGTATTAAAATTAGTGTTCCTAATCACCTAAGCAAGCTAGGGTAAGTATGGTGTCGAACCGCGAGGAGTATGTGGTCAGTGTAATGCGAAAGTGATTCCTAACATTATGAAGTCAACTATAAACAGTGCTGATCACACTAGCAAAAGATTGGTTTTAATATTAGTCAAACAAGTTAACAATTTTCAAGCAATTACTAAAGATAAATCACACCCAGGGTTCAAGTAAGTAAATAAACAGCCATCTCATGTTCACCTAACATATTTTAATTATCAATGATCAACTCAGATTGACTAACTAGATAAACCTTAGGTATCCACGCTCGCTAACACATGTCACTGGTTATCAAACAGTCCCTGCCAGTGTGACTGAACTAAGGGCAAACGTATGCTTCATCATATTCAAACTAGTCAAAACAATCCTATAAGCAATTATCATAGCAACTGGCAAACTAATTGTTCTGATCGAAATAAACCTAAACCGACTGAGTGCGCAGTAATACCAAACATCAATACTCATAGATTAATAAAAGAAAATTACAAATAATTCGTTCTTAACACATGAGAAAAACTGTTAAATACAATTCTCTAAATCCCGGGTTTGATTCGAAGGGTCTAGCCTCGTCTCGGCATCTCTCGGGTTTCGATTATGATGGATTGGATCATGTATGGAGCCTTGAGATGATTGGAAGTTCTCCTCCTTGCTGCTCTAGAAACTGCTTAGAAACTGAATGATAGCGTTTAGGTGCGTCAAAACGTGATATAAAATCAAACCCTAACTTTCCCGACTGTGGTTGCACGATGGTCCCCCTCCCTGGACCATCTAGCTACGTAATGGGTGAAGGTAACTTCATATTTAGATTCCTCTCGTCGAGAAACCCAAAATTCATATATTATGGGTCCCGTAACTCATTTTCTAGCCCAGGATATGCTCGTTTTACTTCCTGGTCGCTTTTTGTGAACCCATTTTGTTCAGTTTTAGCATCGGCTTTAGGTTTCTCATCCAAACTCTTCCTGAATCCTTCTAACACTTCCTAAGACTTCAATTTATGCTCCGGTCTTCTCGAGATATCATTTCATGCTCGTACAAGTCTCCAATTTAGCATCTTTAACGATCAATGACCTGAAATACAAAAGCACGTATGAAGTACCAAAGTTCTAACAATATACTAAACAACACTACAAAATTTATAACGTCCGTAAATTCCGATAAAAGATTTAGCCTTGTAGTGATTGCGTACACCTTCGGGCTTGACCCGGCATTCTTCCGAGAGCTCCTTTCCACCCCGTAAACTTAACTTGCTTAACTTTTCATGCAAGTTCAACTCTTAATAAAGTGGAGAGGCCAAAATGTTTTATTGTTATTATATTTTATATATAAAAAAAACCCTAAACCTAACCCAAACCTCCGATCGGCGCATCCCCCACTCCCTTACCTTCTCGTTTTGCATGCAATCAGCCACCGTCCGGCCGTCCAAACTTCAATTCCAGGTCGGTATTATATGTATACAACTCTTTTTTACCTTAATTCATCCTTATGGCGCGTTTATTCGTTGAAATTCGGTTGTTTTTAGGCTTGTCGGGTGGCTGTCCATTTGGGCAGTTTTGGGGCTGTTCCGGCTAAGGTTTTTGCACCACCATCTTCTTAGGTATGTCACTTACAACCTACTAAAATTTCATGGCCAATGGAGGTGTTTAGGTCGGTCAATCGATTTTAGTTCGAAAACTAAGGTTTATCGGGTGTAGGATTGGTAATTGTTGAGTTTGATGCGTTAATCGATCGGATGACCGACCGAATCAGTTTGTACAGCCCTAGGGGGGTTTAAGAGCTGTGGGAAAATTAAAATTTTGATACTCGGGGCTGTTTTGGTTGGTGATTGGCCAATCGAGTCGGCGGTGCGCGAATTTTTGTTTAAATGTTAAATTGAAAGTTGTAAAAAGGAACCGTCAACCCTATCAACTCGGGTGACATAATTATGATGTAAGAAAAGGTTAAGATGGGAATTTGGTCCATTTGGGGCTGATTCGTTTGACAATGGGTTTTAAGATTTATTACGCGCGTATTCGACTCGATTTGATTACCGGTGGGTGAGTTATGCATCATGGTTAGCCCCGGCCATATTCGTAGGGTGGATTTGGTTAGTGGAAATGTTTAGGGGCTGAGGTAAAGTAATTGGGTTTGGGTTGGGCCTCGGCCCAAGTTGTTGGGCCTTGGGCCAAGCGGTTGAGCCTTGGGCCAAGGGTTGGGCCTTGGGCCAAGTTGTTGGGCCTTGGGCCAAGTTGTTGGGCCTTGGGCCAAAGTGTTGGGCTTGAACGGCCCATTATGCAAGAGTGTTCTTACGGTCCAGTTTAGTGACGCGTTGCGTGCATTTTACAGGCCCTTGCTTGTGAGTGAGTACTTAGGGAGTCCTTAGCTCGTTGCTGGTGTTTGGTTGACCTCAGGTGAGTTCATGATCCCCTTTTTACTCTTTTTACGTTTTAGGCTAGCATACACACCGAAATCCAATTTTATACGATTTTACCCGTTACAACCATTTGAATGGTACTACCTGGTCTCACTCATGATTGTGCATTTTGAAAGTTATATTTGGATTATTTTATATGCTTTAGGATATTTTAGACTCGTTTATGGTCTTGTACCCTTTAAGGTTACATACATTATTAATGGTCTAGACTCGAGGATGTTAATAGGCTTGGTAGTAATTGAATACGAGTAGACCTATTTACTTAGTTCATGTATTGGACTGATTATTATATATTACCTTATGGCCCATAGGCTTACTTGTAATTTGGAATGTCTTGGGATGATATATATATATATATATATATTTATATATATATATATATATTACCTTATGGCCCATAGGCTTACTTGTAATTTGGAATGTCTTGGGATGATATATATATATATATATATATATATATATGTATGTATGTATGTATGTATGTATGTATGTATGTATGTATGTATGTATGTATGTATGTACGTATGTATGTATGTATGTACGTATGTATGAGTATGTGTTACCTTAGAGCCTACGGTTGTGTGATGATATTTCGTTCCGCGTGACTAAGAATGATGTGAGTAGGCTTATTGATGTGTGTGTGCATGGTGATCACGGTCTGGTCAAATATATTACTCGGGTTTTCAAATCCCGTGGTGGAGAGGCCCGTGTGGCGTGATCATCATTTTGGCGGGTCAAATATATTACTCGGGTTTTAAAATCCCGTGGTGAAGAGGCCCGTTGTATGTTGAGCCGTGATCGGGTCAAATATATTACTCGGGTTGTACCCGTGGTGGAGAGGCCCGTATCACGTGCTTGGATGTGTGAGCCGAGATCGGGTCAAATATATTACTCGGGTTGTACCCGTGGTGGAGAGGCCCGTATCTCGTGCTTGGATGTGTAAGCTGTGACGGAGTCAAATATATTACTCGGGTTTGACCCGTGGTGGAGAGGCTCGTGTCACATGCTTAGGTCTTACCGCGTCTGGGTCAAATATATTACTCGAGTCTTGACTCGTGGTGAGAGGCCCGTGTACGTGTGTTTGACGATGAATGTATTACTTGGTGAATTATATTATTTATTTTATTTTTATCCTCTCTATTGTTTGTAACTATAAATTTGAAATAAAGTATGAATTATTGTTTATGAAAACTTGAACTCACTCAGCTCAAGCTAACTTTATGTGTATGTTAGATTGACTTTCAAGTTAAGAAATGGATGCTACCGCTTGGACGTGTTGGATGCTACTCGGGAGGTTGAAGGCATTTCTGGTCGAGGAATTCAAATAAAACAAATATTTTATTTACATTTGATTTTAGACACCTGTACTCGTGTTTGGGATTTTTAATACTTAAACTTTTTCCGTTGTTATTTACTCTGAACTGGTTTTAAATACAAAGAATTGTTTGGTTTTAAATTTTTGTGAAATTGTGGATGTGATTACCAGCTGTAGGATTCTCGGGATTCGGGGTCTTACAAGTTGGTATCAGAGCCATGGTTCGAGGGATCCGAGCATTCCCAAATGCTTGGACTCGAACTGTAAAATAAAAGACTAGAAATGCCAACCGCGAGTAGCTGCACGCCAAGAGGTAAATTTTATATTTATGTATTCATTTTTATAAGCATGAGGGTTTTATTATGTGCATAAACTGCTTAAGTGTTAGATGGGATGCTAATATGGTTAGGGGCAGGGGGTGCTTAGGATTGGCGGGTAAAGTAAACAATTAATAACACTTGATCAACATTATTAGCAGTTTACCCTTACTTTCCATGTTCTAAACGCCACCTGTGCTTGATTGTGTTAAAATTCTGTCTTTGTAGGGATAAGTCATGGTTAATACTCATACTGCTAAGAGAGGTCGTCCGAATGTTCGCGGCCGTGATGAAATCTTAATACAATTATTTTCATCAAGAACCAAGTGGACTAATGTACCTACCTCAAGATGAGTGGGAGCAACTAAAACAAATTTGTCCTTATACTGATGACATTCTTTTGACAAGTATATGTTACATAAGTCAAAGCATTGTTCACACATACTTTGATATGGTAAATCTCAGAGATATCCCTTACATTATAGATATCATAGCATTATGAGACAGCCTCAAAGTGACGTTAATTTTGTTCCATAAGTTTTACTTTAAATGGGTCCTTACACATGTAACAAACAATATTGCTCTCCTTTAGAGGATAATAGGATCACTAAGATTATTTCCTTATGCTTCATCAAGTAGAAGCCTTATGTAGGTTCAAGTCTATACTCGTTTGGATATACTCAAAATTGGAACACAGTAGATATGTCTAGGTTAATGTAAAGCATCTAAAAGAGTATTAAAATATCTTTAAAGGAAATGAAAGACTATAATTTATTTATAGAAGAAGTGAGAACTCAAATCAGTTTATTACTCTAAACTTTTTTATATTCAAATATAAGAAAATGTAATTCTCGGGATATACTCTTATTTCAGCAAATAAATCTATCTCATGGAGGAGTCCTAATAAATAGAGAACAATAACCTAAGTAATAATCACATAATATGTTGATTAATCACAAAACAATTGTCAATAAATGTTGTTGAAAATTTATTAGTTGACTTATAAGTTTATTAACTCCATATAAATTATATATTGAAGACTTAGAGTGATACAGTCAGCTACCATGTTTTCTCAAACAGTAGTAGTTCGAGAGGTGCCGCACTAAAATTTCGTTATGAAATTAATTTTTCGTTTATGAACGAAATGAGGAAACTAAATTTTCATATCTAATACATTCATGATATGCTTAAGGATCCGATAACTAAAATTCTATCACCCATAAGTCTTATATAAGCGCTTAATAATTAGGACGGGATTACTAATGACCATGTATAATTGCATATCGTACTATGAATGACTAATTATTAATTTTCCTCGGTTTTGATTTTATATGTCTCTTAATATGTTCTACATGCATAAGGACATATTGACGGGTGCTTCGTAGAGCCACCCTTAAATGTAGTAATTCTAATACAAATGAATGCTTTAATGTGCAATTTCAAGGATTTAGGTTACTACCTTATATTGTGTTATCGTAGGTACATGTGAGGAAAGAAGGATGCTCGAGTATGTTCAGATGAAAAGGAGCAAGAGACCTGAGATCGGATGTGAACAACCATGACTTGAGGAAGAAAGTGAGATCTTAGAGTTGAAGCCTCAACCACCTCTAAACTACCCAACTATTTCTGACCAATGGAACCCCAACAGACTGGAGTCCTACACCTCCTGCCATACAACATCTCAAACGGTGGCATCCCAATCGTGGCGTGACAACTGTTATTACAAGAGAACTCGACTAACGGTAAGTGACGATCCCAACTACCACCAAAATCGATAACACAAGCCCGAAACATATCCTCAAGAGTCTGT
The DNA here is from genome assembly GCF_021521415.1 of Bidens hawaiensis. Taxonomy (NCBI): domain Eukaryota; kingdom Viridiplantae; phylum Streptophyta; class Magnoliopsida; order Asterales; family Asteraceae; genus Bidens; species Bidens hawaiensis. The sequence continues at coordinate 3,570,733 of NW_027491069.1, read as the reverse complement.
ATGGTCCTCTCGGATTGACCATCCGCCTGCAGGTGATAAGCGGTACTAATGAGGAGTTTGGTACACATCTCCTCATGAAACTTCTTCCAAAACCTGGAGGTAAAACGCGTATCCCTATCCGAAACAGTAGATACCGGCACCCCGTGCCTAGAAACGATCTCGCGAATAAACACCTCGGCCATCCGCTCATAATTAAAAGTTTCTCGAATCGGCAAGAAATGAGCGCTCTTGGTCAGTCTATCAACGATTACCCAAATGGTGTCATAACTACCCCTAGAAGTACGAGGCAGTTTAGTCACAAATCCATCGTAAGATGCTCCCACTTCCACTCAAGTATTTCCAAGGGTTGAAATTTCCCGAAAGGCTTCTGGTGCTCAGCATTAACTTGTAGACACGTCAAACACTTACTCACGTACTAAGCCACCTCATACTTCATCGCAGGCCACCAATAATTTTTCATCAGGTCCTGGTACATCTTGGTCGCGCCCGGATGAATGGAATAGCGCGACTTGTGTGCCTCATCCAATATTTTACCTCTGAATCCCCATACCTTGGTACCCATAAACGCCCATCCTTATACCTCACCCCATCACCGACGTCTTCCAACAATTTTTCTTGACCCCAAATGCGCTCTGACATAATCCATTCCACCTGTAAAGCCTCATTCTGAACGTTGGCTATTTTCTTCAAAATATCGGGTTTAAGAATAAGCTGATAAGATTTCACACGAATAGGTTTCGGTCTCTCTTTTCGGCTCAACGCGTCGGCTACTACGTTAGCCTTACCGAGATGGTACATAATCTCCAAATCATAGCCCTTAATCAACTCTAGCCACCGACGCTGACGCATATTCAATTCCTTTTGCTCGAAGAAGTACTTTAAGCTCTTATGATCGGTATAGATAACACAATGAACACCGTGCAAATAATGCCTCCATAACTTAATTGCAAACACAACCGCCGCCAGCTCCAAATCATGGTAGGATAATTCGCCTCATGAGGCTTTAACTACCGTGAGGCATAAGCGATGACTCAGCCTCGCTGCATCAGAACACACCCGAGCCCCTGGTAAGAGGCGTCGAAATAAACAACCAGATCGTTAGCGTCATCGGGTAACGCTAAAATCGGAGCATGCGTCAACCTGTTCTTTAATTCGAGAAAAGCCTCCTCCTACTCGGTACCCCAAACAAAATTAACACTCTTCTTGGTCAACTTGGTCAATGAGGAAGCAATTTTCGATAAGTCGGGAATGAAGCGGCGGTAATACCCCGCCAAGCCCAGAAAACTATGAATTTCGGACGGAGACTTAGGAGATTCCTAATCTTTTACGACTTCCACCTTTGCAGGGTCAACCAAAATACCACTCGAGTTAATAACATGACCCAAGAACTGAACCTCGCGTAACCAAAAAGAATACTTAGAAAATTTCGCGTACAACTTGTTCTTTCGCAGAGCTTCCAAAACTCCCGTGAGATGACCGGCATGATCGGATTCATTTTTGGAATACACAAGAAAGTCGTCGATGAATACAATAGTCAAACGATCGAGCATCGGCCTACACACCCGGTTCCTAAGATCCATGAACTCAGCCGGTGCGTTGGTCAAACCGAAAGACATCACGAGGAATTCATAATGCCCACAACGAGTGCGGAAGGCAATATTAGGGATATCTTCCTCACGAATTTTCAACTGATGATACCCAGACCTAAGGTCGATCTTCGAGAACCAACTAGCTCCTTGGAGATGATCAAATAAGTCGTCGATTCTTGGTAGAGGGTACCAATTTTTAACAGTGAGTTTATTCAATTCACAGTAGTCGATGCACATCCGCATGCTACAGTCCTTCTTCTTAACGAACAGGACCGGGGCACCCCAAGGTGAGATGCAAGGTTGAATGAAGCCCTTGTCGAGCAAGTCTTCCAATTGAGCCATAAGTTCTTTCATTTCATTCGGTGCTAGAAGGTAAGGGGCTCGAGCAACAGGTTTTGAGCCCGGTACAAGGTCTATCTAGAACTCGACCTCGCGATCCAGTGGCACATATGACAAATCATCTGGTAATACATCCGGGAAATCCCGAACAATGGGAACATCACCGACGGTAGCCACCGCAGTTTTTACGTTTATAGCATACGCTAGATACGCCCCGCACCCCCGCTGCATCAGTTTTCCCGCCTTAAGCATAGATATGATATGCGGCGTCGCACCATTCCGATCACCGAAGACCGTAATTTGGGTCCCATCCGGGGCCCATAGACGTACAAGTTTTTGACCACAAACGATCTGAGCATCAACACTTGCGAGCCAATCCATCCCAAGCACCACTTCAAAACAGCCAAGCGGCATCAAGTACAACCGCACCGGAAATCTATACCCAGATAACTCGATGGAACAACCCTGAATAGCCCTAGACATGGAAATGGACTTTCCTACGGCGACCTCAACTTCAAACACATCGACTACACGCTCAAGTAATTCATCCAACGTGGAACAGAAAGTGGTAGACACAAGACTTCTACTGACACCCGAACCCAATAAGACCGAAGCTTGTAATTCATCAAGTAAAAAGGTATCTGGGATAACATTACGCTCCTACTTAGTTAAATAGTTGCACATACATTCTTGAAGGAGTGAAGAATTTAAGTGGTCAAGTACCAAGGAACCCAGAGTGACAGCATGCTACGCCTCAGCTAAACAATTTCACGCAAAGCATTCGAGAGAGTGGGAAATGAACAAGAGAATTTAAGGAATGAGATGAACCTTAACGCTAACGACACAAGAGTTAGCCATATCCTATCCCTACAAAGACGGAACCCTAACATAGTCAGACACAAGTAGTATTTAGAACATGGAAGGTAAGGGTAAACTGCTAATAACGTTGATCAAGTGTTATTAGTCGTTTACTTCACCGGCCCGTCCTAAGCACCCCCTGCCCCTAACCACATTAGCATTCTATCTAACACTTAAACAATTAATCACATACTGGAACTTTAAAATTCAAAGGAACGACTAAACAATTTAAAGTTACCTCTTGGCGTGCAGCTACTCGCGGTGGGCATACTAGTCTTTTCCCTTACAGTTCGAGTCTAAGCATTCGGGAATGCTCGGATCCCTCGAACCATGGCTCTGATACCAACTTGTAAGACCCCGAATCCCGGGAATCCCACAGTTGATATTCATCCAAAATACTTACAAAAATACTTAAACTCAAAAACAGTTCATTCCATTAAAATAACCAATTCAGAGTATAATTCAGCGAAAAATCATAATTAATAAAACAAGTTCCCAAAACCCGGGAATTATGCCCAAAACCAAATTGAAATGTATCTTATAAAACGTTAATAGAAAAATGTTTATTATTATTAAATCTTCCAACTAAGTATGCCCTCCACCGTCCAAGTAGCTTCGTGCACGTCCAAGCGGTAATTCATCCTCCTCTTAACCTGAAACTCACACTAATATGCACACAAAGTCAGCTTGAGCTGAGTGAGTTCAAGTTTTATTAATTAACATCTAGAATAATAATCATAATAGTCATTCCAAGAGTTTTAAAATAAAAGGGATACAATCGTTAGGCCATCATCATCAATAAATAATCATCCTTATATATATATATACATATATATATAAACATCCTTATAATTACATCCCTATATAAATATATATCATCCAAGTAATAACATCAGGGTCGAGCACACATACAACCCAAACACGTAACATCTCATCGAAGTAATAACATCAGGGTCGAGCACACGTACAATCCAAACACGTAACATCTCATCCAACGTATGCAAACACAAAGTAGGCATACGTAAAATCCTTAGTCGATAACGACTAATAAAGATCGCCAATTATTGGCCATACAATAATACATACAAACATACTATAACATCATCCCAAGGCCTACCCTATACAAGTAAGCCTATATAAAATAGTTTAAACAGTTCATCAAGCAAAATCGCTTAGGTGTGCATGCTAGCCCAAAAACTTAAAAAGAGTAAAAAGGGGCATCATGAAATCACCTGACACAAGACACGTATTCACCACGAGCTAGAGAATCCCTAAGTAGCCCCACAACTCAAACTCCTGTCGGTTTACATACAATCATTACTAACGACATCGAAAGGACTCGTTTATCCTACGAGACGTTCAAACATGGTTCAAGTTACATAAAGCTTTGACCTCATAAAACTCAATCATAAAAGCCCCCCGGGGCCTTACATACACGAACACGACCCTTAGATACTTCCGGGAATAAAGAATTCCCAAATTACCCCGCGGAAGCACTAGGTGATACTAACACGCCTGTTTAAGAGTCGTTTAGGAAATTAACATCCAACTCAGCCCCGTGTGGACCCAATATGATAATTTCACAGCCAACAAGTCCACACGACGCTACACGAGTCAAATGGGTCGGTAACTCGCAAGTACAACACACCAATTATTCAATAAACGCAATTGTGCGTTGTACCGACCCGTTTGAGTAACCGACGACCAATTCAGCCCCAATACCTATAAAAATCATTTTCCAACAGCCCATACATTAACCCGAAACTATCCGAACTGAATTGCTCATCCGTTACATCATCCCTCGTGTTAAACGCAACAAAACACAATTCTAGCCAACCGAAAACAATCTTTCAAACTACAACTAGCTGACCAATCTAACGAACACCAATAAACATGATTTTTAAATATGATATACTAGACATACCTAGGAGGATTTTGGTCCAAAAGCCTCAACCAAAACAGTCCTGAAACCTCTCCATTGGACAGCCACCCGGTTAACCTAAAACAAGTCGTTTATCGATCAATACGCGTATTATAATGATCAATTAAGGTATAAAAGACTTGTAGGGACATAGTACTAACCTTCAATTAAAGTTTTAGGCTTTAAACTTGGCTGCACAAAAGAAAATCAAAGGGTGGGGGTGGCATCTTGCTGCCAATCAGAAAGAAGAAAAGGGGGGGTTAAGGTTTTGTGTTTTATGTTATAATATAAAAATGTTTCATCCTAGCCCCTCCAAGTTGAAAGATATGGCAACTTGAAAGGAAAGTTAAGTGATTTAACTTACCGGGATGACGAGGAGGTTTCCGAGAAATGTCGGTTAAATCCCGAGAATTATACATACTTTACATGCTTTAAATCCTTAAACATAAAATTAACGTGTGTTACACAAAGTCGAGCAACTGATACAGCAACCATGGCTTTGGGTCAATCTTTACCACCTACGCCACCACCCATCGATCCAGAATGTCCTCCATCTAATGAACCTAAACCGTTACCACTATAAGTTCAATGAATGAAACACCCCCAAGTGTGTTTAGCTTTCAACCACCATCTAGCCTTCCACCTTTAAGCAATTTCATGCCTATTCAAGAACAATCATCATCCTCACAACAATAGCCACCATACTCGTCTCAACAAAATCCACTTTTCATTCAACAACCATACACATTACCTCAAGACGCACCCATGACCCATACCTCATCGGGTCTTAGATTGGGCCCACATCCATTTGGAGGGCCACATTATGGTGCTAATAATGAAGGGTTTGAAGAGTATGAAGAGGGATTTTCAAGTGGGGGTGATAGGAACTAATTGAGGGTTCAAGGTCAATTTGTTTATGCACCCGAACAACAACCACAACAAGTTCAAAAACAAGGGGTGGACCTCAAGTTAATCAAGAACAACCTCAACATCAACAACCATTACCACAACCTCAATATCAACCACCTCAACAACAAATACCACAACAATTTCCTCAACAACAACAAGTGCAACAACAAATACCTCGAAGGCAAGTACCAAGGCAAGAAGGATAACCACCAAGAGTACCATTGGGTGTCCCAAGAAGGTACAATCGGGAAGTAGTGAGGGGGGTTGAAGCTCATTTTAGGCCCATTATCAATAATAACCCCTCTCCAGTGGTAGTTCCAATGAATCATGAAGGGAGAACATTTGAAGTGAGGACCAATGCACTTCAAAGCTTACCTAAGTTTAAGGGGTTGGCCACGGAAGAACCATATTTCCATATAGAGGCATATGACTCAATATGCAATACTATTGGAGGGCAAGGTTTCTTTTCGACGATGTTAAATTGGAGCTTTTTTAGTTTTTATTGGAGGATAAGGAAAACCGATGGTTTTACACTTTACCATCGGCATCCATTTATACTTGGGCTTAAATGCAACAAAGGTTCTTGGAAGAATTCTTCACGAATCAAAAGACTAGTGATGCAAGGAGGAATTTGAGAAGTTTTCAACAACAGTTTGGTGAGATATTTCATGAAGCGTTTGAGCGGTTTAACATGATGCTTAAAAATTTTCCTCATCGTGGTATTGATTTGTGGGAGTTGTTAAATGCATTTCATGAGGGGTTGACAACAGAGGATGCCCGGGATTTGTCGTCGATTACTAACGGTACATTTGGTACTAATTATGAGCAAGATGATTGGGCATTTTTGGAACAAATGTCGGTAATATCAAAGAGAAAGGCACAATCTTCGAGATGGGCAAGGCATGTTATTACAAGACCACAACTGCATGCTGTTAACAATGAGGCACCTCAAGTTTCTTATCAGATATACGATGTATGTACTAGTTGCACTGGGTTGGGACATGCAAGTGATATGTGTCCGGGTGTGGAAGAGCAAATTGAAGAGGTGAATGCAATTCAAGGTCAAGGAGGTGGTAATCGGAATTACAACATGAATTCAAATAACTACCATCCCGGTTTGAGGAATCATCCAAATTTTAGATATGGAAATCCATCAACTCAACTCAATCCTAATTTCCAAGGGACTTCTTAAACCCATTTTGTTCCTCGTCAACAATACTTTAATCAAGAAAATCAAGGATATCAAAAGCAATACCAACAACAACCCAACCATGATCAAGCTGGAGGGTCTGGGCCAGCTGAGTCAAGTGGGAATGAGGTTATGGATATGCTTAAAATGATGCAGCAAGAGATGCAGAAGAGGAATTAGTTGGACGAAGCTCATGTTTAAAAGGATGAAATTCGTGACAATGCCATTCAATCATTGACAACTCAAATAGGCCAACTTGCAATCGAGATGTCCAATTTGAAGAAGAACAAAGGTCAACTACCGAGTGACACCAAGGTGAAACCTTCTCATACTACTTCTCGAAATGTGCCGATTAATCAGGTAAGTGTTTTAAGAAGTGGTAAGGAATTTAAAATCAGCACTGCATCGGAATTAGTTGAAGGTGTGGTAGAGGATGTGATGGGGGTAGACAGTGAAGATGAACAATCTTCACCCATTCAACCCCCTAAACAATCCACGTTTTAAAACAAAGATTCGGGTCAAAATGAACTTTTAAAAGAAAAGGCAAGGAGGTGGAAGAGATACCAATTCCATTTCCTTCGGCTTTGATTGATCCGGGTAAGAAAAACGTGATTTTAAAACGGGGTCCACAAAAAGAGGAAATGCGGGAGGTATTCAAATAGGTTAAAGTTGATCTTCCTCTACTTGAGGCAATAAAACAAGTGCCTGCATATGCAAAGTTTTTAAAAGAATTGTGCACCCAGAAAAGATAACAAAAAGTTTCAAAACGAGTTGATTTAGCTGAATGGGTAAGTGCAATTCTTAAAGGTAACCTCCCGCCTAAACTTCAAGACCCGGGAGCGCACTTGATTAACATTCAAGTTAGTGACTTTCAAATGTCACGCGCGCTATTGGATCTTGGAGCGGGAGTGAATCTTATCGGGGGGATTATATGACCAATACGATTTTGGTCCACTTAAACGAGTTGAGATCACAGTTGTATTGGCTGATTAGTCTCAATAACTTCCCCGGGGGATTATGTGGGATGTTATTGTGAAAGTAGAGGAATTTTATTATCCTGTTAACTTTTTGGTTTTGGACTACTCGTCGGTTGACCCAACGCAACAACAAAATGTTATATTGGGTCAGTCATTTTTAAACACCACTCATGCTATTATTGATTGTCGGTATGGTACAGTCGATATGCCTTTGGAAATACAAAAATGCAGTTAAATGTGTTTACTAATGTTTCTAACTCATTGGCTAGTGAAGAATGTTTTATGGCAGATATTGTAGATGAGTGTGTACCACATGAGTACGAAGAAGATATTTTGGATGTTTGTGTTTGCGATGATTCTGAACAGGTGCACAGTTGTGCATTGGGTTTGGAGGAAAGGAAGCAAGATGCATTGGCGTTGTAAGAAGGGAGACCACCTTGAACTCATATGGTTGAAAGTTTACCAACAGAAATCAATTCAGATACTAAACCTTCATCGATTTGTCCTCTCAAGGTGGAATTGAAAAAGTTACCAAGTCATCTCAAGTATGCATTTTTGGGAGAAGGTGAGACGTTGCCGGTTATAATTGCCTCTAATTTGAATGAGGCTCAAGAATAAGGGCTGTTGGAAGTGTTGAAGGCTCACAAGGCGGCGATTGGGTGGACTATAACCGATCTGAAGGGTTTAGTCCAACTATATTCATGCACAAAATCATTACCACGGATGATGCAAAGCTTACTCGTGAAACCCAAAGAAGGTTGAATCCCAACTTGCGAGTGGTGGTGAAAAAGGAAGTCGTTAAGTGGTTGGATGCGAGAATATCTATCCCATTTCAGACAGTGCATGGGTGAGTCCTACACAGGTAGTCCCAAAGAAAGCCGACATCAAGGTAATAAAAGATGAAAGTGGTGAACAAATCACCACCCAACCGGTCACCAGGTGGCGAGTGTGCATCGATTATAGGAAGTTAAATGCGGCTACTTGAAAGACCATTTTCCATTACCTTTTATTAACCAAATTATTGAAAAATTGTCAGGTAAAAAATTTTATTATTTTTTGGATGGATATTCGGGATATAATCAAATTGCAATTCACCCGGATGACCAACACAAAACCACTTTCACATGTTCATATGGTACTTTTGCCTTTAGACGAATGCCATTTGGATTGTGTAATGCCCCGGCCACTTTTCAACGATGTATGTTGAGTATTTTTTCGGACATGGTTGGGGATTCACTTGAGGTATTTATGGATGACTTTTCTATTTTCGGGTCAACTTTTGAAAGATTTCTTAATGAATTAGATAAAGTTTTAAAAAGTTGTGTTGAGACAAATTTAGTTTTAAGTTGGGAGAAAAGTCATTTCATGGTACAAGAGGGTATAGTGTTGGGTCATGTGGTTTCGATTCGGGGAATGGAGGGGGATAAAACAAAAAATAACGTTATTTCTTCATTACCACCACCGAAAAATGTAAAAGGGGTAAGGTCATTTTTGAGACATGCCGGGTTTTATCGGCAGTTTATTAAAGGTTTTAGTGTGATCACTAGACCTTTATGCAATTTGTTGTTAAAAGCTGCTGCTTTTGATTTTACTAATGAATGTTTGCAAACATTTGATTTTTTGAAGGAAAAATTCGTGCAAGCACCGATTTTGCAACTGCCGAATTGGACCAAGCCATTTGAGATTATGTGTGACGCTAGTGACACCACGATTGGAGCAGTTTTGGGTCAAAGAATTGATAAGAAGCCGGTGGTGATTTACTATGCAAGCAAAACATTATCCGAGGCACAATTGAATTACACCACTACCAAAAAAGAATTACTTACGGAGGTGTATGCCTTGGATAAGTTTTGGTCATACATATGGGGGAGTAAGGTTGTGGTTTATTTGGATCATAGTGCGGGTCGTTACCACACGGAGAAAAAAGATGCTAAACCCCGGTTGATGGGTCTTATTGTTGCAAGAGTTTGATCTGGAGATCCGAGATAAAAAGGGGTGTGAAAATGTGGTGGCGGCACTTATCGCGGATTCCTTTGGAAGGTGTTGAAGATTCGCATGAAATTAATGAGCGATTTCCGGATGAACAGTTGTTAGCCGCTTCCATTACACCATGGTATGCTCATTTTGTCAATTATCAGGCCATGGGTGAAATGCCAAAACATTGGACCAAGAAAAGGAGGCAACAATTTTTATCCCAAGTTAAGCAATATATTTGGGATGAGCCAGATTTGTTCAAAATTGGTGCCGATCAAATTATTAGGCGTTGTATTCCTGAATCGAAAGTTCAAGAGATCTTGGCACACGCTCATTCATCGGCTTATGGTGGTCATTTTAGTGGGCAAAAGACAGGTTACCGAGTTCTTACTTGTGGGTTTTATTGGCCCATGATTTTTAAAGACGCTAGTGAATATGCGCGCCTTTGTGTTAATGGTCAAAAGATGGGTGGAATTTCAAAAAGAGACATGATGCCTTTGAAACCCATATTGGTGGTTGACATATTTGATGTTTGGTGTATTGACTTTATGGGCCCGTATCCAAACTCATGCAGGTACTTATATATTTTGGTGGCGGTGGATTATATGTCGAAGTGGGTTGAAGCCATAGCAACAAGGACCAATGATCACACCGTGGTATGTAAGTTTGTTCAATCCCATATTTTTGCAAGATTTGGAATCACGTGAGTGATTATAAGTGATGGAGGAACGCACTTCAAGAACTTTAATTTCGGTAAATAATGTGAATCATCGAATTGCCACTCCGTATCACCCGCAAACAAGCGGGCAAGTTGAAGTGTCCAACCGACAAATTAAGGAAATATTGATGAAGACAGTGCGGGTTGATAGGAAGGATTGGTCGGTGAAGTTGGATGATACACTATGGGCGTATCGAACCGCTTACAAAACACCTATAGGAATGACTCCTTACCGGTTGGTTTATGGGAAAGGATGTCACTTGCCCATGGAGTTGGCTCACCGCGCATTGTGGGCTATCAAGAGTGTAAACATGAATTATAATGAGGCCGGTGAGTTGAGGAAGTTGAAGTTGGCTGAATTAGAGGAGATAAGGGGCGAGGCTTAAAAATGCGCATCCGCATACAAGGATAAGTTAAAAAAAGTCAATGATGCTAAATTGAGAAAACAAGTTTTTGAAGAAGGACAAAAAGTTTGGTTATACAATTCAAGACTTAAGCTTTTTCCCAGAAAGTTGAAAAGTAAGTGGATGGGTCCTTATGTTATAACAAGAGTGGGTAAGTTTGGTGATGTAGAAATTGAAGACTTGCACAATCAAACAAGACAAAGTGTAAATGGACACCGACTTAACCATATTTGGAGGGTAAGGACATCCACATGTGTGAAGTGGACAAGTAGGCTACCTGTTGCGGTCGCCTAAGGAAACAACCAATTAAACGGTCCAGGTTTGGTCAGTGTACATTAGGCGTAGCGTAATTTTTATTTATTTAGTTTGTTAGTTTTTTCTTACTCACCTCAAGGAATGTATCTTACCAAGTGTGAGAAAGATGACATAGGTATCTTTGACATGTGTTGATGACAACACTGGGTTTCGTGAGGGGGGTAAGCTGTTTTTAACTATAAAAAAATCATCAGGTCCCACTGTAGCCTACGGTAGCCACCGTAAGCTACAATGGTCTTGAAAGCCTATGCCAGAAACCCTCTGTTTACGTTGGATTCCTATGGTATAACTGCCTACCGTAAGCTACGGTAGCCACCATAGCTTACGGTGGCCTCTGAATGGTCAGACGGGGTTCGCAACTAGATAAAAAAATACCGAAAATCATAAAAATTTCCATCCACATAAACCTCTTATATTCTTTCTTCTAGCATTCATATCACCATCTTCTTTCTCCAAGTTCTCTACCAAACCCTAGCCCATCATCCAATATTCTTCAATTTTTAACCAAAAACAACGTTTTTTGGGTCTAACTTGAGTAGATTTTTGCAAGGAATCGTATTTTTGCGCGGTTTTCATCAATCTTAACCATTTGGGTGTCGATTTTGGACATTTTTGGTCCGAAAATTGTGAGTAAGAAGTGGGTTTTGCAAGTTTATTAGGAATTAGTGTATTATAAAGCTTAATACGACTTAACGGTGTGTTTTTCTTTAATCATTTGCCACAAACTTTATAGGTTAAGATTTCATTGTTGAACATTGCTTATACTTGCTTGTTGAATGTGAAAAAATTTGGCGTTGGTTTAAAATCGTGGATATTGTATGGAAAATTAAGTTTGACAAAATTTTGAAAGAGGAATATGTCATAATGTTAAACGAAATGTTGTCCAAATTTGGTGAAAAATTAAGTGTTATAGAATTTCATATATTCACAATCATTGAAACAAGCAAGTGTAGGAATGTAACGAAGATGAATGCTAACTTGGTTAATTTTTGTCACTGTGTTAGATGGGACGTTCGGGCAAGGACAATGGAAAGGGAATTGCTGGTTCTTCTAGCAACACCGCCGCGGGACAAGCGAAACGGCGGAGGTTAGAGGAACAAGAAGAGGAAGTTCACTATGTCAAGCCGGATTTGACTTATGGACTGTTGACAGATCATGAAATGAGGTGGCAACCGGAGTTATTTCACGAGAAGATGAATAAGTTAACAAGGAAAAGTGAAGGTTTTGTATGTGAGAAGGTGGTACCGGAACGGGAATTTGGCCTGTTTGATGTGTTTGAACGGTTTAAGCGTTGGGTTGGGAAGCAGCCCTTAAGTGTCATGATCACAATGAGAAGTATATATTCATCGATGAGATTGAAGAATGGGTAGCGACTTTAAGGTGTCCATCGTACAACAAACCCTCATCAATGAAGCTAATTGGAACTGTAAACAATATTGATGTAACCATGTCATTCGAAACGTTGAGGCAAGTTGCAAGATTCAATAGAAAACCTCAACACCAATATATGTTTCCAAGTTTGGATGACTTGTATTATCAACCGGATAAGCATCCAACTTGTTACACCATGTTGGAAGCGTTGTTTTTGCCTGGTAAGCATAGTGGGAAGTTATACAGGAAGAACTTGAAGATTGAGGCAAAGATGTTGCTCATTATCTGTTTACACAGTGTCATGCCGGGAAGAGGGGATATGCAAGAAGTCCGGTATCCCGAGGTACCAATTTTATACGCCTTAATGCATGGAGGCCCTCTTATCTCATTCCGATATTTAGTACTTAATAATATCTGGATGTGTCGGAATAGTGCGAGCCAGAAAATTATCCCACATTGTCGTTTAATTACCGCATTGTTGATGCGTTTTGGTGTGATTGGGGATAATGACGTTGGGTTTTCAAAGAAGCATAAGCCATTTTAAGTGAAGAAGTTAGGGGTCGGTTGGAAATACTGAGAGACTGACATATACCATATGTTGAAAAGTGAGGGTCAAAGATGGAGAGCCTTAAATGCTAATGCAAGACCATTGGGCCCGGGTGAAGAAGACGAAGTGGAGAGTGATGATGAAGGTAATGGGAGTGGAGAAGAAGAGTATGAGGATGAACCAGGTCAGCGAGTTGCGATGGAAACCGGAGGGCAGGTGGAAGTTCTGGTGTTCATGGCAGGGATACTCCCGTTCTGATTTTAAGGGTCCAGGATTATTTGACAATGCAAGTCAAGCGTTTGATTCAAATTGGGCTCATCAAGGGAGCATGCACGATGTGATAGTCAACACAAGGCTGTCATAGTTTTCTCAGTGGCCCGAGGCAACCCAAGCAACATTTGATCATCAAACTTTTATGGGTGAAAAGCATGGAACAGGCTTAAAAACAAGCTTATGATCGACAAGAAATATGGAACCGAACCCACGCCTATGCTGAACAACGAGATATTAACCACAGGTACGAGGATGATCGTTTAAGGCGTATGCATGAGGCATGGCATTCGAGGCAACCTGTGGTGGCGGACCCACCATCGTCGATTACACTACTTTGCCCCCCGTATGATGGTAGTGTGACGTATCCCATGCCACCATTGCATCATTCGGAATGGTTGGATCCTCGGCAAACTCAAGAACCAGGTCAAGGTAGTGGAGATGGTCAAGGTAGTGGAGGTGATCAAGGAGCGTTTTGATTTGGGGAGTTCACGGACGTGATGATGTCGATCTTTGGACCACCGCAACCGCGCTATTATTGAGCTGCATCGGCAGTGAGTCAGGTGTTTTCTTGTACATTTTTGTTGTTTTTATTTCATGTTAATGTTTGGGTTTGAGTGGTTGGGTGGTGTTATGACAAGTTTTGATTTAAGGGTTGTGCTTGTCGGTGGTGTGTAAAATAAGAAAAATAAAAACAAATATTTGAAATATGTTTGAAAAATTGATATTCCAAAAACCCTGCATTGAGGACAATGTATCTCAAGTGTGGGAATGAGGGATGAAAATTTTGAAAAAAAAAATTGGTGTTATTGTGTTTGGGTTAAGGTTGAGGTCCTTTATCATGGTCAGATTCTTTTGTATGAGTATAGCTTAGCTGATGGGTACGAGTTATTTTAAATTTATTGCCAAAGGTGACATGTTTTTAGTCGGTTATATCATGTAATAGGCCTAGTTTGAGACTTGGGGTGCATATATTAGTTGAGATGGACAATGTGATTTTCCTTGTTAGAACTCATACAATGAATGCTTTTCAAGACCTTAGCTTGATATGCGTGCAAAGAGGATAGAGGCAATTAGGATGACCTTGTCTGGAATGAGTAAGAGTGTGGGTCTTGGGGGTTGGGCCTCATACATTATATATATGAGCGTGGTTAATGAGAGGGCGGGGGTTTGGTCTTTAGATACCCATTTTGAACCTAGTGCTTATTGCTTATTAATTACCCATGAATTATTTATTATCGAGAAGATCCGGCCTAGTTAGTAGTTATGTTATGTATTTGATGTATTGTTGAAGACTCGTGAAGAAATAGTTATGTTACTAGATGTTAGTTTATCCAAGTGCAAAAAAAAAGTGTTTATTATTATTATACTTAGAAAATTATATAGTAGTTTATTGAGTTGTATGTAATAACTTGGCCGGATCGAATCGCGCGCGCTACTTTCAAAATTCCCATTCCCACCTTAACACTTGGCCCCATTACAACCCGAAATAATACCTCTTGATTTGCACAAGTATTAAAGCATTTATTTAGGTGGAGGTTTGACAGTTGTATGAACTTATTATAGGAGGATTGCACATGTGTCCGAGTATTGGTGATTGTGATTAAGGCACTGGATTGAGATGAAATTGTGTATGGGGTGTTGCATGAGATAAACTAAAGAAACATGTTAGGTTAGGCTAGAGATTTAATTGTTTGATTGTTTGGAAATTGTGAAGTGTTGCTATAGTTTATATGAAATACAAGGAATGGGGTATGATCTTGGACCTTGACCGAAACTTTGTGAGAAAAAGTGTTTATTGGGCCTAAAAGAATAAATATGGAAATGATTTGAGTATGTTGCTTGAGGGCAAGAAACATTTAAGTGTGGGAATGTGACGGATGAATCGTAGAGCCACCCTTAAGTGTAGTAATTCTAATACAAATGAATGCTTTAATGTGTAATTTCAAGGATTTAGGTTACTACCTTATATTGTGTTATCGCAGGTACAGGTGAGGAAAGAAGGATGCTCGAGTATGTTCAGATGAAAAGGAGCAAGAGACCCGAGATCGGATGTGAACAACCATGACTTAAGGAAGAAAGTGAGATCTTAAAGCTGAAGCTACCGTAGCTTACAGTAGCCACCGTAAGCTACAATGGGCTGTGTTGGCGTAGCATACCACCGTAAACAGACAGAAACCACCGTAATAAAATTTGGGCTACCGTAAGCTATGGTAGCCACCGTAGCTTATGGTAGGCTCAGCGACCTGATGACGATTACAGGTTGAAAAATGTGTTTTAAGAGGCTTTTGACATCCTATTATCATTATTCCATTTTAGACAATTGTTTTGGGTGTTTTGGGTGCTTGAGAACATTGTTTTGAGTGCTTCTAATTGAAGATTAACACTATATTCTTGAATTGGTTTGGATGAAACATTGAATTGAGGATGCAAATCATGTGTGGCTAGTCTTGTGGTGTTTCTCTTAGGATATGAGGTTAATTACAAGACACTTTATGTTAATTGTTCTTGAATTTGGATTGATTGTCTAATTGTTTATGTTAGTATAATCATGATTTTTATGTGATTGTTTGTAACTTGTCCATATTGTTTAAACCTAGTTTTGATCCATGCGTTCTTGGTGTCATTGACAATTGAGATTTAGTGGAAAGAATTAGGGTTAGTCATATTGATTGATTATTGAGCAACAACCTCGCGTTCTAGGAATCCGAGTACTTAGTTCTTGATTAATCACAAACATTTGCATTTACACAAAACCAAGATATTATGGTTTATCCATTGAACTTTAACAAGAGTGTTGAGTAATAACCTGAACCCCGAGAGGAATGCTTGCTTAATCAAATGTTTACAACGTTCGTGTTAGTTTATTTTAGTTCTTAAAATCAAATCAAAAACAACTTGAGATTACTTTTTGTTATTTACTTTTATATTAGTTTAACTTTCAAGATGCTTTGTTAACACACATCCACAAACGCCCTGTGTTCGACACCCATTTACCACTATCTAGCTAGTTTAATTGGGATAAATTTGGGTGGAACCACGACTTCACGTCACATATAGATAAATTATAATACAAATCAAACGTTCTGAATGGCTTACTTGAAAACTTTGATCATAACTACTTAGATTTTAAATAAATGCTGCAGTATAATTAATGGAGGTCTGAGTTGATGTTTAATTCAATGACTGTATTTCTCTGTTTTAGTTTGAGTTTATAGCTAAAAGGAGTGTTAACTTCTGATCAGGCTTATCTAATACTCATAATAAATTATTACTCGGCCAAGTGAGAGAATGTAAAATAAATATATAGTAATATATATTTATGTATGGCCATTATAATCATTTGTATTATAATAGATCAAAGTTATTAATATACCTTATTAAATATTAGCTTAGTAATTGTTGATGGGCCGTGTTACCCTTACTAGCTAATAAAGAGTTTTCCATTGGGTGTGTATATATATAGAGAATAAATTAACATCATAACCTAATCTCGCACACATACGAAATTCATGTGCCTCCTCTCTCTCTCTCTCTCTCTCCTAAAACCTGGTTCCTCTAAAGAATCCTAATCTCATCGTTAACTATACACCTTAAAGTGGAACTCAACCAAGCTAACAATCTTGTCGTCTATATCCTTCTCTAATGCGGTTACTATTTCCAATGCTGTAACATGTACGCATATAATTATAGATTTGTCATATTATCATGTTTTTTCATTACTAACATGAAGAACTGATCAACAATTTTTACTTCCTTTATAGCGATTTGCATTATATTCGCATGCAAAATGTTATAAATTTTCAATGTGAATATACATTTAACTTTAAAAAATTAAAGTTCGAAATTAACTTAGTTCCACACAAAGTGTTATTTAACATGTACAATAATTATTTAAATACTACCAAGGAAAACAAATTAAAGAGTAAGTGTAGTTTTCGTCCATGTGGTTTGTTCAAATCTATGTTTTTAGTCCAGTAGTTTCAAATTTACGATTTTCGTACCTGTGGTTTCATTTCACTTGTATTAAACCCGAATTCACTAAGCCTGTTAACTCTGGTCTTTAAACCCATCAGCGTGTCCTTCACGTGAGGGGCAGTTTTGTCATTTTTCTCCCCAAATAAACCTCAGTCCTAATTCGCAAGCCCCCTCACGTGAGGGGCTGGGGTGTATTTTTTTTGGGGGGGGGGAATGGATAACACTGCCCTCACATGAAGGACCCGTTGATGGGTTTAACAACTAGACTTAACAGGATTAGTGAATTCATGTTTAATTGCAAGTGAGATGAAACCACATGGACGAAAATCACAAATTTAAAACTATTGGATTAAAACCGCATATTTGAACAAACCACATGAAGGAAAACCGTAGCTCACTCCAAATTAAAAGGTAACAAAACATATCAAGTGAGACTTGCTTAAAGAGAAAAACGCTAGTTAAATTGGTGTAATCTGCTCTGTTTGATATTTTACATACTTAAGATATGTTCGTTTCAAAAACAAATTGATTTTGTGTAACTTTTTTTATGGAGGTGTTCCAAGAGGAATTAGTTATTTGAACGAAATTTAAACAAATACAGAGATTAATCAAGATTGCAGAATAGAAGATAGAAGGATCTGTGACACATATTAAATAGACATAAGTTGTCCCAAATTTAGAAATTTTGAACGAGTCATTAGGCAACAAAATGCCATGTTTGTCAATTCTGATGGTGCAGTGAATTTTTAACATGCTTCCTTTCCCAATACATTAGAAGTCCAAGTTGTATTCTAGAATGAAACAAGAATCTAAATGGGCAAATGGCTAACAAAAATTTGTGCATCTTCTTCCTCATAGCAACAGTAGTGGCTCAAGCTACTTGGGTTCGAGCAACGGATCTTGTTATACAAGGATGTGGCCCACAAGGTGGAAAATGTGAGGAGGCAACGGAGCATATCGTTGGAGACGATAAGTATTGGACCACAGGCGTTGATTATGTAAACTGGACGAAGGATAAGGAATTCTTTGTGGGAGACGTAATTGGTATATATAGGGGTGTGATCAAATAAAAACTCCTCTTAAAAAGAAAACTTAAAATCTCGTCGGTATAGTGCACATGTGTATAGTGTGCATTACATATATGCAAAAGTGTTGTATTGCATGGAATACAACACTATTGCACATATTTAATACACACTATTATATATATACACATATATATATATAATATAAGACTAATATACACATCGAATACACATTAGTACGTATGTGTAATACTACATTAATGCACATGTGCACTACATTAACTTTTTTTTTTTGCATTTTAATACAACACTACTGCACATATACAAATATACAATAAACAAATATTGAATATATGCAATTAAACACTATTGAACATAAAAAATACATAGTACTGAACATATGTAATATAACAATATCGTACAGTAATATGTATTTGCATTACAACGTCTTTTTTTAATTTATTTCTTTTGAGTGAAGGGTAACAAAAATATAAGAATAATGGTAAAAACGAAAATTTGAAAATATTTTTTATTTTTAATTAAAAATATTTTTTATGAGTTTTTAAGTTTTCTTTTTAAGGATGAGTTTCTCTTAATCCTCTCCCTATATATATATATATATGTAGGATTTAGATCATGAGAACAATTTTTGAAATTTAGAACTTTGAGAACCATTTTAAATAAAAAAAACTCTTTTCAAGAAAAATAAAAAAAATTATAAAACAAACAAAACGAGAAAATAAAAAAATCAAAAATCAAAAAAATTCATCTTTCATCATGGTTTCATAAAAAAATAAAAAAAAAATCGGTTTAGCAAAATTATACATATATGTATAAAACTATTTTTTAATTTTATACATGTTATTCTCTACACACATATATACAATTAAGATAAATGATAATGTATATATGTGTAAATTATGTAAATAAAGATTAAATAAAAATATACGTATGTGTGTAATTAGTTTTTTTTTTTTAATTTTTTCATGAAACCAGAATGAAAAATAAAAATTTTTGGTTTTTTATTTTTTAAAAATTTTCATTTTTTTCGTTTTATATTTTTTAAGGAGTTTTTTTTTTGCCCAAAATGCTTCTCAAAGTTTTTAATTTCAAATATACAATATGTATATTTCTGCTTAATCTCCATTTACATAACGTACATATATGTATATTATTATTTATCTTAATTATACATATGTGTATAAAGAATAACATGCATAAAATTAAAAAAAAAATTAGTATTTAATTTTGCTAAATCTATGTTTTTTTTTCATTTTTTTATGAAACCCGGATTAAAAATAAAAAAATTTTGGTTTTTTACTTTTTTAAAAATTTTTGTTTTTTTCGTTTTATAATTTTTTTAAGTATTTTTTTTTGTAGTCCAAAATGGTTCTTAAAGTTCTAAATTTCAAAATGTAACAACATATATTACGTATGTAAGAAAAACGATGTTACATAGAGTTTTTCACGGGTGAGGATCGTTAGAAAACTTTTTGAAATTGATAACTTTGAGAACCATTTTGGAACACAAAGAAATCCCTTAAATATTTTTAAAAAAACAAAAATTTTAAAAAGGTAAACATACCAAAACGTTTATCTAGTATCCCGGTTTCAAAAAATAATCTCAGTTTTGCTAAATTAAACATATATGTATATTATAATTTAATCTCCAGTTACATTATATACACATATGTACATTATCATATATCTTAATTATACATATATATGTGTATAAAAATAACCTGTATATATAGATACATGTATATACATGTTAATAAGTATTATACATATATGTACAATTTAACAAAAATAGAATTTTTTTTAAGAAACCAGGGTGCCTGATAAATATTTTAGGTTTTTTTTTTTACTTTTGTTATTCGCATTTGTTTTGGTTTTATAAATTTTTTTTTCATTTTTTTATTTTTTCTTGTAAGGGTTTTTTTGTGGTTCAAATGGTTCTTAAAGTTTTCAATTTTCAAATGGTTCTCACACAATCCCACACACACACACACACACACACACACACACACACATATATATATATATATATATATATATATATATATATATATATATATATATATATTTGATTAATTTGTGTTACATATTATACAAGTTTTTTATGTGTTGAAACTAATTAAACGATATTAATTGTTGATATAGTGTTCAATTACTGCCCGAGAATACATAACGTGGTTATAGTCAACGAAACCGGTTATAACACATGTTCTGCTGAGAAACCTTTTATGGAACTTCGACAATCTGCTCATAATGCGTTGATCTTGGCAGCCGGGGGAACCTTTGGGTTTATTAGTAGCATGGAACAGGATTGTCAGAATGGCATGAAGCTTCTCATTAGAGTGAGGGAAAAAAATAAACTTACGTAGTTAAGAGGAACATGACATTTGGTTAAAAATAGAGTAGACAGTAATCTTACTTAACTAACAAATAAAAATACAAGATATGATGTATCATACCCATATTCATTCATATTTCTAATCTTCATTCTCATTAGTTTATGATATTCATGAGTCATAGATTTAATTGTTATAACCCATTAAACTAGCCGGATATTTGATTCTATGATTTTATTTATTATTAGTTATTATAATAATCTATTGATCGAGGAGAAAAGAACTTTCCATATTTAAAGAAAAAAAGCTAGAAATAATATTTGAAAATTAACAATTAACTAGTATTAAGACCCCCCCCCCCCCCCACCCCCTCGGTGTGAAACCATAATTCGTTCAAAGAAATTCCTAGAATAGCTTGTTGTGACTGTAACTAAATTGTCATGCCAAAGCAACAATGATATTCAACTATTTCAAATCCATCAATATCTAACTCCAAGTGCAAGTCCCAAACCAAATAAGGGTGAAAATCATATTTGAGAAACATATTTATGCTAGAAATTTGCCTTCAACACCCATAAAGTCCATAAAACTTCCATGCCAAATCATGGTTCACACCTTATATGCATCGAGGAGGGGTGTAATGTTAGAATTAGAACCCTTATATGCATTCAGGAGGGGTGTAATGTTGGAATTAGAAGTAGGCCGAACCGTATTCTCTTTGTATAATGTTGGAATTAGAAGTATGACCAACCCCTTTTTCTTTTTATTGCAATTTTATTTGCCAAAGTTACATTTTTTTTTTATCCAATGATTGTTCGAAAATCATTCAAGGTTTGTTACAGCAAAAGTAGACAAAGGGAATGAACAGAATAGTAACTAACAACATAGACTTAGTTAATTTTCTATAGAATCTTCATTTGTTTGTTAAGTAGAAGTAGAGTCGTAGCCGTAACAGTAGCAGCATTGCCGCCACCATAAACGGCCGGAAATGGCCGCCGACAATACTATGATAGCACCACACCAAAGTTTATTCTGACTTTCTAAACGTCATACCACTGCCAAACATCACACCGTCACCTAAGGTTCCGATATAGAACCCGGCAACAACATTCATCAAGGTCGGTTACCGGAAAAGTACAGATCGAGGTAACACCGTAATCGTTGTACCCTTTCCGCTGACGGCCATAATTGGCCGCGAACAACAGCAAGATAACACCATAAACTACAACATGTCACCGGTGGTGGATTTATAAACCCTCGAGCAGCGGTGAGCAACCAGTGACGGTCAAACCAACGCAGGTGGTGGTAACCACTGTCGCACCACCACGAAACCCTAAATCAATCAACAATCAAAAGTTGTTCAGTCGATTGGTTAGTAAACCACAACGATGATCAACATCCACAACCACAAAGATCTCTAACATGATCATACTCTGCCGTCACACCCTGTAACCATCTCAGACATCAATTTCACAACCCTTGATGATTGATTACCTCTATGCCTCTGCTAGAAAGGATGAGCTCACGATATCAAAAACCCACCGGTGATGGCATCAAGGATGAGCGAGAGAGAGAGGGGCAAAGAAAGAGTGGCGATGGTGGTAAAGAAAGAGAAGAAGTGATAGGTAGGTAAAGTAAACCACGATGCATGACTCACTCTGAACACAAAACCACGTGGTGTAATCTGTCCTAAAACACGTGTATCACAACTAACCTAATGAAATTTGTACAACAAATGAAGCCAGAAGTGCAACCGATTGAAGCCTAATTTCAATGACTAGTATATAACAGAGAGAAGAGAAAGTTGATAAATAATGTATATAATAATTGGGTTTTCATGAAATATGCATCTTACATCACAGAGTAAAATATCTCAATATATATTTGAGTATATTTGTATTTGTGTTCTTATTTTTTACCTTTGTTTTTTTCCAAATAATTTATTTTATTAATTTAAATGTTGGCAAATCCAATATTATAAGGGTTTAAAGCTAGTACAGAAATATATTTAAGTTTTGTCATCATTGATATCAACTTTTGAGAATTTCCAGCATTTGTTAAATTAATGTTACAAGATTTTATGATATGCGTCGTTTCAAAGAGACATCCAACAAATATTTAATTCCAAACCACCAAGAACTTTTATAAATTCCGTTTTGTCTTCAAATAGTCATGTAAATTTGTAATTCACAGATAAACAAAGGAAAAATGACGAAAATAGTCCCTTTTATCAACCAAATTCCTTGACTCCCCCCTCCCTCCCCTCCCCTCCCCCCAAAAAAAACACACACAAAATGACCACTTCCTAAACGGTAGCGTAACACCCCAACTTGAAATGGGTTGACGTGTCACAATATACGTAAGTAAATAGAGACAGGAGACATATTTCCACTAGTTAGCAATCTTCATAGGCATCCTAGACTTTATTTCACTCCCTCCATCCCACCCAAAGTAACATGTGAACCTGCATGAGGAAAAATTTACGGAATGAGCCGAATGCCTATTACGAAAAAATAGGCTTGAGTATTAAAACATTTTTGGTAAAATGGCAAGTAAAAAAACAAATAATTTAATATGGCGATAGCAAAATAGTTTTTGATAACAATAAAACAGTTTCGATAAACAGTACTTTGTGATATAAATAGTTTGTGTAAACAATAGATAAGTCAAAAATAATATCACGTGAGTCAAAATAGTAATAGATAATTTAGAACAGTAACAGATGATTCATAGCAATAAAAGATAATTGATAACCATAACCATAACCATAACAAATAATTCATTACGGTAGCAAATAGTCAGTTTAAAGAGTTTTAAATAGTTCATATCATACGGATGTACCCATGAGCCAAACACTAACATTAAATATTGGTGATGATATACATGTTCCTGCATACCAATCACATAGAACGGTGTAAGTTGGCACACCTATATCCATTCCAGACACATAAACAGAAACTAAAATAGAGCTAAGATAAGTCCATATCAATCCTAGTAGTTTTCTGCCACATATGTGACATAGGATGTTGCGGCCTACTCAAAAATAATTAATTAAAGACTTAAATACCTATAACTAGTACGGGTAAGTAAGGTCGTCTCCACAGCGACTCAAGGAAAGAGCAAGTTTATTTAATTTATAACTAATTATTTAACCTAAGCGGACAGACGATGTCAAGCGGTTTTTAGAAAAAGATTTAATTAAAACTAATGATTACTTAAAAGATTTGTAAACAATATTAATTAAAAGTATTCATTATAGGTTCGGTTAATGTGACATTCAACTTAATCCCAGATTCACTTGATTATGCAGTAATTACTAAACCTAGTAGTTTGATTGTGAGGTCAAACGATACCCTAACCGAATTGATGACACAATTGAACTCGGTTTACCTAATTACCAACTTATGTTTGTTAAAACCAATTAAGAGACAAGATTTGATGATAACTAGTTCAATGACACAAGAGCATAAACCCTAAATGTTGATGTACAAAACCAAACAATTGATGTATTAATTAATAATCCCAAACACAAATTGTTTAAATAATCAATCAATAATTAAGCAAGACCAAAGCAATAACTCAATCAAGCTCATAAACATTAAGCATCGAATCTGGTCAGAAGTTAAAACACACAAAAACCTACCCTAGAATGAACAAAGAAGTTAGCCAAGCATCGACATATCGATTATATCACTTATCTTAATGAACATGCAAAGCCGAGATGAACCGGAAGCCTTGGAATGGTAGGAAATCGTCCTAAGCAGCCTCTTTTGCCTCTGGAAGTCATTATTAGCCGAATAGGGAGGTTAAGGGGTTTATATAAGGCAAACCTAAATTTTTAGCCGATTTAAGCATCTTCGCGTATCGCGAAGATGTCCTGGCTTGCTTCTTCGAGTATCGCGAGGGACAAAATAGTCGGGTTCAGATTTTTGCAACTTCACGTATCACGAAGCTGCCCTTCTTTGCATCTTCGCGTATCGCGAAGATGCAAAACTTCATAAATTCATTTTTTCTTTTCTTGAATGCCTCGTGATGTGTGCACGTCCAATCTCTCACTTCCGGATCTTCATTCCAAACCTGTAAATATCCTCGTTAAGCTCCATAGCTTCCAATGTCCTAAAAACACGTAACAATGCTTGAAGTACCAATTTTCATTCAATTATTTAACTAAATATAACTAATTAATATACAATAATCACTAACTTTTACTCAACCATCACATCCCTACACTTATCCTTTTTCGTCCCGAAAAAGACTTTGCAATGAAATCAGAATCAGAGATCATTCTCAAAATACTTCATAGATTATCTTAATTAAGCAAAGAACACAAAATCCGCGATTGCCGATATTGTTGTCCACTTAAACCCATGCCTCAATACTTACCGGGAAAAATAAGGTGCGACAGTTTTATTAGTACATATGATTAAAATGGAACCCACACCTCAAAGCCGCCTTACCATGCTTCATTATAGTTTTACCGAACCAGACCACCCCAACTTGACTTAAACCTTAAGATTAAACGATCAAAAATTTTTGCACATTTGTACAATTTTTCAAACCCATATGTAATAGCTAAGACAATCTTGGATATTTTCATCGAACCAAAACCTAAACTTAAGCATTAAAGTCTACCAAAATGGCCATTAGATATGATTAAAGAACAATTAGGTAACCAACTATTAAATAGCCCCCACTACATGACATACCCCCGTCATCAAGCAATACCCCAAAGTCCATCACCATACGTGAGTAGGCACGAATTCATCTGTAGGGCTAACATATGACGTGTCCCGTGTGGTCCGTTTCTTAATGGTAATGAGACGCGAGCACGGGGACCCCTAACAGCGTGGATGATCAAGTCAGTAGTGAATGTGTACTATTAAAGCACTTTTTGTGATCATGTTTATTAACTTATGAATTGGCAGATAAACTGCGGATTTGCTCTTTTTAAGCTATTTAATATACATAAATCCACTTAGGATTTACACATACCCAGATGATAAACCTCATACCGACCCATGGTCTCCATTCCCCGAGGCATCCCATCAATACAGGATTTAAGGCCATAAAACCATACGCCTATGAAGTGTTAGCCACTTAACTAGCAGTATTTTCATTTATGTTTATATCACAAGCCATTTAGCATACTCTAATGTTAAGCCTATCCAAACATTGTACAATAAACTATTCATATTAAAATATATTTTCGGTGATCAAATCTAATAGTAAGGCTTGAGTGTGGCCTAATCTTTCATTCCAGTCCTTACACAGGCTTAGCTAAACAAACAAAACCCTGAAGGCGTTTCCCACTAAAAATCAAGCATTTAAAGTTCAATTAAGTCTACAACCAAATTATCCTTTTATTCTCAAGGCTGAGCCTACCAACACATCCCAAATTAAGTGTGTTCCCGTTCTATTTATCTCATATTATATAATAATTTTGAAAAATAATCCCCGATTTTTCTATCATTTTCCATTATTATGCAAAAAAATCTTAAACTTTTCAATTTCTCCCCCATCCCACACTTGAGGTAAACATTGTCCTCAATGTTTAAAATTTTATCAAATAAAAATAGGGACGGGGTTAAAATTCACTTTGACAATTAAAAACCGGACCTAATGTGATGGTGGTTATACATTTATACAATTACACTTTTAACACAAAAACTAATAAAACAAAGAAGGTTATGAAAGCAAAATCACCTGATAGAAAATATAACTCTCATGTGCAACTCTCGTGCCCTCGGTGATCTCTCGGTAATCTCTCGGTGAACTTACCTCTTCAACTCTCAAAATAAAATCTGCAAACTCTCAAACATGTAGAAGCAAGCTTCTCACAAATGTTAGAAATATAGGTCTTTTTGTTTGCAAAATCATTAAATTTAAATTACCAACCAAGTTTAATAAATTCATAACCAAATTTGTTAAACGAGTAAAAATGTTAAAAGACCTAACTCACTTTCGTAGGAATCACGATTGCATTTAGCGTTTGCAACAAGCCCTTTAAACCCCCCGGTAGTCCGGGTGGACGAGTATGGTCTCGTGAGGGTTTCTAGTGAACTACACCCACAAAGTTCAACTACAATAAAAATATACACGTACCTGAATAGAAGGCCGGGTTGCCTCCCGGTTAGCGCTAAGTTTTTGTTAAGGTCTTTAGCCAGACCGTTACCTGATTTCTTGGTTATGGTGGTCTAATGGAGTTCTTACTTTCCTCCACCTCGTTCTACTTACTCCTCCAGCAGAGTGGTACACTGTCCATGACAATCCATCTTGGCCCGAAGCACGCCAACCTTTTTTGTTCATTCTCAAACCCTGGTGGCTTCTTTACCTTCTCCTTCTTCGGCGGTTTTTTCTTACTTGCTTTGCCCGTCTCATTATGAATCACTTTTTCTCTTACGTGCTTGATATCATCATCTGATGTTTCCACCTCTCCAACATGTATCTCTACCGCATTCGGCTCCTCTTTTTCTCTCTCCCGCTTCGACCTATCAAACACAAAACTTTCTTCTGTAGTGTCATCCTCACTTGCATGAGGAAGACACGTGTTAGTAGTACCTGACCTAGAAGATTTATCTTTGAAAGAATAATCAAATAAATTTGAAAAAATATGCAAAACTAACTTACGATTACCAAAGGCCATGCACACTGTTCCGTCTTGGCAATTGATTTGAGCATTTGATGTTGCCAAAAACGGTCTCCTCAATATCACTCTCGGCTCTTCTTCATTCTCTACCGGCTCATAATCTAGAACAAGAAAATCTTCGGGATAGTAAAAATCACCAACCTTTACTGCAACTCCAATCAACTTCCCTCGGGGCCGTCTTCGAGTGAAATCAGCTAACACCAATGTGGTGTCAACTTCTTGTAAAGGCCCGAGGTCAAACCGGCCATACACACTACCCGGTAGAACACTTACACTCGCACCACAATCAACTAGCGCCTTGGTGGTCTTGAACTCTCCAATCTGAATGGGAATAAGTGGTGCCCCTGTTTCAAATTCTTCAACTGTGTCATTTACCCCATGATCTTCAATGGTGATTGCACTCACGTGTACGTTTTTACCATTTAATGAACTGCTACTCTGATGGCTCGGATTTTTCAAGGTGTCACTTGGTAGCTTTTTCGGGTCCTTCTTCAAGGTGACCATCTCTTCCGCCAATTGACTCATTTGCTTATTTCTTGCGGCATTCGCTTTTTCTTGAATCTCCATTCTTCGGCTCAAAGCTTTCAAAAGTGTCAGAATGTCCGAATCTTGCGAAGAACTTTGACCTTGAGTCCCCCCTTGACTTTGCTGACCCTGCTGATAACTTTTCTGATAACTCTTGTTATAACCCCCCGACTCTTTTTTATTATACCCGCCTTGACCGCTACCCCTCTCGTTCCCATATTGATGCTGATTTGACTGATAATTTGCTCTTTGGGAATTACCTTGAAAGTTCGGGTTTTGTTGCGTGTTCGGGTTTCCATAACTGAAGTTGGGGTGGTTTCGGAGGCCCGGGTGATAGGTTTTTGAATTCATATTATTATTATATCTCTTCTCACCCTAAACAAAGTTCACCTCCTATTCTTCCTCTTCTTCGTCTTCCATCACAACTCCACATGTCGCCACTACATGGCCTATTCCACCACAACCCTCACAAACTGGATACGCCTTTCCTGACTTGCCTTTATCTTTCACTCCCACACCCATCAACTGATCCAACTATCTCTCCAACCTCGCCATTCGATCATCCGACTCACCACTATCCACGGCTTTAACAACCACCCTTTTTACCATGCGATTCGACAGAGCTTTCCTTTTCAAGTTCATTGCATGCCTTTCTAAGTGTTGCCAATCTTCATTCTCATCATTAGTCAAAAATGACCCATTTGTGGTTGACTGCAGATCACGCGCATCGTCACTCGATAACCCGTCATGAAAGGCTTTGATCAATTCCCACAACGCGATCCCATGATGCGGACACGTTCTCAACAATCTCTTGAATCTCGTAAATGCTTCATGAAAATTCTCACCCGATCCTTGCTGAAAATTTCTGATGGAGGTTCGGGCTTCGGACGTTCTTTGCGGTGTGTAATACTCATCCAAGAATTGCTGAGCCAGATCTTGCCACATGTAAATAATTGCTGACGGTAACGATAGAAACCACTGCTTCGATAGATCCTTAAGACTGAACTGAAACACGACTAACTTGACTTCATCGGCAGTGAACCCTTGACTTGAGATGGTGGCACAAATTGCAATAAACTGGCTCAAGTGCAAGTACGACTCTTCAGATGCTTTCTCGTGAAAAGTAGGCATCCCAGTCAAGTTGCTTTGTCTTACTGAAAACGTTCTTCCTTCTCTAACCGGGATCACAATAGGAAGCAGGTTCGTGGCCACTTGTGGAATGAAGTGTCTTTGAACCCCATGAACGGGAGGTGGAACAAATGTCCTCGGAACCCCATCGTCGAACTCATATTCGGGAAACTACGGCTGGGGAATCTCTTGTCTTCTTTGGGCTCGACGGTTTCTTGGTGGTTGAACGGGTTCGGGTGTTCGCTTTCGAGGGGTTGCTGATGTCTTCTATAATACCAACCCCCCCCCCCGAGCATCGTCCATTTCTTCTTCATCCTCAAACTCGTCGAATTCATCGAACAACCTCCGCCGATTAGCTACCCTTTCAAACACAAAATCAACCCGATTATTTGGCGGTTCGGACCGTATAGACCGATCATCTCTCATGTTTTAGTATACTGGTAAGTATTCCCGCCAGTCACGCGGGTGACCCGGGTTCGATCCCCGGCAACGGCACCATTTTGACGTAGGATGTTGCGGTCTACTCAAAAATAATTAATTAAAGACTTAAATACATATAACTAGTACGGGTAAGTAGGGTCGTCTCCACAGGGACTTAAGGAAAGTGCATGTTTATTTAATTTATAACTAATTATTTAACCTAAGCGGACAGACGATGTCAAGCGGTTTTTAGAAAAAGATTTAATTAAAACTAATGATTACTTAAAAGATTTGTAAACAATATTAATTAAAAGTATTCATTCTAGGTTCGGTTAATGTGACATTCAACTTAATCCCAGATTCACTTGATTATGCAGTAATTACTAAACCTAGTAGTTTGATTGTGAGGTCAAACGATACCCTAACCGAATTGATGACACAATTGAACTCGATTTACCTAATTACCAACTTATGTTTGTTAAAACCAATTAAGAGACAAAATTTGATGATAACTAGTTCAGTGACACAAGAGCATAAACCCTAAATGTTGATGAACAAAACCAAACAATTGATGTACTAATTAATAATCCCAAACACAAATTGTTTAAATAATCAATCAATAATTAAGCAAGACCAAAGCAATAACTCAATCAAGCTTATAAACATTAAGCATACGAATCTGGTCAGAAGTTAAAACACACTAAAACCTACCCTAGAATGAACAAAGAACTTAGCCAAGCATCGACATATCGATTATATCACTTATCTCAATGAACATGCAAAGCCGATATGAACCGAAAGCCTTGGAATGGTAGGAAATCATCCTAAGCAGTCTCTTTTGCCTCTGGAAGTCATTATTAGCTGAATGGGGAGGTTAAGGGGTTTATATAAGGCAAACCTAAATTTTTAGCCGACTTAAGCATCTTTGCGTATCGCGAAGATGTCCTGGCTTGCTTCTTCGCGTATCGCGAAGGACAAAATAGTCAGGTTCAGATTTCTGCAACTTCGCGTATCGCCGAGCTTCCCTTCTTTGCATCTTCGCATATCGTGAAGATGCAAAACTTCATAAATTCATTTTTTTCTTTTTTTGAATGCCTCGTGATGTGTACACGTCTAATCTCTCACTTCCCGAACTTC
The DNA here is from genome assembly GCF_021521415.1 of Bidens hawaiensis. NCBI lineage: Eukaryota > Viridiplantae > Streptophyta > Magnoliopsida > Asterales > Asteraceae > Bidens > Bidens hawaiensis. Next base: position 3,540,139 of record NW_027491069.1, on the reverse strand, counting down.
ATTCCAAGCCCGTAAATATCCTCGTTATGCTCCATAGCTTCCAATGTCCTAAAAACACGTAACAATGCTTGAAGTACCAATGTTCATTTAATTATTTAACTAAATATAACTAATTAATATACAATAATCACTAACTTTTACCCAACCATCAATATGTACCTAAGTACGCCGTGAACTAATCTCTCATTCATGGAAGGAGCACATGTTGTCAGTGCTACAACAACATGCTCGTGGGACACTTCGCGAGAAGCATAGCACTCAGCCACTTGGGGGTAACAGAGCATAAAATATCTTTTTGAAGCATTAAAAATTCAGTATCAGAACATGCGATAATGAGTAAAATAAATTGAAATTTACCAATTGCTTGTTTTCATCAAAAAAACAAACTAGATAGTTAATAAATCGGAATGTCAAAGAAGATAAGATTTCCAAATGAATGAGGTAATCAACAGGGTTTATAATCAACCGAACCAGATAGCAAAAAAAGGGTAAGGATCCACAACTAGTTAGTTTTGTGTACACACTTATTTCTTTTTATGAAAAGCTTGAATTATTACGTTATTTGTTTTTGTATGAAAGTTCATGGGTTTATTTAAAGAAAATAAATCATTATTTAAATAACAAAGGTTGATATAATATATTATTTGAAGTGCATATAAATAGTTATAACATTAAATAAATAAGTAAAACATATTAAATTTAGTTTCCATTAAAAAGTCTTACGTTAGGATCAAACTTGTGACAATTCTCTGTTTTTAAAAGTTTAAAGACTTTAGTGATGAGCTATTTGACACTTTTGTCTACAAAATTATATTATGTACTAGCTTGTAGTTGGTGTGTTACGGGGTTAGTTTTAGTTATTTTTTTCTTAGTGTTTAAGTGTCTGTATTATCTTTTCATGTTATTAAATTGAAATATATGAATGAGTAAAAAAGTAAACAGGGGTAATATAATCAATATCATTCTTGCTATAGAACAATTTTCTTATATAGTATACTAGGTTAGAGCCCATGTTCCATACGGGTAAAAATATAATAAAAATAAAAATAATATATTATATGTAATACGTAAATTCAATTGTTTCATATAATAATTTTTATTTATAACTTTTTTTAATAAGATTTTGATATATTATGCACTATAATTTTAAATTGAAAACCAAATCTTGATGTTTGATTTATTCAAATAAAACATTCATACCGATATTGTTATATTAAATATTGTGTGTATAAAAAATATATTTATACCAAAATGTTGTCACATATTTAAAAACTAAATTTACAAAGATTAAGGTTTTGTTGTAAAAAAAAATAAATAAAAATATATTATACTTTAAAATAAAGAGAGAAACGATGAGCATTCTTAAATGATTGTGTTAAAAAGATATGAGAAGACAATGTCATATTGTGAATTATGAAAATGTTGACAATTAAATATAATTTTGGTTTTATACTTAAAGAGAAATCACATTTATATATGTTAAGTCAATTATCAAACACAACTACCATTTTAGTGGGGTTGGTAATCATATTTGGTTTGAAACATAAGGTCTTGGGTTTGAAACCCGTATCACACAATAATATATTTTTTAAAATTTTATAAAGCCTTATGGGTCATGGGTTATAATAGAAAAACGGGTCATGGATCATAATATAATAGGAAATAGTAGCATGACATGTACTTAGCATCCTTTGTGCCTTTGTGAAGTGCCTAGTTAAATGCCATGTGTACAACTTGTGCTGCTTTAATAGTATAATTAGATTAGATGTTATGTTGATTCATATAAATGGCTCCACTGTAAGCAACGTTACACAACAGGGGATGTAATTCTGATTTACTTCATTGGTCTATGATTAAATTGATGTTGAGGTAGATCATTTAGTGTGAGCTTGGTTAGAATAGCAATTACACATAAATTGTTATGCAATTGTAAACTTTTGGGTGTATTTTTATATTTCTTTAGATATTTCAATTTATGTTTACTTAATCTAATTAGATTTTATTCTTCACAATCAATTTTAACAGTGTTCCCATTTTATTCATCGGGTCTGGTTAGAGATCAAAGATCTTGAGTGACACTCTTCATGTTCGTTCCAAGTTCGAATAATTTGTTTTTAACATATGTTTATGAAGATTATTTGTTTTACTTTATTTTTTTTTTTAACTACAAAATATTATTTTTAATTGGAATATAAATGTGATAATTGCAAGTTGCCGTTTGAAATACACGCATGCATAATCATCATAAACCATCTTTCAAGAAACTCTCTCTTCTCACTCTTCTCATATCCGATCATAATCTATATCAAACTCTAAGTCCAAAATCATTTTCAATTCGGAGGAATTACTTCGATTTTATCCATGGAGAACATGGTTAAATGGAAATTATGTAGGTTAGAAAACAAGTTGTTTTTGTTTTGAGCAATAGATCTGAATTAAGAAGAATGATGTATTTTGAGTTCTATCATTTAGTTGTAAGTTTCTATTTCGCATAATCTTGACCCGTTTTCATTCTAATCGATTAGGATAGCTCAGTTCAATGAGCGACACCCGTACTTGCAATTTTCCGATAGAACCCAAGAAAGAAAAATGGCATTGAACCGCTTGCAAAAAATTAAGCGAAGGATTGAGAACCAATGCTCTCTGGGTGAAGTTGATGAATATCATCTTATGATTGATATGGTCGCTGGCAATGGAATTTTTAGCTTCATTTCAGCTAAAAATGCGGATCGGTCAACAACTGATTTAGCAATGGAAATTTTAGCTTCATTTCAGCTAAAAATAAATCAACCACGACCGACCTTTGGGAACGAAACACGCTAAGATTCAGATTGGAAAGAGTGTGGCACGACTCTGACCTCACCAGTTTCGTTATGAACATCGGTCTTTACGCTAAGGAAGAAACCATGAGTGATATGTGGTACAGGTCAGCTCGCACATTCCTGGATGAGATAGAAAGACCACACACTTTTGTAAGACAAATGAGAAAGGACGCTTCAGAGATGCTATCACCACACAGAAGGATATTTACAACCCAAGTGTCTCCAAAAGCACTAAACTCAAAGATCCTTAAATCAGGTACATTCACCGCTTCCTAGGTAACACGCTTACCAAACCCGTCACTAACGGAGCACTTGTAAATCTCCATGACCTTTGGGCACTTTATTGAATAAAGACGGGAAGGTATTACAACATCGTCTACATGCTCTTTTCTTTACTTTTTAAGAATACCCAAGCCAAGTTGGTGTGCCATTTTTTGGAGGAGGGTAATTTGTGAATCTTTACAAGACATATGGAGTAGATACAAGAGGCACTCTAGGGCTCCCTTGTCCCTAGACCTAGACTACTACTCTATGATGGGAATGGTTGAGGTAGTTTCCACCGAACCATGCATCGTGAGGTTCGTAGACTGCTCAACCATAGTTGTGGACCCAGATAGCCCATGATTGATATAGGAGAGCCACGACCCCATCCCACCGAGATTGTTTTATTTGCTTTCTTTATATAATTATCAGACATTATTAGTAGTAGTTATGTGTGATGCACACTCTAGGCAGCACGAATAATAATATACACGTGCTTACTTTATGTTTTATAGCTTGTGTATCGTTTTTGTGGTTGTATTTGTAGATTTATGCAGGTATGATATACTTTTAGTGAGAAAAACAGGCCGACAACTTGCAAGGAGACAACAATAGCAAAATTTCATCTCGGTTCGTAGGAAAGTTCAATTCCTTCAGCCTCATTTTCAATTTTTTTTTGAATCTTTTCACGTTGAGGACAATGTGAGAATCAAGTGTGGGGGAGGGGTTTACACTTGGCAAAACCAAGTCTAAAAGCGAAATTTTTTAACAAATTTTTCAAAATTACTCTTTTTGAAACAATAAAAAAAACATTAGCTTTTTAAATATTTTTGACAAACCGAGAAACTAAGAAATAACGGGAAACATTAGAGAAAAATTAATCTACCTTTAAAATGATAAATTAAAAATATGGTTTGTAATATTGAAACTAACTTTATGCAAAATATGACGTTTTCACCCAATCATTTCGATTTGTGAGAATTAAGCCTCATACTGATATTTAGAAAAATACTCATATATTGGATACTTTTGAGTGAGTCAATTACTTCTTACAGATTAAAACTTTTCTTGATTATTCTATTCGAGATTAGACGAAATGCTACATAAAAACAAAGGTAATATATTTCCAACAAAAACCACAACCACATTCAAAACCGAATCAAACAAACCCTATTTCCATCACCAAAACACTAAACCAACCCAAGAAACCTATCCTACTAAATTACCCTTTTATGGTAGAATTCAGCATTGGTCTTTTACCGGTAGACCCCAAAGAACTGGAATGCATTCTTTCGATGTCAATTTACTTTATTTCCTACAATTCGCAAAAACCTAGGTTGCCTCCAGAACTTAGGGAGAGAATCTTTTTCTTTAGCAATGAGGTGAGGAAAAAGTGGCGCCAAGAGGAACAAAGGCTACCATTTTGTGGGATCTCAAAAACTCAATGAAAAGAAGAGCAAAAAGATATGAACGATGTTTGGGCTGCGAAAACTGGTCTCAAGAAGGAGGATGTAGAGTAAGTCAAACTCAATCCCAATATGAATATGCTGAACTAATGATGTTGGGGGCTATTAGGCTCAAAGCCAAACGATCAGTTGTAACATCCAACTTTTGTAAAATAACAGAAACTTTTATGCTTACCTGTGTGTCATTAATTTAGTCGTGTGATAAGTGTGGATTGTGATTGGGAATTGGGCTTGGGAATGGGTTATGGGCCATAGGGCACATGAAACCCCTATAAATACCCAACCACTTTCCCATTTTCTTTTCTCTTCCTTTCCAAGCACACAAACACAAACACCCTCAAGAACACACACACACACACTTCTCTCTCTAGCACCCACATCCGAATCCAAGCAAAAGGAATGAAGAATCTCGTGTATAAACACCATCAAAAAATAATAAACACCACTAGATCCTCGGGTTATCCATATCCGAGCCCGACCGAGACCAAAAAAAAAGGTGAGTCTTGACCAACGAGGTTAAGTTTTTGTTGTTAGTTTCGACATGCAAACTGATAGAACGATAGATCGGGTTGTAAGGTGTAAGAAAAACATAAACTTGGTGAGTTTTAACCTCACGGGTGTGTTATAGCACAAAAGGAGATGCTTGGACCATGAAAAAACACGGGTATACAAAGTTGGTACAACCCAAAACCTATAAAAAGGGTAGAATCGGGTCCTAAGTAAGAGTCACGAAGTAAAATGGCTTTGAAATGGCAAAAATAATGAAAAGGAGGTTATTTTCGCATAAACGACTTCGCATCGCACAAGCCATGCGAAACCATAAATTCGCATCACTCAGCCATGCGAAGCGAAACTCCCATGCGAAGCGAAACTAAGCGAAACTACCATGCGAAGCGAACTTCCATGCGAAACGAAACTACCATGCGAAGGGAACTTCCATACGAAGCGAAACTCCCATGCGAAGCGAACTTCCATGCAAAGCGAAACTTCCCATGCAAAGCGAACTTCCCATGCGAGGCGAAACTTCCCATGCGAAGCGAAACTTCCATGCGAAGCAAAATTCCATGCGAAATTTCCATGAAAATTTCCATGCGATTTAATTTTCTAATGTATTTTTGATAAAGGACTATTAATCAAGATAAAATATTTCCAAGCTGACCTGGCAGCTCGACCCCATCCAGGGACTCTTCCTCTTGGACCCTGCTAAGGACTGCCGCTCCTAGACCCCGCTACCAAGGGCGCTGCCCCCGAACCCCCGTTAGTTGAGGGTTTCATTAACCTGGACGTAATAGGTAGTAGAAACAAGTAACTAATGCTCGTAACTTGTTAAACAGTTAGCCGAGCTCAATTAAGGAAGGGAATTATGATAAACTCAGAGAGGAATCGTCTTCAGGTGAGTTCTAGCCCCATTTCTCTTTGAAATGTTTTCGGGGCTGTGTGCATACTTGTAAGATTAGAAGAATACTTATATGATGAAGTTAAATACCCAATGCAAGAATGAAATATGTGGTAAGAATTTGTATGTGTTTAGTTTGATAACTAAATATGATTTTAAAGGACGAATATGAATATAATGTAAGAGTTGGGGTGGCAAGCCCTTCTAATACCTGGGCAAGAATAGAGTAGCCGACTCTATGATATCGGTGCAAGAATAGAGTGTCCGACTCTATGATATCGGTGCAATAATTAGGGTGGCAGACCCTTATAATATCTGTGCAAGAATTCGGGTGGCAGACCCTTATAATATCTGTGTAAGAATATAAGAATAATGTAAGAATGATGGAAGAATAGGACTTAGTGATACTTGTACGTAATGAAAGAACGTGTAAGAATGAGTATATAAAATAACGTGTAAGAGTAATCCTGTAATTGTTAAACTAGAACTCACTCAGCGCAGCTGACTTTTAGTATGCACGCAGGTAAATAGAATGCGGCAGGTTGCTTGAGGGGAGGCACGTGGTAATGGAGTGAAGACTGGCATCGAAGAAAGAAGATTAATGTGCTATTTATGTTATGTTTTAACACAAGTTAACATTTGTTAAGACAAGATTCGATGTTTTGTAATGTAATTCATGAAGTTTTAATTATTCCGCAAAAGTTTTAAATTAACTCTGATTTTAAAACTGTGTTTATGAGTAAATCCAACACCAAAGTAGGGTTTCCGGGAATGGGGCTTTACAAGTGGTATCAGAGCATAAGTTCGAGAGAATAAGCATCCAACATGCTTAGACTCGAATAGAGAATGGGACGAAAAGAAGATAGAAAGAAGATGTCAGTCCAAGAATGCCATGTGTCTCCCAAGCAAGCTTAGAAAGAAATCATCTTGTGTAAGTTGATCCTGATCTTGTGTATTGTAAAAAATGAGTAAGAAAGCTAACTTAATAGCTAGATATAGAATTGCTTGTTCATGTGTGAAGAATATGATCGAATACCTGTTATACGTAGAAACTAGCACAAGTGGACTCACAAAAGGGAGTGTGTAGGACATGGAGAGTAACATGACTAGCTAATCACAATTGGCCACTGTTATTACCTGTTAGCCTTACGGTCCTTGTACTAAAAAGTTCCTAAAGTGACGACGTTTGTGTTTTCCTATAGAATACGAATGGCTGGTGCTAAGAAGGCCGTTGGACAAGGAAGTCGCACGAGTCGCCGTGGTAGACCACGTGTTACCCAAGTACCCCCCGAAGAACCGATTATCGAGTCTGATGAAGACAAAATCTTGACTGTGTGAGACGAAGGGTATCAGCTCGACCCAGCTATCCAAGCTGCCATCATTCAGGTAGTAGCTGCTGCAGTACATAAACTACATCAAGAAAAGTCAAATGAGAGCCATCCAAGAACTGTTGAGAAGACTGGGGAGGGTAGTAAGAGGGGTCAAGAGACAGAGAAGGAGGCGTCTAGTGAAGATCGATCTTTGAAAGTTGTTGAGAGAATGAAGAGCCGAGGTGGGTGAAACTACAAGTCATTCAAGGGTTGTAATCCACCGAAGCTGACCGGTGTGGGTGACAAAATCGCTACTCTCCAATGGATAACTGCAATGGACAAAGTTATCCGAATTAGCGAATGCCGTCCTGACCAAGCCGTGGGTTACGCTACGCAGTCATTTAGGGAAGAAGCGATGTTCTGGTAGGAAACGGTTGAGCAAAGGAAGACCCCTGCTGAGATTAAGGCTATGAAGTGGGAAGATTTGAAAGAAATGGTCATGAAGAAATTTTGTGCAGATGCAGAAGTTGAGAGGGCTGATATGATGTTTTTGAACCTGAAAGCGGGAAAGATGACACACCGTGAATACACCACCGAGTTTAACCGCATGTCAAGACTAGTGCCTGAAATGGTGAATACTGAAGCCAAGAGAATCAAGTGCTACTTGAGGGGACGGCCACAAACTATCCGCACCTTAGTCCGGGCTAGTAAACCTACTACTTTTTATTCTGCTGTCGAACTCGCATAAATGGTTTATGATGACCTGTCTTTCGATGACGTGGTGGTGGTGGTGGTGGAAGAGAAGAAAGAAAAGAAGTGGGTTACTCCTGCTAAGCGACCGGGTACTCAGTTGTGGAATTCAAGGGAGAAGAAGCAGAAAGTGTGGGAGAAGAAACCGTGCAAGACTTGTAGGAAGATGCACGACAGAGAGTGTAAGTGGAGTGTCGGGGGGATACTTGCCACAAGTGTGGGAAGACAGGGCACTACTCTCGTGATTGTAATAGCGAGCCTGTCTGTTACAAGTGTGGAAAGACTGGCCATATGGCAAGAGAGTGCACTGCGAATGAAGCTGGGGGAAGTGGTAAGAAAGTGGCTGACTAGAATAGGCCGAAGACCAGGGCCTACATGCTTACACAAGAGTAAGCAAAGCAGATCCCTGATGTTGTGACAAGTACATTCCTAGTAAACGGTATTTCCGCTTCATTGTTGTTTGATTCAGGTGCGACTAGGAGTTTTGTAGCTACCTCGTTTTGTAAAGCAGCTAAGATGAGGTGTTGTCAGGTGCCTGAAACTTTTACGGTAGAGACCTCAATTAAAATTATGAGAATGGTTAAGAATTGTAAGATAGAATTGGAAGGACATGAATTCCCTGCTACCCTGTATGTAGTGACCTTAGGAGGATTTGACGTAGTATTGGGGATAGATTGGTTGTCTGAATTCGAAGCTCAGATAGTGTGCAAGAGTAGATTGATAAGACTGAAGTCTTCGGATGGTGATACAGTGACGGTTTATGGTGATGGAGAAAGCTCAGAGCTTAACATCATTTCGATGATCAAAGCCGAAGGTTTGTTAAGGCGAGGGTTCAATGCCTACCTAGCCTATGTTGTCAAAGCTACGGCCGAGACAAAGGAACTGAAAGATGTTCCCGTAGTGTGTGACTACCCCGAAGTGTTTCCTAAAGACCCTCCAGGGTTGCCACAGGAACGTGAGGTAGAGTTTCAGATAGAGTTAATACCAGGAGCACAGCCCGTCGCGATAGCACCTTATCGTTTAATGCCGACCAAGATGAAAGCATTGATGTCCCAAATACAAGAACTCCTCGATAAGGGTTTTATAAGGCCAAGTGTTTCTCCGTGGGGCGCGCTAGTATTCGTTAAGAAGAACGATGGGAGTTTGAGAATGTGTATCGACTACAGGGAGTTGAATAAGCTTACCGTAAAGAATAGATATCCGTTGCCACGAATTGACGACTTGTTTGATCAGCTACAAGGTGCAAGCTAGGTTCTCGCGGATAGACCTTAGATCGGGTTATCATCAGTTGAAGGTGAAGGAAGCAGACATCCCTAAGACGGCGTTTCGGACGCGGTATGGACACTACGAGTTCCTTGTGATGTCGTTTGGCCTAACAGATGCTCCCGCAGCATTTATAGACATGATGAATAGAGTATGCCAGCCAATGTTGGATAAGTCGGTTATCGTCTTCATCAACGATATACTAATTTATTCAAAGAGTGAGTCTGACCATGCGGAGCACCTGAGGGAAGTATTAGAAGTTTTGAAGAAGGAGAAATTGTATGCTAAGTTCTCGAAGTGTGCATTCTGGCTGCGAGAGGTACAGTTTTTAGGTCACATAATCAATCCCGAGGGAATTACTGTGGACCCTGCTAAAATTGAAGCGATAAAGAATTATAAGACACTGCAAAACCTGACTGAGATACGCAGTTTCCTAGGGTTAGCTGGCTATTATAGGAGATTCATTCCGGGCTTCTCCAAGATAGCCGCACCATTGACCGGCATGACCCGGAAGACTGTAGTATTCAGTTGGGGTAAGCATCAAGAAAAAGCATTCGAAGAATTGAAAAGAAGACTCACCCAGGTTCCAATCCTTGTTCTGCCCGATGGTGAAGAAGATTTGGTAGTCTGTACTGATGCTTCGCACCAAGGGTTAGGTTGCGTGTTGATGCAACGAGGGAAGGTCATAGCCTATACGTCTAGACAGTTGAAAGTTCACAAAAGTGCATACCCGATGCATGACCTGGAGTTAGCAGCTGTGGTACATGCTTTTAAGATCTGGAGACATTACTTGTATGGTACTAAGTGCACCATCTATATGGATCACAAAAGTCTGAAGTACTTCTTCGAGTAGAAAAAGTTGAACTGACAAAGAGAAGGAGGTTAGAACTGATAAAGGATTATGACTGTAACATCAAGTATTATCCGGGAAAAGCTAGTATAGTCGCTAACGCCTTAAGCTGAAAGAACGCAGAAGTTATCACGATGGTCAACTCTTATAAGTTGGTTATCAATTCAGATTTCTTCAAAGAAATCAGCAAGGTGCAGTCAGAGGTATTTATGGATGAAGGGTTGATGAAGAAAGAAAGGATCTTTGGGCAGCAGAACAAGTTGATAGATAATACTCATGGTGTAAAGACCAGGTTTGACCGGATGTGGATTCCACGACATGGGAAACTTAGAGGTCGAGTCCTAAACGAGGCCCATAAGTCTCGTTACTCGATTCATCCAGAATCCACCAAGATGTACCAAGACCTGAAGAAAGACTATTGGTGGCCGGGAATGAAAAATGAAGTAATAGATTATGTCAGTAAATGCTTAACTTGCTTGCAAGTCAAGGCAGAGCACCAGAAATCGTATGGAAAGATACAACCTTTGGAGGTACTAGAATGGAAATGGGAACACATCACCATGGATTTCATAACCAAGCTACCGCGTACCGCTAAGAATCATGATGCCATATGGGTGATTGTGGACCGTTTGACGAAGAGTGCTTGCTTTCGGCCTATACGAGAGGCTATCTCATCAGAAACGTTAGCAAATATGTTCGTTAAGGAAGTTGTGACAAGTCATGGAGTGCCGTTGTCGATCGTATCCAATAGAGATACCCGCTCTACTTCAAGATTTTGGAAGAAGTTCCATGAAGCCATGGGAACAAGACTGAACATCAACACGGCGCATCATCCTCAAACAGATGGGCATTCCGAGCGGACTATCCAAACCCTTGAGGATATGCTATGTGCTTGTGTGTTAGATTTTGGAGGGTGTTGGGATGATCATTTGCATTTGGCAGAATTCTCTTACAACAACAGCTACCATTTGAGTATTGGTATGCCGCCGTTCGAGATGTTGTTTGGAAGATGTTGCAGAACTCCTGTATGTTGGGGAGAAATTGGAAGTTTAGTAATGGTGCAAAAAACCTCTTCAAAGTTTGATCAGATTAAGGCTAGGATGAAGGCTGCTCAAGATCGTCAGAAGTCATATTCCGATAAGTGGAGATGGCTTATTGAGTTTAATGTTGGGGACCACGTGATGCTTAAAGTCTCGCCTTGGAAGGGGATTATTCATTTCAGGAAGAGAGGAAAGTTAAGTCCGAGGTTCATTGGACCGTTCAGAATTATAGCCCGGGTGGGCGAAGTGGCCTATAAGTTGGATCTACCTGAAGAACTGGAAGGAATCCACCCTACTTTCCATGTTTCCCATCTGAGAAAATGTCTAGCCGATGATACATCTCACGTGCCTCTTCTTGACGTTGAGGTAGACAAGCAGCTGAATTATGTTGAGCAACCTGTTGAGATAGTTGACCGTAAGTAAAAGCAGCTCCGTCGTAAGGTTATTCCCCTAGTAAAAGTGATATGGAAGCACCGTAAAGGATCGGATGCCACTTGGGAAGTTGAAGAAGAGATGCGCAAGTTTTACACGCTTTTGTTTAGTAGTAATAGTTAGGTTTCGAGGACGAAACCTCTTTTAAGGAAGGTAGACTTGTAACATCCAACTTTTGTTAAATAGTAAAATAACATAAAGTTTTATGATTATCTGTGTGTCATTAATTTAGTCGTGTGATAAGTGTTGATTGTGATTGGGAATTGGGCTTGGGAATGGGTTATGGGCCATAGGGCCCATGAAACCCCTATAAATACCCAACCACTTTCCCATTTCCTTTTCTCTTCCTTTCCAAGCACACAAACACAAACACCCTCAAGAACACACACACACTTCTCTCTCTAGCACCCGCATCCGAATCCAAGCAAAAGGAAGGAAGAATCTCGTGTATAAACACCATCAAACAACAAGAAACACCACTAGATCCTTGGGTTGTCCAGATCCGAGCCCGACCGAGGCCAAAAAAAAGATGAGTCTTGACCAACGAGGTTAAGTTTTTGTGGTTGGTTTCGACATGCAAACTGATAGAACGATAGATCGGGTTGTAAGGTGTAAGAAAAATATAAACTTGGTGAGTTTTAACCTCACGGGTGTGTTATAGGACAAAAGGAGATGCTTGGACCATGAAAAAACACGGGTATACAAAATTGGTACAACCCAAAACCCATAAAAAGGGTAAAATCGGGTCCTAAGGAAGAGTCACGAAGTAAAATGGCTTTAAAACATAAAAAATGAAGAAAAGGAGGTTATTTTCGCACAAACGACTTCGCATAGCACAAGCCATGCGAAACCATGAATTCGCATCACTCAGCCATTTGAAGCAAAACTCCCATGCGAAACGAAACTTCCCATGCGACCGACCTTTGGGAACGAAACACGCTAAGATTCAAATTGGAAGGAGTGTGGCATGACTCTGACCTCACCAGTTTCGTTATGAACATCGGTTTTTACGCTAAGGAAGAAACCATGAGTGATATGTGGTACAGGTTAGCTCACACGTTCCCGTATGAGATAGAAAGACCACACACTTTTGTAAGACAAATGAGAAAGGACGCTTCGAAAATGCTATCACCACACAGTGGGGATATTTACAACCCAAGTGTCTCCAAAAGCACTGAACTCAAAGATCCTTTAATCAGGTACATTCACCGCTTCCTAGGTAACACGCTTACCAAACCCGTCACTAACGGAGCACTTGTAAATCTTCGTGACCTTTGGGCACTTTATTGAATAAAAACGGGAAGGTATTACAACATCGTCTACATGCTCTTTTCTTTACTTTTTAAGAATACCCAAGCCAAGTTGGTGTGCCATTTTTTGGAGGAGGGTAATTTGTGAATCTTTACAAGACATATGGAGTAGATACAAGAGGCACTCTAGGGCTCCCTTGTCCCTAGACCTAGACTACTACTCTATGATGGGAATGGTTGAGGTAGTTTCCACCGAACCATGCATCGTGAGGTTCGTAGACTGCTCAACCATAGTTGTGGACCCAGATACCCATGATTGATATAGGAGAGCCACGACCCCATCCCACCGAGACTGTCTTATTTTCTTTCTTTATATAATTATCAAACATTATTAGTAGTAGTTATGTGTGATGCCCACTCTGGGCTGCATGAATAATTATATACACATGCTTACTTTATATTTTATACCTTGTGTATTGTTTTTGTGGTTGTATTTGTAGATTTATGCAGGTATGATATACTTTTAGTGTGAAAAACAGGCCAACAACTTGCAAGGAGACAACAATAACAAAATTTCATCTCGGTTCGTAGGAAAGTTCAATTCCTTTTAAGCCTCATTTTCATTTTTTTTTTTTTTTGAATCTTTTCACGTTGAGGACAATATGAGAATCAAGTGTGGGGGAGGGGTTTACACTTGGCAAAACCAAGTTTAAAAGTGAAATTTTTTAACAAATTTTTCAAAATTACTCTTTTTGCAACAATAAAAAAACATTAGCTTTTTAAATATTTTTAACAAACCGAGAGACTAAGAAATAACGAGAAACATTAGAGAAAAATTAATCTACCTTAAAAATGATAAATTAAAAATATGGTTTGTAATATTGAAACTAACTTTACGCAAAATATGACGTTTTCACCCAATCCTTTCGATTTGTGAGAATTAAGCCTCATACTGATATTCAGAAAAATACTCATATATTGGATACTTTTGAGTGAGTCAATTACTTCTTACAGATTAAAACTTTTCTTGATTATTCTATTCGAGATTAGACGAAATGCTACATAAAAACAAAGGTAATATATTTCCAACAAAAACCACAACCACATTCAAAACCGAATCAAACAAACCCTATTTCCATCACCAAAACACTAAACCAACCCAAGAACCCTATCCTACTAAATTACCCTTTCACGATAGATTTCAGCATTGGTCTTTTACCGGTAGACCCTAAAGAACTGGAATGCATTCTTTCGATTTCAATTTACTTTGTTGCCTACAATTCGCAAAAACCTAGGTTGCCTCCGGAACTTAGGGAGAGAATCTTTTTATTTAGCAATGAGGTGAGGAAAAAATGGCGCCAAGAGGAACAAAGGCCACCATTTTGTGGGATCTCAAAAACTCAATGAAAAGAAGAGCAAAAAGATATGAACGATGTTTGGGCTGCGGAAACTGATCTCAAGAAGGAGGATGTAGAGTAAGTCAACTCAATCCCAATATGAATATGTTGAACTAATGATGTTGGGGGCTATTAGGCTCAAAGCCAAACGATCCATTGTAACATCCAACTTTTGTAAAATAACAGAAAGTTTTATGCTTATCTGTGTGTCATTAATTTAGTCATGTGATAAGTGTGGATTGTGATTGGGAATTGGGCTTGGAAATGGGTTATGGGCCATAGGGTACATGAAACCCCTATAAATACCCAACCACTTTCCCATTTTCTTTTCTCTTCCTTTCCAAGCACACAAACAGACACACCCTCAAGAACACATACACACACTTCTCTCTCTAGCACCCGCATCCGAATCCAAGCAAAAAAAAGGAAGAATATCGTGTATAAACACCATCAAAAAACAAGAAACACCACTAGATCCTCGGGTTATCCAGATCCGAGCCCGACCGAGACCAAAAAAAAGGTGAGTCTTAACCAACGAGGTTAAGTTTTTGTGGTTGGTTCGGACATGCAAACTGATAGAACGATAGATCGGGTTGTAAGGTGTAAGAAAAACATAAACTTGGTGAGTTTTAACCTCATGGGTGTGTTATAGGACAAAAGGAGATGCTTGGACCATGAAAAAACACAGGTATACAAAGATAGTACAACCCAAAACCCATAAAAATGGTAGAATCGGGTCCTAAGGAAGAGTCACGAAGTAAAATTGCTTTAAAATGGCAAAAATGAAGAAAAGGAGGTTATTTTCGCATAAACGAATTCGCATCGCACAAGCCATGCGAAACCATGAATTCGCATCACTCAGCCATGCGAAGCGAAACTTCCCATGCGAAGCGAAACTCCCATGCGAAGCGAACTTCCATGCGAAGCGAAACTCCCATGCGAATTGAAACTCCCATGCGAATTGAAACTTCCATGCGAAGCGAAACTTCCATGCGAAGCGAAATTTCCATGTGAGGCGAAACTTCCCATGCGACGCAAAACTTCCATGCGAAACAAAACTTCCATGCGAAGCAAACTTCCATGCAAATTTCCATGCGATTCAATTTTCTGATGTATTTTTGATAAAGGACTATTAATGAAGATAAAATTTTTCCAAGCTGACCTGGCCGCTCGACCCCAGCCAGGGCCTCTGCCCCTTGGACCCTGCTAGGGGCTGCCGCCCCTAGACCCCGCTACCAAGGGCGCTGCCCCCGGACCCCCGTTAGTTGAGGGTTTCATTAACCTAGACGTAAAAGGTAGTAGAAACAGGTAACTAATGCTCGTAACTTGTAAATAGTTAGCCAAGCTCAGTTAAGGAAGGGAATTACGATAAACTCATAGAGGAATCATCTTCAGGTGAGTTCTAGCCTCATTTCTCTTTGAAATGTTTTCGGGGTTGTGTGCATACTTGTAAGATTAGAAGAATACTTATATGATGAAGGTAAATAGCCAATGCAAGAATGAAAGAATGTGGGAAGAATTTGTATGTGTTTAGTTTGATAACTAAATATGATTGTAAAGGACGAATATGAATATAATGTAAGAGTTAGGGTGGCAGGCCCTTTTAATACCTGGGCAAGAATAGAGTGGCCTACTCTATGATATCGGTGCAAGGATAGAGTGGCCGACTCTATGATATCGGTGCAAGAATAGAGTGACCGACTCTATGATATCGGTGCAAGAATTAGGGTGGCAGACCCTTATAATATCTGTGCAAGAATTCAGGTGGCAAACCCTCATAATATCTATGCAAGAATTCGGGTGGTAGACCCTTATAATATCTGTGCAAGAATGTAAGAATAATGTAAGAATGATGAAAGAATAGTACTGAATGATACTTGTACGTAATAAAAGAACGTGTAAGAATGAGTATATGAAATAACGTGTAAGAGTAATCCTGTAACTGTTAAACTAGAACTCAATCAGCGTAGCTGACTTTTAGTATGCACGTAGGTAAATAGAATGCGGCAGGTTGCTTGACGGGAGTCACGTGGCAATGGAGTGAAGACTGGTATCAAAGAAAGAAGATTCACATGTTATTTATGTTATGTTTTAAGACAAGTTAACTTTTGTTAAGACAAGATTCGATGTTTTGTATTGTAATGCATGAAGTTTTAATTATTCCGCAAAAGTTTTAAATTAACTCTGATTTTAGAACTGTGTTTATGAGTAAATCCAACACCAAAGTAGGGTTACCGGGAACGGGGCTTTACATCCATTAGAGTTGGAAGCTATGTTCAGAACAGGGTTGAGAAAGAACTGATCCGCATCTTGGATAAAACTGGTCTTGACGACCTGACCTTAAAAGAGTCATTAGGATTGTTAAAAAAAAGAAGAAAAAAAAACTGTTGATTCACCAAACTTTGGGACGAAAAATGGAGCGAAGACAAGAAAAATAAGGAAACTTTGAAGAAGAAACTCGATTACTTGTAACCCTCTGAAAAACACCTTTTCCTAAAATACCCGACAAAACCTACCACCCACACACCAAAACCTTTGGAAATATACTATCTTTTAACGTATGTAGCACTTCAAAAAGTGAGTGAAGAATTGATTTCTTGAAAAGCATATTCTCTGTAAATCATTGCTAAAGAGTGTCTATACATATAACATTACATGTATGTCGAGATATAAAGCTGAGTGTATGTGAGAGCACATGACGTTTTGCATAAAAAAGAAGCTTATAAAAAGCAAACCATAGTTTTTAAATATCATTACATATACTAACACGTTTGGCTCTTATGAATTACTGGGAATTTCTAAAATTTCTCAGGATGTTTAGCTTCGGTTAACGTGTTCTTCGAAGAATTTGTTCAAGGTTTGCTTGAGGACAAGCAAGGTTCAAGTTTGGGGAGATTTGATATATATAAATATACATCTTTTCGGCACTAAAATATCTCCAAAAAGGCGTAATATTGGCAATTATATTAGAATAAATAACCACTAATGTTTATAATTTCTATCTCTAGGTAAATATAACCTTAGGAATAAAACAAGCTGATATACAAAGAAAAACTATTAAAACAAACTCAACACACCCCATGGTGAATCAAGGCATAGCCATGTTAAGAACATACGAAGAAAAGAAAAAATTCAGAAGTCACAACATGGCCATGTTTACCTCAACACACCTCATGTTGAAACTACAAGAGGAAATGACAAAATAGAAGATTCTGAAGCTCAACATGGTCCATGTTGACCCTCAACACGCCTATGTTGATAGTACAAGAGAAAAGACAAAAAAAGATAATTCAAGCTCACCATGGCCATGTTTAGAGGTCAACACAGCCGTGTTCTCTCTCTTGTTGTACCATCTAACAATCTAACAACAAGCAGAAAATACAACAAGACAAAATGATCAACACGGTTGTGCCCAACTCAACACCGGTCGTGTTGAGAGCCCAGCTAAGCCTATAAACTGAATGTTCATTCACCACATTCAACACACCTTGAAGAACATTAAATCCACTTCAACCACCTTCTTTCAGCACGTGTTCATGTTCAGGTCGATGCTCCGAGTCGTAACGCTTCAGGTCGGTTCGCGTTCAGTTCGACGCCCTAGGTCGGTTCACGTCCGGTACGACGCTCCGGGTCGATTCGCGTCCGTTTCGATGCCCCGGGTCGGTTCGCATTCGACCTCCCTGGGTCAGCTCGGTTCAACTCTTCAGGTCAGTTCGCATTCAGTTCAATGCTTCGGGTCACTTCGGTTTGACGCTCCGAGTCAGTTCACTTCTATTCGACACTTCATGTAAGTTCACGTTCAGTTCGATGCTCTGAGTCACTTCGGTTTGACGCTCCGAGTCAGTTCACTTCGGTTTGACACTCCGTGTCAGTTCGGTTCAAAGCTTCGCGTCAAAGTGCGTCTGGTTCGTATTCGCGATTTTTCGTTTCGACTCATTTCTCGAGTGTTTTTTCAAAACGAGGATAACGAATAAAACATTTTAGTTTTTTTTTTTACTTTTTTCGTTTTTGATTTATTATTTTGAATATTTTTTTTGATGGGTTTTTTTTCTTAATAGAAAACCCCTAAAAAAAGTCAAAAAAAAATAAAAAAAAAATCATAATGCAAAATATAAATATAAAACAAAAAAATCTAAAATGTTTCTGCCGTTACCCCCATTAAAAAAAGAAGAAGAAGAAAAGAAAACTGATTCCAATTCATTTGTGGTCATAGATTACAATTCATCTGTCAACGAACACATCAAGAATGGAATTGGATTTCAATTCCTTCCAATTCCAATTCCTATTGGAATGTTCATATTCCAAATCCCATCAAATTCCAATTCCAATTTCATTCTATTCCATTCTGTAAAACGAACGCACCCTTTCAGATTTTCTTTGGATAAAAAATAGATCACCTTTTAAAACTTGGTGTATATTTTTCATTTACTTTGTTTCTATGCAGTTCTTTTTGGCTCTAGCGTTTTGCTAGTTTGTTGGTTTAATAAATGCTAATACGTACAATATTGTTGCAGGGTAATTAGATTAATATTTAACCACATAATCCACTGGATGAACAGGCACTTGAGCCTGAAACTGATGAAATTCGGGTAAAACAAGGAACCGGTCACTATACCGGGGGGGGGCGAGACATGACCGCAACTTAAGATTCAAGTACCGTTGAAAAGACTAAAGGAACGTAGTAACTGCAAATAGTTTACACGGCAAACCGAAATAACATAAAAAGTACATGTGTAATTGGTTTTACAAATTAGCTTAGGCCCTCGAGTATCTTGATCTAACTGGAGTATGCTTATTTAACAACCTGTCAGTCAGCATATATATATCAGTTAATTAGTATTAATAGCGTTGCAGACCCTACGAATTTCTCCTTGATTCCTAGTTTTTAACTCAATTTTACTCATCTTCACCATTGCCCTCGCGAACATCTTGTTGAATGCTGATTGATGCGATCTCCTAGCTCGAGTAAATCGTTGCACAAACTTTTGAGTTCGTGCGTCGGTCCACAGCATTGAATCAGTTACGAGTACTCCTCGCCCGTTCCTTAGGTTTTCGAAGAACGAGGTATCGAAAGTGTTTACGCTATTTGTATCTAAGGCCACTCGCGTTGCCGGGTCGGGTCCATTGGTATTGTTGTAGTCATATAACCTGTGAATGAATGTACCACAGGCAGCTGTCCCAATCGTATGTCCTCCTGATACGCCAAAATATACAAGTTAATTTCTTACGCATGCGTAGATCCAACCCAAATAATTAGAGAAAACTACACATCAAAATAAATGACCTAAGACACTCTAAAATGGACAACCAAAAAAACAAGCATACCTAATAGAATTGTGACACATAATTCACTTGGGCACCTCGAGACATTATAATAGCCCGAACGGAAGTCCATATGAAAGTGAGTTGACACATCTCTTATATGACATTTAAGTGTTTTAATTGGGCTACACAGGTGCCTAAACATGACACAAAAGGGCTAAGTCGATGTCTTGCCTCATTCCCAAGAAACATAAAAAGATGTGCCGACACTAAACATGCCCAACAGCCCAAGCAATGAAGGCGAGACACCACATTAGCCTAATATCATTGCAAAGTTCATCCTTTTCAAAGAAAAAATAAATAAAAATAAAAAGTAGTCGTGTCAGCCCTAAACTTGCCCAAGCGCTTAAGGTGAGGCACCACCTTAGTCTTAGCCTCTAGCAAACAAGGCACCTTTGTAGCTCGTTTATTCACATTTAGGCAGTTTTGTTAACTGACACTAGTTATTGTAAGGGAGGGAGATGTCATCTTGCTTTTGCTTGGAGTTATGTCCAGGCTACCTTGGTTACTATTGGTGCCCAAGTGGAATATGTGTTAGAAATTCTGTTATTGGGTATGCCAATTTCGATTGGGTTAATATTATTATTATTTTTTTTTGAAGAGTTTTGGTCAAATATGTCAATTTTAGTAATTTTCTCTAAGAATAACATTTTTATATGTACATGCATCATAAGACCACCCGCAATGTGGACAAACACGCAAGGTGACACCTCGTATGTGGGACAAACACGAATTTCTTGCATTGTGGTTTCACTTGCATGCTTGAGATGCATATATGTAAAGGCGCCTCACATGCGGATATAGTGGGCTCATTTTATTAAAAAAACATTTTTTGTTTGGATTTAGTGAGTGTTTGTGGGATGAATGGGTGTGATGGCGTTGGAGGTAAAATGAGTTGTTGAGAAATATGGGGAAAATCTGACGTGGCGACCGACTAAGCATGCATGTTTGTGGAAAGAACGGGGTGTTAGCTTTACGGATAATCTAAAAAGAGTATTGTTTATGTACAAGCTATTTGATCTTTATGATGTGCTATGTGTTTATGTTATCAGAAAAAAGTAACTTTTTATTTAAATTACATATATATAAGATCTTATTTTTGTTATACTGATTTATCTACTATTTATTAGTTTTAAAAACATTTGTTAAATACCAATTCTGCATCAAATATAAAGTAATAAACATTTTTTTAAATAGTTAACTTTTTGAGGTGCATATTGTTTATTTTCCAACTATTTTCATGTTTAGCTAACCACTTTTTGGGGTTAACTTACCAACGAGGATAAAAAGATCTTTGACATTAAGACCTTTGCTAGCAAACACCTTGATTTGGTCATCCATGGAGGTCCTCGGATCAGGTATGTTGCTTTCTGCCTCAGATCTCAGTGAAACTAATCGTCTCTACGACCCGTTGGCACTGCCCAACCAGTTCCTCCAATCTAAAACGATTCAAAATTAGTAGAAACAATATAGATACTAAACTGATCTAGCTAGCATCCATATAATGAATGAAACTAAACATGTCTTAAGGGAGTGATTGATTAAGGAACTGCCTGGACCACAGAATCACGAGTTGCGAGGGCAAGAATGTCAGCACAGGAGACCACCCCGGGGCAGACGGTTTCCAACATGGACTTTGCAGCATCTATAACATCAAAGCCTCTCAAGCACGAATTCGTTGCTGCAGTCTTCTCAGAAAAATTGCCATCAATTAAAATAGATGCATCACAGCCATTGACAAAACAATCATGAAAAAACATTTGTAGTAAACCAGATGCATATGACTTGTTGGAACGAACGGCAGACTGGACCACAGACTGCACGATGGCTTCCGCCTGTGGGCATGTAGTTTTGTAGAACCCAACTCGTGTGGAGCTTACCGCAAAGGCGGATAAAAGCAGAACAAGCAAGGGTATTTTGATATGGGAATAAACTTCCATTGCTTCAATGATTTGTGGAGTATCAAATTTGGGGATGACAGATTTTATAGTGAGAGATATGGGGGATGCGCACATGTAGTGTTAATGGAATTAAATAAAGTCGGTCACAGAGATGCAAAGGAAGGTGAAATCTACAAAATTTTGTAAATGTCATTAAAGCTTCAAGTTAACCTAATCAGGGTGCTTGACTTATGGCTTATATGGGTATAAGTTTACTTTTGTTTCTCTAAACTAACTTTAACACTCAATTATTCATGTATGGGCACAAGCAGTTAGTTCATTACAGTATCTTCACACATCACACACATTTATATCGCTAGCTACATTTGCTTGTTTATTATAAAGTACTGCAATTTAGTGCAGCATGCGTCTATTAGACTAAGTTTTACATATGAGGCGTGAGTGGACCTCCATGTAGGACCACAGGGCGTGGGTGATGGTAGCGTGAAAGTGAAAGGGGCAACGAGCTTTGAGTTTGCCATTAATGAGCTGATACATATCATTATCGCTTTCGTGAGCCTTGAGTTTATCATGACTACTTTGTGGCCATTACACTATTTTTTGAGGATTGTAATTACTCGTAATATATAGAAGAGATATTTCTGCCTTGATACTTAGTATGCTCGAGACATTTTAGAGTGTGCAAAAGTTTTAATTGTGATTCGGCCACTACCCTTGTTGACACCAACCCTAAAGTTGGTCTTACAACACCAAGTTGATGACCCCTTGTTATATCGCAGTCTTTCCGGTGCCTTACAATATTTCACATTTCTTGGCCATATATCTTATATGCAGCTAAGAGGTTTATCTATTACATACACAATCAATGAAATCACACTTTAATGCTTTTAATGACGCGTTCGTTTCACAAAATTCGTGGGAATTCAAAGGAATTGGAATTAAAATCCCATGACATAGCGTGTTCGTTTCGTTAGAATTGGAATCTTAATTCCATTTTGGTGTGTTCAGTTGTCAAGGAATTAGAATTGGAATTCAACTCCTTCAAATTCCTTTAAATAAAGGGATTCTAAATCCTTCCAAAATGTGGAGGATTTCAAGTGAATGCGTTGGAATCTTTTCTCGAGTTTTTTCTTTTCTTTTTTAACGAGAAAAATGAATAAAATATTTTAGTTTTTTTAGTTTTTTTGTTTTCGATTTATATTATGAGTTATGAATTTTTTATTATTATTTTTGAATATTTTTTTTTAGGGATTTTAAAACCCCTCAAAAGAATATTCAAAAATAATAAGCAAACAGAAAACATGAATCACTTGTAACTGATCGTTCTGCCACATCATGCGGGTTTTTACTAGAAATTATAAATATTGTAGCAAGGAATAAATTAAAAGTATAAAGATATGATACTATAATAATATATTAATATTGTAGTATTTTTATTTAAAAGTGATGTAGGACCTTTTATGTATTTGTATACACATAAATAAAAAGTTGAAGTAGTTTCTTCGGGGGAGTACTCCACTTGAACCTCTATGTCCAATGTTAAATGGATGAAACGTATGTAGGGGCATTTTTGTAATTTTCCCATCAACCGGAAGTGGAGAAAGTCAACACAAGACCAACAATGGTGTAGGAAAGTGTTTCATCAATAAAAAACGCTACATATGTCAAAAGTTATGATTTTTAAACATTTGTTCATTTACATGACCCACGAGTCTAATCAAGCCCGATTAAATGACAATCTCGCCCCTCCACGTTGTGCTAAAACAATTACTGATTGAATCCCCGTTGCATCGCCTCCGCACCGCAAATAAACTCACACCGATTGTATTCCCATTGGGTCCCGCCGCAACGCGCGGGCACACTTACTAGTTTTATAAATATATATTTAGCACATTAGTTAACATTTATAGAAATAAAAAAAAAAGGTTGTTTAGGCTAGCAAGCTAGCTCGGGCTTGAGCTTGTTTATTAAATGAGCCTAAATAAAAGCTGGAGCTCGAGTTCAAGCTTGTTTAAGATCGACTCTGAGTTTTTAGCAAGCCAATCTCGAGTAGCTCAGGAGCGGCTTGCCGTTTACATCCCAACTAATTGAATAGCTTAATCTTTAGCAATGCTAATTAAATGGGGAAGATTGCAGGCAACTAATGAATACAAATACTAGAAGCAGATAACTAATCATCATGCACCCCTGATAAGCAGCACCACAAGTGCTTCGTTGAAGATAAGCAGATACCTAAAAGCTATTCCTCGATAAACAATAGCGGTAAATAATAAACAGTACAACCATAGGAAAGTTGGAAGAATCATGCAGGTTTCACTTTCAAGAATCCATTATACAAATCTAGAACTTGTACAAATGTCTCAGAATCTATTAAAACAAACAAAAAAATTGTAGGGCCATAACACCATTTTGCAGAATAACTCCAGTTAATGTTTACCCCCTCTCATTTCTTGTCGTACGCACTTCAAAAACCTAAAGGTTCAAGCCTGCAATAGATTGTCAACATGATCAGCAAGCCATTCAAAACAGTTGGTTTCAAGTCATAACCTTTAATCTCAAATTTTCAAACCTGCACATAAGTTTGCCAAATTGCAGCAAAGTCTTGCTTCTGCCACCAACGAATTCACAACCAACTCGATTGATTCCACCTCTTCACGAAACTCAGGATGCATCACCAACGAAGTAAAATGCTCATCAATCACCAACCCAAAACACTTGGTAACACGCTCAAGCGAAGGAACTGATTCCAAAACCTTCACCCCATGTGCACTCGAACCTTTAGAAACCGAACCGACTTGCGGAAACTTCTGATACTTAACCAACCACTTCTTCAAATACCTCACAAACCGCATAATCTCCACACCACTTAACTTCCCAACACAAACCGAAAACATAACATCATCCACATTCGCCGACGCAACCAAATAATGCAAGCACAATTCGCTGGTTGTAAACTCATCATGCGCCATCATGAGCAAAACCGCAAGACTTTTATCCGTTGCCGTTTCAATAACCGAAACCGTTTGCACCTCCCACTCTTTCCTAACAACCCTCATAGCACTATAGGCGTCTTTACTCGGAGAAAGAAAGAACTTCAACACCAAAAGCATATCCGAAACTTGAAGATTCGAAACATGCTTCACACACAAACAAACCAAATCAGCCCTATTTCTCTCAACCAACTTCCGAACCAAATTATCCGAAACCGAACCCGACCCGTTAACCAGCCCTAAAACAATCAGAGCTTCTATTACCTCCCAAATCTCAAACTTAAAACAAGCTTCTAAAATTAAGCCTAAAACAGCATCCCCAATTAAAAACCCTAATTTTTCTAAAAGTGATTTAGTATAACCTTCGTCGTTGCTAAGTCCAGAGACGACTAAACTACCGAGTTTATCGTTGTTCTTCTCCAGATATGAATTCAATAAGGTGATGAATTCGGCCTTGGTGAACGAATTAGGGTTTTTGAGCTTGATTTTGAGAGTCTTGTAGAACGTCTGGCCTAGTTCTATGATATCTGAATCTGCTTGGGATATTTTCCAGCCTTCAACGCGTTGGATGAATGATGCGTCGGTGGGTTGTTGATTTTGGGGTTTTAAGTTGAGTAGAATTGGGTCAGCGTTGAGGACTATGGGGTATTGTGAATCGGAGGGTAGGTGGTCTGAAGAAGCTGAAGCTTTGGTTATTAATTCAAGCATAGACATGGCTGGAAGTTAAGTCTGGTAAGAGTAAAGTGATGTTGAAGAGAACGTTAGGGTTTATGGAAGTAGTGGTTAACCGATTTCTAAAATATCGGTTCGAAACCGGTTTTTTATCAACCGGTTATTGTTAATAAATGGTTCGGTTTTGAAGGAAAAGTTCCTAACTTGTGCAACCGGTTCAATTCAGTTATCAACTAGTTAACTGACAGTGACCTATTAAAATTTACCATATTGAGAAACCGGTTCATATGTGAAATATCTAATCGGGCTAACCATTTGTTTCATATTAGTTTGTAAACGGTTTCTCTTTTAATGGTTAATTTGGGTCGGTTTTGATTTTGATTAGGTTAACCAGTTAGGATTTGCACCTCTAAATGCAAGATCAAAGAAGTGTTCACACAAGAACAGGTGGCACTAAAACTAAAAGGTATAAATGGAGTCGATGTGAATAATGGTAGGACTTAGAAGAAAATTTAGTGTACACAAAACGCATTAGGACCTTCCTTATGATTGTTGCAAGTGAATATATTGATCAAAGAGATAATGTACAACTTGAGAAGTGAAATGCAGTAAATCAGGAGCGGATCTAGAGTGTATCCAGGGTGTGCGCAGGTTACCCCTCAACTTTCATGGCCAAGTGTAAAATTAGGGCAAAGATTTCTTTTTATTCTCCATTCTATGTAGAAGGATACCCCTGAATAAATATTAGGCTACCACTAAAAAGTTTGAGATGAAACAAGAGAGAAACTGAGACAACCGGATTTTTTTTTTCTGCTATCACTAGCCGTGCTAAAAACATGTACACGTGAGATGAGGAAGACGACCTAATATTACCAATTGGGCCTTTTAAACAGGTAGGCCACAGCCCATTTAACTAAAGAATCGTAAAATAAAAAACTTAAGCTAAAGAAATAGACATTTTTAGATAATAAACTTTAACAAGGTTTTCACCATTTATATGTTTCTTTTTATTCTACATATATTTTAAGTTAGTCTAGTTTATTAATTTTGTAATAAGCATTAGTTTTCTTGTTAATATTCGAATAATTCGTTTGCTTTTATTGTTAAGTCAAATTAATATTTGAATATTCATTTTATTGTTCAGAGTCAAAGTTTATTTTTATAACAAAAGAGGTTTTTTTTATCTTAAATCATTTAAATTACAATTTGATATTAATTATTTCAAAAAAAAGTTTTTTTTATCAAGGTATTTAAATATCAAGATCAATTTAATATTAACGTAATGTTAAAAGAAGTCGATGTTTTGGTGTTTGTAATATATAGATTATTAAAAGAAAGTAGTCTATCATATGATCGTAAATACAAGTTAACTCAAGTCTTCTAATTAAAATGTTCTGGTTCCGTCAAAAGACTTAGTTTCAAAAATTTTTCTAAGTTACCCCTGAATATTCATTCTAAATCCGCCACTGCGGTAAATGATGGCTCACCAAAAGGATTGTATAGGAAGCTGTAGTTGCACCATAAAGCTATGGACCCATGGTGGTTAGCCTTAGACCCAAGGCCGGCCCTTGGGTAGGGCAAACCGGACGGCCGGCCGAGGCACATAAATTTTGGGGGCCAAATTTTTTTTATATATATATTATTTATGTATATTTTTTTAATATATATATATAATAGGTATAAATCTTAATCATATTAAATTCATTGGACCCAAAACTTTTTTTATCCACAATCCATTTAATTTATTTGGCCCAAACTAAATTTAAAAACTAAACAAATAATTAGCGTTAATCGTCATTTGAAAAAATTAGCTTATATATTTCGTTACTCAGTAGGGCCTACGGGCCTTTTTATTTCGGTTCGGCCGAGGTATTTAAATTCTCAGAGACGGCCCTGCTTAAACCGTTTGGATCTTAGCCCTTCCTTTGACCATGGGAAGCATATGATATGATGCATGTTCTTCATAAGTTTTTTATAACTATCTTGGATGTTTTCGAGGATTAAAAACATGTGTTTATAGCATTAACATGTCGATGTTTGTTTGTATGATGTATATCTTAAGTAATGTTCGTCATACTACTATATATAATTTATTTTGGGTTTGAGAAGGTGATAAATTAGCATTAGATAACTAAGAAAGTGTGGCGTATATTTTTTTACAATGCTTACTAAGGATGACAATGGGCAAACTCAAAACCTGAAACATACGGACCTATAATGAGACGGACATTCGGGTATGAGACCAGTATGAGACTAGATACAGGAGTGCTTTACGGTTGTCGGACGAGCATAGTATTAGCTTACCAGACAGATACATTGTGTAGGGCTGTTCACGAGCCGAGCCAAACCGAGCGAAAGCTTGCTCATTGCTTGGCTCGTTTACAACCGAACCGAATGGCTGAAATTTGGACCGAGCGAAAATCAAAACAAGCCAAAATCGAACCGAACATTTTTTGATCGAACATCGAGCGATATTCGAGCATTATTTATTTTTTTCACTTTAAAATTTTCAATAAGAAACAAGTTTGAATGTTATAAATAATAGTATATTTTGTAAACAAATTATAAGTTTTTAGACAAAATGTAATAGGTTGTATTTTTTATAAGAAATAAATTTGAATTGAGATATAATAAACATGTAAATAAACTTCTGGTATTCTGAAAACTTGAAGTAAACAAATAAAACTCCAAAATTAACGGAATTGAAAAAATTTTAAAGGCTTTATAATTTGTGTACTTAGAGCATTCTCATCCAACCCCTCATTTTTGTGTGAGGGGTGTTTTTATAATTTAGAGAGTGATTTAGGGTGTTGTGAATGAAGAGTTTTTATATTTTAGAAAAAGCAGTGATTTTTCTGTATATTTGAAAAGTTACTGTTCATCTCATATAATTTTTTAATATATTTTGAGAGTAGTTGTGAGTGAAGGAAAGAAAAAGGTAATGATAAAAGATATAAAAAAATATTATTTAATTGAAATGGAGAGAAAAAACGTAGTGAGTTTTAGTATAATTTTTTATTTAGAAATAGGGTGTAGGATGAGAATGCTCTTATATTTACGTGTGTTATCTATATATTTATATATTTGTTTATATATAATTATATAAAAAATAAATTAAAAATATTTGAGTCGAATCGAATCGAGTAGACTTTTGCTGGCTCGTTTACAAACCGAATCGAGCAGAGCTGCTCGGTTACAATCGATCGAAAAAACGAGCCTAACATTTTCCAAACAAACGGGTTAAAAATAAGAAATAAATTTTGGCTTCCAGCCGCTGTGGTTGTCGTTAATCTCCTCCGTAGAAGAGTGGCCATAGGCATAAACCCTAGGCTCCCAGCTCGTCGAATCCTTCGATCTGTCGTCACGGTCTTGTTACGCGTGTATGTATGTATGTATGTCAAATCTATAATGTTACTCAATTGTTGCCCTAATTCATGTTTCCGATCACAGCATATTCAGCTTTGATCGAGCTTCAGTAGATGTCAAATTTGTTATAATATTATTATTCAGATGGCTGCTTCCATTTCTAAAAGCTTATTAGCAGCAAGAAGAATTGCCAAAGCTTCTTCTTCATTCAAGTGTGCACCAGATCAATCATCCTCTTCATTCTTATACTCCAGCGCCGCCGCCACCGTATCTGAACTGCAACCTGCATCACAACCTCTGCCTCCGCCGCCAAATCCAACATCTTCTTCTCCACCTCAAGGTTCATGTCTTGTTTGCATTAAAATATCATCTTGTTTGTGACTATTGCGGTGGCGTAGAACTTGTTTAATTAAATTGAAATTTTTATATGTAATTTGGACCGATTAGCGAATAATGTTGCCTATTACTAAAAGTTTAATCCAGGCGACGATTAAGTTTTTAGTAACTAGAGCATGGACTATTGGTTATAATTTCTTCTGATCTAATGATTGTGTAAATGCTTAGTGTCCATTGATTTCAGCTCTGGTTATTTTCTTACTCTAGCTCAGTGTAAGTTGAGAATTAGTGATTTCAAATTAGAAGCAAGCATACAAGTTGCTTGGTTTTGGTAGAGCAAGTGAATTACTTCTTAGTTGGTGTTATTTTGTGCTTTAAGTGAAGAATCGCGAAAACAACAATACGCACCTGCACTTAGTGTTGATCACATTAGTGTGAGAGAGAGATAGGTGGTTAGAAGTTATATAACCTTATAGTACACTTGTTTATGTTGTAGTTTATTATGGTTGTTTACTTACAATCGTTTATGTATTGAATGTCCCTCGAATTGTTTATTAGTTAAAAGCTTTCAAAGCATCTTGATCTAAACATTCATCATCTTTCAGAGAAGCAAAAAGAATGGACAAGGTTCCTTCTTTTTGTTCCAGGGGCTATCACGTTTGGACTAGGCACATGGCAGATCTTCAGAAGACAAGATAAGGTATGTCCTGCCAAATTAATTAACTTATTTCTATGCGTAAATGTCAAATTTATTACATTTTATTATCAAAAGCCACAATTTTTGCGTAAAACATCCACAAAATGATGCATACAAGTAAGAGGCTGTTTGGTAAGTGATGAGCCATTAAGTGCTGAATCATTAAGAGGTCTGAATGAATAAGAGACTCTGAGCCATTAAGTGTTGAATCAGTTAAGTCTGTTTGGTTGGATCTCTGAACAACTGTGCAAAATGACTATCTTACCCCTCTTAATTATTTCGTGCTAAATAATGTATTTGTTTGGTTAGAACTCTCAACGATAAGTAATTATAAAAAGAAAATACAAAACATCATAGAAAATCCAAATTACACATTATTAGATCAAAATTCATGGAAACATATCATCATCATCATCATCGTACTCAGTATATCCCACCAATAGCAATGCTATGGTAGGGTCTGAGGAGGGTAAGATGTAGACAGCCTTACCTCTATCCCATAGGGATAGAGAGGCTGCTTCCGGTGAGACCCCCGGCTCGATAGTAGTTTTGCATCAAGCCTTGGACATAAGGCACATAGCACTCAATCATCGGGACACCGGCTGATCGGTGCATGTGCCCTTGTCTTTCGGCTATCAACGCCACCACATGATGCCTGATTACCTTCCGCCACTTTTAACGTTATTTTCACGAGATTAGTAAAATAACGTCAAAATTAGTGCAATTTTACTTTTGCCCACCCGAGGGTTCACACATATATACATTATAATTACGCACCGCAAGCAGGGCGTAATTCATGGATACATACTCATATCCAAATAGAAATTTATACTTTACGTACAACCAATTAGGTGCAATATAACAAAAGAAAAGAGACCAAAGCGATTCACATGTTATTTTGATATTAGTTTCGTCATGCGCATTCACATTACATCATATGGACTGGTCACTTCGTTCGGGACGACCGGCATTTGCGAGTCCACCAGCCATAAAACCAACAGCGTAACAATTGTGCAATATTTATATCGATCACTCCATCTGCATACCATACAATACAATACAACATGCATAAAACAACTTAATTCCTTCAAAACAAATGCATAAAGATTAACATATATATTCTTACCTTTCATGATATGATCTTCAATTTTGTTAATTTTGGTACAATCTGTAAAATCCACACATTACTATCTACTGTATAAACATAAATAAAACTCGTAAACCATTTTCATCAGAAGAATCTTTCTCTGCTTCAGAAACCTCACGCTTACAGCCCTGTTATTGAATTAAAAACGTTAACATTTTCATTATAATCTTCCAGATGTTTTACATCTTACTCAACTCATATCAGTTGCAACTCATATCAATTTTTGATTGATCAGTAACATAACTTATGCATGGTGTCCATATCATCAATTCATAATAACAGTAACTGTAACAGTAACTGTAACAGTAATAATCTATGGTTCAACTATGTTAACCCCAATATATCATCATAATATCTAAATCTCCAAAAATTGATTTATGAACTAAATCTTTGAGTTAAAAGTTATGAAATTTAACCTATCACACCTGGCAATCTCATGCCTGATCTAATTAGCACTCACCAAAACCCTAGAGCCACCTAAATCAACCTCATCTTCCAATTTCTCACAGTTACAAGGAGAAATCAACTCAAAATAGTATCACATAAACCCTAAATCTAATAAATAGTTTCGTGTCCACAGTTAATTAATAAAAAACGTTGACTGTGAAGGGATTAGTATACTTACGATAGCAATATCTGAGTCGCACCAAGGGATATTACCAGTGCCGGTCACGATTTGGGATCGGAGGGAGGGTAGAAGGAGGAGAAGGAGTGCTGGTCACATGATTTGGGATCGGAGGGATGGATTGCAGATGAGAGTTGTATTAGGTTAAGGCTATTTTGGTCTCTTCCCTCATTCATCTCTCCATTCAGCTTTCTTTTCTAGCTGAGCGAATCAGAGGTTCAAATTCCATCAGAGGCAACTTTTTAAACAAACCAAACACTCTTAGTTTGACCGAATGAGATCTATACATCTGAATGGTTACATTAAGTGGTAAACAAACAGCCCCTAAGCCAATATGTCCTTTTGTAACATAATGTGTGCACTGATCATGTAGATTAAAACGCTAGAGTACAGACAGAGTAGATTAGAAATGGAACCAATCTACTTGAACCGCATCACTCCTTCAAGTGAAAATTTAGACTCACTGGAGTTCAGGAGGGTAGTCTGCAAAGGAGTTTTTGACGAGTCAAAATCCATTTATGTGGGCCCACGTTCTAGAAGCATATCAGGAGTGACTGAGAACGGATATTACCTCATTACACCCCTTATGCCACTTCCAAACAGTCCTGAAAGGTTAGTTTAGCAATATTAGCCGTATTTTCCACCAATTATGCCATGGCAATCTCACTATACATGGTGCTGAAAGCTTGAAACTTTTGTGCAGTTTGCAGATGCCGATCTTAGTCAACCGTGGGTGGGTCCCACGGAGTTGGAGAGACAAGTCTCTGAAAGCTCTAGAAGGTGATGGACCTGATCAAAGTATAGAATCTAGTCGATCTACTGATGTCCAGGAAAGCGGCTCTTGGTGGAACTTTTGGTCTAAGAAGTCTAATATTACTGAGAAGGTGTCCTTTATATGCTTAAGCGTACTTGATATATAGAAGAATATTAGCTCATGTAGATTACAACAAAATAGTATTTTGTTATTGATCTGCAGAAGGATATTTCACAAGCAATGCTAGATGAAGTTGTTGGAGTTATTCGTGGAAGTGAGAAACCTAGTATTTTTGTACCAGCGAATGACCCAAATTCATGTCAGTGGTTCTATGTTGATGTTGCTGAAATTGCTCACAGTTGTGGGCTTCCTGAGAACACGGTATACATTGAAGCAGTAAACGAAAACGTCAATCCCAGTAAGCCATACCCGATCCCAAAAGATACCAATGCATTGATTCAAAGTTCAAGAATGCCACAAGATCATCTCAACTATACGTTTACTTGGTATGCAATGATATTGTTATCACATTACTGCAAGCATACATTCAAAGTCATTACTAATTTCAGTTTCACTTGATATAGGTATTCTTTATCAGCAGCAGTTACATTTATGGCTGTCAAGAGATTACAACCGAAGAAGACTTTGAGATGATATGACGGGGTTTAGTGATTTAGGTGCTGATGATAGTTTTGTTGCTGGTCCAGCCATTCATTTTACTGAAGTTTAGCTGTTATGTTGATTTGTATTTATGGCTCTAAATACCAGAAGTGGTTTTGGTGTAAGAATTTATCAAAAAGACCCATTTTTGTACAAACACAGAGATGTGCCTTTTTCCTCTGGAGTTTATGCTCATTTTGTAATAATGAAGATTTACGGAAAATAAATTAACATTGAGCAGAGGTCAAAGATTATCAACCCTTTTCTTACAAGGACAATTCATTTATTATTTCTAAATGTTCGGTTTTAAACTATCATCAAATTTAGGTTTCCCAAAACAAAGACATAATAATAGTTTCGGGACATAACAAAGACATAATAATAGTTTCGGTCCTATGTTGACACGCCTACAAGGCATAACATAAACAGGTATCTAAAGATATACCGAACACGTGCAGAGTTCTTTAAAATAATATTATATTCATATACATGTTTTTACGAGAAAATCACAAACTAACAATTTTCAGGTATAACATACTTCTAGTCATGTCAGAATAATCACACGTAGTAGAGACTTACATGGCATTTGGCCCGCTTACCACCTTTCATTCGTGTATCATCAATTTATCATTGGTAGTGCTTTGGTAGTTTGGTAAATACATTTCTCGATGGTAGTTGACTGAAAAATATTAATGTGTACATTACAAAAATAGCTATTTCATGGTTCATGGTTATTTTTGCTTGTAAAGTTCTATGTTCTTCTTGATTACATGTCTTTTTGACCAAATGATTCTGCAATTCACCAACATGGTATCGGAGCTGGTATCACATGAAAGGGAAGCACTATTTAAAACTAATTAAGTATTGTCACATGTCCCAACCTGGGCGGAAATGTTATTACAACGTCCGATGACACTATTACATGGGTGGACGAGGACGACGCTATTTCAGTTCCTACATCTACAAGATCGAGGGCTTAAAAATGAATCCTTTAATTAGTTGTTTGGATTCAAAATTTCATTTAAATGTCTGTAGCTGTAATCCACTCAAAATGAGTTTATCAAGGATTATAAACAAACCATTCCTGCAAATATCATCCACATTCCTTAAAAGAGTTATTACAAGGGCTTTCTCAAGTAGCAATTACAAGTCTTGAAGAAAGATAAATACTCAAGTCACTGGCAATTCAGTCAAGGTTATCAAAGTTTACAAACAACAATGAACTGATCCAGATTCTTGTAACTGCATATTTTCTGAGTATGCCCAAGATTCGGGTAGAAATTGGGTCCGCATCAACTGACTATAACCTCTTTGCGTCGGTATAAGCTGCAAATCTCAGAATTCAGAAATTATACTCAATCAGTCACACACTAACTACTTTGTTTAAACTGGCGGTTCTCATATCATATCTGTGTGGAATAAAGAGCAGATCCATTGTTCGGCGGTGACACCAGTACACAATCATTAAAGAATGTAAACATACTACCCTTGTGCACACAGAACACTTTCTCATAACTGACTAAAAGACCATCTAAACTACTGCATTTCACAAAAGCAATAACAAGGCTTCCATTTGGCAAGGTAACAAGTCAAGGGCATACAAGAAACATGTTTCCCATGTCTGTAGCATATTTATAACACAAGTTAAATATATGTATAATAAAAAAAGTCTCGGCTCGAGATAAATTTGGAATTAATCTCATTTACCCTATGAATCTTGACAACCTTAAAAACTTGCATGAAGATAGTTAGCTAGCAAGAACTTTACAACTCAGAGGGTGCAGTATCCCCTAACTACAATGACTCAACTATATCATCTGAAAAAACCTCAATGCAGACTTACAGAAACCGAGAACAAGTGTCAAAACATCATTAGATTTGTTGACGTCCCGACCACAAACGGTTCCATTAACACACGCGTCAAGAAGTAGAAAATGATTCCCAGAGCTATAGAAATCGGTAGAGCCGGCAAAGCTTGCCTAAACACCGACAACAGTATCAAGGTGCACCCCAATCCAGATATAATAGCAAGGTAACAAGCATAAACCGTCATCAAATCATACATCGCAGCTCTCCCAACAAGCACACTGTAAAACACAAAGTCACCTAACCCGAGCTTTATCCCTCGAGTCATCTCCTCACGAACCTCCCCACTCCTTACTTGCGGTCCCACCTCATCCCTCACACCCAACATCGCAGAAAGCGGCGTCATCCGTTCCACTTCATCTTCCACAATCTCATTTTCTCGAACCCGATCATTCGGACTCAAAGAAACCGAAAACTGACTACTGGTACTCGCCACCAACGGCGAAGTCTCCTCATCCATAATTTCACCCGACCCACTACCATCACGTCGGGCCATTTCAAGCTCCACCGAGTCCGACGACACTCCCCCAACCAAAAGCCCCAACCCCGACCTCCTCCTGGAAACCATCGGCCTCGCCTCGTAAACCAACGCCGGCAGATCATCATCCCGACTCGACGCCAGCTCCACCAAAATCTTAAGCGGTCCACCGGGCGCCAACACCGCAACCAAATCATAAACCGCCAACGCGACAAGCAAGGTCCAAGTCGTCCACTCGGGCAAATTCGTAAACCACGCAGCCACAATGATCCCCAACACCACCATATAAACCTGGCGTAGGAAAATCGGGATGGGAATCCCCTCTGCGAAAACCGACAACACGCCCACAACCGTAAAATTAAAGAGAAGCACAAAACAGGTGATCACATCAACCGGAATGGAAAACTGTCGAATAATAGATAGAAAAATCGATCCGCCCATGACGCTGAGAACGAAAAAGGCGGAAAAGCGCATGTAGTTTTTAAGGAAGTTGGTGAAGTTGTAGTAGTATAAGATGACGAGGATGAAGGTTACAACGGCGATTAAGATGACGAATACGAGGGCGTTAAGGAGGGAGCCTTCGATCTTCTGGGAGGTGGAGTCGGAAGGGGTTTCGAGGTAGACGAGATTGGCGGCAGTACGGATGGGTTGGGCGGAGGGAGAGGTGGAGGAGACGAGGAGGACGACAAGGAGCATGCAGATGGAGACGGGTGACATTACGCCGATGATTTCGATTCCCAGTGATTCCAGGATGCTGCCACTGCCACTGCCACTGCCACTGACGTCCATGGCGGTGGTTGTTAGGGTTTCGGTCGGTGGGTTTCCGGTGAGAAATTGGGGATTTGGAAAATGTGATTTAAAATACTAATCAAAGTTCTTCAAATAAATTTTATGAATATGGATTATCTATTTTAACTTTTGGCCAAGTTGAAGAAATTGACTAGTTTTCGACCCAAATTCAATCTTTACTTGTTATTTTGAGCTAGTGCTAGATCAGATTCCGAGCTTACACGGGTTTTCGTCCCCCTGTGTTTTACGTTAAATAAAGAGTTTTATTCTTGTGGAGGCACAATGACTATCAAGTGGCAGCCGACGGTACGTTTTCCCGAGGGAACGCCAAGCCAAACTCTAAAGCCAGCGTGATCCCAGTTACGACAAATAGTCTGGCCAGAATAGAGTATCATGGATATCCAAGTTTAGATAGTGTGTTAGCCTAAATAAAAGAAAGTCTCCGTATTAAAATAATAATAATAATATTAAACATGTGAATGGAAATATTATTAATTAAATCAAATAAGAATATATGTTACAAAGGTAAGTTTGTGTTCCGAGTTTCATTTAAAGAAGGAAAGAGAAGGAAAATGAGGGATGGAAAAAGAAAGAAAATGAGAGGAGAGGAGAGAAAATGATGAATAAAATAAGGGAATTTGTATCTTTCCAAATTGAAAAGATTTGAGAGAAAAATAAATTGAAGATAAAGAAAGATTCCAAAAGAAAAGATAAGAAGAAAAAACTTATTTTTTCTTACTTTTCTTTTTATAAATGAACTTAGGAAAGTTTTTGAATTGGCTTGTACGGAAATATCACTTGAAATTTCTTGGCAATTTCAGCTACTAAAAGTGTGGTTGATGAAAGCAAAAATTCCTCTATTTTTAGTAGGTGTTTGGGATTGCTTACTTTTATCAACTTATATGTTCACTCCAAGCTAGTTAGACTCATCGCATTTGTTTTGTCAATTGACGGTTTTTCAAACCGACCAAATTTGAGTGTGATCCGACCAATGTGCTTGTGAGTTCCGAGTAAGCTACTTATGAAAACTGATGTAATGAGAACCAACGGAATTTGTGTTTATGTGATTTTTTTTTTAATTTTAATCATTTCAATATAAAATAACAAAAACTTTTATGTAATAAACTATAGTTTTATAATAAATTTTGTATAATAAATTGAAAAGTAAATGAAGATTACAACGTCGAAGAAATTTTTTAAAAGATTATTATATAAAAAATTTAAGGTATATTGGTTTTTATTATCCTAACTGTTGACTTTTGGTCAATGTCGGTCCAACTAATGAGGGATGGAAAAATATTGATGTGTTCCCGAGTTTCATTTAAGAAATGAAAAGGAAGGAAAATGGGCATTCCCGAGTTTCATTAAAAGAAAGAACAGGAGGGGAGGAAGGGAAAATGATGAGTAAAATAAGAGAATTTGTATCTTTCCAAATTGGAAAGATTTGGAAGGAAAGAAAATTGAATAGATAGGAGGGAGATGCCAGAAGAAAAGATAAGAAGAGAAAACTTTATTTTTCTTGCTTTTCTTTACATAAATAAACTCGGAAACACAAACGTATTTGTTCCTGATGGTCCACGACTAACATAATCCTAATGCCGTTAGTTCAGGTCGTCGGAAAAACGTTATTGGCAGGAAAAGTCATATTTGTTGCCGGAAAACACCACCTGAACACCGCAACCACCACCAATTGACTCATCGCCAACCAACTACCACCACTTGAGCATCGTCAATCGATTCCGACAGTGGTTCTAGGGTTTTTAGCGACCTCAATAATTGGGGCTTTATTAGAAAAAGGTTCCTAAAGGTCCTACACAAAGTTACCAAGATGTTTGAGAGGGAAACTTTGAGTTTTCTGACCAAAAATGTTTTTCCAGCAACCTGAAACCAACGACTTTAGGATTCCGTTAGTCGCGGACCGTTAGGAACAAATACATTAAAAGTTGGGACCGTTAGCAGCCAATTCGTTAGTTAGGACCGGTAGTAACCAAAAGACGATAGTTGAGATTAATAAAAACGAATATACCAAATTTTAAAAAGTTTTTTATACATAAAAGAGGATAAGTTAGAGAGAAACAATTTGCATCTGGATTTTAAGTATACGCAAATGTGTAAAGTAGAAGTGATAAGAGAAAGAGATGGAAAGACAAAAGTAAAGCGTATGGAAAAGATTGAAGTAAACACGTGAACATGTAAAGAAATCAACCGACTATAACTTGTACCCTAAAGCTATAAACTTGTACAATTGGCGAATAGTAACTGAACGTGAGACAAAAGAGTCTTCACAATTAATAGTTTTTAATTGTTCTCATTTGTTACTATTTTATTAATTAATTAATTAATCATTATTATTGTAACTTCGTTTTTATTAACTTTTGGTAAACACTAGACATGACAAGTTGGACGTGTTTAGTTGGGCCCGCTAACAATTCTAAACAAGCTCAAGACAAAATAGAGTCTAGGAAAAAGAGTAATAAGAAGATGCATTCAGTAGGTGGTGATTGTTTTTTTTACAAAAGATCTTCCTTGTTTTTTTTGTCAGCAGTGCACAGGTCATGCGCAGACATTGCCCTATGCAGACTGTTTGTTTTTTCGAAGACGTTTCATTAAAAAACGTCTGCGCGCCCTCTTCTTGATGCAAACTTGGACCATAGTCTTCCAACCTCTTCTAAGCTCATTATTTCCATAAGATATCAATTAAGTTATTAAGTTTTTATTAATTGAATTCTTGTTAATTGATTTGTTCAATTGAGTTGTTAATTGATTAGTTTTTTTTATTTTTCGGTTCAATTATAATTTTGCATAATTGTTCAAGTATTGTTAGTTTTTAGTTGAAAAAAGTTTGTAGAAAGTTAAGGACTATAAAAGTCTATAGAAAGTTTTTTGTTGAAAAAGGTTTGTAGAAAGTTTAGGTTTATGTCATCGGCTTGTGAGTTGTTTTAAGCTCGAGTATAAACTATCTACTTTCGAAAATAATTGAAGAAACTTTTGGAGAAAAAAACATTCACGTAGAAAATTGTTAATGTAAGTTTTATAATTTGCTAGTTCAGAGGTATAAAATTTGGATTTATATATTTTTAATTGTTGCTGGATAATTTGTGTTTTTGGTATAGAGCTTATATTGAAAGTTTTAGCAGTTTGCAGACGATAAAAATAAACAGTCTTCTTCTTGCAGAGTGCAGAGATTTGGTCCACCTCTTCTACTACAGATGTCTGCAGATGTGGTCCGCAGACTGCAGACATTTTACCTCTGAAAAAACAAACAGCACCATATTTGCTTTTATAATGTCTAGCGGTGGAAGTTGTGATAGTGGCCTTCTAGCTGCGATAACGTTAATGATGGTATCAGAGGCATTGGTGCTGGTAACACTGCGCAGAGCGGCAACAACGAAGGAGGAGGTACTGTCAGCGTAGGGCCCAACAGTAGCTTGGTGGTGCCCGCCAATTTGAACTAATATAAGTTATATTGATTTATAAACCAAAACCGAGTTAAAAAGCCCTCGCGCACTTGATAACGTCAGCATATTTATAAACCAAACACGAATCAACGCATTTGCGGATCGCAGCTTGGCAGAAATGCAATCCTTTTTGAACCAACTAGCATTACATAGTCATAAAGATTAAACCCAGAATACATCAAACTGCAGAAACAAGCAAACCTAACTTTTAAACAACCATGAACGTATTTCACCAGTTTCTAAAGCTCCAGAATTGGCACTAAAGTATACCTAAAAACTACAAACCACGGAACTTTATTTTTACAAGGAATACAGAATAACAAATTAGCATAATCATGTTAGACTGTATCCACAAAAGAATGATCGGTCCTACCAAAACAGATTGTCAGATTCCACCAATGAAGCCACAGAACCTACGCAAACGGACTCCCACCAACTGAAGCTACAGGACCCTGCGCTTGAATACTCCTACAAAATGAACCAACAGATTTTACCAGTGTGATTAACATGTTACATAAATAGTGTAAAATAAAGTCATATGGAAGGTGCTTACAAAATCTGCATGCTTGTCGCTTGCCCTGCCATGTATACCAAGGCATCTGCAAATCATATTAAAGTACAAATACTTAAATATATTTGAATAATGCAATAAAAAAACGATATGTCTGTTACGATCTTACCCTGTGAATCACCAGGAGCTAATGGCATGTTATAATTTGGCAAAACCGATTGCATGTAGCTCATGTCAAACAACTGCAGTTGAAAACAGAAAATATCAATTGATAGTTTGATGCGCATTGTAACTGAAATTATACACCAACAACTTACCATGTTGCTCGATTCAAGATCAGCATCACCGGGCAAAACGAATGGATTGCAAGATTTAATATCAAGTCCATGTGATTGTGCTCCATCCTGAATGCATAAAAGAAATTAGTAATAACAATGCAACTGTTATTTCTATTTAGCTAACCTAGTAAGTAATACCTCTGATAATTCCCATGCCAAAAATGGATTCGCAACTATAGGATCTTGATGAGTCGGTTGTGATTGCAAAGGCGTGTCAAAGGTCGCCCACCCTTCATTTTTTGGAGTCATCATATCCGTTGACTGCTGATGTGGCATAACAGTAAATAAATCTGAAGGTTCAAAAGCTTTGAACTCCTGATCCACACTCAAAGTTGATGCTACAGAAGCTGAAGATGCAGCCAGTATCTCGAATAGATCCAAACCATCAAACTTTCCAGGTTCAGCAATAGGTGCTGATGTGGCAGATTGAGCTGGATTTGGTGCACTAAAAAGCTCCAAACCATCAAACTTTCCAGGTTCAGAAAAAGGTGCTGATGTGACGGATTGAGGCAAATTCGGTGAACTAAAAAGGTCCAAACCATCAAACTTTCCAAGTTCACCAAAAGTACCTGATGTGACGGATTGAGGCAGATTTTGTCCACTAAAAAGGCCCAAACCATCAGACATTCCGGATTCAGCAAAAGATGCTGATGTTGCGAACCGAGGCAGATTTGGTGCACTAAAAAGGTTCAAACCATCAAACTTTTCAGGTGCAACAGAAGGTGTTGACGTGACAGAATGAGATGGATTTGGTGCACTAGAAACATTCAAGCCATCAAGCTCACCAGGTTCAACAAAAGATGCTGATGTGGCGAACTGTTGTGGATTTGGTACATTAAAAAGGTCAAAACCATCAAATATTTCAGATCCCGATGAGCGTGACAAAGAACGAGGTGATTGCATACTAGATCTAAATAAGTCGCCTCCATTGGTCAGTGAATAATCTGAAAGCCTAGCATTAACCACCTCATTTGCAAACCTGTCTTCCTGCACGTGATCACTTAACCGACTAGTACTCAGAAACCGCATTATTCCTCTGTCTGATCCAGGTTTTTTAGTAAGTGCAGGAACTTGTTTTCCATAACGGCGTTCTTCGTATGGATAATCGTATGGTGGACTCTGAGAGTATGAATGATATGAGCTGGCTCGTCTAGTTTCATCCTGATGGTTTCTATGGTTCTGAAAACAATGATTACCAGAATTAATTCATATTTCTAATAATAGACAATGATGTGCATACAGAAGTTTAGAGGTCACCTAATTATTAAAACAAATTTAGAAGCCACCCATAGTTCAATTTGGGCTATGCTGGTTCTAGTAAAAAGCTAGCCAACAATTAGGGATGTAAACAAGCCGAGCCGTTCTTGAGCTACTCGAGATTGGCTCGCTAAAAGCTCGAATCAAACTGAGATTAAATGAGCTCAAGCCTAAAAATAAGCCTGTTTTCATAAACAAGCCCGAACAAGGTGGCTCTCGAGCCTAAACAAGCCTATTGTTCATATAAAATTCTTATTTAACAAGTTAAATATATATTTATGTTAAACTTAAGGCAAGCGAATCAAGAACACGAACACGAGATTTGTAGAACTCTCTACGACTCTTTTAATAAGAAAACGACAAACGAGAAAAACTTAATACTAACTAACACATTGAACCTATGGTATATATATAACCACGGTTCCTAATCCTAACCTATTTCAAATACATAATTTGAAATCAAATACAGTTAGGATTAAAGATAAGACTAACTTATCTATAATAATAAACTAATTATTATTATATTAAATATTCTCCAAGATTTCTAGAAGTCATCAATCTGAGTTAGTGTTGGACACGTTTAACAATTTATACAGTAAAAATTTATTATATATAAGATTATGATAAATATAAGTAAATAATATATATTGTGTTATATATAAAACTTCAAAATTAAAAGTATATAAAAAAATGCGTAAAGATGTAAAAAAGTTAATTAATAAATAATAAAGGAGCCGAGTTTGAGGTTGAAAACTAATCACAAGCCGAGCTTGGGACCTAGAAATAGAGCTCGAAACGAGCCAAGCTTGAGCTTAAAAAACTACTCACCAGCTTGTGCTTCAGAAATATAGCATGAAACGAGCCTAGCTCGAGCTCGAAAACTACTCACGAGCTCAGGCTTCAGAAAAAAAGCTCGAAATAAGCTGATCCGAGCTCCCATAAGCTAAATGACTGAGCCAAGCCTAGTCGAGCTCAGGCTCGGCTCGTTTACACCCAATCATAAAATGACAAGATGCCCTTCAATTTAAAGCATGTGTAAAATTTAAATTCAAGGGCATTTTGTTATTCCACAATGTCCAGCAAGATTCCACTTAAATGAAACCAGATTGATACTTAGAAGGTTTTAATATTTGAGTAATCTGTGTATACACTCTCTCTTTTAAACATGCTATATATATACTATTAGAAACACATACTATTACTACCAGACGCCTTCGAAGCGAAAAACTTGTTATCCACGTAGACACTCCGAACTTTGTCCACATTGCTGTAATAGAGAGCACACGTAATTTGATGGATCCTAAAAAATCCATGTTCGAACTCGAATTATCAGATGCCTATCGCTGAAATTAAATCAAGCGATATGAATATCAGATGAAGTGACAAATGATAAAGTCTTAAAACTAGATGAATTTAGCTAAAATACCAAAAAAATATTGAAAATTTTGTAAAAAAATCAACAATTTTCAAAATGCAAAATAGCTTTTATTAGTTAAAGAAAAATGTACTTAAGGGTTGGTTTGTTTATGACTAAAAAATAGAATGTGGCTCTTTTAGATTTTGATGTTAGTTTTATGTCAGCATATATAATTTATTAATATTGAAGAATTATAGTTATTTAAAAGGTGGGATAGTTATTCGAATTGAATATATCTAGATT
This sequence comes from Bidens hawaiensis, assembly GCF_021521415.1. Taxonomy (NCBI): domain Eukaryota; kingdom Viridiplantae; phylum Streptophyta; class Magnoliopsida; order Asterales; family Asteraceae; genus Bidens; species Bidens hawaiensis. The sequence goes on along the minus strand of NW_027491069.1, from coordinate 3,497,075 downwards.
AGAATTTGTACTTGATTAATGCCTTATGGATACACCATTCTATAAAAAAACACATATATAAGTGATTGGTGAAATCCATGCTGCATTTCAAATACGTATGCTTCATACAAATTATATAACCCGGAAGGTGGGTCGTTTGCCTATTTATTTCTTTTATTCAATTATTATTATTTGCATGTGCTCTAGATCGGTAATGACACTTCAAATATATTTTGCATATGCATTCATAAGTTTTTCCAGTATTTTATGTACAAAATAACATTTAGTAAAGAAGTTCAACTGAGTAGAAAAACTCACTGTATTACGCTACATGTCATGCAAACGAAGGTCCAAAAATTTGTGCACATGTATTGAGGTCCCTGAAAATCAATTTATTTTAAATATAAATATGGTCAAGGAATATAAACTTTTATCACCGAAATAAACAATAACAATTTGTTATATACCACAGATTCATCATGCTTACATATATACAAACACATGTGCACATACTATTCAAAGATAAACATAAGTAGAAACTTACAAATTATTATTATATATAATAATTAAGAAGTTTTTTGTCTCACGTTGTTTGTTGGCATTTTTATTTGATTTTTAATTTTAAATTCGTGTCGGTTCGCTACCGTAAAATACGGGATTTTTTTACCGTTGATACCGTCAAATTGTTCCCGCCAAATTTGCGTCAGCTCGCAATCGCAACCTAAGGTTTTTTTTCCCGCGGGTTTTTTTTTGTTCATCAATTCTAGACGAATTCGCATCAGGTCACAGCCACAACGCGCATATATTTTTGGTTTTCGCCACGATCTTTTTTATGTAAATATTTTAATTTGTTGTATTTTGAGTGTTGACGAATTAACTTATTGCTTTAATTTCGGTGTTGTAACCTGATACCAACCGAACTCGTGTGTTCACCACCACAACACATGGTTCTCTGCGTACGATTTAGTGCTGACAACTTCGATTCCGACTGAATTCGTGTTAGTTCGCAAACGCAACGTGCAGGTTTTTTTATCACTTTTTTTTGTCCCTCGATTCCAGAATCAACGAATTCGTATTAGTTCGTCACTACAACGCTCGTGTTTTTTTTGTTTGCCACATTTTTAATATATTTTAAATATGTTAATTGTTGTATTTGGATGTGGACGTATTTATGGTTTGCTTTATTTTTGGCTTCGTAACTAGATACCAACCAAAGTGTTATCGGTTCATAACCGCAACGCATGTTTTGTTTTGTTATGCTAATTTGTTGGATTTTTGCGTTAACAAAGTTAAATTTTTTTATTTTTTTCCAGGTGGAGGGGGGGTGGGGTTCATTACTGGTTTCGTAACCCGACACCGATCGAATTCACCTCGACTCGCAGACGCACTACATGATTTGATAAGTTGTACGGGTATGACTGTCAATACATCAACCCGGCGCAACGCGCCGGGAATCTTCCTAGTTATACATAAAAGTCAAACTTGAAAGTTTGCATTTAACCCCTAGTATTATGGAACTAGACCATTCCTACCCTCCAAGTCATGAGATTGATTAGTTAGAAACTTAACATGGAAGTCGATTTAATAGATTGACGAATCACACACTGTCTTGTAACTTGGTTAGTGCTAGATCACTCCAATCGGGTGAAAATAGTTCGGTCGGTTGGGTGTATAGTATCTAAAAAGAATGAAAACTTAAGTTTAATGAACCAACTTGTTTGATGCACCGACTTAAAGCAGGTTGATATCTAACATACAAAAAATGTTTTGCAATATAATTTTAATTGATTTTTGTTTACATATAAAATTCTAATAAATCTTATCATTTAAATATCTTTTCTTGTTTCATTCAAAATAATATAAAAAAAATAACAAAATTCATTAAAAAAAATTCTTTATTTACAACAAAAAGTTGAGTCACACTGTTCACATGATTTACGTCTCTAATGCTATTTGTAAGATTGATAAGTGAGATACCCCAATGTCGGTTACCCGAAAATGACATTGAACAAATTAGGGATGCAAAATATTTCACAATTGTGATTTTCTTATACATGTTTGGATACTTGCCAAAGTTGTACATATGAAATTTCATGTAGAAACACTGTATCTTGTTAACATGATCCTTACATACATAGCTTGCTATAAAGTCTATAACCACTAAAAATATGATTTGGATGATCAATTTCAGTTAGTTTGAAAATTCTGATTTTGACTTTTTCATGGACTATCTTAAAGGTCAAAATAAGTCAAAACCATCATATTTCAATAAAAAGAGCTTTGCCTAATTGACTCCATATCCAATTTAGATTCCGCTCATTCTTGTTTAGTAGATCAGGTTCAAAAAATACATGCTCAGATCATTAAATGGTAAAGAAAAACATGCAAGATAACAGAAATGTTTTGTCAAATCCCAACTAGAAACCATAATTCCCATTGATCATAGTTCATAGCATGCGTGTCTCCACACGGTCAAATCCAGCTTTCCCATGCATGTTTCGATACCTAAGAAAGGACATAAATGCATTTGGTGCACAAGTTTCTAATTCGGTTACTACCAATTATGGATCCAAGTCTCCTTGTTTGGTTTCGAGGCAATTGAATTTTTTACCACGAAAATAGATAAACTGAATTAGAATCTAATATGACGTCAAGGATCAACAAAGTTTATGTTATAGAATTTGATCATCACAATTGAAAAGGATTGTTATAATATTATAACTTTCAAGGATACGAAAGTATCAAGCATTACACACCCGCTTGATTCCACCACCCATGGAAGATTCGGTTGTATTTTTGACCACTCCATGCTGCTCACAAGTATGCTATAGAAACACAAATCATAGAGAGTAATAAGATAGTTCAGTAGAATGTTATAATTAATAAGCAAACAGTTTTCTTAAACTAGAAGCCGAATACATATGCAGTTTCAATGTTTCATAAGCAAATGAATGTGAAGAGCACTTACCTTGCTACATAAGTAGAGTTTCCAATAAGGGCGAAGACAAACATTAGTGGATTTAGACCCTACATATTGATAACAGTATGTAAACTTGTTATATGCATGCTAAAACAATTTTAACCACATGACCCTAAAACCAAATAATAAATAGGAAGAAGATGAAAGATTTATGCTTACCTGGACATTTCCCCTTCTGATCTGCAAATATAGAAAACCAAAAATAAACACGCTAATCAAGCTTAAACGCACACACACACACACACACACATCATTTTTATAGCACTGATCCAACTTCTATAAAAAGGACATGAGTGCGCATCAGCATTATAAAAGTGATGCATCAGTGACCTTTATAAACATTTTACAATAAGATCATTTTTCCTAATTGATTATGTGCATACTATGTATACATACAAATGTATGTAACAGTCATGACCAGTGGATTCTTACATTTAAGAAAATTTGTGGAAGACGCCCACCCATGTAAATAGCTGCCATTCCCCAACCAAGGTAGGTCCCAATCCCAAGACTCTCTGTACCGTTGTTACCTTCCAACAAACTGCCACTTACCTGCAATTGATGCATACAATCAAGCATAACAAAATGTTGCTGAAAGAATTTTAAGATAGGTTACATCTAGCAAAAGTTCATATACAATCAAGCATAACAAAATGTTGCTGAAAGAATTTTAAGATAGGTTACATCTAGCAAAAGTTCATATACAATCAAGCATAACAAAATGTTGCTGAAAGAATTTTAAGATAGGTTACATCTAGCAAAAGTTCATATACGTAGCATATAAATAGAAGTGATAATGCATCTTCCGTAAACAATTCCATATGCTAATTTAAAGGACCAAATAAGATGACCAGGATACAAAATTGGTTCCTTACCTGTAAAAGCCTTCTTCCCACTTGCATGACAACACCATTATGTGATTTTACTGAATCTAAATTGAGGTAACTGTTTCTTTCAAGTTTGAGATTGTATGTGCATAGAAACATTGTCACAGTAAAAACCTAATCACGGAAGAACAAAATCATCACTGCTTCAGTAACAGTTAAAGTTTTTAAAGTCAATACATTTTTCCAAATTACTCACCACACATAACATAGTCTTGGTTTCTGAAGCAGGTGGTGACTGTCCCGACACACGCTCACCAAGCAACGGTTCTTGAACAGTATCCTCATCATATTTGTTTGCATTTGTTCGTGAGTGAAAGAAGCTCACAGTAGGAGTGTGACTTCTAGATAAAGATCTAGCAGAACTGCACCATAAAAGAGAAATAAAATAAGATGAATGTATGCATTCAACTTAATACTTAATATCATTCTTGAATAAAAATGTTTATACCTGTAGTATACTTTTTCAGGGATAGAATTGTTATCAGCAGATGGAATTTGCACACTTGGAGTGAATTTTGATAGCACAGGAACTGTTAATTCTTCTTGGCTGTTTTTTATGTTTTTGTCTACTGACTCAATCTGGATAAATTATACAGCTTGTAAATTAAAGTTTGCAAGTCAAAATGCGAAACAACATATAAGAAGCCAATTCTTACTTTATGGAGTTGTCTCTTAGATGTCCTATGAGAAAAGTAACCATAGTAAGTTGCTTGAGCGGCAAGAACTAAAGTAGTTGCCAAGTACAACTACATTTCAAAATCCAAAAAAATTAAGTGAAACTTTTTGCTCTAATTTATTAAACTTACATAACAAATATTAAGGATATTAGGTTACAAAATGCTTACCACTGCTGTATAATATTGCGTTGGAAGCTGCAGAATAAGATAAGATGAATTAAATAATAGCATGACACACATGAAAAATGCATATTTAACAAAAAAACCAATGTTCACTCACTGTTGCTGGTTCTAGCAAACAACCTAACACATTCAGAAGATCTCTGCCAAATAGAATAAACAAAGTAAGCTTGAGAAAAGCTCATTATGACAGCATAATGTTATAAATCATTAATAGTACATGATATAATATTACCCGAGTATCCATGTGAAAAGGAAGCCTAAAGCAAGACCTTCAGAAGATTTTTCTTTATAATTTGTGATGATTTGTGGTACCTCTGCAACACCCCAACTGATAACACTAACCATTCCTAGTATTAGTGAAATCCAATCCTTTTTAGTGCAAAGACAGTAGTTCATGTAAGTTTTAGCCCACTGTGAGCAATGTTGATCTGCAGGGCACGTTGGTAGGTTACTTGTGAAGAGCCCCATTGCATCCAAGAAACTGCACCTGTGCAAAATATGCAATTGCGTTATGTGATTGTAGAAGATAACATATTGACATGACACCTGCCACTGAATATTCCAGTTGTTTTATTGAAAGAAATATATTTTGACATTTGGTGACAACAAACTAATTGCTGTTCAAATCCAACATGATATTGAACTCCAAATGATTAAACAATAATATTTCATAACTGCATCAAACTTTATCGGAGAGATAGTGTTGCAATTTCGTATGTAAGAGGTTGTGGCATCTACTTTAGGGCTTTAAATTCGCATCAACTTCAATCAAAAGTTTATTTCTTTGATCAAGTAGTAGTTGTAGTAGTAGTATACAAAACTGCAAATTTTGTATGTTTGCTTGAGTGAATAAAAAAAAACTTTTAACAAAGCATTTCTACAATTAAAAATTGTTTGAAAATCCTTCAAAATTTTTATGTTATATCAATATTTATTTAACAATCACCATTTGTTCTTGACCCCATGCTAGCTCTAAGACTCTTCAAAATATCTATGCACCTAGAAATAGGGGTGCAATAGAGTCGGGCTGCTCACGAGCTACTCGAAATCGGATCAATAAAAAGATCGAAACGAGCCGAACCCGAGTCTCAAATAAAGCTCGTTTAGTTATCGAGCCCAAGCTCGAGCCTTGTATGGAAGTTCGTTTAGGCTCGTAAAACCTTGTGTATTTTCAAGTTTTGCGTCTTTTGGACTTCTATGCATTAAAAACGAATATAAATTAACTAATTAATAGATAGCAAACGAGCCGAACCAAGCCTAAGCTTGAAAAAACGACTTACGAGAAGCTCAAGCTTTAGAAAAAAGAGCTAGAAACAAGCCTAGTCAAGCAAGGGCTCGGCTCGGCTCATTTACACCCCCGCCTATAAATACACATGCAAAATAAAATATTTTGATATTTTATACCAATGCAACCAAAACAACTTCGCAAAGCCAGATAATAATCACTAAAATGATAATGAAATACATTCATAGAGTCCATAAATGTAACCTAAGAGTCCGATATTTTCGATCGAAAATGAAAAATTCAAACGATAACGATAGTAATAGAACAAACAGTAGCAGTAGTAAGACTAATAATAACAACAGAAGAAGAACTAGAATCCGATCGTAAGCTATAAAATGAGTAGACGATTCATATTTCAAATTAACGATTACTAGTAATAATTATATTAAGGATTGCAAATGCACAGACTGTAAAAGCATACTCTCGATTGAATTGAAGGAGAGCGTGCAATGGAAAGCTTCTTCACAGAGAATGAATGATGGCAGTGGCAGGCAGCTTTATAGTCTCATCGCCTACATGGCCTGTGCGCCATTAGGGCGACCAGTACACATACCATGTATGGGCTTCTTTAATCCCAAAAGGAAACTATTATTAATTTTTAATCATGCAATATCAATAATTATTATTATTATTACTACTTTTAGTGTCATACTTTATTTATTATAGTATGTCAAACATTCAGATTATATCCCAACCTTTATTCCTAAACCAAAAATTACACTAAAACTCACTATATTTTCTCTCTCTATTTCAATTAAATAATATTTTTTATACCTTTTATCATTACATTTTCTTCTTTCTTCACTCACAACCACTTTCAAAATATATTAAAAAATTATAAGGGGTGAACAGTAGCTTTTCAAATATACAGAAAAATCACTAATTTTTCTAAAATATAAAAACTCTTCACTCACAACACCCCGAATCACTCTCTAAATTATAAAAACACCCCTCACATTAAATGAGGGGTTGGATGAGAATGCTCTTAGGCATGATTATAAATAGGGAATATCTCCTATAATATTAATCAATTTTAAAAGTGTTTTAATTAGATCAATCATGTATATTTTTTTTTAATTCGGGTCACTAAATCTTAAAATCGAATCTCATCATTTTTTTTTCTTTTTTTTTTGCGTCAAAAAAGAAATGGAGGATAAGATGTGGGGATTGAAATTTGCAATATATGTAATTAAATTTAAAAAAAATTTAAAAAAACGTTAATTATATTCAAATTTAAAAATAAAAAAAATCAACGTGCCACTCAGGGTCAACTTAAAAAAAAAGATAAAATGATTTTCCATATGAAACAAAAAAGAAAAGGGCTAAAAAAATCATGTTAAGATCTTTAATTTAATAAAATAAAAAAGTTGAATAACTTAATTAGAACATCTTTTAAAGTTGAGTGACCTAATTAAAACACTTTTGTTGGTTAATATTCTATAAAGTTGCCCTTATAAAATTTAAAAAGAAAGAGAGTGAGGGGGTCAATACAAATACTTAATATAGTTAAAATAGTAACATTAGTATAGTATTATACTATTATATAACTATGAGTAACCATTAACACAGCCTTAAAACTAGAATCGGCCATTTTTGTCAAGGTTTTAGTCACGAAATTAACAACGATCATTGGTGTACTTAGATTTTCTATTAAAAAGTTTCGAATTAGTGATGACAGAAAAATCAAATAAACTGAGATAACCAAATCAGATAATACCAATTGTTCAGTTAAACAAGTTTCTGGTAACCGAATTTGTAGTATAGTTTTGGTTATGGTTTTATGATTACTAAATAACTATAATATTGATAAGTTAACCAGAAACACAATTTATCCGAATTAAGCATATATTATTAGACCACTAGTTGTGGGGGCTTTAAAGGGGCGACAAAAGATGATGTGGCCCGGCCTTAACATCGCGGACACCGTGCTGAGACGGGTTAAGGCTCGGACAGTAAAAGGTGGGACTTTAAACGTGTTAACAGGGTGGCAAAGAAGAAATGGTGGGGGGCAAATTGTTTAACAAGGAAATGGTGAATGTCGTAATGGGGTTTTAAACCACAACACAATGTTAAAGCGGTGCGTTAGTTAAAGTTTCATTTTTTACATGACACTGATGTAGCGCTTTAAGTTAAGGTTTAAGGCCATATCACAATAAGTAGCCCTGTAAATAACATGAGCTAAGCCAGACCAATAAACATTGGCACATACCTACTATTAAATTATATTTAAATTATATCAAAAGTAATAATTAGAAAAAGAAAATATGGGGAAATGGGATGTGATGATACTCCCACCACTGTCATTTCACTTGATTATCAAATGGTTTCCAATCTGGGATTTCATTTTGGTTAAGCCCAACCCTAAAAAAGGTTGGGTACAGAATTCTCCACGTATTATATTGGGGAAATTATAAAATCCTAAACAAGTGCGAAAAAAAAAGGGGGTTTTAACCAACTTTTATTTATAGCCCTGCTTGCGGTGCGCACATATGATGTATATATGTGTGAACCCTCGGGTGGGCAAAAGTGAAATTGCACTAATTTTGACGTTATTTTACTAATCTCGTGAAAATAACGTTAAAAGTGACTGAAGGTTAATCAGGCATCATGTAGTGGCGTTGATAGCCGAAAGACAAGGGTACATGCACCGATCAGCCGGTGTCCCGATGATTGAGTGCTATGTGCCTTATGTCCAAGGCTTGATGCAAAACTACTATCGAGCCGGGGGTCTCACCGGAAGCAGCCTCTCTATCCTTATGGGGTAGAGGTAAGGCTGTCTACATCTTACCCTCCTCAGACCCTACTATAGCTTTGCTATTGGTGGGATATACTTAGAGATGTTCAAAACGGTTTGGGACTATGAACCGGAACCGGTTCCTAACAGGTTCCTATATTCAAAACCCCATTTTAAACCGGTTCCAGGCTCGAACCGGTTAGGGAACCGAACCGGTTCTCCCACCCTCGGACCCCTAACCTATCTAACCGGTTCCTGTACTGTAACCGGTTCCAACCGGTTATAGTGTAAAATTTTTTTTTTTTTTCGTTTTCCGTTTGCGATTTGGATTCTAAACTACGATTCGTATTTGTATAACATGAAAAATAAAAAAAACAATTAACATAAAATTCATTTTATTTACTTTAAGAAGTTCAAAAAAAAAAGGTTACATGTTTTAAAATCTTCAAAAACAAACTAACAAAACATTAAACTTATAAATATAAAGTTGTGACATATTATTTCTAGAAAAGCCTTCTTGTTCGTCGTAATTATTGAGCGGCGACTTCTTCCTCTGAATTACTTGTAGAAATGCCTTCTTGTTCGTCGTGCACTCGAACATCAAGTGGTGTTTCATCTTCGAGAGTGGTTACGTGTTGAATACGATCGATTGAGTCCAAGTGATCCTTTAAGCAAATGCACATCTCCACCGACTCCGAATTTAGTCTTGTTCTTCTCACCGATATTACCCTGCCACTAAGAGAAAAAGCGGATTCCGAAGCTACCGTAGAAGCTTGGACGGTTAGTAAATCACGGGCCATGGTGGCAAGAATCGGAAACTCGGTTTCCTTTACCTTCCACCAAGCCAAAACATCAAAAGTGCCATATTCCTCTTCGGATAAACCGGTAGAGTAATCATTTGCACTATACCTTCCTAGTTCGCTTGAAGGGGTGTTACCCCTTTGTTTTTTAGCCGTTACGTTGCGAACGGTGTTCATAAGGCTAATCATGGGATCTCGTACTCTAGTAGCACTTGAACTTGATGAAGACCCCCCCGGCATAGGCATGTGTATGTTTGACCCATATTTATTTAAATAAAAGTCATACATAAATTTAAAATTCAAGTTAAAATAATTTTTTGCCTCTGTTGAAAAGTTTGGGTCAACTTCATGCATATCTAAGGCTAAAAAAATTTCATCTATCACACATTCAACCCCCGTAACATTTAACATTGGGTTTAAAGCGGCGGCGCAAGTAAAAACCGGTGGCAATTCAAGAAAGTATTTTTTTAATTTAAACTTCATTGGTAATATGATGTTTGAAAACATTGGACTTTTATTTTCAAATTCTTTAAGATTGTTAACCATTAAAAATAACTCCGAAAGAACCAAGGGACTTGTTGGATAATACGTTCCCGATAGTTTCGTAGTTGATGTTTTAAAAACTTCAAGAAAAGTCGATAAGTCATTGATAATTTCCCATTTCTCATTTGAAAAGGGGATTGCCAAATCATTCTCGGCAAGACTAGAATGAAACATTTGTAAAGTTTCTCTTTGTTCCAAAGCACTTTGAAACATTATGCAAGTGGAATTTCATCGATGAGGTACATCCCAATTAGCTCCCAAAGCTTTTCTTCCCGTATCTTTACAAAATTTTCTATATTCCATTTGTCTTTTTTTACTTTTCTTAAAAACTTCATGTATCATTAGTCTAAAATCGTTTATAACCGATGTAACCTCATCCGAAGCAAGTCCGTCTTGCACGATTAAATTAATGATATGTGCAACACACCTTGAGTGAAAAAATACACCATTGCAAATCGGCGTATATTTTAATTTTAATTTATCAACCGCCGATGTATTATTCGACGCGTTATCAAATGCCATTGAAAATATTTTATTTTCTAGTTTATAAGTTTTTATAACATAATATAAAATTTCAAACAAATTATCTCCCGTATGTGGATACTCAAAGAGTTCGAAAGCAATGGTGCGTTTCATCATTTCCCACGATGACGGGTCTACCCAATGAGCGGTGACACAAAGATAAGATTCGGGTAGACCATGTGGAGCCGACCAAACATCACTAGTTAAGTTTATTCCCGTATTTATATTTTCAAAATATGCAATTAGTACCTCTTTGGCCTTCTTCCACAATTTTAAACAATAACGTTTAAGAGTATGACGACTTACGTGAGTGTATTGTGGTTGAAGCGTATCTCGAATCATGGCGGTTAAGCGAGGGTTGTCGAAGTGGCTAAACGGCAAAGCTTCTTGAATCACAAACTTCGCCATACGATCTTGAACTCGATCAATTTGGTATGTAAATATTCCGCCTTCACCATCCATTTGTGTTTGTTGCGAATCGACGTTCTTTTTCAACGCCTTGCAATACGGTTTTTCGATGTGTTTCTTCAAATTTGAATTCAAAAGTGGGTTTAAATAAACCCCACAAAACTTGCACCGAGCCTTCAATGAATGGTCACTCAATTCAACCAAATCCCAATTGCACCAAATCTCTTGATTACGATTATGAGGTACAATACGAATGAAACTTGGTTCGGCGTTGGAACCTTGATCAACCGATGATTGTGAGGCAGCCATAACAACAAATATAAATATAGAAGAAGAGAAAACAAGAGATTAGAGAACTCAAAACGTTGTAATAGCGTTTTTTTGTATTTTTTTGCGTTCGGGTTTGCGTTTTGAGTGTTGTGATGAACCCATGACACCAAATACCTATTTATACTAGTAGTGGGGTGCTTGGGGGAGCCAAAAAACGGCTATTTTTGACCGTTGGGTCAAAAAACGGCCAAAAAAACGATTTCCAACGGCTATACTCGATCCAACGGCTAGAACCGGTTAGGAACCGGTTCCGGTTCGGTTCCGGTTCCTACCCGCCCCCACTCAGAAATGCAAGAACCGGTCACGGATCATTGGGTTGAATCAGATAGGGTCCGGTTCCTACAAAAAACGGGTAGGAACCGGTTCGGTTCCGGTTCGGGTCCACCGGTTCGGTTCCAGGAACCGGTTTATTTGATCATCTCTAGATATACTGAGTACGATGATGATGATGATGAACCAACTTTTATTTAAAATAATAACCCGATCAATTGATTAGCCTAAATAGTCATTAGTGAATTTAAATAATTATTCATACTTTTCACTAGTGTATTTAAATAAAACAAATTAAGCAAATGAAGCTCAAATTCACTCTTAGATGATTGAGCATGATCAAATATTCAAATGGATATGAAATTATGAATAGTTGGTTTTAGATAGAGATGTTCAAAACGGTTTGGGACTAGGAACCGGAACCGGTTCCTAACCGGTTCCTATATTCAAAACCACCTTTTAAACCGGTTCCAAGCTCGAACCGGTTAGGGAACCGAACCGGTTCTCCCACCCTCGGACTCCTAACCTATCTAACCGGTTCTTACCGGTTCCTAACCCGGTTCCTGTACCGTAACCGGTCAAAAAACGGCTATTTTGACCCCAACGGTCAAAAAACGGCCAAAAAAACAGTTAGGAACCGGTTCCGGTTCCTACCCGCCCCCACTCAGAAATGCAAGAACCGGTCACGGATCATCGGGTTGAATCAGATAGGGTCCGGTTCCTACAAAAAACGGGTAGGAACCTGTTCGGGTCCAGGAACCGGTTTTGTTGATCATCTCTAGTTTTAGACAACAATAGTTGGATTGGTCATTTAAAAGATGAAATTGATAGTTGAGCATAGGCATGCGCAAACCGGTTAACCGCTTAGATCTGTTAGTCAGGTCGGTTTTTAAGCACAAAAACTCTAACCGATATAAATGGTTTCAGGTATAACCAAACCGGTTAACTATTAAAACAAAAAAAAAGGTTTTTTTAAAAAATAATAATTAAAAAATCTAATACCAGTTAACCGATATCTAGGCCAAAAATGTATAACTGTTTATAAACCCCCGGTTTTTTCTATGTATAAACCGGTTAGAAAAACACCGGTTAGAGAAACGGTTAGAATCCAATTAACCGGTTACGGTGTGCACTGTGCACCTCTGGTTGAATATCTTAATTGCAAATTGTGCTTAAAAAAGCACCCAGTTGAATTTGGGGTGACCATTAGATGCAGTCATACAACTATCACCAGGAAAAGAATAGCCATTTGGTAATATCTAAACTTTTCCACCAACTACAATTCAGCATAGATTTGAGCTAAATGTCACCAAAACAAATGCAAAATTAAACTGGAAAACTTTATAACTAATGACCACACTCGAAGCACAAATGTGGTCAAATTGTTATCCCAAAACGTTTAGAATTGAAACTGCATCTCCGGTGAATATCCCAGAGCATCTAAATGACCAGCCATAGCCTTGTTCATTGGTGGCGGTCCGCATCTTAGAACCTGCGTGTTCGGCAATATTATTCATTTTATATTTAGGGGGTGTTTGAGATTGCACATATTCAATAGCAAGTTAAAAAAAACAAATGATAAGTTAAAAGCATGTTTGAGACCATACCTTAATATCAGATGCGGGTGCAGGACAATGGGTTTGGATCATTTCTTTTGATACAAACCCAACACCACCTGTCCATTCCTCTGGTGGCTACAAAAGTATAAACAAAAAATTGTAACACATATGTATATGCAAATATGCAATGTGTATACGTGTACGTGTATGTGTATATGTGTATGTATGCATACATGTATGTGTGTATGTATATGTGTATCAGTGTATGTATGCATGTATTTATGTGTATGTATATGTATACAACTACACGTGTATGTTTACATGTATGTGGATGCTATATGTATGTATATGTAGACGCCCAATGAACAACAAGAACATACAAATAGCAAACAATAATCAAATTTATCTGAATACCTGGTTCAACACATAGTACACATGGAACCTATCAGGGTAATTAATTGCAAGTCCATCGATTTCTTCCTGAAAATTATTAAATAAGTCAATAATATTAATAAGTAACAACCCCTCTATTGTAACCGGATCCTTTTGTTCAATATATTAATTATTATTTTTAGTAACAACCATAACCGTTCATGGCGTCATGCAATAAAATTCTAAATGTGGACATATAGAAAACATAAATACTTACCTTAAGAAGGATGTCTTCATATGCAACATTAGCATAGATAAGATGCACCTCGGTCGTGTCTTTTGGGTTTTCTAATATAGCTCTAGCAACCTAATTAAAAATCACAAAATGAAACAAATAACTCTAATATATATTAGCAATAAGATTCACAAATGAATAAATACCTGAAACATCGGAGTGATTCCCGAGCCCCCAGCAATCATTCCAAAAGCTCTAACTTGGCCAGGTTGGTACTTGAAACGTCCCTAGGAAAAAGAACAATGATACAAACCAAGTATAAATAAAATAACTCATTATTGCTAACAATCTCAAAAGGCTGTACAAGATTAAAAGTATTATAACGATTGGGAAGTGAATGTACCTTAGGCCCCCTTACAGCCATATAGTCACCTTCACGCATTTCTCGGAAATGGTGGGACATTCGACCTTGTGGATACATCTATGCATTTAGTCATATACAGCATTAAAATTAAACGTTTATGTTAGATTGTTGAATCAACTTTGAACTTTGATGTGTACCTTAATAACCAACTCAAAATATCCCACATCAGTGTCTAAGGTGGTTGGGGTGTATGGCTTAATGACCTCTTCCCCTTGGCTGTCTTTACCCCTGAAGTGGAAAATAAGGTAAACGATATGAGGAACAAACACATTAACGCTTTTCACAGTGAAGTAGATGTAGAAAGCAGATAATAAAACCTGAAAGATAGTAACTTCTTGACTTTTGAAGTCATATTTTTCATGAATGAAAAATTGGTATGGGTTATTATAAAAGAGCATAGTTATTAAAAGCCCTCGCTTCTTGCGCCTAGGCCCATTTTTCAGGCGAGGCTCAATAAATGCGCTTCTAGTTCCTAGGCGCCGAGCGCTTCGGCATTGTCTATGCCAAGAACATGAGAGCATAAAAGCCGAGCAAAAAAAACGCAAGGGTTGCTATTGAAACTTAGATCTAGTAGAAGTCAAAAGGCATTATATTGATACATTTTGTTATTCAAGTTTTGGAATCACATTTGAATCTTGACTATTTTAAAACTTTTGGCACCAATTAGATGATATTAAATGTTATATAATAGCGTTTATTTGAAGAATGGTATTATTTTTCATATACATAATATGTTTTAAATGTTTTATTTAAGTGCGCTTATTTTTCCACAGGCCCTCGCTTTTTTTTCGCCTTGCGCCTAGGCCCAAGGCAAGGCCTATGCGCCTTGACTGCGCCTAACGCATTTGATAACTATGCAAAACAGAAAAGATAATTTCATATTTGAAATGCTTTTTGTGTAGTTTATTTTGATTAGGCATGCAAAACGAACACGAACAAGGCATGTTTGTGTTCATTAGTTAAACAACCAATCGAACATGAACAACGAACGGGGTTTTCTTGTTCATGTTCGCATGTGAAGAAAATGAGTGTGTTTGTGTTCGTTAATAGTATAAACGAACGCATGCATACGTAAATGAATGCATACGCTACGATTGAAAATAATTGAACATAGATGAACGAACATAAAAGGACATAACCGAGCAAACAGGCGAACACTAATCAAAAGTGAGCTTGAACAACAATTTGTTAGAATTAAGAACAATAAAACTAGACTAAATCTTGATGGATGATATTTTAATTTCATGAAACTAGACTAAACTACAATATGCATAAAAAATCTACATTGATGTATAAACGAATGTAAATGAACAAACTTATACAAGCCTAAACTAACGAATATAAACGAATGTAATTAAGCAAATGAACAAAAACAAACACTCGCAAGCATAAATGAACGAACAGAGCATGTGTCCATGTTTGTTCGTTTAATTAAATGAACAAAGCTTTTGTTTAGTAAATAAACAAACTTCCCGCTGAACTGCTGACACTTGACTTACATTTAGTTCGTTTACAAGCCTAATTTTGGTTATCTGTTTCCCTAAGATGTCAGAATTCGCATCAATTCTAAAGTCGGAAACTAACATGTCAAACATTAGAGGCAAAAGACGTGCATTTATCAGTTAATATGAAGCACTATAAACATACCTGCAACTTATGTGTTGCCCAATTGGAAGACCCAAAACTGAAGTAGGTGTAGGAAGTGCAAATCTAAACTTGGCCACGTTATGGCTAAGTTGTGTGCGCTTCAAAAGCTTGAATTCCTTAAAATTTTCAGGATTGACGCTCCCAGCTGACAATATATAATTTACACAATTCAGTTTTACCAAATTAAAAAATCATTAGAAACTAAAATTCAGAATATTATAGTTGCATAAGGTGCTGTTTATTTTTCAGAGGTAAAATGTTTGCAGCCTGCGAACCACATCTGCAGGCATCTGTATCAGAAGAGGTGGACCAAACCTCTGCAGTCTGCAAGAAGAAGACTGTTTGTTTTTTAACGTATGCAGACTGCTAAAATAAAACAGAAATTTTTAAATAAGTTGAAATTTAAATAAAAAAGTCATTTATCATCGAAATTTAAATAATAGTCAAATAACACTGAAATAATATTCAATAATTGGTGGTAGATGAGATATGATAAATAGAACACCATTGTTGTCATATGCTTTTACATCAATTGTACCTATAGTGTTATACACGAACCCAAGAAGTTTGCCATTTTGTAAACGAAGGTCTTTAACAACTTGATTCCATCCATCAGCAAACACAAAGTCTCCATCTTCAACTTTAATTCTTACTTCCCAGCTATGATGTTCATCAAAACACATTTTAAATACTCCAGCTTGAAGTTGGCCATCAAAGTAGGATTGCACTGCTTCTTTTGATATAGCCTGCCAAGAATGATCAATTATGACTTGCATTAACATGTTAATGAAAGTTAAATATAAAAATCTAAGTAATATTAAATACCCAAATGTCCTTCATGTCTTCTTGATTGTAGTATATTGAAGCTTGCCGATTAACAGTTTCCCAATACTGCTTACATGGACATCTAATGGTCCACTGCAGTTTATCTTCACTTTTAACAAATATAACGATTTCTTTACGAACAATATTTAACTCATTCATTATGTTATCCCATCCATTCACCATGCATTTTTCCCATATACTTGTAATGCAACGTTCCATTTGAAAAGGCTGTCATACTCAATGTTGATGGTACGAGGAAAAAGTTTGAAACTGCAACAATCAAGTCCTACCAACTTTGTTGGCAGTTCCTGCAATAATAATATAGGCTGCAATAACATATTAAAATATTTAACATATTAATAAATAAAAAGTATTTAAGATATGAAATTATTATAAAATGTACCAAAAGTGGATCTTAAGGATTTTCAACGACAAAGAAAGATTTTGTCATGCTCACACACTTTCAAACCGTGGTTGTGAAAAAAAAAACAAAGAATGCTATTTGACATCAAACAATAAAAGCTCACATAACGCAAATTCATTTCAATGTAAAAATCGTCTGGAAAATAAATGGATTATCACGTCAATTGTGTACAAATATTTGTTACAATCCTAAAAGAGATGAAATACATAAGCCTTAATTCCATACACATGTAAGACTTAACCGTCAATCATTTTTAGAATTTCATTAAAAAAACCTAAACAACATAAAAAACAATAATCCATCAGCAATCCATGTTCAATCAATTGACTAATTAATCTATTGAGGTTAAATGGACAAAGAAGCTTACCTTGTTGATAGATAATGGACAAGAAATAGTAGTACGGTTTTTGGCTTATGCTCGATTTCCGACGAAGGAGGCAGGGGTGGAGGAGGCAGGCAGCTACGACGCACCGGAGGTGGAGGAGGCAGGCAGCGGCGACGCACCGGAGGTAGAGGGGCAGGGGTGACGGGAATTGAGTTTTGGAGAAAGGGGGCTAGGGTTTGAGAGAGATGATGGAATGAAAAATTTTGAGAAGATGTCAGAAGATTTGAGAGGTGGGTGGCCCATGTCTGCACGAAAATGAGGGCGCGTTGACGTTTTTTAATGAAATGTCTTCCGGAAAACAAACAATCTGCAAACCTAAACGTCGGCGCAGACAAAAGAGGCCATGAAGATCTTTTGTGAAAAAACAAACGCCCCTTAAAAAAGGTCTGTGCGGCCTCCTTTCGCGCAAACATGAACCACCTACTTCTAACATCTTCTCAAATTCTTTCATTCCATCAGCTCTCTCAAACCCTAGCCCCCTTTTTTCAAAACTCAATTCCTGTCACCCCTGCCCCTTCCACCTACGGTGCGCCGCCGCCACCTGCCTCCTTCACCTCCGGCCAGCCGCCGCCATTATCTATCAACAAGGTAAGCTTCTTTTTCCATTTAACCTCGATTCTTTTTCCATTTAACCTCATTAATTAGTCAATTGATTGAACATGGAATGCTGATGGATTATTGTTTTTTATGTTGTTTAGGTTTTTAATGAGTTTCTAAAAACGATTGGCGGTTAAGTCTTACATGTGTATGGAATTACGGTTTATGTATTTCATCTCTTTTAGGATTGTAACAAATATTTATACACGATTGACGTGATAATCCATTTATTTACCAGACGATTTTCACATTGAAATGAATTTGCGTTATGTGAGCTTTTATTGTTTGATGTCAAATAACATTCTTTGTTTTTTTCACAGTCACGATTTGAAAGTGTGTGAGCATGTCAAAATCTTTCTTTGTCGTTGAAAATCCTGATCCACTTTTGGTACATTTTATAATAATTTCATATCATAAATACTTTTTATTTACTGATATGTTAAATATGTTATTGCAACCTATATTATTATTGCAGGAACTACCAACAAAGTTGGTAGGACTTGGTAAGCTGGCCGGAGGTGGAGGAGGCAGGGGCCGAAGGGGAGCGGCGGCTGCTAGCCGGAGGTGAAGGAGGCAGGCGGCGGCGCACCAGAGGTGGATGGGGCAAGGGGTGACGGAAATTGAGTTTTGAGAGAGCTGATGGAATGAAAAATTTTGAAAAGATGATAGAAGATTTGAGAAGTGGGTGGTCCATGTCTGCGCGAAAATGAGGGCGTGAAGACCTTTTTTAATGAAATGTCTTCCGGAAAACAAACAATCTGCAAACCTAACGTCTGCACGTGGTATGCGTGGCGCAGACAAAAGAGGTCAATAAAGATCTTTTGTGAAAAAACAAGCACCCCCTAAAAAAGGTCAGCGCTGCGTCTTTTTTGCGCAGACATGGACCACCTACTTCTCAAATCTTCTAACATCTCAAATTCTTTCATTCCATCAGCTTTCTCAAACCCTAGCCCCCTTTCTTCAAAACTCAATTCCTCGCATTCTTTGTTTTATTTTTTCACAGCCACGGTTTGAAAGTGTGTGAACATGACAAAATCTTTCTTTGTTGTTGAAAATCCTGAAGATCCACTTTTGGTATATTTTATAATAATTTCATATCTTAAATACTTTTTATTTACTGATATGTTAAATATTTTAATATGTTATTGCAACCTATATTATTATTGCAGGAACTGCCAACAAAGTTGGTAGGACTTGATGGTTGCAGTTTCAAACTTTTTCCTCATACCATTAACATTGAGCATGGCAACCTTTTCAAATGGAACATTGCATTACAAGTATATGGGAAAAAATGCGTGGTGAATGGACGGGATAACATAATGAATGAGTTAAATATTGTTCGTAAAGAAATCGTTATATTTGTTAAAAGTGAAGATGAACTACAGTGGACTATTAGATGTCCGTCTAAGCAGTATTAGGAAACTGTTAATCGACAAGCTTCAGCATACTACAATCAAGAAGACATGAAAGACATTTAGGTATTTAATATTACTTAAGTTTTTATATTTAGAGAAAATTACTATTTGCGTCCCTGTGGTTTTAGGACGGAGACACAATGAGTCCCCAAAAATTTTTTTGAACCGGTTGAGTCCCCGTGGTTTCAGAAACGAACAATTTGAGTCCCTGCCATTACTTAACTTTCAGGGTAAACTTTCATTTTACTAAAACCACAGGGACTCAAATTGTTCTTTTCTAAAACCACAAGGACTCAAATTGTTCGTTTCTGAAACCACGGGGACTCAACCAGTTCAAAAAAATTTTCGTGGACTCATTGTATCTCCGCCTTAAAACCACAGGGACACAACATTAATTTTCTCTTATATTTAAGTTTAATTAACATGTTAATGCAAGTCATAATGATCATTCTTGGCAGGCTATATCAAAAGACGCAGTGCAATCCTACTTTGATGGCCAACTTCAAGCTAGAGTATTTAAAATGTGTTTTGATGAACACCACAGCTGGGAAGTAAGAATTAAAGTTGAAGATGGAGACTTTGTGTTTGCTGATGGATGGAATCAAGTTGTTAAAGACCTTCGTTTACAAAATGGCAACCTTCTTGGGTTCGTGTATAACAAACACTATAGGTACAATTGATGTAAAAGCGTATGACAACAATGGTTTTCTACTTATCATATCCCATCTACCACCAATTATTGAATATTATTTCAGTGTTGTTTGACTATTATTTAAATTTCATTGTTGAATGACTTTTTTATTTAAATTTCAACTTATTTAAAAATTTCTGTTTTATTTTAGCAGTCTGCAGACGTTAAAAAACAAACCGTCTTCTTCTTGCAGACTGCAGAGGTTTGGTCCACCTCTTCTGCTACAGATGCGTGCAGATGTGGTCCGCAGACTGCAGACAATTACCTTTGAAAAAACAAGCAGCACCTTAATGAAATGTCTTCCAGAAAACAAACAATCTGCTAACCTAAACGTCTACGCGTGGTCTGCGCCGCGCAGACAAAAGAGACCATGAAGATCTTTTGTGAAAAAACAAACACCCCCTAAGAGCATTCTCATCCTATCCCCCAAAATATAAATATTGTGAGGGGAGTTTGTAAATTATAGGGTGGGGTTTTGAGTGGTTATGAGTGTAAATTATAGGGTGAAGTGAGAAAAAGTAGTGATTTTTTGTAAATTTGGGGACGACAAAGTTTGCCCTTATTTATTTTTTAATATTTGTTGAATTGATTGTGAGAAGAGGAGAGAGAAAACTAAAATGATAAAAGTATAAAAAATATTATTCAATTAAACAGGATAAAGAAATAGTGTTTTTAGTGTAATTATAGAGATGAGGATGGGGGATAGGTTGAGAATGCTCTAAGGCAGTTCGCTATGGGGCAGCCTTGGGGCGCGGAAGGCGCGACACACCGCCGGGGGCACGGGAAAGGGGGGCAGCGAAGGGGGCGGCTTTGGAACGATTGGTGCCTTTGGGTATAAATGGTGGGCCATATGTTTTTCTCTCTCCCTCCCTCTCATACACACACATACATATATATGTATATGTGTGTGTGTGTATTGGGGCGCTCAAAGGGCTTTAAACCACAGCAGGGCGTTATGAACAGCCTAAGACTTGAAGTTGTGTTATGATAAAAAAGCACCTTTGGTTTTCTTCAAGGAATAAAAGTAGGCTGCCGTGGCAACCACAGCAAGAATAGCAACAGCAAGGCTGACCTGGATTTCCTTTGTCCTCAAAAACTCCATTGCTGCAGTAAAAGTATGGAATTAGATTATTTTCTTATATACTGAGATTGATCTTATTATAAAGATAGTTGTCAAAAAAACAAAATCTTAATGGTATGATAATAGGCCCATATAAGTTATGTGACAAGACACAAACAAATGAAAATTTAAATAAAATAATTGTCATCACATGACACAAACAGATGAAAGAAACTACTGTAGCTATAAGTTATGTGATGCAATAATATTAGTTAACGTTGAGCTATTAAACAAGTTTGTAAAATGTAGGGCTGTAATCGACCTGAGCCGAGCCAGGGCAAGCTCGAACTTAAACGAGCTGGCTTGGCTCGTTAACTTTATCGAACTGAAAAATCAAGCTCGAGCTCGTAAATATTTTTATCTTTTATACTTTCATTTATTATTATTATTTTTTTCAGATATTTGTATATAAACGACAACAATTTAACTTTTAACATCAATTTATAAACTAGAAAGTTTATAACATTATGTGTTTTATATTTGTTCTTTTTTATGAGGTTTTAAAGCTCAAGTGGCGTAATATATGTATTTCTTTTTCTTATTTTGGTATGCTATTATTATATTTAAAATTTTAGGGTTTAATATGAGCGAGCTAACAAGCTCGGCTAATTTAGAAATCGAGCCGGTCGTATAGGTTCGAGCGAGCTTAAAACGAGCCACGAACTTTTTGAAGAGCCCTAGTAAAATGTAAGAATTAAGCAAGTGCAACCGCACGATATAATGTTAATGATTAGCACTTCTGTTTAGCTCTGTTTGCAGTAGTATAAATCGAAACAAACTATAAAAATAATTTTGAAGTTGTAAATTTGGTAATTCAAATAGGTGATTTGAAATGTGAATAGATATTTCAAGCAACGTTAAAGGCTAGAATGCAGTCAACTTGTATGGATCCGATGATTGCAGATGATAATCAGCAGCTAATAAAATATGAAAATGACGTAATGTAAGGTTAGGTTTACCTTGAAGTTATCGGATGGAGGAGTGATGCATCAGGAAGGAATAAAATTGATTGGATTGAATAAAAGAATACGGAAACGGAAGTGAAGAAACACTAGGTGACCCCGAGTAGATTATGGATAATCTGGGGGTTAAGTAATGTTTCCCACGAGGGTTAGGTCCGGCAGAGATGGTTATTCTGATGACCTGCAAAACAGACACCGTGAGCTCGTCACTGAGAAGGGGGGGTTCCTCCTTGTGACCACCCTCCGGCGTGAGAATCAGACTAGATTGCTCTGAATATAAGTGTATATAAAGAGAGATTGCTAGAGAAGATAAGATGCAAGATAATGATACCGTTCCAAGGTGTTGGAGTATTTATAGCCGAAGGTAGGTTTCCAAGCAGGTACAGCCAGCTGTATAATATTCCTTTTCCACCAACTGTAGGCTACGCACGTGCCATGCTGGTAGTTGGTGGGTAAGCAGCGGCTGATAGTGACATGGCCGGCTGTGTACTGTTCCTTTTCCACCAACTGCAGGCTATGTACGTGCCACGCAAGGGTTGGTGAGTAGGCAGCGGCTGATAGTGACATTTTGTACTAGAGCGTGCTCCTCGTACTGTTGTCGGTGAGCTGTCACCCTGTGATTGGTTCATGGGCCGCTCTGGTCAGATCTTGTCTATTTTGTCCATACATTGGCAGGTATAGTACAAAAGACCTTCCAGAAGCGTACGGACTGGCTCATTTGGGCGGGAGTGTTCCCGCCTTGCTCATTCCTTCAGGTGACATTACTGAATTATTGAGTTAGTGCCTTATGCGTGTAGCCTTGCTGTTAGTGCGGGTAGCCTTCCCTGATGGCTTGTATCCGCAGCTGCGGGAACAGGCGGAGTACTTCACCATTGGGAGGCTTTTCTTGCGGGAACAGCTGGCGTACTGCGCGTAAGGTCTTCATTTCTGAGCATGGTTGGTCCTGCGGAACCAGTTGGTCCTTGCGCAGACGTCCCTCTTCAAGGTGAGTCTTGCGGGTCCAACTGGGCTCTGCTGGGACCTACCTCTTCAAGTCCCCCTAGTCCAATGTTCTTCTCATGAATTGTTAATAAGTGAGGTGAACTTTTGGACTTAAGCAAGGGGTTTTGGAAAGGGTTTTTAGTTTTTTAAGGTTTTCCGTGGGGATTCTTCCCGCGGTTTTCCTATCCCTGCGGCTAAGTCTCTGCGTTCTTCGGTTAGCATAAGGTCTAACCGTCTTTCCGCATCATTGTCTTCTGGCTGAATCAAGACCCTTGGTGAGGGTAAACCAATTTCGACCGGGACCATGGCTTCAGTGCCATAAGTGAGGCTGAACGGGGTTTCTCCCGTACTTGCCTTTTTCAGCGTTCTGTTTGCCCAAAGGACGTGTGGGACTTCGTCCACCCAGCCGGATCTGTGTTCCAAGAGTCTTTTCTTTATGCCGTCGACGATGCTTTTATTTGCTCTTTCCACCTCACCATTACCCTGCGGGTGCGCAACTGAGGTAAAGGTGTGGGTGATTTGAAGTTCTTCCAGCCACTCTTGTAGCTTCTTGTCAACAAAGTTGGTGCCGTTGTAGCTCACCAAAGCCTGTGGTAGTCCAAAACGACAAATAATAAATTCCCAAATAAATTTTTTGATATGTTTTGCGGTTGTTTGGGCTAAGGGTTTTGCTTCTATCCACTTGGTGAAGTAGTCGATGGCTACCACTAGGAATTGAACGTTTCCTGCTGCTGTGGGAAATGGGCCTATCACATCGATGGCCCACTTCTGGAATGGCCATGAAGAGGTGACTGGAACAAGTTCATTCTTCGGGCGATGCGTGTTGGGTGCGTAGAGCTGGCAAGACCTACATTTTCTGATGTATGCCAGCGCATCCGTATGCATCCCCGGCCAAAAGTATCCCGCATTGTTAAGCTTAGCTACAACAGCGCGTGGACCTGCGTGTACTCCACAGATGCCCTCGTGTACTTCCCTTAGGAGGTAGTCAGCATCTTGGTTGTCCACGCATTTTAGGAGTGGGCCAAGAAAGTTACGTCTATAAAGGACGTCATCGATGAGTTGATAGTTCAGTGCTTTACAACGTATTTTTCTTGCCTGTGTTTTTGACTCTGGTAGTATACCCGCCGCAAGGTAATTTATTATTGGTGTCATCCATGTTTCTGTGCCGGTTTGGATGACACAGATTTCCTTGTGCGGGACTGATGGTGCTCCAAGGAGTTCAATGCGGATATCCTTTCCCAAGTGGGTGAAGGCTAACGATGCAATCTTGCTTAACGCATCCGCAGATTTGTTTTCGCTACGCTTGACGTGTATGACTTTACAATCGTTAAAATCGCGCATAAGGGTCTTTGCTTGTGCGAGGTACAGGGCCATTGTGTCGTTCACGGCCGTGTACGTACCGTTTATTTGGTTGGCTACTAACATGGAATCCACGTGGGCTTCCAAGTTTTTCACTCCCATTTTACGCGCAATTCTCAGCCCGGCCAAGAATGCTTCATACTCCGCTTCGTTATTCGTACTTGGAAAATCCAGTCGAATAGCGT
Source organism: Bidens hawaiensis (assembly GCF_021521415.1). Lineage (NCBI taxonomy): Eukaryota > Viridiplantae > Streptophyta > Magnoliopsida > Asterales > Asteraceae > Bidens > Bidens hawaiensis. Next base: position 3,472,296 of record NW_027491069.1, on the reverse strand, counting down.
AAGTATATTCTTGACCTGCTGGGTTGGTAAGTTTCAACCCTGCGCCTGAACCCTCGTTGCTGGCTGCTCCATCAGTGTAGAGTCACCAGACCTACTGGATGTCCTGTGCTGGGAAGGGTTGAGCCTTCTGGCACTCTTTCTCCCGCGAAGCGGGGACTTCTGCAATAAAGTCGGCCAAGACCTGGCCTTTTATGGCTGGTCTTGGCTTGTACTTTATCGCGTATTCTCCCAATTCTATTGCCCATTTGGCTAGGCGTCCCGACAATTCGGGTTTGCCTAGAACGTTTGCAAGTTTGAAGTTGGTGAGAACGGTGATTGGGTGACCCTGGAAATATCGTCTTAGCCTGCGTGAAGCCTGTACAAGTGCTAAGACTAATTTTTCCAGGGTAGAGTACCGGGTTTCTACGTCTGTTAGGACACGGCTAACATAGTAGATTGGCATCTGGATGTCGTTTCGTTCTACTAGCAGGACTGCTCCGGTTGCTCTATCTGTGGCGGAAAGGTATAGGATTAATTCCTCCCCCGCTTCTGGTGCTGTGAGCGTTGGGAGTTCGATCAAGCGTGACCGAATCTCCTGAAAAGCTGCTTCCGCTTCTGATGTCCAGCTAAAGTGCGTTTTCTTTAAGCAGTTTCTCAATGTTGACACGAATGGAAACGACTTATCCGCATGGTTTGCCAAAAAGCGGTTAAGTGCGACTAGTCGTCCATTCAGTGTCTGAGCTTGCTTGATGGTAGTCGGTGATTCCATTTTGATAATGGCTTCGACCTTTTCAGGGTTCGCTCTGAAGCCATCTTTAGTAACGATGACTCCTAAGAACTTTCCTTTTTCCATCCCAAAGGAACACTTGCTCGGATTGAGCTTCATGTTTATCTTCCTGAGCGTGTTGAAAGTTTCTTCGATGTCCTTCAACATCGCTTCCGTGTCAGGGCTTTTAATGACCAAGTCATCCATGTAGACTTCCAAGTTTCTCCCAATTTGGGCATGAAACTCTTTGTCCATCAGGCGTTGGTACGTGGACCCGGCATTCTTAAGTCCGAATGGCATCATTTTATAACAAAATGTGTCATCGGGCGTCCGAAAAGCGGTTTTGTCCTGATCATCAACGGCCATGTGGATTTGATGGTACCCCTTATAAGCATCCAGGAAGCATTTAAGGCGAAACGGTGCTAACGAATCTACCTTAAGATCAATTTCGGGTAACGGATAACAATCTTTGGGGCATGCTTTGTTTAAGTCTTTGAAGTCTATGCATATGCGCCATTGTTTGTTATTCTTCGGTACCATAACGGGATTTGCAACCCATGTTTGATATCTGCTAACGCGTACGATGCCCGCGTCAAGGAGTTCCTTGACTTGGGTTCTACACGCGTTAGCTTGTTCCGCCCCCATTACTCTGCGCTTTTGTATGACTGGCGTAAAAGCCGGGTCACACTTGAGCTTATGCTCTGCCTTACTTCGAGGTACCCCAGTCATGTCAGCTGGTGTCCATGCAAAGATGTCAGCGTTTTTCAGTAGTAAGCGTTTGAGTAAGGTGCGCGTAGGATCAATGACTGTTGGGCCAATGGTAACGGCCTGGTCAGGGTATTTGCCATTGAAGGCCCATTCTTCCGGTTCGGTGATGGTTGGTTTAGCCATCTTTGGTTTGGGTTTAGATGAGACAGATGCGATGCATACCTGGGGAATGCCGGTGATCATCGCTACACCCTCAGCTATTGGCCATCCCATCATGCCGTGGACTGAAGATACCACGGCATTGAATCTTGCCATCCCGTCTCTCCCGAAGAGAATGTCGTACGTGTGGTGTGGCTTCCTCATCACAACAAAGTCCACATCTTCTGTACTGGAGTGTTTCCCGTCCGTGAGAATGACGGGGAAAGATAGGATACCCAGGGGGTGTTTGTGCTGCCGTCGAACCCTTCCATCGAGGCGCAGACCGTTTCCAGGCGTTCCTTGTCTTCGTCGTCTAGCTTGTCGAAGAACTGCCTATACATCACCGTTGACGAGGCGCCGTTGTCAGCAAGAGTGCGGGAAGTAATGTAGTGCCCCAGCTGGCTTTTGATGACGATAGGGCCTTCTTTGCTGGGTCCTCCTGGCACTCGCGGGAAGCGCACCTCAGCTTCCTTCCACGCGCATGGTTCTGTTATTCGTCTTTTTCTTCCTCTGATGTTACTATGAACCATGTGGATGCTGATGTCAACGGGCTTTCGTCCGTTGCCTTTGTATCGTTTATCATTCCTCCCTCCATTCTTGATTGATGCCACAAGGTGTGTAAGTCTTCCATCCTTGACGAATGTTTCAACAATATCCTTCAAGGATGTACACTCCTCAGTGCTGTGACCCTTTGTCCCGTGGAAGTCACAGGATTTGCTCTGATCCGCATTAGGTCGCTGCCGGATCATTGGAGCTTTTGGCCATGGGAGTTTTTCGGTGGCAAATATCTCCGTGACGCTTTTGGTGAGTGGCGTCCATCGGTGTTTTCGGCTTGATGGGTGCGTGTTATCCCTTCCGCCCACTAGAGGGCGAGAGCTGGATGAGGTGTCAAAGTTTACCCTTGACTGCCAAATACCTAGCTTCCTCTTTTTGTTTTGCCGAGCGGTCCGAACGTTGTTTTCTCTAGTCCTCTGCGTGTAGAGGTGTGTATTCTGGGGAAGATCCTTACCCAGTTGCTTCTCCGTTTTGGCAAAGCGCTTGGCCGCCGTCATGATGGCATCCCATGTGGATGGCATGCCTTCCTTACCCGTCAACGTGCGGATAAGCTCTGGGTATTCGGCGCCCTGGATGAAAGCGGCGCGAACAAGATCTTCGCTTATGGTGCCCAGACTCAGCTTTTTGGAGTTGAAGCGCGTGATGAAGTCTAGTAAAGATTCATCCTCCTCTCTGACGCAGTTGAGGATCGTCCACTGTTCTTCAGTATATTTCCTCTGTTGACTGAAGTGTTGGCTGAACTTGTGTTGAAAGTCCGCCCAATCATAGATGTGGTGGACCGGTAAACGATCAAACCACGCCCTGGCCGCTCCAACCAGCGTCATCTGGAACATATAACACCACGTGGGTTCCGTCCAGTTGCTGACGGTTGCCCCCGCTATGAATCTGTTCAAGTGATCGTCTGGGTCGGACATACCATCATAAGTGCCTATGTTGGACATTTGTTTGGCACTTTTCGGGGCGATTGCTTCCGCAATGTCCCTTGCAAACTTGGACGTTCCCGCATTTGCAACAGTTGGTCTAAAGGTTTTGGAGAAGTCACGTGGGTTTCCCCCCGCGGTCCTTGGTTTGAAGGTTTCTCCGAAATTCCTTCTTGGTTGGAAGTCCGTTTCCTTACGCTTCCCTTTCGCCCTATGGCGAGGGTTTGCATCGGTGTCGGATTCCTCCCGATCATCGTCCGAGTACTCGCACTCACTGCTCATGTTGAGCTGTTGTCGAGTGCTTCCGAAATCGTCAGCCTGTTGGAGTGAACGCAAGCGTTCATCCAACTCAGCTTGGAATTTCTTCTGACGTGCTTCGGCCCACGCCTTAACTTGATCGAGTGTTTGGCGGGGGAGCCTCGTCTGTTTCTCCAACTGGGCATCGGTGAGTCCCAGTGAAAGATTATTTACTGCACTTGCTCCGGCTTGGGTAACCGGGGTAGTGTTCGTAAAATTTGTGTAACCGCCGGTGTTCCCCCCAGTAGCTGGGGTTGTGGTTACCGGGGTTTCTTGGTCACTCACTGGCCTTGGGACCGGAGTAACGTTAACCATCTTTTCAGAGGTTTTTGAAAAAACTGAGAATTAGTTCTAGCTTTTATGCACGGATGGCGCCAATGAAGAAACACTAGGTGACCCCGAGTAGATTATGGATAATCTGGGGGTTAAGTAATGTTTCCCACGAGGGTTAGGTCCGGCAGAGATGGTTATTCTGATGACCTGCAAAACAGACACCGTGAGCTCGTCACTGAGAAGGGGGGGGGGTTCCTCCTTGTGACCACCCTCCGGCGTGAGAATCAGACTAGATTGCTCTGAATATAAGTGTATATAAAGAGAGATTGCTAGAGAAGATAAGATGCAAGATAATTATACCGTTCCAAGGTGTTGGAGTATTTATAGCCGAAGGTAGGTTTCCAAGCAGGTACAGCCAGCTGTATAATATTCCTTTTCCACCAACTGTGGGCTACGCACGTGCCATGCTGGTAGTTGGTGGGTAGGCAGCAGCTGATAGTGACATGGCCGGCTGTGTACTGTTCCTTTTCCACCAACTGCAGGCTATATACGTGCCACGCAAGGGTTGGTGAGTAGGCAGCGGCTGATAGTGACATTTTGTACTAGAGCGTGCTCCTCGTACTGTTGTCGGTGAGCTGTCACCCTGTGATTGGTTCATGGGCCGCTCTGGTCAGATCTTGTCTATTTTGTCCATACCTTGACAGGTATAGTACAAAAGACCTTCCAGAAGCGTACGGACTGGCTCATTTGGGCGGGAGTGTTCCCGCCTTGCTCATTCCTTCAGGTGACATTACTGAATTATTGAGTTAGTGCCTTATGCGTGTAGCCTTGCTGTTAGTGCGGGTAGCCTTCCTTGATGGCTTGTATCCGCAGTTGCGGGAACAGGCGGAGTACTTCACCATTGGGAGGCTTTTCCTGCGGAAACAGCTGGCGTACTGCGCGTAAGGTCTTCATCTCTGAGCATGGTTGGTCCTTCGGAACCAGTTGGTCCTTGCGCAGACGTCCCTCTTCAAGGTGAGTCTTGCGGGTCCAACTGGGCTCTGCTGGGACCTGCCTCTTCAGGAAGCTAGCGGAGGAGGGTTTGATCTGATTCTGATGAAATCAATTCAACGAGGCCCAAATCCACCCATTCACACACACTCTTGAGACTTTAGTCGCCCACTTACCCCTTTTTCTTTAATATTTTTTAAATTGAAGTTATATTATATTATATTATACTATAGATAAAATTATGATTTATGCCCTATGGAGTTCTTGGACGTAGAAAGCTGACCTAGATTCCTCCACCTTCTGTCACCTCTCTTGAACCCATCAGGTGAGTTGCAGGTTTATCCGACATCTCTGAACCAATTCCGGTAAGTGACAGCCCAACTGTCCCTTCAAAATATATTCAAGTGTGTGTGCAACATGACTAAAGTGGTTTCTCCATGGAAATCCCCAATTTTGTGTATGAAGAAGCGTGGATCGACTTACTTGTATTCGATCTACGTTCCTCGGGAATGAGTGTGCTATATCACCGATGGTTTTCCGAGATACGAGTTCTTCCACCTACAAAACGAACAGCACTGTGAGCTTACCCCTCAGAAAGGGACAGAGGGGTCCTCTTTGGGGTAACCCTCCGGTGTGAGAATAAGATATTGCAGGAGAAGATAAGAATGTGAAAATGAGTAAATGATTCAGAATGTATTTCTTGCTTGACCCCAACTGTGGAGGTGGTGTGGTATTTATAATATAAGGGTTTCTAATGATTGGGCTCAGACCCAATTAGGGCCTTTTTGGCCTCCTCCTATTGCTTCGCGCCACGTGTACTTAGGACACCTGGTGCTTTTTCATTGATTATTCTCTGACCAAGGTATTTTACCTGACCCATGTGCCATCACATGGTGGCACATGGGTTTTGCTGAGTTGTCCACCCTTCATTGGCAGCTGTCAATATCAGCACATTCTTTATTCCTTAAAAGATACCTTCTGGAAGGTTGTCTGATGAGTACAATCATGGCTGTCCTTATCCTGATTTGGATTAGACTATTCTCATTTGTTGTGTTGTCCTTTATGCGCCTATCCAGGGGATGCGCAAGGTCTCCTCTTTATTCTCACGCGCAGATGTTTCATGCGCAGATATGATATGCGTGAGCATGTGACATGCGTAAGCATATGTAATATGCGTGAGCATATGTGATATGCGCCACGCGCAGATGTGATATGCGTGAGCATATGTGATGCGTGAGCATATGTGATGCGTAAGCATATGTAATATGTGTGAGCATGTGATATGCGCCACGCGCAGATGTGATATGCGTGAGCATATGTGATGCGTGAGCATATGTGATGCATTAGCATATGTAATATGCGTGAGCATGTGATATGCGCCACGCGCAGATGTGATATGCGTGAGCATATGTGATGCGTGAGCATATGTGATATGCGCCACGCGCATAGGTTTTGGCTTTGTGTCTTTGTGTCTTCATGACATCCTGATTTCAAGCCTCTTGTCTATATCTTGTGGGTTGACCCGCCCCGCTCGATGTTAAGGCGGGTGCATACCCCTTCAAGCCCCCCAGTCTAATGTGTGTCTTGTCTCGCGCGAGCGAGGTAAGATAGATATTAGACTTAATAATTTGCTCTTTTAACAGGGTTTGTCTTTTCTTTTTCATTTCTCATATGTGCGTTGCGCGAAATTCTATCCCTTTGGTTAAAACGAAACGTCAATGCACGTGGTTGGTTGATGCTGACATGCATCAGAGATGGAGACGTTGTGTCAGACCTTTCGCGTGCTCGAGGTGCTACAGTTGCCTTTCACCTCTCCTCATACAGTGTCAGGAACACGTGTCGCGCTTATGTTGGCCTACACCTGCGAGTGGGGGCGCGTGAGCGTAGATCTGATTATTACTTGTTTCTCTCTCTCCCTGGGCCTATAAAACCAAACCTTTTGAACGGTTTTTTCTTCATCCCCATTGTCATTTTCAGAGCTTTTGCTTCTTCAATTTACATTCCGATTAAGAGTCTTTATCTTTGCTTCCAGATTTCCGTGCTTAAAGTACCATATTGTTCGATTCGCAATTGTATGTCTGATAACCCAGACACCACAATTTCCCCTAGTAAAGGCCGTGTAAAATCAGTGGTTATGTCTACTTTGAAGAAGACCGGCAATGGTAAACGGGTTGCCGAGGCCTCGTCGGATGAGGGAGGGAAGAACAAGGCGGTGAAAAGATGGGATGAGATTCCCTGCAAGTTGAAACAATCTGACTTTGATAATCTCGTCGCCTCTCAGGGTTTTCTCCCTGAGTATGGCTGTCTGCTCCTGGCGACCGGGCAAACGGCGGCGGATCCTCCCGCTGGCTATATCTCTTTATACTCTCATTTTTTCACCCACTGTAATCTTCGTCTTCCAATGACGAGGTTTATAGGTGCGCTCCTCCAGTTTTACGGGATTCATATATCTCAGGTTCATCCCTGTGGACTAGTGCGCATAACTCATTTTGAGTTCATGTGCAAAGCTCAGCGCAAGGAGCCCACCCCTCGGCGCTTTCAATATTTTTATAAGCCGAAAATCCAAGATTCTTGGTTCTCATTCACACCGCGCAGTCAGAAGGTTAAGTGCTGCACTGTTTCCTTCAAAAGCCTTCATGACTGGGCTGAAAAATTCTTTTATATCAAGGCTGGTGTGATTCCCATCCGCATGACTATGCGCGCGATTACTTCCGCGCCCGCGGATGATGACGTTCTTAAGAATCCATCTGGCGCGTGAGTTAAGAAGTTATCTGTTGAACCATCCCCCACCAGGAAAATTTGCGAGGAAGCGTTGGTGGGGGTTGGCATGAGTAAGAGGTGGATTGACAGCGGGACTGAGCCTGTCATCCATGTTGATGGCTCAGGTGGGTTGTTTGTTCATTGCATTAATTTTGCGCGAGTATAATTCGTTTTGCTGATATCACTTGTCTTGTTTTATGCAGAAAGCAAGGAATACATCCACGCCGCCTATGAAGAGCATACGGAAGGTGGCTCTGTCGCGCTGAGCGCTGGGGAAGTTACTTTCCCTGATCGCTTCGATGATATGTTCATCCCTGTCGATTTAGAATTTTGTTTTGACAGCGATGCGCCTGAAAAGCCTTTGTATTTGTGCTTAGGCCCTTAGAGTACCAAATTTGGTTTTAACATTTCTGTTGCGCGTATTGTAGATGCGCTCGCTAATTATGAGTTGGAGCTTGCGGAAGAGGAAGTGGAGGAGGAAGAAGCTAAAGCGCAAAAACTCAAGCGCAAGGCTAAAGGTAAAACTGGCGCAGGGGCCAGTAAAAAACAGAAAAAAGATGATGCCTCTGTTGCCCAGAATCTTCCTCCTACCCAGGCGAAGGGACTTGAGAAAACCAAGGGTTTTACTTCCCAGTTTTCCTCGTCTTCTTTGCCTCGAGGTGTGGGCAGTCCTCCCGTCCACACGAGGTATGGTGCCACCACCTCGTCTCTGCGCGCGGCGAACAAGGGAAGCGGTGTTGTGCCTGCTGTTTCGTCTTCTCCAACAGGTATACTTTGTTTATTTTTTGTGGTTTTATGAGCGTGATTCTAATAGTCATTAATGAAGCTTTGTTCACTCAAATGTTTATAGAGCCGGCAACGTTGGTGGCTCAACCTCAGGCGCAGCAAGGTGCCGAGGCTACGCCGAAGGTTGTTTTGAAGTCCCCTGTTTTACCCTCGAAAAGGGGGAAAATGGACTTCATGGCGATGTTTAATTCGCGGACTGCGGTGCGCAAAGGTATTTATTGCGCTTTGATTGTCTGATTTTTTCCTTTAGTTCAAGTCATGAATCATTTCTCCTTGTTGGTTTTTTAATAGGAATTATAGCTGGCACACAAGCTGCTGGTGGCACTGCTAGCGCTGGCGCCGTTAGTTCTGCTCCTGCTCCAACAAGTACTGAATCTCCCCTCATTGGGATCACTAAGGAGCAGGAGACTATTTTTCGCGCTACTCTAACAGCGTCAAGACCTCCCTCACCTCCTCTTGCGCGCAGCCCTCGTGAGACTATTTTTGATTCTTCCAAGTCGCAGGAGAAGAGACCTGTTCTAGAGGATGATGAGGAGGTTAATTCTGAAGGTTCTGATGGTGGCCGCGCAAGCCCTATAGCGCCACGAGATTTCGTGGCGCAGCCTTTTTCTCATGGGGCGGGTAGGAGCTCACCAGCTGGCGCTAACCTTTCTGCCGGTTCTCCGCAGGTATAAGTTTATTTTGCTCCGCTGTGCAGACTTCCAAATTAGTGTTTAGATAACTAAAACCTTTCTTTGCGTTGCTTTGTGTTTGTAGGGAGCAGATCACATATACCGCCCGAGCTGGAATATCACTGAAGAGAGCTCATTCCAATCCATGGGCGTATGTGAAGACTTTTGGGCTCACTCTGTTCCTCCAGCTGAAAGGAAGTTTCAAGAGGACCGCGCTCGCGTGGACTTGCTTAATGACCACCTTTTTGCTGGGTCTGCGTTCTTTGCTGCCTCCCAAGAGCTTCGCAATGATTATATAAAGGTACGTGATGCCCTTGCGGAGGCCAAGCAAAAGGCTAAGATTTCTGCTTGGAATCTTTCTGATGCCTGAGAGAGGGCTGAGAAACTCCAAGCAGAACTTAGCGAGAACCGGGCAAGTGCCAACGCTGCTTTTGTGAAGAGCGGGCTTGAGCTGCAAGCTGTGCGGGAAAAGCTGCAAGCGGCAGAGGCGGACGCGGCCAAGTACGCGCGTCGAGCGCGTGACCTGGAGTTGGAAGCAGAGGCGCGTGACCAAACTATTGCGCAGGTTAATACTGACAAATCCTTATTGGAGAGTGAGGTTGCGCGCCTAAAGAAAGAGCTCGATGCTGCGCGAGCGGAAAAGAATGAAGCCTTGGCGGCAGCGGCGTCTGACAAAGAAGAGCTAAAACAAGCCAAGGAAACTGTTGAGTTGTTAAACTCTCAGATCCCTGCTCTTGAGACGTCTGTTTCTTCCCTCGCGCAGGACCGTCAATGGCTGATTTCACAGGGTGTGACTCGTTGCGCTTATGCGATGAAATACTCAGACGAGTTTCAGACCCTTGTGATGGATTGTAATGCGGCGTCGCGCTTGGTGGGTCGAGCTGAAGGGTTTAAGGATGGTTATGAATATGGCATGCTAAAGAAGAATCCATCCGACTACCCTTATCAGCTCGACGTTGTCTGCGCTGACATGGCTGAGGTGGGGGAGAAGTACCTGAATACTCCAATTCCCATCCTTGAGCAGGTATTTTAACCTTAATGAGTTTACTTGACTTATTTTCATAATCTTTTGTACTCATACTGTTCCTTGTGACTTGCAGATAGCCGCGCTTGCTGACCAGCCCGATCTTGGCGCTTTAAAGAAATTACTTGATGAATGTGAAGGGACTGGTGGCAATGATGATGGCGCGGGCAACGCTACCTCTGCCAGCGGCTCTGGCGTGGCCAAAGGACCTACTCCTAACGCTATCATAATAGAAGACGACTATATTCAAGACGAACAGCTTGATTATGGTAAGTTTGGAGATGAGGAGCGGGCTGCGCCAGATGCTGAGGGAGGAAGTAATGATGAGGACGATGAAGAGGCTGATATTGATATAGAGACTTGAAAAGCCCTTCTTGTTTTTTTTTTTTTGTATTTGTAGTTTTCACCTCATCATTTGTAAATTTGTAAACTTCTATGTTTATGGAATGAAATTTTGTTTTTCCCTTATTCGCATCTTGCGCATTCCCAATTCGTCTTTATATTGCATATTTGTGCTCGTTGAATATAAGGTATGCTTACACATTGAAACTTGGACAAGGCTGTAAGGAAATTATTTTATTTAATCCTTAACAGTTGTCATATTTCAAGTTATTTTGCAATATTCTGAATATGCTGACACGTGCCTTATCATTTCATTGTTCCTCTTTTGCGCGACGTTATCGTGCATTTATTATAGGGAATTATGAATGAGTTTTTTAGCCTTTACGTGTCAGTATGTGAGGCCTATGTTGTACCAAATATGCATTTGTAATAAATAAACAAGAACTTCCTTTGGGACATGATACCCACAAAATAATTGAGACTTTCATACCCACAAAATAATCGAGACTTCCCAAATCTTTGATTTTGAAAGTTGAATCCAGGAAAGTCTTGAGATTATTGATCTCTTCCAAATTGTTCCCAGTAACTAATAAGTCATCGACGTATAGATAGTCTTTGAAACTAAGAATAATCATTCTGAGAACCCATATACCCTCTCAACTTTAATGCGGAAGACAATTTCCCATATCATTGTCTAAAAGCCTGTTTTAAACCATATAAAGATTTCTGAAGTTTAAGCACTTGATTATCAGGAAGCGGCATCCTGACATCGAACTGGAATATAGTCCATGTATATCACAATTATTAATAGTTAAGTTGTTTAGCATTTGAAACTAAATAATCTGTATATGCTTCTTGAAAAAATTTTGGCCAGCCTCTCATTTCAAAAAGAATTTCTAGTGAGATCTCTCATCATCCGAATAAAAGCCTTAAGGGTTCGTATGCAATATGTGCTGGTCAAACTTGAATTTTGAAGTGAATTCGCCAAGTTGAGATGGTGGTTCATGGAACAGGGGCGGAGAAGAAAGAGGTGACCGAGATGGGATGAATTGTCACAACTCAACCGACAGCGAAATACGTCGAGGCGAGACGGTGATTGCTCATAGCACATGATACTACGTGTTACAATAGTTGTTTAATTCAATTCGATATCAAGCAATACAGAGATACAATAAAATAAATTATTTTATAGTAAGCTACTAAGCTAGGTCCAATCATGCAATCTTATATCTTGCACCAAGTAATCTTCAACAAACAATTTCCAATACCTGAAAAACATGTGAGAGTGTCAACTAAAAAAATAGTTTGTGAGAACATAGGTTTTAATAGAATAAGTTTAAGTTGAAAGCATTCCAAATGTGTTAAGTTACTTGTATACTTTGTTATTACAACCAAACCTCTGACACGTATAGCGAGTCTTCTAATCCACGATTAGACTATTATGTTTAATGTTTGATGATTGTAGGATTCTGGACACACAGGCCTCTACCCAAGGCCTGTGTGGGCGGGTCGGTCCAATAGATCTATCATCATACTACCACGGGCTTAACAAGTTAATGGTTGTCAATACTAATATATGTATACACTTGTAATGATCATACATAAAAGAATATTATGAAATAAAGCTTCAATCAAATAGCGTGTAAAACAAATTGATTATGCATGTTTTCCAGCCCAAAGTATAAAACATTTAAAAGCATGTTAAAGGGGCTATGAACTCACCTTTGTTGATGAATTGAGACGTGCAACACTTTGGTTTAGAGCCCTAATGATTAGGATGCTACTTTATTTCAGTGGAATAGAATCTCCGACCTCAGGTTCCTAGGAAAAGGTAAATGGATTCATGCTCGGACACGTCACTTGGTTTTTCCTTAGGTCGTAGCCTTGGTGACAGAACCCTTGATAAATATCTATAAATTTGGTGTTTGTTTGGAAGTATAATTGGATTTTGTGGTTCATGTGATAACTTTATGGTTTAAGGTTTTAGATTATCTTTTCCAACAAAATATAGGTTGCTTGTTGTTCAAAAAACGAATTTTTATAAATAGTAAACCTTTGAGCTAGATAACAAAAATTTTATATTTTGTAAGCGTATGAGTTGTTTAACTTATATATTTTTATAAGATTTAAACGTTTATTAAAAAAATATATAATTCGTAGACTACCAAGGGGTCTGATTCGGAGTCAGTTTAGTAGAAAAATCACTAAAAATCAATACTTTAACAAATTAAGATGATTCCAATTGAATAATTTTTCTAATTCACAGTTATACAATATACCCAAATATTGGGTCATAATTCGTAAACATGGGTGAGTTAGGGGTGTTCACGGTTCGGTTTTAAACCGTGAAACTGCCCAAACCGGTCGTCGGTTTGGTTTCGCTGTTGGTTTTTATTTTTAACTATCGGTCGTTCAGTTTGAAAGTTTTCAAACCGTAATGAACGGTTTGATTTACGTTTTATACAAAAAACCGTTCAAATAAAACCGGACCGGACCGTAAGATTGGATAATATATTTTAGTTTTTGTTATATATTTTATAATGCATATATTTAGTTATCTATATTTAATATTTGATTCGATTAATTAATATGAATAAAGGCTAAATCTATTTTTAGCTTCAAAGTGTCTTAGCAGACCACAATCTGTAGTTATAAACTTAAGACTTGTGTTTTTAATTTATTTCGTGAGATAGTTGTTTTTATACTTTATTTCTTTTATTTGAATGATGAGATTCATATAATTAAACGGGTAGTATGCTCTTAAAACAAGATTGTTCTATGCATTTTGGATAATGTTTTTTTTTCTTTTATGGGTTTTTATTATAAAGACATAACAAGTTTAAACTTTAAGCCGTGAAATCGAACCGAACCAAACCGTTAGTAACGGTTCGGTTTTGATTGTTGACGGTTCGGTTTCGGCTTTCAATTACCAAAAACCGGTACTAACGGTTTGGTCACGGTTTAACCCAAAAACAATTCAAACTGGACCGTGAATACCCCAAGGGTGAGTTATGACATTCGTTTTGATACCAAAGTTTTCTGTCGGGATTTTTAGCAAGACCCTTTGTTAAAGAAAAATAGTAAAAATGTTTTTAAATTTTATAAAATTTTACACCAAAAATCACAGAGATACTAGACGCATAAAGAATCAACTTAGGCTTTTGAAATTCGTGATTTGGATATATTATGCCAAGATCTAAGAATTGCAATAATTTTGTTCTACATAATGAAAAAAAAAAACATTAAACAAAAATCAGAACTTACTAGGAAGGAACGACTTGTGAATCTTTGAGAGGATGAGGATCACGACTTTGCAACCTTGTGGCTTTGAAATATGCAGCTTTGGAATGAATTTTGAGGGTGCTAGGGGGTTCTATTTATTGGGGTGTTTAGATAAAAGATTAGGATAAATTAAAGATAAAATTTGACTAGGATTTGAATTTTCAAAATTTGGATAATGCAAACTTGGAGAACAAAAATAGAATATACTAACTTTTAATTTGAATTAAGGATATAAACAACATTATTTTAGGATAAAACTAATAATGACAAATATTACATAGTATAAAAAAATTAATCTAGACATTCTCGGTTCAACGTGTCACGTTAACGATTAAACATGTATATGATAAAATAAACATATAATCATGCAATTTTGCATATGATAATAATGTTACTAAGTAGTAATAAATAATATATAAATTCCATAATATTACAGATGGTGAACTAATAAACGAACTTTATTAATATGAGTATAAAAGACTAGCGATTGCATGCATGAAAATGCATAGGTGTTACATGAATGGTGTCACACTCCAACCTACGGCGTAATATGTCAGGGCACAACTGATTGCACAGTAGCTCACAAGGCACTATTAATATTAACGTGACAATAACTAATTATATGAATTCATATAATCAAAGTACATCACAATATAAACAAAAACAATCCATTATATAAACTTGCTTTATATTTTATAACCTATAGTAACATCCAAATCTTCAACTAGAAAACCTGTAACACGCGTAAAAACAAACTTTGATCAACATAAAGTTGAGTGCGCAATACACAAGTTTAAATGTATTATTATATTGTAAAACAAACAATTCGTATGCGAATATAAACAATCACAACACTAATGATAAATAACAATTACCAATTAAAATAGATGTGGACCCTTTCGGTCTAGCATAAAGCCAGCTTACTGGGGTAAGGTATGCATACTCGATGAGGATAAGGTGGCCCAACCGCCAAACAATAAAAATAAACACAAAACCATGTAGCATGTCATCGATGAGCAATAAATCCATATACACACAATCTCGAATTGTGGTTGATGAGGTATAGATGTAAATAAATAAACTTTGATGTATATGGTACGCATGTTACCCCCAAAAATAAAAGATGAAAAAGGGGTGTGAATTACTCATATTTATTATTTAGGTGAGATAATAATAAAATAATGATAAACGAGAAAATTAACGTGCTGACTGATCCGACACTAAAAGACCTGCAAATTAGAGATAATAAACTAGAGTCAAAATTGATTATAACGCAACTCGAATCACAGCAAACGGATAAATAGAACTCAAGTTATGAAATAAACAAGTTTTAAGCGAGCTGATGCGGGTCAGAATCAAAAAAGCAAATCTAAGTTCGGTTTCTGGTCCGTAAGATGTAAAAAGTGAAAATAAACATGAAAGTCTTCTGGACCGAAAACTAATTTTGACCAGAAGGTTCATTAATTGAAAAATCTCCAATTTTACCCTAACATAAACCCTAAAACGAATTTGATTAAACTGGACATGATAACCCCTCAATCCTTTAAAATTGAATGAGGAATTTTGATTCTATGATGAATTAGAACAACTTTGATGTACAAACTTACCCGGAATTCGGATTAGAGCTAGGAGAAATCGAGAAGATGAAGAACTTTGACTTTTGAAAGTCAACCGACGAAGAATAATTGAGCTAGGACTTGAATTTATGATTGAGAGGGTGAATTGATGATTTAGAAGCAGAGAATGAATGATAAAGGGTCTTGGTTTACATAGGAATCAATCATAGCTTCATGCTTATCAATAAATCATCAAACTTGTTTAAAACTTAAACTTTAAGTAAGATAAACACTAAATCTTGATAATTATCTTAAATTAGATGATAAAATTCATGGGTTTTGGATAGAATATGCTATGGAATGTTCTAGGTTTAATAGATTTGAATCACAACTAGATTTGGATAGAGATTTGAGGATAAATGAGTAAAAAACGAGTTAAACGAGCTGAAACACAAACAAAACACAAAACTGCAGCTGCATAAGTCCTTGGCTGCGTCGTGTAAACAAATAACCGAAATTTACGGATGTCACAAATGGTCCCTAAATGATCTAGTCGGCGGAGTGTGGGTCTGTGGTACGTACATTATTGATCGTTGATGTAGTCGTCGGTCTCGAAATTATCGTCTCGGAATGATCCTCAAACACACATTTTCTTTTATGTTTTGTATATATTTTATTCGACTGCTAAAATAAAAGAACTAAAAATAATAAAATTCCATGTCAGCATATTAAGAAAATAAACTAAAAAAGAACTTACATGTAGGCGTAGTAACGTGGTGTATAGGTAAAAAAAAACCTTGGATTAGAATATTTCTTATACCTTAAGTGACTAATTGAGACAAACAAAAGATTGAATGACCTAATTGAGACAATATTGAAACTTGATTACTATTGTATAAAGTTGCCCCATATTATTAAAGGGCATGTTGGTAATTTCACCTAGTCAACACACAATTAACTGACGGAATGGCACAAAAAAGCCCCCTTGAAAAAGTACGAGGGCATATTTAAATCAATTTAAGAATTAGACCTACATAGTGTGCCCGCCCGTAAAACAAAGAGGCACAAATCGTAATTTTCTCTATATGATTTACCCATGATAAATTGCCCATTCAGGAACTCATTGTTTTGTTTTCGTCTGACAAATTTCTTGCCCTTGCAATACACGTCTCGGTAGAGAATGTTTCCACCCCCTTATAAGGAAGGTTATGTTATCCTCTCAATTAACGCGAAGCTTCCAGTAAGCAAGCTCATTCCCACGCTAATACTGAGTGTGACTAACTGACTATTAATGGTTATTATCGATATGTAGTAACTTTGCTTGGTTGCAACTAAGCTCAGTGCTTACCTTGTACAGTATAAACATGTATGATGATATTAATAATGCTTATTAATATCGTTAATAATATATATGAATGTGGTATGTCTCTACTGAGTTTTCAACTTGCACAATAATATACACTCTTTACGAAGATGTATAGTATTTTACCCGTGTTTCTATGATCGTTCCCAAACTATAAAAGGGGTGATATGTGGTATGATTGAAGCACACAAAAATGCTTGTTCTTGATATTCTTTGTCTTAGCTGATCATAGATTCATATAATTCAAATAATTTACTCTAATAGTAAAATATCAACGGATTAGAAAGTTAGTAAATGAATAAACATAAACGGGCTTCCCATCAAACAACATACTAGACGTTTGGCTCGTTTATACGCGGGTGTAGATATTTACTCTCGAAAACAAGGCTGTATCCGAGCCACGATATCATTTCCCCGACCACCCAGCTAACGTCCTCTCTCTCTTATGTCAAAACTCCCTCCAATTTCTTCACTCTCAATCTAACCATGGACTACTACAAGATCCTGGGCCTGACCACCAACGCCACCAAAGACGAGATCAAAGAAGCATTCAGAATCATCGCCAAGCAATTCCACCCCGACAAGCACTCCGCCTCCCCCAAATCCGTCAGGGACGGTGCCACCCTCAAATTCAAACAGGCCTCCGAGGCCTACGAGGTTCTAGTCGACGATCACAAGCGTGCTCTTTATAATAATAACAATAATAATCTTCGAACCAATCCGGGTACGGGTACGGGTACGGGAATTACGGATACGGGCACACTTATGATAGCAGGAGGAAGGGTGAATCGAATTATGATTATTATAGCAGCAGCAGCAGGAAGGCGTCTGTTTCTAGGGCTCAGATAGCTCTTGGGTATATTAACAGCCGTGCGTTTCTTCTACATGTTGCTTTTGCCGGGTATGGTTTTCATGCTTATTTATTGAGATCGCAGTATGGCATACATAGAATTAACCAAATATACTACAGTTCTAATTTGGATTAATCAAATTTCTTCAGGCAAATCTAATTCTTTTGGCTTTTAAGAATTAGCGGTTTGTATTGAACTGAAGAAACCGGAAATAACCAAATTCAAACAAAAACTGACAGTTTGGTTTTATGTTTTCGTAAAACCGAGCTTTTGGTTCGGTTTTGCATGTTACTGGAACCAAAAAAACCTAAATGAACTTATAGATTTCAAATTTTATTTTTATTTTAAATTTGAAGTAATTTATCATAGTTTAATATATTAAGCCCAAAGGCATAGTAATTAATTAATTATTAAGTAACAAAAAAAATTAGGTCCAAATTCATTATTTTCAGCCCAAATGAAAAAACTGAAACCGAACAGTTTACAGAAACTAAAAAATTGGCATTTCGGTTTTTGGTTCAGTTTTAGACCAAAACCGAACCGAACCAACCCATGCACACCCCTACTAAGAATATGGATGTTGTTTTGAACTTAAAATCTGTTTCTGTGATCTGATGTATAAAGTTTCTGCAGGGCTATATTAAGCGGTCTGGCCATAGTTGAAATTGGTAGAGATAAAATCTGGAAGATGCAGAATACGGGTGTATGTTTCTTGACTTTTGTAACTGTGTTTTAAGATACTGAATTTGCAGTTCATAACAAGATTCTTACTGGTTTGGAATGATGTTATTAACAATCTTTTGTTTTCATCTGCAGAAATCGTTTGAAGAAGCAATGGAATCTATGCAGAAGACAAAAGCAGTAAAGGAAAAGGAATGACAGTGTGCTATATTTATACTATACAGAAGTAGGGTGATAGATGAACGCTCGGTTCCATGATTTGTTGTAATGTCGGTTCATGTCTTGTATGTGTTTTCTATTTCTATTTGTTGTTACTATTTTTTTATTGATAATGTGAAGCTGCTGCATATTGCAGAGTACATAATTCACAAAAGATAAAGCTGAGAGGGAATCGATAGCAGAAGAAGCAAGTGGATGATGTTTTGCGCACAAAATGGAATAAACATTAAGACCGACAGTTATGAAATACTCTTTGTACATTCATGTTGGTGTTGTTTCAGTGAAATTGATAGATAGTATAGAGTTTTCTTCAACTTTGTTTGGGCTTGAATCCTTCTGCAAATTGAAAGAATAATGCTTATATATATTTTTTGACAAATTTATAGTTATTACTAAAGGTTAATATATATTTTTTTTATGTTATAGAAGTGCCTGATACTTGTTTTTCATGTGTTATTTACTTGTTTTTTCATGTGTTATTTACGTATCCAACAGTTTACTAACCGAGTAACCGAACATTTCCAATGAGTGGTATAAAACATCAACGAAGTTTGATACAACAATGGTGTGATTGAGAAATTTAGTTTGTTTAATTGATAATTACTTGCTTGACTACAAAAGGTCGAAAGTACATAATTTTGTGAGAAATGTAATACAGATTGCAAGACAAGAAAATCTATGATGTACAATGAATCCCCTAATCAAAGTTTAAATAAACATGCTTGTTTGACTGTGAAAAGTCAACCTGCTCTATTGTACAGTCCTGATGTAACCTAAATGTCATCTTCAGTTAATCTTCTGTTTCTCGGGTTTTGCACTGCGTACAAGCAACCTAAATGTCCAGACTGCTAATAGAGTTGCCTCCATCGGAGCAAGCCAATAAACAATTATATGCTCCTTTGCTTTATGTTCACCAAGAGCATACGCCCACCCGGCAACCTAATTTTGTACAAAATAGGGACTGTCAATATGCAAATTTCAATAAAAATGCTGGTAATCCAAGTTTCTCTGAAGAAACTTACAGCAGCAGGATTCATGCATCCACCAGTTAAATCTGATCCGAGTGTATGAAGAGCGAGTTTTAAGATGCTACTAATCCAAGTTTTCATGAAGAAGCTTCCATCATTAATGTTTCTATCAAGACCAAGTGTGATCAGCACGTGTATGAACGTTAATAATCCTTCTGTTAGTGCACCTTGATGGAGGTTAATGACCAGCTCTGGCCCGTTCCATAATTCAGGAAATGTCTTGAGGACGAGCCTCACCCCTATGATCGATCCAAACACCTGATAAATCAGAAATAAATGAAGGCAGGGTAATATTCCAATCCAATCGTTAAGGCAATCATTAAGTGATATCACAATGTAACAAAAAGAACCAAGAAACTGCACAGACTTAGTGGTATTTCAAAGACAACCACTGAACAAAAACTGAATCTGCATATTGACTGTAAGTCGCATATCATTTTACTCCGTCCATAAATAATAAACAATAACCGCAAGTTCCTTTTCTTGAGTGTCCTCGCCATCGCCTGTTATATTCTATTAAGTTTCTAGACCCCATAAACATGTTTAGCTAAACAGGTCGGGTTGACCCATTTATTACTACAACCTTAAAAAAATGCGTTCTATGCCATAGATTGGGTCTTGTATGGCAGAATCTAACAGATAACTCGGCATAAAGTATTATGCATGTCTTCATTTTTTTATTGTAAGATTTTAGAGTATTAGTATGCAAAAAGATAGAATTATTTCTTTTTCGGGTTAAATGAGTCGTGTTCATGTCAACCCGCGAATACAAGTGTCAGGTTTGAGTAGGCCTATCGGGTTCAACCGGCGAACACGACCCCTTTAGAACCTCTAAATTATAGCCTGAAAAACTAAAGACGAGTTGAGCCACTTCAATTGAGTATTATTGAGGAATAAAATTGTGAAAATGAAAAGGCAAGTAACCTGAAAGGGGATTCTGGCAACATTGAAGAGAAAGGTGACAAAGTTTGCATTAATGGCGGAGGTAAAGGCAACAATGGGATTGTAAGCTCCGCCATGGGTGAGCTTAACCAAGTAAGCAAATAAGAACATGTTGGCAACGGAGAGTGAAGACTTATACAACTCATAAGCGTTGTTACCATACATAAACCTAAACCCTAACAAAAACTGAACAATTATTCTGATGATAACGCTTGCCCAAACCCACATGAAAGATAAAATCGTATCGGTTACAATCACCTCCCCTATTCCCGCCATTATTGACAAATCATTAGTGAATCACTTTAAAGATCTTCATTTCTACCACTGTGAAATAGGGATGACCAAGAGCATAGCAGAAGCGTAAAGGTTCGGGTATTGAATTCGGTAACAACTTTTTTGAGTATCAAGCACAGTGACAGTTTTTAGGAAAATTAAGATACCGAGCATGTCCCTACTATGAAATCAAAAACATATTTTTTCTTCTGTTTCTGTTTCTCGAAAACATGTAGTTAATTAAAGACAAAATTCCCAAAATGTCCCGGAATCATATTTTGTTTATTCTTTTTTTAAACTTCCATTAATGCCCTTTATAAATTTGCCGTCAAAAACTCGGGAACACAACGTAAGGGTTTGGGGAGTGAAAGTCAGATATTAAGGTGGTAGTTGATGTGGAAAGGAGGTATCGCGGGAACACGGTCCCAACTTTGGATATCATAAAACCTGCAGTGAAACGATATGTGGCTTTGGAACTAGAGCTATAAGTAGGAAAATGGTGTTGTAGGATGGAGGAGCGAGAACACTGCTCCCACTTTTGGGACAAGCGGGATGACATTTTCCAACCTAAGATTTGATCTATATATTGATGACCCCTTCTAACGGTTCATTTTGGTGTTCGTAGATGGATGATGTTAGAAGAAAGCATATGCATATACCTAATAAGATCAAGTAATTACATAAGACTATTGCCATTCATGCTTGCCTGACTACTAGCATTCATAGAACATGTAATATGTAGAAAAAGGTATTGACTATTGACAACATCTACAATGTCTACAAATTGAATAAAAAAACATTAGTAATAATAATTTTGAGAAATCTATTTTATTCTACAGTCAGTTATATATAACGGGCTCACGCTCCCTTTGTCATTTCTTTTTTAAAAGAAATAAAAAAAAATTGGAACCCATAACTCATGTGAGACAATTACACACCTTATTGAGCGTGAAAGTGGATTCATTACCGTCTACACGGGCGTGACATGACAACACTTTTGTGAAATTATTACATATAGCCTTAACTCATATGGTTGTAATCACGTGGGTTGAGAATGGCACGAGATTAACGCGTAATGTCACTTGAGCAATGTAATTTGCGCACTCTTAACACGATACCATGCATGGTTTTACAAAATCACAACAATTATTTTATAACTTTGCTATCTACTAATCTCTATTAAAGTGTGTTATCTTGCCTTGAATAATCTTTTATTTAGAACATCAACTTAATTATTTAAAACACTCTCTCAAGTTACTCCTAAACCTACATCAATGTTAACCATTAGACTATAACTCTCAACCATTAGAAGAGAAGCACATTCACTATACATCTTGATACCTCTAGACTGTTTCACCATAATTCCACACTTTGCTAAACAATTTAAACAATACTAGTAAACATCATTACCTGTGTCATGGCCAAGAAATACAAACCATCATAGCTACATTGCCTTTGGATTTGAAATTTATTACTCTACACATACAAACATCACTTTAAACCCAAACAAATCAATTGTGACGTGTCTAATCCGTTTAAAGGAACATGAGCCGATTTCTCAGCCCTAAAATACCTCAGACCACCACAATATGATCTTGTGCCAAAACAAAGTTAATAACATTTTATACATGAAAGCAACACCATTTACCTCTCTACTCAAATCTTGTTCATGTACAACTATTTAGTTCGATTCCTACATCGCTATAAAAACCTGAATCTCGACGATTAACTAGAAATCATGGATTTGTTCTTGTGTGTTTTTGGCTTAACTGATACCTTGTTAATCTTTACTGGTAGCAGAATGGTTGGAAGGCTTGTCGTTTGGCAATATTTCGTCCTTTTGTTGGAAGATGAAGATGCTCGGTTCCCTATCTAACTTCGCTTTTGAAGCACGCATAGATGCTGCACCAAATCTTTGTGTACATGACCCGATAGATGAAGCAGTATAATCATCTTCAACCACCACCCACTCTCGAAAGTCGATAGGGGGTGGCAATTTAGAGCATATTACATCCTTAAAATTATTTAAAAACCCTTCATTAAATGGATTTTTCTTCTTTTCATACCGATACCGAAAGTTCTCATATGTTGTCTGTAAAAACGACCAAAAAAAATAGTACTTTCAGGACAAATTAAGGATTCACCATAGCAGTTACATGTCTGTGAATATTATAACCTGGTTTGTGGAAATGAGATAAAAATGGAAAACGCTAAGCCCGCCAACGAACCAAACGCTTATGAAGCAGTATGCCGCAAGCATAACCGAAACCACGTCTTTCGATAAACTATCCCAAAAGCTACCATTTTGACGAATAATATCGAATAATGAAAACACGAAGACGTATACACACAAGGCAGTCGAAGAGGTGACGAATAGAATAAAAAACCGATAGTTGCGCTGCAAATGCATTAACCATTGTTACAACCAACTACGATAAATTCAAAGGTTTCCATTAAGATTTTAGACTCATCTATAGGTTGTCGAGTTATTTTTTATAGATGTGAGTTAATGTCACCAAGAAACTTATAAATCTCACCAATATCCTGCTAACCAATTAGACAAGGTAAAACACAACTTGTGCTATGCATGTGATCTTCAAGGGGTTAAAGCATTAACTAGTGGAAGCTGTATTGGAACTTTGAAACCTCTTATAAGAGGAAAGTGTGCTCTTATCCCTTTGAAGGTTCACATGTGAATTTGTGTTCTACTTTGCCTTTCAAATGTTAAAGATGGTAATATGAAAATATCAAAGGCTAAAGGATACATTTCAAATTTTGTTTTACTTAAAAGTTATATATTGCAATTGTAAAAACTTGGTCTTCCGAGGTGCAGAAAACTTTTGACCCCGTCCCACCTTCCTTAGACTCTACCTATAGCTTGATATGAGTAAGATTTACTTGCGTACGTTTATTTTTGTTGCAATAGTACAATTTTACTTATATTATGATCGAAAAACAAAGTTGATGGACTTACAACTCCGATACACTGGCCTACCCACGGGCAATGGTGATCAAAGCGTTGCACACAGTTATTACAAACAGAGCAATGAGAAGCACGTGGAGGGCGGTAGAGCATGCATGTGTCACAGTATTTGACTTTGACCGAGTGGCCATTAACGAGCATATCTTTGATTCTTGGTCGCCTCAGGCTCATGGTTGGACCATCTAACCAATCCAGCGATTGTGACCGGAGATTGAAAGACTCTTCAACTTCCGGCGGTCGTTTGTTCCTACGAACTATTCCAGGATTTCTTGCGGACGTCATGAAGAGAAAAGTTAGAACCTGCTTATAGAAACCTCGGTCAAATTTTTAAAAATACAGATTACGAGAAATAAAAATGGTTATTTGTTGAACATTTGAATTCAAATGAGCCAAGCAACTCACGAGCTAGTTGAGATTGGCTCGCTAAAAGCTCAAATTGAGCCGAGCTTAGCCAAGCTCAAGCCTAAAAGTAAACTTGTTTAACAAGCGAGCCCCCCTTCTTTTAAAACGAGAAATAAATGAAATTGGCCCAATAAGTTTAAAAAGAATGGACTCAAATACAAAATGCAATTTAGGGGGTGTTTGGGATTGCTTATTTTCATCAACTTATAAACTTTTTGAAAAGTAATAAGGTGTTTGGGATTGCTTATATTGTGAGAAGAAAAGTTCCAAAAGTTATACTTTTGTAACTTATTAACTTAATGAAAAGTTATCAGGAGGTAAATAAGGAATCCCAAACACCCCCTTAGTGTTTATGAACTTCCAAATCGCTTTATTTAAAAAAATATATATGTGTTGTTGTTGATTTGGGGCGACTGGAACTAGCCTGTTTGATACCTCTACGAGAATGAAGGTTATCGTACCAAAAGGGCGAGGGCGAGGGTGATTTCTATAATGAGTTCTGCGTACTCAAAGGTGCTTCTTCCATCTTTTCTCATATCTAGTAGAGTTTTGATGCAAAAAGTTATCGCCGGGGCTCCGATAAGGAATGTAGATAGAAGTATTGAGCCCGCGTCAGGACCGAAAATCAATCTACCGCCGCAATAGAATTTCTGATAGCCAAAACCAAATTGTAACATAAACCAAAATGATTGAATTGGTATGAGATTTAGGACAAAGCCAAAAAAAACCATTCTTTATAAATCGACATATGTAACAATATGTTGGTCTAAGTTATGTGATTCTCATACAAAACAAATGAAATGATACAACATAATAATGGGGGTGAAAAAGGACTCACATTACGACCTTTCCAAACTTGATAAAGTCTTTTGGTGTTGCGAGGAGGAGCAAGGGAGTTGTGGTGTTGTGACTCCCTCATCATAGCTACAACTGAAAACCCATTTAAACGCAAACTCAAACTCAATTTGTAATGCTGCAGATGAAGAAGAAGAAGAAATATAGAAGAGGAAGACGGGGAGATTGATCGGGGGTGTTTGTTTATGGGATTAACAAAATCAACTCTCCCTCTTCCTTCTATATCTCTTTCTTTCTTTCTTTTGCTTTGTGTGTATCTATCTATCAATCTATTTGTTTGTTTGTTTGTTTGTTTCTATTTCTCCCCGCTTTCTACGATCAACATTCCATTCCTCTTTTGCCCAAACCCCAAAAGCCAAATGCTTTCCTTCTCTACATTTTGTCACCAAATCCCCTCTATTTCGTCCTCACATTTATGGGGTGCACATAATTAAGGGAAAATTCCATAAATTCATATTTTCCCGACTAGTTTTTGTAACCAAACGAATACATTACTGAACCATTTAAAATACGCCACGTGGCCATAAACCATCCTAAGCGAGCACGTTGTATACTCATTTAGTGTATGTGTAGTGGGGTGTCATGATCGGGCGACAAGTAGCGACGGGGCGGTAAGAGGGGCGACAAGAGTGTGGGGAAGGGGGGGGGGGGTCGGCAATTATTTGTCGTTTTTTGAGTTTTTAAATATTGTATTTTATTCTTTTTGACCGTTATGAACGGTCATGTTAAAAAAAAATTACAAAATTAATATAATTACCCAACCAATCCAACCATTTTCATCATTTCATATACTAACTCAACTTCCAACAACTATTTTCACCAACTTTCTTTTACCAAAATGGATTCAACAAATACTTACGACATGATGGAACAATTTATTGAGAATACGAAGAAGATGGATCAGATGATGCAAGAGACGACGGAGCAGAAAGGTGAGATCATGAGTGAATTTCGGGCCGTAGCAAATAAGATAGCTTCTGGCTTTACTAGTTCTCGGTCGTGACGTAGGCGATCGTATATCATTCGAGACCGTGTGGATGTGAACAATTGTTTGATGAAAGACTACTTCAACAACACGCCTAGATATGTCAATCTAAGTTTGAACGACGTTTTCGGATGTCTAAACGTTTATTTTTGCGCGATGCGGAAGATTTGGAGCTGGAGTATCCGTATTTTCAACAAAAATGTGACGCAAGAGGATATTTAGGATTCACCGCCATCCAAAAGTGTACTTCAGCGCTACGCATCCTCGCATACGGAAGCACAACCAACATCAACGACGAGTATTTAAAGATAGCAGAGAAAACGACGCGAGAATTTTTGCATCTGTAAGATTTAAATTGTTTAAATTAATTATTTTTTAGCCTGTTTGTTTTAATTAGTTATTTTAAATTGTTTCAATTAATTATTTTTTAATCTACATGTGTTTAATGTAAATTGTTTTAATCATTTATTTCTATAGGAATAATACAATTATATGGTAGTCGTATCTAAGGATTCCAACAACGAACGAACTAACTCGCGTATATGATGTACACGAAAGTAAATATTCTTTTCCCGACATGATCGTAGTATAGATTGCATGCATTGGGAATGGGGCAACTGTTCAATAGAGTGGCGAGGTCAATACACTCGTGGTGAGCATGGAGTACCAACAGTTAGTCTTCAAGCTATTTGTTCATAGGACCTTTGGGTTTGGTCTAACAACAACATAAACGTTCTCAACTCGTCGCCCGTGCTAGAGTATTACATCAGTCGTAGCATACCGGTGTTACTGTTTTATGCCAACGATACCTACTACCGTCATGAATACTATCTGGGAGATGAGATATATCTAGAGTGCTCGATCATCATCAAAACGTTTCAAGAACCGATCAAAGAAAAAGGAGAATATTTTAAGAAGAAGCAAGAGTGCGAGCGATAGGATATCGAGAAGTGTTTCG
The DNA here is from genome assembly GCF_021521415.1 of Bidens hawaiensis. Lineage (NCBI taxonomy): Eukaryota > Viridiplantae > Streptophyta > Magnoliopsida > Asterales > Asteraceae > Bidens > Bidens hawaiensis. The sequence continues at coordinate 3,445,649 of NW_027491069.1, read as the reverse complement.
GGGTTTTAAAAAAACGTTGGCATTATGTGAAAAACCCTTGTCGTGTATGATCGATGGCAAAAATGAGTGATGCCATGTATATGTGTATCATATTGCATAATATGATTTTAGAAGACATACGCAAAGCAATATGCCAGCACTATATACTAGGGAGCATTCCTGAACAATATCCTAAACCAATCGAACAACAACGAACACAAAACAATCACGAGGTCACATCAAGTGAGATACATAACCAACTTAAGGCGGATTTGGTTCAACACGTTTGGGATAATCGTCCCATTGAAAACGAATACGAAGACGAGTCTTAAATTAGTATTTTTATATGTATTTATTTTTTTTTGTGTATTTTAAATTTTATTGAAATATATATTCTCCTATTTAATGAATTTTTATATATTTAAGTTAAATGAGTTTTTATTTGTTTAATTTAATTATAAAAAGAAAAAAAAAAAGATGACGTAGCGATGTGATTGGGCTACAAACCATTACAGCCCTAAAGCAAAAATTTCTCCTTTGCTGACTGGGCGCCACATGCCACTTACCCCCCCCCCCCATTTGTAGCCCCTCACTGCACATAGTGTCACAACCCCCGACCCCTATACCCCGAGTAGGGAACCTTGAACATCGAGTGATGGTATCGGCGTTTATTAAAATAATTTACAGCGGAATATTTTATCAGGACCGTAATTAAGAAAAATAATCAGAGTTATAAAAACACTATGATTCTTATTTCATAAACTGGGATTAAAACCCATTTTTATACAAACATAGGTTTCATAGGGATAAACCTTAATTACGTTTCTTTATTCTAGTAACAAGCCACTTATTTAAGCTGGAAGCCCGTAAGCATCATTCCTTTGTCTCTAACAAGTCACCTGAAACATGTTTAAAAATATTTGATCAGCAAGAAATATTGTGAGCACATACATGTATAAATGACACATTTTACAGGTACAACATTAAGATGTTTTTACATCTGCCTGCTTACAAATTACCGAAAGGTACTTGTCACTCGACCGTATCTGTGACTGTGGTCATATTATTTATTGGCTAACACTTGTCCAATAAATAACGTGTAATAGCCCAGCAGGCAAGCATTGTATACAAAACCCCACAATACTAGTAGTAACCATCCTATAAGTCTACAGATACTTAATCACTGTAATATAATTAAAATCCTTTGAAAATACATTTGAAAACATTTGGACTATCTGTCATGAGTTTAATAGATTTAGAAAAGTATCATGACAATATTGGAAAATCAATTGTCTCACGCAAATGTGAGTTGTATAAAAACTTGAATGTCTCACCTTGAAAGTTTACAATTAACAAGCCTCCTGATATTAAGCACCTAGGTTAAGCACAATGTAGTATATCTAAATTAGTATAAACCCCGTAATCATAACGATAATCGCTAGACTAGAAACTTTACACGATGACACAATGTCTTACCTTATTCAGGTAGAGCTTTCGGATTCACGTTTAAAAGCTTCTTTCAATCAGAGAGGTTATCGTTAAGTCCACTCGGGTATTATACCAATTTCTTAATATAAGAAAATTGAGATAGAAGGATCTGATATGGGACGAGAAATGAAGACTGGATCTCCATCCTATTTATAATTGAAATTATGTCCGTTCACGACCCGTGGCTATTCTCCCTCCACGCGGCATTGCTTCGTCAGGCTTTCGCCCATTAGCGCGAAGGACCTAAAAAATTGTTCGCGTTGCGCGAAGTAAACATAGGGTTGTCGAGTCAGCCACGCCACGTGGCAGGCAACGTGTCACCATTGTGTGACTACCACATCGCGTAGCGAGAAGGACTTCTTCGCGTCGCACGAAGGATAAAAGAATTTCTTAATAACTTCTACTACTTCGCATAAAACTTGATTTCGCTCCTTCATGTAACGTGAAGGAAGAAAAAAAACTAAGGCGACCCTTAAGCGGCTCGTTGCAATGCGAGCGTGCGAAGTGCGCCACATTGCGCCCATCGCACTTCACCCATGCGCGTGAAGCACCCTCCGCTAAGACCACTGAGTGTGATTTGGCACATAAGAATATTGTCATGTGAGCTCTCATCCTTATAAAAAACTTACAGGTTTTATAATCTAGCGATGCGGGACAAGAACTTACAATCTTATTTATACCATGGTGAAAGTCTTCCATTTTCTTTTCTCCACCAATGTGGGATGAAATTTTTACTTCTTTTACTTTTTGCATTATTCCTTTTGCTTATTTTATTTATTCGCTTTTCCTTTTTATTTCTTTTTTATTGTTTTATGGTTTGCTATACATAGCCTTGGTCGCCACAAACAAACAAGATGCATGCCTCGAAAACAATGCTTACAACTACCGCAGCAATGATTCATCGCGATGAGTAGATCTTAAATTTTCGAAAGGACAAGTAGTTTACCAAACTAACTGACACGAGCTGTTTGGTTTGCGAAACACAAACACATCGACCCGGGTAGTTTTACAAAAGACTAACTAGAGCAAGCAATTTGCAAGCTCAGGTAGTCAATATGAGTAGATTTTGGTCAACGATAAAGTAATATATATTATTTACTAGACTAGAATAGTAAAAAAAAATTTTAAAAATTGAACACAACCAATAATTGTAGCTATAAAATTCATTCGCAAATTGCTGACTACTAAATATGAATTTCTGGAATATTATGCAAACTGTACGTAAAACTCAAAATCAACTTCTGAAAATATGTATTTCTAGAATTTTCCCAAAATTAATGATTGAGAAAAATGTCTTTCAACGAACAAGACGTTTTTCTCTCTCAATTTCACCTTGAATTGTAAATTCAATTATGAAATTAGACAAGATAATTCTTTTATATGGTAGTTAAACGATTAAGATGATTAGATGAAATATTACAACAATTTGTGAAAGAATGTAATATATGTCGGTTATAGTTGTATTTACAGTTATCATCTGATAGTATTAACTATGTTTCTACCAAAGGTATTTGCCATTTCATCCTAGTTGCAACTACTAGACTAAGTTGCTACCTATCTCCATTTACTACATAATAATCTAGAGCAAGTTGCTATTGCTTTTGCTCGATTTTAAAAATCAACTTTTCATGCACCGTTTATTCATTTTACAAATCTAATGCACTTCACAGTCAGGGTCGTTGCCACTTGGAACACCAATCCATATACTCAACTAGGACAGTGCCCACTTGGACCTCCCATGGTCTAGGAGCCTTGCCCCTTACAACCTTAATGGTTCCTTAGTGTTGAAGTCATGATAACCTATACCAAGTAGCTATTGCTTTTAGTCACTTTTAAAGATCATTTTCATTTATACAAATCTAACGTGTTTCCCCGTCATCGCGCTGCCACTTGGACGCCACAAAGGGCCAATCCTCATACCCCTTAACAGAAAACTGAAAAGTAACGGCAGCAAGTGATTGAGTTCAATAGTTCCTCATATAAAATTATTGACTCTAGAGATATAGTAATATGGAGAAGACAAAATTGTTTCAAGCACCGACAGAACCGGAAGCGCCCCTACTTTCAAAGAGAAAAGGACGGATTATTCACATTTCATTTGATGGTCAGAGGCGAATTGAAAGCTAAGTAGTGGTAATTCTAAAGATTCCCCGGGGGAAAAATAGAGATGTCTCCTACGTTACCCATAATATGTGGAAGTATCAACGTAATTTCATAGAGTCATTCGGTCTGAATGCTACATGAATAACATAAGCCAAATGATGGAACGGGAAGGCCTAGGATGTAGAAGATCATAAAATGAGTGATTCGGCAGATTTTGATTCCTATATATCCACCCATGTGGTACTTTATTATACCATATATATAAGATCCATCTGTATAGATATCACCATCTACATCCAGAAAGCTGTATGCTTTGGAAGAAGCTTGTACAGTTTGGGAAGGGGTTTTGATTGATAAAAAAGAAGAATCTACTTCAACCGATATGCCCTTAGGCACGGCCATACATAACATAGAAATCACACTTGGAAAGGGTGGACAATTAGCTAGAGCAGCGGGTGCTGTAGCGAAACTGATTGCAAAAGAAGGGAAATCGACCACATTAAAATTACCTTCTGGGGAGGTCCGTTTGATATCCAAAAACTGCTCAGCAACAGTCGGACAAGTGGGGAATGTTGGGGTGAACCAGAAAAGTTTGGGTAGAGCCGGGTCTAAGCGTTGGCTAGGTAAGCGCTCTGTAGTAAGAGGAGTAGTTATGAACCCTGTAAACCATCCACATGGGGGTGGTGAAGGGAAGGCCCCAATTGGTAGAAAAAAACCCACAACCCCTTGGGGTTATCCTGCACATGGAAAAAGAAGTCGAAAAAGGAATAAATATAGTGATAATTTGATTCTTCGTCGCCGTAGTAAACAGGAGAGAAAATAGAATTTCTTTCTTCGTCTTAAAAAAAATAGGAGGAAGCTGTAACACGTTCACTAAAAAAAATCCTTTTGTAGCGAATAATTTATTAAAAAAAATAAATAAGCTTAACACAAAAGAAGAAAAAGAAATAATAATAACTTGGTCCCGGGCATCTACCATTATAACCATAATGGCGGGCCATACTGTTGCTATCCATAATGGAAAGGAACATTTACCTAATTATATAACAGATCGTATGGTTGGACACAAATTAGGAGAATTTGCGCCTACTTTAAATTTCCGAGGACATGCAAAAAGCAATAATAGATCTCGTCGTTAAAAAACTTTTGTTTATGTATAATAATATATATAGATATCTATCATTGATTAGTAGGAGACGAACTTTATGTTAAATAAGAGAACAACATAAGTATACATTTTAGGTCAACATATATCTATATCTGCTCACAAAGCGCGAAGAGTAATTGATCAAATTCGGGGGCGTTCCTACGAAGAAACACTTATGATATTAGAACTCATGCCTTATCGAGCATGTAAGCTTGATGGTTTTGTCATATGAAGGAGTAAAGCATTGCATGTAAGCTTGATGGTTTTGTCATATGAAGGAGTAAAGCATTGCATAGAAGGTTCACAACGAATATTAGTTATTGCTTATGTTATGTATTTCCGCCAACCATAACTTTTGTTTCGAGTAAATTCGTGTACCAAAACTCACCTTCTTGTCATGCCCGCCAATCACATGTTTTCTATCGAATGGGATGTCACAGTAACTAACACATGGTACATGAACAATTTCAATTTCCGAAAATGTGAAACCCTTGGAGGTGTCCACATCAACTGTTTTACCTAACAGGAAATTATCATCTAAGTCTCTATAACTCAAGAAATCAACATATTAACATTGTCATTATGTAGAGAACGAGGTAGCAAATTTTATGATGAATTAATCCACGCAATAACATTTTGTGGTTCCTTATATATTACCAACACTTGAAGACATCAATGGCTTTGTCTCATGTCTTCCATTAGAGGCTGATTTCATCAAAAGAACAAATTTAGAAGAAAATGTTGGTCTTAGGTCTCCTTGAGAACATGAACTTTGGTAAACAAGGTATGGAGAAGTGCTTGCACCTTTTCAAAACTAGATTCCTGTCAGGCCAAGGCTCGGCCACTTTCCGTTAGAATTCTGCCTCGAGTATGTCACAAGCATCCATCAATGAACCAAGATAAACCATCTAGGATATCAATTGATATAAAAGAATAGTAGAGTAGGATTCATCCCTGAGGTTTAACCACTTTTGCGATCTTCGTCTCTCTTTTTTGACCTGCCAATGTAGGAGAGGTGACCGTTAGTTTATGAAGATTAGGGTGTGTGTTCATTAAAGTCTATCAAGAATTTTTTTTCCATCCTTAAGGCTTGGTCACGATTATCATTTTCATCCAAATAGGTAAAAAGACATAGATGCCCCTTACTTAACGTAAAAAATAGACGGAGTTATCAATTTTGACGAAATTAACAACAGTTGTGAAACATGAAGAAGTCACTATTTTGGTCAAACCTTGTGGAAAAACAGACTTTAGTTAATATTAAAAAAAGAAAAGAAAAAGTAATAGTAATAAAGAAAATAAAATTGGGTTTAAAGGGAGGCAGAGGCAGAGGCAGGCGGTGCGTTAGGGTTTTGGTTGCGGTCTATTGTATTCATTTCTTTTCTTCCTTCTTTCATTTGATTTGTCGATAGATACCAAAATACCATGGCTGAAGAAGAACTCCTCGCCGCTCAACTCGAACAACAAAAGATCCACCAGGTATCTAAATCCATCCTGCTTCGATTCATCATCTATTTATATTATTATTATTATTCCAACAAACTTATTTTGCTTTATCAAATCATGTGCGTATGTGTTGTTGTCGACCCTATTAACCATCGATCTGCGTCACACATATCAAAACAGTTGATGATTTCACAGATTTATTATTTTTCTTACAAATTATGTGATTCTAGGGTTTGTTACTTTGTTTATTTAATTAAATTACTTGTGTTTCATTTGGTCTCCTTTTGCTTATATAATATTATTTATGTTTATGTGTGCAAGCAAAAGTGATTGCTTCAACTCAAATTAGGGTTTCAATGTGATCTCGAATGATCGATTAGCATAACATGCACACAACTTATGGCCGGCCATATGTTTATGCTATGCAGGATGAGGAGCCTCTGGTTGAAGATGATGATGAGGATGAGGATGACGACGAAGATGATGAAGACGACGTCGAAGGTATATTCTTCAAAGCTGTGCATATGTTTGTACTGTATAAATCAGTTAGTTTGATTCGGTATTTATTAACTGATTTGTTTTCATTTTGGCATTGCCATCGCGATGCTTAATACCAAAATTGTTTAAAACAGATGGATGTTTTTCATGAATTGCTGTCGTTCTGTATCACAAGCATGATAGTAATTTAACTGCATGATATGTATTATGTTATGTATGCAGGACAAGGAGATGCAAGTGGCAGGTCTAAACAAAGCAGAAGCGAGAAGAAAAGCCGGAAGGCTATGTTGAAACTTGGCATGAAGCCCATTCTTGGAGTCAGTCGTGTCACCGTTAAGAAGAGCAAAAATGTAAATCCCATATTTAAGTGAATCAAAAAATTAATTAGAAATAGCTGTTAATAATACTAATTGATTATATGTTTTGTAGATGCTGTTTGTGATCTCAAAGCCAGATGTTTTCAAGTCCCCTGCTTCAGACACATATGTAATATTTGGTGAAGCAAAGATAGAGGATTTGAACTCGCAGTTGCAGAGTCAAGCTGCAGAGCAGTTCAAGGCACCTAACCTAAGTAATGTGATATCAACGCCTGAGCCGACAGCCGTGGCTCAGGATGATGAAGATGTGGATGAGACCGGAGTGGAGCCCAAGGACATTGAGTTGGTCATGACTCAAGCTGGAGTGTCAAGACCGAAGGCGGTCAAGGCTTTGAAGGCTGCAGATGGTGACATTGTGTCTGCAATTATGGAACTTACAAATTAGTAATGGACTGTTATTTTCCTTTGATGTTCCTGTAATGTTTGAGATTGGTCATGTTGTGATCTCTTTTGTTAAAGTTTGAGGATTTGAGGAATGGTAAAAGGAAATGGTTTGTTTTACATGTTGGGTGAGTGATTTTTATAATTTCAATTTCAATTTCAAATGTGTGTTTTGATTAGTAGGGCTGTAAACGAACCAAACGTCCGGTGAGAAGTTTGTTTATGTTCGTTCGTTTAATAAATGAACAAACATGTACAAAAGAATTTCGTTCGGTAAGCTTAATGGACGAACACGAACAGTGGCTGCGCTCGATCAATAGTACGGGTGAACTGTTCGGTAGCATGTTTGTTTACGTTCGTCTGGTTAGGTTGGCTTCATGTCTGTCCGGTTAGGTTTATATATTAATATTTTAATTTGTTTTTGTAGAACCTCGTATATAAACCACTTCAAAACCCTTTCTGTAGTGCCGTTTATGTTCGTTTGCTCGTTAGGGTCTTTTATGTTCGTCTGTCCATTAGCGTCTGTTAGTGTCCATTTACACCTGTTTGTGTCCAATAGTGTTCATTTGTGTTCCCTTACAATATTAATAAGCTGACATGAACGATCGTGAACAAGCTCAATTCCTTAATGAACTAACATGAACACGAGTTTTTATTCGGTGGAGTGTTGGTGAACCGTCCGTTTGTCGGACAAAAACTTAACAAATAAATACGAAAAAGTCTTGTCCGGTTTGGTTCATTTACAAACCTAGTTTTGATTGTTATATTTTAGGGTCAAAATGGTGAAGTGGTAAGTTGGGTGAGTGTTGAGAGGGCCAATAAGTCAAGAATGGGGAGACATGAGACTTGAGTTAAACACATATGTTATAATGCTGATAAACAATTCCTGGTAAGTTATTGGTGTGTTTAAAGGTGGCCAATGATGTAATGAATCAAAATAGCCTAAGTTGTATTTCAAAAACTTGCATAATTGACCTGAAGTGTATTGACTTTAAGATGTCCCAGCTAGAACAGGGACCAAAGTAATCCAATTGTTGCAACTTTCTTGCACTTTGCTTATTTCTAAAAACTAACATTTTTGAAAATAATCTTTTTATAGTCTAATATCTGAGATGTAGGTTTGAAATTTGAAGTTAACCAACACATAATACAGACCGATTATAGTGGTTCGGAAGGACATTAACTAGGCCTCCTAACATTTGCTCCTTAGACCTTAAGAGTTTTTCACTAGATTATTTTTTTAGTAAACAAGGTTACAATCTCCTCTTTAAGAGGATCGAGACCACCGCAACTTCATCCTTTAAACTATGTGAAAGGAATCTCCACTATCGTCTCACTAATCAGGTAGTGATCATCCATTCAATCTTCTCATTAACCGAGTAGCGATCACGTCACTTAGATGGGTACTGACTATACTTTCCGACTTCCTTTCCTTTCTATATAGGGATATGCACTCGCACAGACCTACCTAGATATTTAGCACGAATTTACACCGACACAAACACCTCTCTCAAAACACTCAAGGGTCTTGACAACTAAAAATATGGCAAATTTCTCTCATATCAACTCTCTCCTTGCATCACCATTATCTTTGCCTTGGCGGGAATATTTTCTTAGCTTTTAATAATCACTGGATTATGAGAGTCCACATTTTGCAAGATGTTTTAAAGCATCTGCATGATTTGATTAAACAGACGAGCAAAAAGAATAGCAGTGTAATGAGTCGCCACACCATCTTTTGTCTCTTGAAATTAGATATATTGCAACAAGTCACATTTCCGATTTGGACCATATTAGCAGGGTTTAAACACTAAGAAATCAGCATTCAACTTAAGTTGCTACGTAATTTATATCTTAACATTCTAAACTTATGCACTATTTAAATAACTAAAAATAAATATATATAAAACAGAAATAATTAGTAAAGTACACGGTAAAGCCAAGCACATTCACACTTAGCATTTTATACTTCTATCACAATGAGTACCATCCACATAAATACTAATTCAGAACAAAATTTAAAATCTAACAAACAATACAAAACAACATGAAGCAAATCAGTAACTGTAGTACAAAGTTTCCACTTGAAACATCACTCACTATAAATGCATTACCACCCACTGCCCCACCCAGCACCACTCCCTCCTGTCTGTGATTGCACAGAACTTCTCTTACTACTGCCACTGTCGCCACCAGAAAATCCCACGTCTCGGCTGCTATATGACCCTCGTCCACCTCGGCCCCCCCGCCGCCGCCCACCACCACCGCTATAGGGACGTGGCAAACCACTTGGATGTTCGTCATGACTGCCACCATTCCTATAATCACTCCGACCTGCGATATTAATCCAAACAAAAATATAAAACACTACTATGTTTTTATAAAACTAGAAAAAAAAAAAAAACATTATCCAGATTCTCACCTGTTCTAGATCCCGGAGTAGATGTTCTTTCTCGATCCCCAGACGGGCCCCAGCTACCAGAACCGCCTGTTGCAGGGCTGCGCATCGGCACCATGGCAGCAACAGACCGTATTGACGGGCCCGCGTCTTGTGGGTCATCAATATGTCTTTGGAAATACGCCACAAGTCGGTCAATTTCCTCGAACATTTTCTTGCGGAATTTAAACCCTTTTGGATACAATCCAACATATTCATGATGCGGATTTGAACTCCTTATATAAGTTAAAATAAACGTGCCCGGATGCTCATACGATATCCCAAATGAGTACACAATCCTTGACGGGTTCTCGTTTTTCTCTTTTCTTAAACTTTCATCGACTTCAGCTTTACTACCGTCTCTAAACTTCCGGTATGCCAGCATTGTTTTCAAGTGAGTTACTAGCGGGTCAACATAACGGTCAATTACCTGTTAATAAATATAACATTATAACTTGCAGTAAATATAAAAAAAGATAAAAACATTTATAGATATACATATAAAACCGACCTCATCAAGATCTTCAAACACATCATCTCCTATTTTCAAAGTTTTCCCGAGACGCAATATGCTGGTAAAATCCTTATTCTCCTTTCCACCTTCAATTATATCTTTGTGTGCATAAACACCGTCATAGATTTTAAGTGTTAACGTTAAGTAGGAGTGCCCGCGTGAGCTCGGTCGAATTATACTCTCACCAGGTTCCTTATCAGATAACATCTGTCGAATAAATTTTTATAATAAACATTAATACAAATATCATTTAATATAAATACATAAATAATGAAAATAAAGTTTGTATACACACCTCCATTGCCTCATCAGCTGTAATATTCTGAAACCGAGGGTGAACGATCATTCTTGGTTTGAAATGCTTCTTTGCTAACTCTTTAGCTTTACGGGCCTTTTCTTTTTCATTATCAAAGTTATCACGGTCTTCGTGATAGTAAGGATCCAAGGCTTTATTGTTTTGGGATCGGTCATCTCTTAAATCACTTTCTTTACAGCTTAAGAACACCTGGTGACGGGCCTTTTGAATTGATTTTATTTTACACGTTAAAATCTCGCCTTCAACCAACTTCTCAGTCAAATCATTGTCTCTACGGTCTTCACTATAGTCTTCTTTACTGAGCAGACCGGTCAACCCCGAGTCAAGAACGCATATTGCCTTTTGAGGTTGAACCCTACGAACAGTCGCTTGGACGATTTTACCCTCAGAAAGAGTCTCCTCCGTCTCCCCGGTTATCATATAAAATTCTTCATCTTGATTCGGTTCGGTATACGGTTTACGCCAATCTTGAAACCCTTGAATCAACTCTAACTTTGTATGAATTAACGTATCTTTTTTATTCTCGCGTTTTTTAGACTTCGCATACTCGTCGACTTTAAGACTTTTTAATCTATCAGGGTTTTCTCTCACGTGCTCGATCGCCATTTCAAGCACATCTTCATCGTTTACATCATCTTGATCATCATCTGCAGTGTAAATATCTTTAGCTAATTCCTGTGCGAGACTGTATGATTCAGGGTGGATTCGTGTATCGTCTAGCAAGTCAATGAATTGACTACTGCTAGCAGCGTTTCCACTTCGACGAACCCGTAAGAACCCAACTGCGTTTACAAACACTTTTTTACCGAGCCCGTGGTTCAGCAAGTCTTTACGGGTGTATATGGAGCTAGCCCGTACTAAGGACCGTTGTAATGAAGCCGCCTTTCTCGGCCCAAGCCCGGATATGAATTGTAAAGGAGCAAATAACCATTCATGACTTATGGCTAAATTTATATCTAGGCCCACTTGGTTGGTTGCATCTACCATGATTTGTTCAACCATGCTGTATTTTTCATCAGGTGTTAAAAAATTTTCTAACGGAATAAGTTTCCAAGATAATATCTCTTTTGCGGGCCCACATAAAGTAGCAGTCATTGCTAACGGATTTTGAAGGTAACGTCCAAGAGCCACAGCTCGCTTAACAATGCCTGAAAAGAATGATAAAGTAAGATATGATATTTTGAACATGCTATTTAACAAAAGTGAATAAATAAGTCAGTTATTACCCGTTTGTGGTTGAAGCTGTTCTGATGATATCCGTGAGTTTTCATACAAATGTGGGAGTGTCTCATCACCATATATAATGTTTATACCATCCATTTCATGCCCAACATCTCTCGGGTTATCTTCTACCATCTTAAAAATGATCTGATAAAAAGATAACACGATTAATAAGATTTTATCCATTTAAAATAATTATAGATGAGTTAATTTTAATTTTGGCTTTACCTCAAAAATATCCTCCTTGAGCTTTAAACAAGATAAATTAACAGCACCAAGGACAGCAACATGAGGTTGATGATCTGTCATGAACTTAACAACACGTTGCTGGTCATTCTTTTTACGTTGTTGATCATTAGCATTTTGACCACGTAAGCTTAAGGATCCCGCATACAGCACATCAAGAACTTCACCATATGAATCCAACATCACAAACGTAGTTGTGGGCTTCCCCGGGCCCCAACAGCATGCCATAACTCTTGGTGCAGCTTCATAATCATCAGATGAGTTATCATTCTCCTTTTTCTGATAAGGTGCCACCGAGACTTTATCCCATAAACGCCCTCCATATTCCATCAGTAGCCAGTTTTTAGCTCTACTGGTTAACAAAGCTCTTGCCTCTTTTGCCATTGAAGGTAAAAGCAAACCATCAAACGCATCATTTATTATCTGCTTTCTTTGTTCATTCCATAACTGAGCAGATTTACTCACGCCATCACTAAGGTAATAATTATGAGCATCATTAATTAGTTGAACATGGATAGATGATGGAAGCTTTACAGAAACTTGTATAAGTTTTTCTTCTTCAGCCTTTTGTATAAGAAGCCACTGTGCATCATTAAATTTAGTCAACGGTTTGTTTTTTAACCACTTGATCCCTGCAAACTGATGGCGTGAGTCAATTGACACGTTTCCATCAGCAGTGGGATTGGTTGACACCACAGCGTTATCCATGAAGATGCTTCTAACATGCCTCCTGACACATGGCTCACAACTAATCTCAACTGCCGCCTGTAATAATAAGCAGAGTTAAAATATGTTACAACAATGTAAAAATAATAACCAAAAGGGACCATATTTAGTAAATAGTAAATACCATATGCCTAGCACCCCTGAGAACAGCTTGAGGATCCTCAAACATTGCACATGTGAATCTTGAAGCAACTTCTTCTGGTGTTTCCTTTGCATCTTCTAATTCATCGGTTCTCTGCAAAAAGCAACCATTAGCATAACTATCCTGTTTCGCCATTCTATAAAACTATTAGATTAAAAAGGTCATTTTACTAACCATTTCTTCAAGAGATATCAGCAATCCAAATTCTTCGGAGCCATAGCCAAATTTGGTGGCAACTTCCCATAATCCAGATTTACTACAAATACTATACTGTGATTTCCTCTTGGGTCTCTTGAACTGTGAGTTCTTATGTCTCTCAAACCGCCCTTCATCCACAGCCACATCAGCAGGGGGGAAATGGAGGTTAAACTTTGCGTCCACGTCATCAATTTCTCGTTCTGACTCAGCGACTTTGAGGGACTTTGTGATTGAATCGAACAGTTTTTGATTCAAATGAAGACGTGTTTCATCGTATATGCTTCTTTCTTGTTCAAATCGATTGTTGTAGTACGATTGTAGCGCACTTTTTCGTTTTTGAAGCAGTAACCACTTTCTATCTAACTCCAAGATAGCCCAAAGTAGCTGTAAAACATATCCAAAAGTCATTAACTCAAATGAAGTCATTAACTCAAGTTCAAATGTTCAGTTACCTTGTGCCACCTCAGCATGGGCTTTTCTTCAGGATTATTATCTTGTGGCTCTTGATCTTCAAAAAGACTACGGCACTCTTCCTTTCTGTACATAGCAATAAATGGTACCTGACAAAAAAGGACATTATAAGTTAAATAAATCCTAACTAAAAAGGATGCCCAAGCCTTTGGTAGATAATAAGATAACACTTACATCCAATTTTTGAACATGCATAAATTCCAAAAATCTATAAATATCACCCTTGTCTACTGCCAGTTCATGCCCTTCTTTGCGGAAAAAAGGTACCGTGCCCATTCCAAGTTGGTTAAGAATCCAAATACTCTCATCACTTATACTTATTGCATCTGTTGGAGGAGGTCCCGTGCTTTCCTCAGAAATCTGCAACACAATTATGTAAAACAATATGCAAAACAGAATATAAGGATAATATAAGAGTTCACAACTTCAATTAATCACCTGCATTCTTTCTGGAATATCTATTTCCCGTATATGATCATCTTTCTCAGTCATGTATTTTTCAGAAAGAATAATCGGTTCAAACTCGTCTTCTAGCCTTCTTTCTCTCCCTTCACCCCTTTCATCATACCTGCTGATTTCTGATTTTCTTTGCCTCAAAAGCTCATCCACATCACCAAATATGTCATGAGCCTCTTGAATTGCAGTTGATGAGATCCCTGGAGCCTGCCTGGATTTTTTCCTGTTAACCTTTCTTCTCCTGCATTATGTGTCAATTATCAATAACAAGTTTTGTTAAAACAACCGTTAACGTGTGATTAAGAAGATACAAATGCACCCTGTTGGCTCGCCATGTTCATCAACCTCTTCTTCATCGACAATAAAGTCAGCCATTTCGTCCTCCTCTTCACCAATGTCGCCATCTTCTTCTTCAGGTTGATCCTCTCCAGCAATATCCTCTAATGGTGGACCTAAAAGTTATGTTCAAATTACAAATTATCATAATGAAAGTTTTTACAATAACATATAAAAGAATGTAGTTTAAGTTTATATTACATACCTTCATCATCATCGAATAAACTACGCTTAATCTTATCCTCTGCACTTCGCCCTCCTTTTCCAGTCATGTCATATTCCTCCTCATCAGAGAATCCAGATTGCCCATCATCAGCATCAGCCCTTGCTTTCTTTAATCGCTTAAACTTTTTACTCTCCTACAAAACATTAAAAATAGAAAGATTTAAAAAGTTATTCAAACACCATCATAGTTATGATTTTTGAAGTGAAAATAGGAGGAAGTGTAGACTCACAACTTTTGGGCGTCGAAAACCGACATTATCTTGAAGAAGCTCATAATCATCTTCATCAAGAACATAGTTCTTTTCCGACTCTCTTAAAAATATAGCACAAGTTAGAACAGTTTGAAACAAAAACTAATATTGAACATTAAATTAGTCAAATCACCTCTTCTTTCTTTTCTTCTTCCTTTGTCTCCCCTCATCACTATCCATCCTATCTTCTTCCTCCCCGTGCTGTTCATCTTCATCAATATCATCCACTATAAAACCATCCTTCTCATATTCATCTTGCCCTTCTTCTAATCAAATCCAAAAGCAAAAGCACATTAGCATCCATGACTCAAAAGAAACAGAAACAATATCAGTAGTTCTTCTAATGTCAAATAAACCTGATGAATCATGACACCATAGCTTAGATATTATCACATTTACAAGCCAGTCTTACAAAACCTAACATTAAAACTTAATCTTATTTATAATGATTTTAGAAAGATGAAAACTTTCATTAGCTCTGAAATTAATTAATAACAATGTCCCAGAGATAGATATATAATAACTTTTGAAATTGGGAGAAAAAACAAGAACGAAACCCTAGCCATCTTTCTACAAACTTTCAATATTCACAGAACCATAATTACATAACCTAAGCCTAAATGACCTTCAAACTCCAATAAAACCAGCAATTAATATAAAGTTGAAAATTTTCAACATAATTTCCCCAAATACATACTATAATTTCTGAAATTGAGGGAAAAACATACAAAACAAGAACGAAACCCTAGCCATCTGTGTACAAAAGAACATCAGTGATTCTTTCAATGTCATATATGACATTTACAAAGCCTAAACCAAATGACCTTCAAAACACCCAATAAAGTTAAATACTAAACCCAAATACAAGATATAAAAGACTGATTAATATAAAGTTGAAAACTTTGATTAAAATTTCTCCAAAAATAATATATATTATAACTTCTGAAATTGGGGGAAAACATAAGAACAAGACCTAGAAACATCCAATAAAACTAAACCCTAAACTCAAATATAATAATAAGATATAATTTGTGAAATTATTGGGGGAAACCCTAAGAATGAAATTTGATACCGTCTTCTTCGTCATCCTCATCGTCACGATCTTCAGGCGCGACATCTTCGCCTTCAGGCTCCTCTCTTTCGTCCTCTTCAACTTCAATCTCATCTATAATCAATCATCAAAAACCCATTAATTAAGCATACAAATGGTTGTGAATTGAAAGATGAGAGCACCTTCTTCGTCGGATAATATGGTGTTTCCGGCCATTATTATTATGCTGGTGGTGGTGAGACAGAAACCCTAACCCTAGCGTTATGGAGGCTGGAGGAAGAAATATGATATTATTTAGCAGTGAGTCTGCAGCGTCGTTGGGAGATTAGATTACAGTGATCGAATTGGGGGGTTAAATATCGTCAATTTGATTGATTACAGGGGTGAAATGAAATCTTTGCTTCTATTGTAGATTTATTTCTCTTCCTTTTTATTTTTTTTATTTTTATAATATAAATATAAATGCCTTTTTTTGGATGGTAATTTAATTTAAAAAATTTTCTTTTATTTTCTTTCACAACTTTGGTTTAAGGTGTTCCGTGTTCATCATTGGGTTTGAATTATATAAATCCAACACAAGATCAAAGATAATTGATTAAAACTTAACCGAATTATGACTTTGATTTTCGGTTTTCCAAAATCTGAATTTGATCTCAAACGAATAAGATGCGATAGTTATTTAGTTTTAATTTGTCATTTAGGCAGTTACAATATTAATTAAATCTTATTTAGCTCAACGCTATCAAGTAACAATAAATGCTAAAAGCATATACTAAAGAATACAAAAAAGTTATTCCATCAAAACTGAGCGGAATTCAAATTCATTTTTTAAATCGGTTTTGAACTTCTTCAATTCGGTTCGAAGTTTTCAGTTTCGATTAAAAATTGTTTAGGTTGAAAACCGGATAGATGGTTGCCCTACTTTGGTTGTTGTCATGCCACTCAGATGTTGTTTAATACAATAGTTATTTACTTTTTAGTGATAACAATAGCAAAGATTAGAGTGATACGATAAAAATAATCAACAATTATTTAAAAGCAGCGCGATTAAGGTTTCCGACGGCGTAACACCATAACCCATAAGGCCATAACTCATTTTATAGGGTCGAAGAAAAGCTTCATTGATATTCTCCAATATCTTAATTTCAAGCTCGTTTTCCTATAGAAATGGTAAATACTTGAAATTTTAAGCAAAACAAACAATGATAAACAAGAAGATACACATATATCATTAATCTCAAACAAAAGATACCTAACTTTCATCCATCCCGAGTGAGCTTCCTCCACACAATGACCAACAATACAAATGAAACCCTAATACCCTATTTATAGCCCCTTGAGTCGTGTTGTCCAAGTCGTCCCTTGCGAAAGAATCATGAAGTGTCGCCAAAAATCTTAGTGACCCAAGTGTTGCCATCTGTGTCAGCGACACTACTAAGTGTATTCAAGTTTGTCGTTAGTGTCGCCATGCTCCGACCACCACACACCACAGAGTTTCATCTATAGGGGACATCTTGGTGACATGGCATAGGCAAAAAAATCTTAATGACCCAAGTGTTGCCATGTATCTCCACGACACTTAAGTGTCTTAGTGACCCTTCATGGAAGAATCATGAAGTGTCGCCAAAAGTCTTAGTGACCCAAGTGTTGTCATGTGTCTCTGCGACACTACTAAGCGTATTCAAGTTCGCCGGCAGTGTCGCCATGCTCCGACCACCACACATCACAGAGTCTCGTCTATAGGGGATCATCTTTTGACATGGCATAGGAAAAAATAATGTGGAAAAATCATCACCGATAAGAGAAGAGAAGTCATTATCAATCCGTTAGAGGGGTCCCCACAAATATATTAACCTATATGTACTAATAAATGCCTTGTATCTCGAAAGGATAAGGATTAGACAAAAGAAGTGAGATTTTTGTACTGAAGATGTGTGATAATATCATATTGTAATCTACATATGTCTACTCTAATAAAAGACTATCACTTTTGCCACTTGTCAATTTCATAGCCATTCTCACATTTTTTTCAACCAATTTTAATATGTGGTCCTTATCTTTTAAGTCATTTCAATACATGGATTCAATATTTTAGTTAAATGTAGATCCTAACATTAATGGCAAAATAAGAAAATATAAAAATTGAAGTTGCAGGTCTGTGTAAGACCCCGAATCCCGGGAATCCTACAGTTGGTAATCACGTCCACAATTTCACAAAAATTTAAAACCAAACGATTCTTTGTATTTAAAACAAGTTCAGAGTAAATAACAGCGGAAAAGTTTAAGTATTAAAAATCCCAAAACACGGGAAAGTGACCAAAATCAAAATTTAAATACTTATGGTAATAATTTAAAAGAAACAGTTTGCGTTATTAATTCTTCGACTAGATGTGCCTTCAACCGTCCAAGTAGTCTCTAGCACGTCCAAGCGGAAAGCTCTAATCCTCAACCTAAAAGTCAATCTAACATACACATAAAGTCAGCTTGAGCCGAGTGAGTTCAAGTTTTCATAAACAATAATTCATACTTTATTTCAAAGCTATAGTTATAAACAATAGAGAAGGTATAAATAAAATAAATTATATATAATTCACCAAGTAATACAATCATCGTCGAACACACGTACACGGGCCTCTCCACCACGAGTCAAGACTCGAGTAATATATTTGACCCGGACGCGGTAAGACCTAAGCATATGACGCTCTCTCCACCACGAGTCAAACCCGAGTAATATATTTGACTCGGTCACAACTTATACATCCAAGCACGAGATACGGGCCTCCTCACCCCGGGTCTTCCCCAAGTAATATATTTGACCTGATCCCGGCTCATACATCCAAGCACGTGATACGGGCCTCCTCACCCCGGGTCTTCCCCAAGTAATATATTTGACCCGATCACGGCTCAACATCAGGGTCGAGCAAACGTACAACCCAAACACGTAACATCAGTGCATGCAAACACAAAGTAGGCATACACAACATCAGTAGTCGAAACGACTACAACATCGCCAAATATAGGCCAAGCAATAATGTATATACATATATATATATACATATATATATATATATATATATATATATATATATTTAACATCCCAAGGCCTACCATTGCTAGCAAGCCTGTATAAATTTGTTTAAAAACATTTCAAGAGTTTAAATATCAAAACGGGGTTATAAAACATTCAAAGAGTTTAAATATAAAAACGAGATTATAAAACATTCCAAGAGTTTAAATATAAAAACTGGATTATAAAACATTCCAAGAGTTTAAAATATAATACGGGATACGAACAGTTAGGCCATCATCAACACTAAGTATTCTTACTTAGACATCTATATACATCCATATATTTATATCCCTATAAATACCGTCCAAATAATAACATCAGGGTCGAGCACACGTACAACCCAACACGTAACATCAGTGCATGCAAACACAAAGTAGGCATACACACATCAGTAGTCGAAACGACTACAACATCGCCAAATATAGGCCAAACAATAATTTATATATATATATACACACACACACACATACTATAACATTCCAAGGGCAACTATATACTAGCAAGCCTATATAAAATAGTTTAAACGTTTCATCAGGAAAAATCGTTTAATACTAGGAATTAATACTAGGCCTAATAGCAACCTCGAGCCTAGGCCACAAGTAATTTTAGTACCCGAGTAATAAATTTGACCCGGCTGTGATTACCATGCCTACACACATCAATAAGTCTACTCACATCATTCTTAGTCTCGAGGAACTAAATATCATCACACAACCGTAGGCTACATACTCATACATACATACATACCTTCATACATTCATACTTATATATATATGCATATATATATCATCCCAATACATTCCAAATTACAAGTAAGCCTATGGGCCATAAGGTAATATATATTAATCAGTCCAATACATGAACTAAGTAAATAGGTCTACTAGCATTAAATTACTACCAAGCCTATTAACATCATCGAGTCTAGACCATATTCAGGTATATAACCTTAAGGAATATAAGACCATAAACGAGTCTACAATATCATAAGGCATAAAATATAGTTCACAAATAGTTTCATAAATGCACAAATATGAATAAGGCTATGTAATACCATCCAAATAGTTGTAACGAGTAAAATCGTTTAGAATTGTATTTTGGTGTGTATGCTAGCCCAAAACGTAAAAGAGTTAAAAGGGCATCATGAACTCACCTGAATCAACCGAACACCTGCAACGAGCTAGGAAATCCCTAAGTGTACAATCACAAGCAAGGGCCTGTAAATTATACACAACGCGTTACTAAACTAGACTGTAAGAACACTCTAGCCTAATGGGCCGTTCAAGCCCAACAACTTGGCCCAAGGCCCAACACTTTGGCCCAAGGCCCAACAACTTGGCCCAAGGACCAATACTTTGGCCCAAGGCCCAAAAACACTTTGGCCCAAGGCCCAACAACTTGGCCCAAGGCCCAACACTTGGCCCAAGGCCCAACGATAATCAAATCGGGTCGAATGCGCGCGAAATAAACCTTAAAACCATTTGTTAAACGAATCAGCCCCGAATGGACCAAATTCCATTTTAAATCTTTTCATTCATCAAGATTATGTCACCCGAGTTGATAGGGTTGACGGTTCCTTTTTACAACTCTTACTTTAACGTTTAAACGAAAATTCGCGCACCGCCGACTCGATTGACGAAGCACTAACCCCAACAGCCCCGTGCATCAAAAATATAATTTTCCCACAGCCCTTAAACCCCTTAGGGCTATACAAACTGATTCGATCGGTCATCCAATCATTTAACGCATCAAACTCAACAATTGCCAATCCTACACCCGATAAACCCTAGTTTTCGAACTAAAATCGATTGACCGACCTAAACACCTCCATTGGCCATGAAATTTTAGTATATTGTAAGTGACATACCTAAGAATATGATGGAGTACGAACTTCAATTATAACAGCCCCGAAAGATGCGAGAAAGGGCAGCCACCGGTTAAGCCTAAAACGAACTTATCAATCAATACGAATATAACATGCAGATTTTAGCATGCAAAGATGTATTTTATTACATAGGAAAACCATGGAATTAAATTATTAAATTTTTACCAGTGTTGCATAAATATCTTAAGTTTATAAAAATATTTTTATTATATTTTTCTAGTGGACACAAAAATCATAAAAATTCTTCCAACACATAAAGGTATGTGCAACTATTTCAGCTGCGCAACAAAATGGTTTTATTTTTATAAAATTCATTACCCAGCCAAATTAAACGATTCCAATTAGGTTTGGTTCCTAACTCAAAATATAAACTTCCAGAAGTGGAACCAACCAATTTAGACTTGTTGAAAAAAGGTTATGATGTCGGGAAGACAGACCAGAATCCGACATCCTGCATCAGCTTTGACACTCGATTTTATAAAATCATAAAAACTATTCAAATCTCGTCTAAAAATTACTTATTATACCTTTCTGGAAACTAGACTCAAAGTAGAACATCATGGAATCAAGAATCGATCAAAAATAGTGGATTAACATCGCGTTACAGACCCTACAATAAACGTATACGAATCTGTCAGCAAGCTGTTATCATCAAAACTCAATCTTAACGACCAATAAGCGTGCAATAAGGATGAATTATGGTGAAAAAGAGTTGTATACGTATAATACCGACCTGGAATTGAAGTTTGGACGGCCGAACGGTGGCTGATTGCACGCAAAACGAGGTGGAAAGGGGGTGGGTTGCTGCTGCCGATCGGACATCACCATAGGGTTAGGGTTTTGGGTTTTTGATTATAATATAAAATGTTATGTTCTGACCCTTCCAAATTGAAAGTTGCGACACTTGAATGAAACTTAAGTAATTCAACTTATGGGCTCGTCTAGGAGGCCCCTCGAAGATTCAAGACGAGTCCCGGATTCTAAACAAATATTTATAAACAATCGAGCCGATTAACGAAATTTACGGGCGTTACAGTCTGTTAGAATAAAATTTTAAAGTCACAGGTAATAGAAAATAAAGAAAATAAAGGTGCATCATTGTCGAAGAATTTGGATTTGTATGGTAAACTACATATTGTTTTTAAACTGTGATTCGAGCAGTAGTGCATAATTTTTTATATAAGATTGGTTTCTAATTTTGATTTAATAATTTTCTCGTATGCATTGAAACTCAAGAAAATGTGTATTTTCTTAATTTTCTCCAAACATTTTGTATAAATATTGCAAACATGGAGAATACCTATTATATATATCTCGGTTTTTAACATTAAATCATTGAAGTTGAATATTATAATTATAATCCATATGCATAACGATTTACTATATGAACTATCTGTCATTTTGTAATGGTACGCATGAATTTAATCCTTTATTAATATGACATTTTTGTGTAGTGCAATAAGAAGATCAATATTTAGTTTTCAATATTTTCTTACATAACTCAAACCAAAATGTTTCATAAACATATATTTTATGACTTGATTTATACTTTTTTATTCCATTAAATATTGTTAATTTAATATGTCTTATAAGACAAAAGGCATTCAAAATTTTAAACTAAAAAGTCTACTTCAATTCAATTCCACTATTTTCGCTTCCAAAAGCATTTAGGATATTGAAACCTAGAATATTGTTTTAATTAGTTATTTACATATTAATTTCAATATTATATTAACTTATTAATTTTATTTTTAAACAAATACAAAGAATTGGGTTTACGTTAGTGTTACATGTTGGTTAGTACATAATAAAAGTGTTTAGTATGTTTATATTAAAAATAATAAAGCTAAATATAGAATTAAAAAAATAACGGTCATAACATTTATTATAATAATATGTTATAAAAAATCATTATGATTCACACTTATTATAATGTAACTTAATAAAAAATTTATTATTTTTATTTTTATTTTTTATTATTTGTAACTTAATCATGCTTATCATTACATTTCAATGAATATTTCATTTTCACATTAATTTTAAAAAAAATAGTTAATCCAGTTAAAAGTAATTTACCATAATTCTATAAAATCTGAAATATTTTCTTTTTATTTTTTTTTCTTGTATGTTGTTAAAATATATATATCGATTAATTAAATATTACAACAACTTCCCATAATATTAACTAATAACACGGGATTAATATTCAAATTTAAGCTATAAGCATTTCTAATATAATACTTTCAACTACTGTAAATAAGAATAACTATCTTACTATTATAAGAATAACTAACTTACTATTATTTAAATATGGCTTTAAGATTAGTATGTTTTTGTCATTTTCATGGTAATTACATTTCATTTGAAATGCAACAAATCATTTTGTTATAGTTTTTGGTTTTATATGTTGCTTGATTATACAATTGTTAATTGTAAAATATAAAATCAATTAAAAATTTGTCATACACAGAATATTAATGCCAACAATCATAAATTCAAAAGATTCTAAGGATGATTATATCAACAACGTTTAGGTAATTTGGTTTTTGGGATAATCATATTTTTTTTATAAACATGAGCAGATGATCTCAAATGACATCATATTAATTGATTAAAATGTATGATATTTTACGTTCATGACTATTTTTTTGTTATTTTCATGGATACATTATCATTTATCTGTGGTTGGTATGTACTTGAAGAAGCTTATTTGCCACACAGAAGAGTTATAAGCAGACCTACATGTTATCTTATCAAGAGTTACAAGCACACACGAATTAAAGATTTTGATAGTTGATATACAATGTATATCGACCAATACAATCACAAATGTAGAGTACAAGGAAGGTTTTACTCATTTGCAACATATTTGTGTAATCTTAATTATGTAATTTCTGTAATTTTAATGTAAATTGTAATTGTATTAACAATATATGATCATTTTATTGACTGTATTTCACTTAATGGTTAACGTTTAAAATTTTCATCAATTACCCTTGTAATACACGGGCTTCAAACTAGTAGTACAATAAACAATCACATCTCTATAACCAATGTAAGGCTTAAGGAGTGAAGTGGCTACATCTTTTTTAAGATAAAAGCACCAAATGGGTATTGCATGATACGAGAGCTACCCCAACATTCATTATAAATCTAAGGGACTATTTGGTAGTCTTTGTAATGGTTATGAAGATGCTATCATTTAATGGTTCATATAGCCTCTTAATGGTTATGAGGTAACCTTAAGTCTGAATGGTTAAGATGCTACCTCTTAATGGTTACTTCTTAACTATTCAGACTTAAGACAACATCTTAACCATTAAAATGTTATAAATCATTAAGAGATAGTCTCTTAATAATCATTAAAAAGCTACCAAATATCCCCTAAGGTGGTGTTTGTTTTTTTACAAAAGATCTTTCTGGCTTCTTTTGACTGCAGCACGCAGACCACGCACAGACATTGCCCTCTACAAACTGTTTGTTTTTTCGAAGATGTTTCATTAAAAAACGTTTGTGCGCCCTCTTCTTGGTGCAGACTTGGACCATAGTCTTTCAACCTCTTCTAAACTCATTATTTACATCAGATATCAATTAAGTTATTAAGTTTTTGTTAATTGAATTATTGTTAATTGATTTGTCAATTAAGTTGTTAATTGATTAGTTTTTTTTTGTTCAATTATAATTTTGCATAATTGTTCAAGTATTATTAGTTTTTAGTTGAAAAAAGTTTATAGAAAGTTAAGGATTATAAAAAGTCTATAGAAAGTTTTTAGTTGAAAAAGGTTTGTAGAAAGTTTAGGTTTATGTCATCGGATTGTGAGTTGTTTTAAGCTCGAGTTTTTGCTCGTTTCATTCATTATGTATGAACTATTTACTTTCGAAAACAATTGAAGAAACTTTTGGAGGAAAAAACAATCACGAGGAAAATTGTTAATGTAAGTTTTATAATTTGCTAGTTCAGAGGTATAAAATTTGGATTTATATATTTTTAATTGTTGCTGGATAATTTGTGTTTTTGGTATAGAGCTTATATTGATAGTTTTAGCAGTATGCAGACGTTAAAAAACAAACAGTCTTCTTCTTGCAGAGTGCAGATATTTGGTCCACCTCTTCTGCTACAAATGTATGCAGATTTGGTCCGCAGACTGCAGACATTTTACCTTTAAAAAAACAATCAGTACCTAAGTGAAGTATAGTAGGTCCGGTCTTTAAGCCAAAGTTGGTTGAAACTCTACTTGGCCCACTAAAACCCAAAATATGAGTCATCAATTTTCATTCAGTAACATAAAATAGTGACTTTATACAACTCACGAGCATGTAATATAACTTTTAATTTCATTATAGTTTGTGTATCAATAAGCCACTAATGTGTGTAGTTCTTTAACTAATGTAATTATATAACGCCTCAAACTTTTTTTATACAAAACTTATCGTTGTTTATATGTAACCATTCTAGTAAAATTTTAAAAAGAGAAGATACAGTAGAAAAGTAGGGGTGAATGGGTTTTCTTTAAAACTTCCTTTGAGTAAAATGCTTATCTTGTTGGTAAATTATTTTAATAACTCAAGTGTTAGATATGCAGTTGATGCTAACTAATCCAAGTTATCTCCATAGTTCTCCAATTGGGAGTTGCTTCACTATGGTTTATGTTGACCAGAAGATATTATTAATGCGCCAAGCGTTTCACTAATCTATAGGTAGTGATTGCCTTGTACGAAATGTTTCACTAATTCAAGTTAGTAATCACATTTTAGAGCCTTACATCCCCCGTCAAATTCTACCGTATAATTTAACTAAAAATCATACTTTTCAAAATTTGTCTCTCATTTTAACATCCCCCCCCCCCCCCAAAAAAAAATACATTCCATTCCCTATTTTTATCCTTATCTTACTCGCGAACGTTTATTTTAGTATTTTTCTCGATTTTATACACTCACATAAATTTGATGGATGAAATAACACCTTTTCGTATATGAAAAACTAATATAACAACTTTTTTATAATTTAGGGTTAAAGACTTAAAGAATTAAAATGGTACTGAATAATGGAAGGATAGAGTGTGCTTTTAAAAGATCTTTTTACACAGATAACCAATCACTAATGGTGAACCCCTCACAAACTAATCAAGATGACAATGGGTTGGGTTTGGGACGGGTCTAGGTATTTCCAGACCCAAACCCAATTCTAAAAACCCGTCGCAGACCCATCCTAAACACGTCGGGTATTATCGGGTAATTACACGTCGAGTATCGGGTATACCCACGGGTTTCGGGTATACCCGTTAGTTTATTAAAAATGCATGTCGGTTAACCCGGCACAAAACCCATCAGTTTTAGCTGTTTTATAGGTAAACGCTACAATAGCTCTTTAAAGTTAGTATCAGTTTATTTGCTTGTGGCTTACTCGCTTGCAGAGGTTTATTCTGTTTTTTTTTTCAGTTTAAAAATTAAATCGTGAAATTAGTGTAAGTTACAGTAACCTATATATGGAATCTACAAAAATAATATGAAATAAATTGAAGTCGCTTTTGTTCTTTTTGAATAGTAATGTAACACCCCGGCTAAAGCGGAATACGCCCGGGTGTGACGTACAGATCACTCATAAGCTCGTAACACTATTAAAGCGACAATAATTATATTCATTTCATTTCATTTCATTACATCACAAATACACAATACAATAACTTTGAAATTTCATTATGATATGTTTCTAATAACCTAATTGTCCAACTAATCTGGTCTTCAATCCTTAAACTTTAACCTGCAGCACGTTTAAAATAATATATTTTGTCAACAATAATGTTGGTGATAATTCATAAGTTTTGCATATATATAATACGAAAAGAGTAAAAATTCACAAGTCAAGATGTATCGTCTCAATCATAAAGCAAAAAAAAAGTAAATACATGATATTTCCGTTCGCTTGACATAAGTCAAATCTACTAAGGAACCTCCGTTCGCCGAGCTACTTGGAGTATAGAATAACGATAATGATACCGCCATTTAAAATGGACGGCGTACGTCCCATCGGACCCTCCCACTATGAGTATGTGTATGATACCGCCATTAAAAAATGGACGGCGCGGGTACGTCCCGTCGAACCCTCCCACTATGAGTATGTGTATCCACCAACAAAAACAGTAAACAACTAGCACATAATCACACAGTTTACAAGCAATATGATACAAAACAAATACATACGAGACACACATGTCAATTTTAGTTTGACACAAGAAAACCAAGTTTGGACGTGCTACACCCCAAAACGTTAAAAGATGAAAAAAGGGGGGTTATGAAAACTCACTTGTTACTTAGCGGGAAAAGAGAAAAAAAAAACGAAGATGTCTTAAGCGAGTAAACCAAAAAAGTTCGGTTCAATGAGCGACCTTAGATAAGAAAATAACTAGGGTCAAAAATGAGTTTGAGGAAAGATAAGAAAGAGTAAAAAAAAAAAAAGAAGATGGCCGACATGTTTGGTTTATAAATTCATGAATAAAAAGTTTGTTAAAAATAAAATTTTATTCTATTTTGTAAGTTAAGAGAAAAACAAGTTATTTACTTAACTTTTAGTCAATCTATTTTAGTTTTGGGGAAAATATATGTTATAATATTTATTAGTTAATTTTAATGAGTTCGGTTTGTTGTCGAACCGATTATTATTTAAGCAAACAAGTTAATCGAGTGGTTCATTTTTGGTCAAACATGAACTCGGTTTTTAGCCGGGTTTATGTCTAACATATTTAAAATGATAAGATGAAGTTACATGTTGAAAATGTTTGGTTTGGTTATATTAGTTTTGCAAAGGTTAGTTTTTTTTAACATAAAACATTTTTTTAACTGAACATTAAACGAGCCGACAAGCGATAGTGAAACACAACCATGACTGTCAACATAAGGTGACAACGTGATGTGTTTTACATAAAATAATAAATTACCCGAGGATGGAATAACAAAGAAAAAGAAGAATTTGAATGGTTTGACTTTCTTGGTCAAACTTGGACTTTAACATTAATGAAACAAGCTAGAGAGCAATATAGGCTTTGAGTGAGAAAATGAGTTGGGCAAGGGAAATAATAGATGGAGGCATGTTTATATAGCCATAAAATCGTTAATAACAAGGCAAAAGGAATTAACTTCAAGAACTAGTCAAAAGGCTAGTCTTAAGCAAAAGTTAATGAATTGGTCAAAATAAATAAATATAGTTGAATATCATTCAAAATATGCAATTAATCATAATTAATAAAAATAATAATAGTTGAAATGTAATCAAAATATAAATGAATTGAATTGAACTTGACTTAAATTAATGCTTGAGATAGCAATATTAATAAAACATCATGATAATCATAAACAACATAATGATCGTCTTTAATAATAACTAAAAGTTCGAATTACATCAAACATTTTAAACGGGTCGGGTTTCGGGTTTGAAAATTAACGAATGTTACAAGTAACAAAGCTAAAAATCTTGAAATTGTTTGCTTGTTGAAGCAAATTGTATTTCACAAAATATAGTTTGACAGTTTAGCTGTCTTCTTTTAAGCAAATACTATAATAGCTCTTTAAGTTTGTATCAGTTTATTCACATGTGGCTTATCGCTTACAAATTAACATGCTCAAGCTTAAGATAAAGAAGCATATGTACTGGATGCTTAGATTTATAAGCAAGATCGTGCCACTGTCCGCCGATTAAGGTTTGGGAAGAATATGAGAAGTTTATGTTACTATACATATATATTATGTCGGGTACCTCGGGTAAATAATCGGGTAAATGGGTCTTTATTATTGGGTAATCAAGTATATTAGAAATCTCATATATGTCCCAAACCCACGAAAAATTTCAAAACTAATCCCAAACCCTAATGGGACTGGAAAGACCCATCCCAAATATGTCAGGTTTTGGGTATTCCCATCGAGTTTGGGTTTCAGTTTCACTCCCATCCCTACTAATCTTTTATTTAACACCATTGAAAATCACACAAATACAACACTAGAATGAATAAGGTGTTTATTTGTAGCACATTATTCTATTTTGCTCTTCTTTTCATGATCTTCTCTTCTTCAGCTTGATCTGTAAGAAATAAAGAAAAACAAGAGAGATTGCTAAGACACAAACATGGAATTGCTAGAGCAAAAGGATATTTGATATAAGACATCAATTTATAGGCCAAAACACAAGACAAAGTAAGTCCTCATAGGCCATTGACCATCAGGACATTTTTCTTAAGTGTTATTTTGAATGATATTGTAACACCCCGACCGATGGCGGATTATACATCGGGGCGCTACCAATTGTTTCATTACTCGTGACACTATTTGGGTGTCAATATTTAATAAATACATTTCATTGCGCATGCGCATAACACACCATAAAGTAACATAAATCACATATCATAACTCATAATATTCAAATACATAAATTTGTCTTGTTATATTTTAAACTAGGTCCAAATTAAAAGAAAACATCCTACGTGTCCTCGAGTTTCCAAAAGCAGCTACAGCAAACCTGAACATGTGTTAAAATAAAACGTCAACACTTGCGTGTCGGTGAGAAATCAAGTTTAATAGATATAAATAGATAATAACAAAGCACTGCGCGCAACATGTGTATAACTGGTGTTCAACATAGTGTGTAAACAGATTGTGATCAAGCCTAAATAGATCATAGCTCATAGTTCATAACGTGCTCCAAATCGAGCAAAAACAAATAATCATTCGTGTAAGTGCAAACAAACCAAGAAAATCGTAACGATAGGTCTCCCGTGTTCATCTAATGGATCCATGAAAACTTCGGAATAGGCCGATCAAAGCGGTTAATGATCAACACATACAAATATACAACACTAGTAAACGTCCATAACACATGGGTTTTGCGCACATAATTTCATAAACAAGTTTAAGACTCAAGTTGTACGAACACATGAACATCCCAAAACGTTAAAAATAAAAGGGGATTAGGTACGAGATTACTCACTTGTAAGAGGTGTGTTGAAAGATTACGTAAGAACCAACTTTTAAACAAGCGAACGTTAACCTATAAATAAGAGGTTATTGGTTTAACGATTGGTTTTTATGTCTTGAATATATGCAAGTCACTTAAACAAAATATATATTTACCGAGATTTCTGGGCAGAAAAGAAGAGAAGACGGATTGCAAAGAGGGGAGTGGAGGCGTCGCTGAAGATCTTCGACAGAGAGTAAGGGAGAAAGATTTTGGGGAGTGTTTAAGTGTTTGAGTGTAGTGTTTAATTATCCAAGAAATTAGTTTTATTTATAGGAAAACCCTAGGGAACACATCCCTTGAATTGGGGAAAAAGATCTTATCAAATCAAAGCAAAAGATATCAAAAGCAAAAGATATCACAAGCAAAAGATATGGTGGCAGCTGCAGGGGATGGGGAAGGCTGACAGGTTACTGATCATAGCATGGGAGGGGTCAGACAAAGTACTGTTCAAGACATGGAAAAGAAGATTTTAAAAGATTATGCCAGTTACTTTTTCTGACAACCAAGAGGGTTGGTAAGCAAGCTGCGCCGAAAGTAACTTTTCGGACAGATGTCAGATCTGGCCTACTGTGCCCATACCTTGGCAGGTATAGCACAGAAGATAAGATATTTCAAAAGCATACAGGCTGGCTAAAACTGGAGAAAAGACTTAAGTGTCTAGCGCGAGAAGGCTAGAGTGCGCGAGGGCGAAGGCAGACAGAACAATCCTTAGCGCGCCGCGGGAAGAACTAAAATCCTTAGCGCGCCGCGGGAAGAACTACAATCCTTAGCGCGCCGCGGGAAGAACTACAATCCTTAGCGTGCCGCGGGGAGAACTAAAATCCTTAGCGCGCCGCGGGAAGAACTACAATCCTTTGCGCGTCGCGGGAAGAGTTCGTCTCGCGTATCGCAGGATCAGCTGGTCTTCACGCAGGCTTCCTTGTAAGGAGTCTGGCGCGTGGAGCTGCGCAGACATCCTTAGGCGGGAAGAACCAAAGGACAAGCAAAGAGTTAAAAGAAAAAGGGGTTCAAGGCTTAAGGGTTAAGCAGAGGGGCGGGACGGCGACAAGAGAGAAAAAGGGGCGGGACGGCGGAAAGGAATTATTATTATTATTATCATTATTATTATTAGTAATATATATATATATATATATAATAAATTTATAAAGATTATAATCAAATTTAAAATCTTAAAATCGGATCCGAAAACGGGTAACTGGGTCGGGTCGGATTTGGGCAGTTGTCACAGTCTTCCCTACTTTAAGAAATTTCGTCCCGAAATTTATCTCGAAGTAGGAGGCGCAGAGAAAAGGTGCGGGTATTTGATCTTCATTTGATCTTCCCTTTCCCAAGTAAACTCGGCTCCGCGCTTGGACTCCCAGCGAACTTTGACAATAGGGATGCGACTGCGCTTGGTTTGCTTCACCTCGCGATCCATAACCTCAACAGGCTTCTCAACGAAATGCATAGACTCATCAACTTGAACTTCATCAAGTGGTATGTGGAGGTTCTCGTCAGCTAAACATTTCTTGAGATTGGATACATGGAACGTTGGATGCACATTGCTGAGCGCGGGCGGCAGGTCCAGTTTGTAGGCAACCTTTCCCACTCTCGCGAGAATCTTGAATGGACCAACATAACGAGGTGCAAGCTTACCTTTCTTCCCAAAGCGGACAACACCCTTCCAGGGTGACACTTTGAGGAGAACAAGATCACCAACTAGAAATTCGAGAGGCTTCCGCCTGCGATCTGCGTAACTCTTCTGTCGGCTTCTGGCAGTCAGCAGATGATTACGGACCTTGGCGATTTTATCGGTTGTCTCTTGAACTAGTTCGGGTCATGTGATTTGAACTTCACCCACTTCGTTCCAACAAATCGGTGAGCGGCACTTTCGACCGTAAAGTGCTTCAAATGGGGCCATACCGATGCTGGAATGATAGCTGTTATTATAAGAGAACTCGGTCAGAGGTAGGTGTGAATCCCAATTACCTCCAAAATCAAGAACACAAGATCAAAGCATATCCTCAAGGGTTTGGATGGTTCGCTCAGACTGTCCGTCAGTCTGAGGATGATATGCAGTACTCATGTCCAAACGAGTTCCTAACGCAGATTGGAGAGATTTCCAAAAGTGAGATATAAAACGGCCATCGCGATCGGATATTATGCTCAAGGGAGTACCATGACGGCAGACAATTTCTTTGACATATAGATGCGCAAGTTGTTCAACACGGTAGGTTTCACGAATGGGCAGAAAGTAGGCAGACTTGGTCAATCGATCCACTATTACCCAAATGCTATCATGTTTGCTTGCGGTCAAGGGTAACTTGGTGATAAAGTCCATTGCTATACTTTCCCATTTCCACGTACGAATTTCTGGTTGTTCGAGCAAGCCAGATGGGCGTTGATGTTCAGCTTTTACCTTAGAACAAGTTAGGCATTTAGCTACGAACACAGCAATATCCTTTTTCATACCGGGACACCAAAAAGTAAGGCGCAAATCTTTGTACATTTTGTCAGCGCCAGGATGAATGGAATACCGGGTTTTGTGCGCTTCACTCAGTATGTCAGTGCGAAGAATCTCATCATTGGGAATCCAGATGCGATTGAGATAACAGAGAGTTCCATTCAGGTTAGGGACTAGATGCGCTTCCGCACCACACGCTAACTCGGCGCGTAGGTTGCCTTTGCTGATCGATGCGCGCTGCGCGTCGCGTATGCGCGATTCAAGATTGCTTTGGATCGGCGCGAAGTGAAGCTGCGTGTGCGGCAAAATACAGTTGAGTTGACTGGGTTTACGGCTGAGCGCATCGGCTACCACATTAGCCTTTCCAGGGTGATATCGGATCTCACAATCGTAATCGCTGATGAGTTCGTTCCATCGGCGTTGTCTCATGTTAAGTTCCTTTTGATCAAAAATGTGCTGAAGGCTTTTATGGTCGGTGTAAATGATGCACTTAGTACCATAGAGGTAGTGTCTCCAGATTTTTAAGGCAAATACAACTGCGCCAAGTTCGAGGTCGTGAGTCGTATAATTCTTTTCATGAATTTTGAGTTGCCTTGACGCGTAAGCGATAACCTTGCCTCGTTGCATAAGTACACAACCGAGACCTTGGTTGGAGGCATCACAATAAACGACAAGGTCGTCAGTACCCTCTGGTAACGTTAGAACAGGAGCTTTGCACAACTTTCGCTTGAGCGTTTGAAAGGCTTCTTCTTGCTTCGAGCCCCAAATATACGGTTTGCCTTTGCGCGTTAATGCTGTTAAAGGCAAGGCGATTTTTGAGAAGTTCGAAATGAATCGCCGGTAGTAACCAGCTAAGCCCAAAAAGGAACGGATTTCGGTGGGAGTGGTCGGTGTAATCCAGTGCTTGATTGCTTCAATTTTGGATGGGTCGACATGAATACCCATCTTGTTTACAACATGACCAAGAAACTGAACCTCGTCAGACCAAAACTCACACTTGGAGAGTTTGGCATAGAGTTGTTCGGTTCGAAGCTTTTGCAATACCAACAGAAGATGTTGTTCATGCTCGGCCTTGGTTTTGGAATATACCAGAACGTCATCGATAAACACGATCACGAATTGGTCCAAGAAAGGCCTACACACCCGGTTCATTAGATCCATGAAGACAGCGGGTGCGTTGGTTAAACCGAAGGGCATGACCAAGAATTCAAAGTGACCGTAGCGGGTTCGAAAGGCAGTTTTGGGAATATCTTCATCGCGGATACGCAACTGGTGATAGCCAGAACGGAGATCGATTTTGGAGAAACAAGAGGCACCTTGGAGTTGGTCAAAGAGGTCGTCAATACGCGGTAAGGGGTACCGGTTCTTAATGGTGAGCTTGTTCAGCTCGCGGTAATCGATACACATGCGAAACGAACCGTCTTTCTTTTTAACGAACAAAACCGGAGCACCCCACGGCGAAGAGCTAGGGCGAATGAATCCTTTGTCGGTCAACTCTTGAAGTTGACTTGCTAATTCTTGCATTTCAGTGGGTGCAAGTCGATAAGGAGATTTGGCTACGGGGGATGCACCAGGAACAAGATCAACACGAAACTCGACTTCCCGAGCGGGAGGTAAACCAGAAAGATCTCCGGGAAAGACTTCAGGGAAGTCACGCACGATAGGGATTTCATGAAGTTTCTTCTTTCCTTCATCGGGTTTGACCACATGAGCTAAGAACGCGACACATTTCTTTCGTAAAAGTCTTCGGGCTTCAGTGCATGACATAAGTTTAAGACCGTTAGATGGTTTCTCGCCGTAGATATGAAGATCTTGACCATTTTCCCGAGGAATGCGAATCAATTTCTTGGCGCAGATTACTTCGGCGCGATTTTGCGAGAGCCAGTCCATACCAATAATAACATCAAAACTTCCAAGAGGCATGGGAATGAGGTTGATTAGAAAATCGTGTTCATTAAGGTTAAGCGTGCAATCTTTAATCACGGAGTTTATTATAATTGTTTCACCGTTAGCCATTTCAACTGTAAAGTTTTCGTTTAAGTTTATTCGCGGTCGCGCAAGTTTTTGTTCAAATGCGCGAGAAATAAAACTCCTATCGGCGCCAGTATCAAAAAGTATAGATGCATATTGTCCGTTAAGTAAAAATGTACCATTAACCACGTCATTATTCGCTTGCGCTTGGTGCGCGGTTATATTAAAAGCTCGTCCGCGCGCCACTTGGTTTGAAATTTGGTTAACCGGATTAGCTTGCGTAATTTGTACTTGCAGTCTCGGGCACGCGTTCCGGAAATGACTGGGGTCACCGCAGTTATAGCACGACCTGGGTCGTGGATTATGGTATGTTGATTGTGGGTTTTGCGGGTAGGTTGGTGGTGTTTGCGCGATTGGGTTGGCGGGAAGGACTCTACAGTACTCAGCAGTGTGACCAATACGGCCACATTGGTTGCATTGTCGACACGGGGTTTGAGTTGGGTGATGAAGTTTACAGGTTGGGCAAAAGGGTTGGTTTCCTGTGTAAGGTTTCTTAGTTGACGGGGCAGGGAGTGCGGCATTGGTTAAGGCATAGTTATGGACTACAGGGGGTGTTGGGTAGGTTGACAGTGGGTTAGGAGCGTATACTGAAGGTTGGTAGGCGGGTTGCTGGACAATGAGCGGGTTGGTAAGCGCGTAGGCTTGATGATTGGGTTTGCGCCTGCGTTTGAGGTTGTTACGGTTTGAGGGTTCTGGCTTGGTTTCTGTTGGTTCTGGGACAGTCTTGGTGAGTTTGGTCTTCTCGGCTCCCCGCAGGAACAGGGTTCCTGCCCTGACATGGTTGTCGCTGAGCACAGCGGCCAACTCGATGGCGTCAGAGAGGGTTACTGGGTTCCTGGCCCATACAGAATCTTGAATTTCCATGGGGAGACCCTCAAGAAACTTTTCGATGGCGCGGCGGGAAGGGGTAACTAGGTGCGGGACAAGCAAACTTAGTTCGTGAAAGCGCGTAGCGTACTCGCGCGCTTCGCCACTGTACTGTTTCAAGTTTCAAAATTCCTCCTCAAGGCGCTTTACTTCGTTGGGAGGGCAGAATTCTCGAGTCAAAAGATCCTTGAATTCCTCCCAGAGCATGCTAGAAGCAGCCTCTGCGCCACGCGCGTGAGCTACTCCGTTCCACCATGTAAGCGCCCTTGATTCCAGGACACTTGAGGCGTATAAGGTTCGTCGGTCTGGAGGGCAATGGGTATGGAGGAAGGTGTTCTCAATTTTCTCGAGCCATTGGAGCATTACGGTGGCTCCTTCGAGCCCTGTGAATTTCGGAGGGTTACCGGCATTAAAGGACTTAATATTGTAACCGGAGGGGTTGGTATTATTTTGATTTAAGGCTTGGGATATTGCGGCGGCCATTTCCTGGGAACGTGTAAGGCCCCGTTACCGGTAACCCTACTTTCGTGTTGGATTTACTCATAAACACAGTTCTAAATATCAGAGTTAATTAAAACATTTACGCGGAATATAAAACTTTCATAAAACATTACAATATTTCATAACTTGTCTCAAAACATCCTTTGTCTTTCATATTAAAACATTAAAATTAAAACATCATAAGTCTTCAGATGCCAGACTCTTGTTCAGTGCCATGTGTCTCCTCAAGCGAGCTGCCTCATCCTACTCACCTGCGTGCATACTAAAAGTCAGCTACGCTGAGTGAGTTCTAGATAATCACATAATCATACCATTCACATAACATTATATTCTTTCATTCATACTTTCATACTTTCATACTTTCTTACTTTCTTACTTTCTTACTTTCATACTTTCTTACTTTCTTACTTTCTTTTGTATCAACTTACATTCATATTTTACGTTATAAAGAGCATTACGCCCTACATTCCTCGAGTATTATTAGGGCTCGGTACCCTCCTTCCTCGAGTATTATTAGGGCTCGGTACCCTCCTTCCTCGAGTATTATTAGGGCTCGGTACCCTCTTTCCTCGAGTATTATTAGGGCTCGGTTTCCCTCTTTCCACGAGTATTATTAGGGCACGGTTTCCCTCTTTCCTCGAATATTAGTAGGGTTCGGTTCCCTAGTTCTCGAATATTAGTAGGGTTCGATTCCCCCTTCGTTACCATACAACCATACATCATACCTCGAGTATTATTAGGGCTCGGTACCCTTTTCGTAACCATACAACCATGCAACCGTCATTTCCTTCTTTTATTAACTTTATCACGTTCATACACATAAGCATACATATCATACTTACCTTACACATAGCGTTACAACCTGACAGTACGTGCAATATCCGAAGATCGTTCACGTACCATCAAGCAATCATTCCTACATATCATATCATTCACATAAGGCATACACTTATCTCTTAGGATAAGCGTATTTACAAACATATCGAGTATGCACACAGCCCCGAAAACATAACACCTAAATGGGGCTAGAAACTCACCCGAACACGGTTACGTTCTCCGTTGATCGTAATCCCTTTCTTCAGTTGTGCACGGTTGACTGTATATCAAGTATACATATCAATTTAACTATTACTACTTATAATGTATTTCTATCTTTATATGACCCACAACGAACGGGGGTCCGGGGGCAGCGCCCCTGGCAGCGGGGTCTAGGGGCGGCAGCCCCTAGCAGGGTCCAAGGGGCAGAGCCCCTGGCTGGGGTCGAGCTGCCAGGTCAGCTTGGAAAAATTTTATTTCCATTAACTGTCTTAACACATTTTCCATTAGGTTTTTAATTTAGTTTCTAAACGAACTTCACTTCAGGCGAAGTTAAACCTCGGGCGAACTTGGCTTCAGGCAAAGTTAAACCTTAGGCGAACTTGGCTTCAGGCGAAGTTAAACCTTAGGCGAACTTGGCTTCAGGCGAAGTTATCCTTAGGCGAACTTGGCTTCAGGCGAAGTTATCCTTAGGCGAACTTGGCTTCAGGCGAAGTTATCCTTAGGCGAAGTTACGCTTGAAGGCGAAGTTACGCTTGAAGGCGAAGTTCATCAGGCGAACTTAATCTTGCAGGCGAAGTTATCGCGCTGCAGATCTGTTTGCCCATAAATCCTTCGTTTCTTAGCCAAATAACTCGATTTTGGTACCCACGGAATCGTATGATCGGCGCCTACAAATCCCAACCATCAAATCGGCCTAAAATCGACGTTTTAGGGGTCCGATTTGGGCAGTTTGGGTTTCGGGTCCGGTTAACCCATCCAATCCTAACCATTTTCAGTAATATTAGCTTTGTTGGATTTGTTCTTACCTTACCAACTCAGATCTATCAACAAAATCTCGGGTCTCGGCTTCGAATCTTGATCGGTTAGAATGTGTGTGTTTTGAGTGTGTGAAGAAATAGATGTAAATGAAGAGATGGTTGGGATTTTGGGGGTATTTATATCCCTGAAATCCCATTCTTATTTAACCCATCTCAATTAATCCACGTCCAAGACCCGCTCCCTACCCGATACTAATTAATTACGCGAAATCACTAAACATAACTTCCTTTATTCATCATTAAAATTTTAGGATGTTACAGAACGACGCTGCATACGTCTGCGCGAGGCTTCTCTCCTCTGATGACGGCGAGCTGATATCGGAGGCATTCTATAAAAGTTTTAGTTTTTGTTAATATCTTGGTATGGGAAATCGTTTTAGCGCAAAGTATATCATTGTAAAGCTTGTTTCGCGGAGTTAAATGCTATCAAATTTTGAAGTAAAATATGAATTTAAATGCAAACTTAATACAGGTAATGAATTCGAATTGAAAATCGACAATTCATGCATCACCATGACTTTTCAAATCTTCAATTTAAAATATACGAGTAAAGGAGTATTGGAGGTTGACAATTCATGTATCACCATGACTTTTCAAATCTTCAATTTAAAATATACGAGTAAATGAGTATTGGAGGTTGACAATTCATGTATCACCATGACTTTTCAAATCTTCAATTTAAAATATACGAGTAAATGAGTATTGGAGGTTGACAATTCATGTATCACCATGACTTTTCAAATCTTTAATTCTAGAACATAAAGTTAATGGGGATTGAAAATCACTATTCATGTATCACCATGACTTTTCGGATTTTCAATGTTAAGTCCCAACAACAAACAAATATGTAAGTAAAGAAACGAATTGAAATTTAACAATAAAAATCGAAAGATCGCGGATAAAACATGAAATCATGTGCTGCGTATGCGCAAGCATATTTTATAAATATCGAGTAATTAACAATAAGCGCGCAATTATGAGATTTTTCTCATGCGCGAGAAGGGACTCTTAGGTATTCTAGGTCGTTACGTCTAACCACCTAATCCTAAAGTCACGGAGCTCTGATACCAATCTGTAACACCCCGACCGATGGCGGATTATACATCGGGGCGCTACCAATTGTTTCATTACTCGTGACACTATTTGGGTGTCAATATTTAATAAATACATTTCATTGCGCATGCGCATAACACACCATAAAGTAACATAAATCACATATCATAACTCATAATATTCAAATACATAAATTTGTCTTGTTATATTTTAAACTAGGTCCAAAGTAAAAGAAAACATCCTACGTGTCCTCGAGTTTCCAAAAGCAGCTACAGCAAACCTGAACATGTGTTAAAATAAAACGTCAACACTTGCGTGTCGGTGAGAAATCAAGTTTAATAGATATAAATAGATAATAACAAAGCACTGCGCGCAACATGTGTATAACTGGTGTTCAACATAGTGTGTAAACAGATTGTGATCAAGCCTAAATAGATCATAGCTCATAGTTCATAACGTGCTCCAAATCGAGCAAAAAAAAATAATCATTCGTGTAAGTGCAAACAAACCAAGAAAATCGTAACGATAGGTCTCCCGTGTTCATCTAATGGATCCATGAAAACTTCGGAATAGGCCGATCAAAGCGGTTAATGATCAACACATACAAATATACAACACTAGTAAACGTCCATAACACATGGGTTTTGCGCACATAATTTCATAAACAAGTTTAAGACTCAAGTTGTACGAACACATGAACATCCCAAAACGTTAAAAATAAAAGGGGATTAGGTACGAGATTACTCACTTGTAAGAGGTGTGTTGAAAGATAACGTAAGAACCAACTTTTAAACAAGCGAACGTTAACCTATAAATAAGAGGTTATTGGTTTAACGATTGGTTTTTATGTCTTGAATATATGCAAGTCACTTAAACAAAATATATATTTACCGAGATTTCTGGGCAGAAAAGAAGAGAAGACGGATTGCAAAGAGGGGAGTGGAGGCGTCGCTGAAGATCTTCGACAGAGAGTAAGGGAGAAAGATTTTGGGGAGTGTTTAAGTGTTTGAGTGTAGTGTTTAATTATCCAAGAAATTAGTTTTATTTATAGGAAAACCCTAGGGAACACATCCCTTGAATTGGGGAAAAAGATCTTATCAAATCAAAGCAAAAGATATCAAAAGCAAAAGATATCACAAGCAAAAGATATGGTGGCAGCTGCAGGGGATGGGGAAGGCTGACAGGTTACTGATCATAGCATGGGAGGGGTCAGACAAAGTACTGTTCAAGACATGGAAAAGAAGATTTTAAAAGATTATGCCAGTTACTTTTTCTGACAACCAAGAGGGTTGGTAAGCAAGCTGCGCCGAAAGTAACTTCTCGGACAGATGTCAGATCTGGCCTACTGTGCCCATACCTTGGCAGGTATAGCACAGAAGATAAGATATTTCAAAAGCATACAGGCTGGCTAAAACTGGAGAAAAGACTTAAGTGTCTAGCGTGAGAAGGCTAGAGTGCGCGAGGGCGAAGGCAGACAGAACAATCCTTAGCGCGCCGCGGGAAGAACTAAAATCCTTAGCGCGCCGCGGGAAGAACTACAATCCTTAGCGCGCCGCGGGAAGAACTACAATCCTTAGCGCGCCGCGGGGAGAACTA
Source organism: Bidens hawaiensis (assembly GCF_021521415.1). NCBI lineage: Eukaryota > Viridiplantae > Streptophyta > Magnoliopsida > Asterales > Asteraceae > Bidens > Bidens hawaiensis. The sequence goes on along the minus strand of NW_027491069.1, from coordinate 3,405,337 downwards.
AAATCCTTAGCACGCCGCGGGAAGAACTACAATCCTTTGCGCGTCGCGGGAAGAGTTCGTCTCGCGTATCGCAGGATCAGTTGGTCTTCACGCAGGCTTCCTTGTAAGGAGTCTGGCGCGTGGAGCTGCGCAGACATCCTTAGGCGGGAAGAACCAAAGGACAAGCAAAGAGTTAAAAGAAAAAGGGGTTCAAGGCTTAAGGGTTAAGCAGAGGGGCGGGACGGCGACAAGAGAGAAAAAGGGGCGGGACGGCGGAAAGGAATTATTATTATTATCATTATTATTATTACTAATACATATATATATATAATAAATTTATAAAGATTATAATCAAATTTAAAATCTTAAAATCGGATCCGAAAACGGGTAACTGGGTCGGGTCGGATTTGGGCAGTTGTCACAGATATGTTCTTTTCTACTTTGTAAACTTATTTCTTAGTATTTAAGCCATGTTAGTATTCAAGCATATGACCCTTACACTTAAAAGACTTGAGTTTTCAGCAAAATGAAAATTTTACCTTTTGTTTTGTCAAAGTTTGGATGATTCATTCCTCTTTGGTTTTAGCTTAAACTCTTTTAAAAAACTTGATGCCTTCTGTAGAAAAACATTCCTCAAGTGGTAAGATTCACCTACTTTTAATTTGAATTTCAGAAACCATCTCAAAACATTTTTCATATAAATTTGATAACATGATTTTGATTAAAAACTTAAGAAGCATCATGATTTTTATAAGGGATTAATTTATAAAATAGTAACCAAGTTTCAGATTTGTTCTAATCAGGTCATTGACGTAAAGTTTTGTTTAATTTATGTCATTTAACCTTTATTAAGTGTTTCAATCCTAGATATTTGATCTGGATAACAGCTTATCTAGTTTTTGTTTTTTTTTTCAAATAGTTTGACATTGCATACTAAACACCTGCTAATTTAAGATGAGTGCATACTAAACACCTCTTAACTTAAGAGGAGTGTAAAGTAACACTTGTTAACTTAAGAGAGTGCATAGTAAACACCTCTTAACTTAAGAGGAGTGCATAAAAAACACATGTTAATTTAAGAGAAATGTAAAGTAAACACCTAGTAACTTACGAGGAGTGCACGTGTTTGCCTCTTACTTAAAAGATGTGCATAATAAACCTAGATAACCTGCTATCTAGGTCAAATATTTAGGATTGAAACACTAAATAAAGGTTAAGTAACCTAAATAGAACAAAACTTTACACCAGTAACCTGATTGAAACACAGCTAAAACTTGGTTACTATTTTATAGAGTAATCCCTTTTTATAAATACCCTTTTGTTTATGAAAATCACTTTACTTATTAATCTTGCTATCTTGTTTACAACTGAATTTAAATCTCTCTTGATTCACAACACATGTATGTTGTATTTCAATATTGATCATCAAATATTTCTTGAAGCTTGTATCCTTGAATGTGATATTTCAGTTTTGTTTGTATGAATTATACCATTGGGACTTAAGATAATTCATCAAGTGTATAGGGAAATGTATGTGGTATATAATCAATTAACATTATAAGTTACATAATATTGATTACTATCAAACTAGTGATTAATCAAACTTTTAAACATTGTTTTCCTAACAAATACTACTTTTATAAAACATGTTATTAGCAAATTTAAAAGGAATAAGCAAGTTAGGATAAATTTAGCGTTAAATCAAAGTGTAAGGGCCTTGCTGTCATGTTTGTAAATAATTTGGTTAGTCAACGTATACATAGCATAAGGAAAAGAAAAACTCATATTTGCAATGTGTGTTTGGGGTGTGAAAGCGTATGTAGGGATGAGGAGAAGAGATCTCTTAACTTTGTTTTTATTAAAAAACAACTAAACGATAATAATGAAGTGACAAGTAAACAAACAACAAATTTTCTACAATTGCTACAACAAATTTTCACTATTCGGTGAGTATCATCTTCTCCATAAAGAACTCCATTGTTGAACCATCAACCACTTTAATAAGTTTTTATAATGTTGCTTGAAATTGAACAAACTATGATGCTATGTGTTTGTGTTAGTAATTTTGTAGAATTACATTGTTCAGAAACGTTTTGTTTTAAAAACCAGCCGGTTCAATGATGACCGTCGTTTGAGTCATGCAAAAACCTAATTAACCTAAGCAGCTAGGGTAAGTCAGGTATCGTATCCACCAGGAGTATGTGGTCAGTGTGAAGTGAAATCAATTTCTAAACTTATGAAGTAATTCAATTAAAGTGCTGATCACACTAGCAAATGGTTTATATGTTGCAACAAGCAAGCAAGTAATCACGTGTTCAATCAATTAACAAAGACAAATCACACCCGGAAATCCAAGTAATTAACCTAACAGCAAACTCATGCAACTTAACAGATTAACAATCACTGATTAACACCGATTGACTAACTAGACAAACCTTAGGCATCAATGCTTACTAACACACGGCACTGGTTATCAAACAGTCCCTACCAGTGTGACTCAACTAAGGGAAAGCGTATGCTTCATCACATTCAACTAGTCAAAACAACCCTACAAACAATTATTATAGCAACCGGCAAACTAATCGTTCTGATCGACAAAAACCTAAACCGACTGAATGCACAACAATACTAAACATCAATACTCATAGATTAATCAAAGATCATTACAATCAATTCATTCTAAATACATGAGAAAAACTGAAAGATACAATACTCTACATCCCGGGTATGACTCGAAGAAACTAGCCGCGCATCGACATCTCTTGGGCCTCGGTTATGATCTGGTAGGCCATGTAGGACAGTTAGAGATGATTGGGGATGATCGGGACTTGCTCTTCTGCTACAGAAATCGTCTGGAAGGTGAAGAATGGCGTCTAGGGTCGTCAAGAACGTAATATAAAACAAACCCTAACTTTCACGATTCTGGGGACCATCGCGTAGCGCGATGGCCTCCTCTCCTGGTCCATCGCGCTACGCGATGGACCAAAGTCAACGCAGGAACTTGCAGGGCATCGCGTAGCGCGATGCCCCACCTTTAACACCCATCGCGCTACGCGATGGGCCTCTTTCTCAGCAACTTCGTTTAACTGCCTCGGTAAGCGTGCTGGACATCCCGGGTCTTCATTCCATGCTCATACATGTTCAAATTAAGCGCGTTAAGTACTTGTGACCTGAAACACAATAAACATGCATGAAGTACCAAAGTTCCTAAAATAAACGAGTAAAACAAATACGTTAACCCAAATAAATATGTACAAATAAACCAAACATCATTCAACCGATTGAACCGGATTTCGGTGAGCAGCCTGGTATTTTGTACCCAGTATATTTGTGTGGTTTTATGGAATATCAAACCGGCCGACTTTCATAAAAAAAACAGTTTATACCGGTAAATCGGTTTAAAAGCCTACTAGATTTTTTATGTTTTAGGCCCATTTTTTTTGTATATGTTACTTATTTCATGTAATTTTTGTATATTATGATTATAGGTAACTAAACTTCATATTTATTATTGTTGGAAATGAAAGTACTTATACTCTTGTTGATGAGGATGGCGATGAGAGTGAATTTTATCTTATAAGCGATTGTAAACTTGATGCATGCAACACTCCGATGACATAAATCTATTGTGCACCTTTATTTTAAAAGAACTTTGTTTGAAAGTCAAGTGCTTTTGTATTGTTTTTTAATATGAATTAACTTTTGAATGATATTTTATTATGAAATCATGTATTTTTTTTTGTTTTTTGGAGTTAAAGTTTCATTTATTTGAAATAATAAGGTAAATTATATAACCCGGTTGAACCTCCGATACAATCCGGTTTACCGATTGTATCATTTTTAGTCTAATTCGGAACGAATAAAATACCAGTTTTTAAAACATTGCAGAAAACTACACACATTAGTGGCTTATCAATCAATGCATGAATTAATGAGTTTGGAAGTGATATTATATGTTCGTAAGTTGTATAAATTCTGATGCAGGAGCATCCGGCCTGGTAACTCGGTTCGGCCCAAGTGTTTATTTTTATTTATAAATAAGATTGCTAGGTTTGTTAAGTTAGTTGATTGTTTTGAATAAAGAATTTATAAGCTTTTAAGCTTTGTTGACCGAATCATTCGTTTCTAATCGTTTAAATGAAATCATTGTGTTCTTGAGTCATTTGATTGCTAGTCGAAACCGCATCAGTTGGTATCAGAACTCATGGTTGTTCAAATGGCTCTACGTGAAGGTGAATGTTTTCTTGGTCGAAGAGTCGCCGACCGAGGCATCGACAAGAGCATTGGTGGTTCACGTGCCCGTGGAGAAGATCGACGTCCTACTCGCAGAATCGCCGAACGAGGCAGCGATGGAGTTTATCCCGATCCATGGGATCTCAAGATTAAGAGACTCCGGAAACGAGTCCGAAATCTTGAAATACAACAAGAGATCAGACGGCTTCGCCAGCGAATCCGAGATCTTGAAGCATCATCGACATGGAAGGAAACGGAACTGGAAGCACCCGTCAAGGATGAGCTAATCGGGGAGGAGGAGTATCCTTTTAATGGCGATTTTATATATGATTCTTCGCCTGTGTTTGATAATTACGAGGACGAGGAAGATGATATCAAATGGGGCGAACCATTTGTCGGGACTGATTTTTTGTCCAGGCCTGATCGTTGTGAATCGACGGACACCAAAGGCATGAATGAAAGCCTGTAATAGCGCGATGACTGATTGTGTTACAATGCCTCTTTGAGGAGTTTCTGAAAGATACAACCCTTGTCAATGGAGGTGATAAGGTGGCTATGGGTGGCAGTGTGTTTGCTGGAGGTGACGAGACTGTTTTAGAATTCCCAATCATGTTGCCATAAATCTTGGGAGACATGAATAGTAAGTCGGAAATGTTGGCTTATCCTATTAATTCAAAATTTAAAAACGTAGAAATTATTGGGGTTTTCAAAGTTGTTAGTATGGTTTACGATAACCCATGTGGAAAGTCATTTATTACCAATGAAAACTCCAATCACATATATGGAAACGGGGTTACACATGTTGAAGTGGCTATAGTGCATGGAAAAGGTACACTTGGGCTACACGTAAATTATCATTTGGGATTACAAAATGATATTGGGCCAAGCAATTTAAGTGTTCTAGTTGATGCGCCACAAATAGGTGGATCGGTTTTTGAATTGCTGCTGAACAAGAAACGATTTAATGCTCCTTTCGACCCAAACGGTACATGTCTCAAGTTGGGTGAGACGATTTATAAAGTTGAACTATTTGGGCAACTCGTGATGATAATAATAATTTGAAATCGGGTTGATGTCCCGTTCGACCCCGAAGGCAAAACTCGAGGGCGAGTTTTTTTTTCAAAGACGTGGAGTATGATGCAGGAGCATCCGGCCCGTTAACTCGGCCCAACCCAAGTGTTTATTTTTATTTATAAATAAGATTGTTAGGTTTGTTAAGTTAGTTGATTGTTTTGAATAAAGAATTTATAAGCTTTTAAGCTTTGTTGACCGAATCATTCGTTTCTAATCGTTTGAATGAAATCATTGGGTTCTTGAGCCATTTGATTGCTAGTCGAAACCGCATCAGTTATGATGCAAGAGCATTAACACCTATTGAATTGACCAGATAGTTCATGAAGAGGAATCATTGGAGTGAAGATTGGGGACTAACTTACAAGATAATAATATGAAATTATTTGTAATTTTAATTCCTTTAATTTTGGCTAGGTTTTATTTGTTTCATTTTTATGTGTAGCCATTCTATTATATAAGAATGTCTAGGTTCATAGGATAGATAGTTTTTGACATTAAGAACTATTGTGAAGAGCGTTTGTTCTTGAACCTTTCGGTTCACTTCTAACCTTTCAGTTAGATAAAATCTATGAATTCATCAATTGTGCTTGAGCCATTTGAGTAAAGCCGTGAATCTACATCATTTGGTATCAGAGCTTTGGTTGTTCAAATGGCTCTAGTGAAGGCAAGTGTTTCCTTATTCGAAGAGTCACCGACCGAGGCATTGACAAAAACATTGGTGGTTCACGTACTCGGGGACGAGATGGGTTTCTATTTGCATATCCGCCGGTAGAGGCAGTTTAAGAATCCTTTTCGACTTACGGGGTGCAATCGTTGAAGGAAACTAAACTAGGGGTTTCATGTCTGGGACTGAAACTTTGGGGAGGAAGAGTATCTTTTCAATGATAGCAATCTATCTGTCTACCTATCTTAAAAAAAAAGAAAAGAAAAATGTGAAAAACTAGCTTTTACAAGACTCGAGGTCGAGTCTTTCTTCAAGAGGGAGAGTATGATGTAAGAACATTAACACCCATTGAATTGACCAGATATGGTTCATGAGGATGAATCATTAGAGTGAAGATTGGGGAATAAATTACAAGATAATGATATGAAATTATTTGTAATTTAATTCTTTTAATTTTGGCTAGGTTTATTTGTTTTCTTTTTATGTGTAGCCATTCTATTATATAAGAATGTCTAGGTTCATAGGATAGATATGTAAGGCCCCGATCCCGGTAGCCTTAAATTCGGTGTTGGATTTACTCACAAACTCAGTTTGATACAGCGGAAGTCTATACAAATAGCAGCGGAAATTTAAACTTTTTACATAACAATCTTATTCTCTAACTGTTCTTTAATATGGATAGCCTCGTATGCGCCTCAAGCTTGCCATGTCACCAATAATACCTACATGCATACTAAAAGTTAGCTACACGCTGAGTGAGTTCTAACATTTCTTTCTTTTAATTAAATTTCGAATTATAATTAAATCATATTCTTTATTTATACGCGAGGTAACGCTCGTCTATAACTAGTCCTGTACGTACATGCTCATAATCGAGCCTTCTATTCTCACTTAATCAAACCATATCACAATAAAGGGATTTGCCATCCTAACTTGTTGCGCATGCATGAGGCCTGAAGGCTCTACGCACGAACATGCAACCATTCATTCACATCAATATATATTATTATTCTACGCATGTATGTGATAGGACTTGTCCCCTACCTTCTTTCTGTTCTATCCACTAACTTTCACCTGTACAAATTGTATCCATAGCTGGACCATACATTCACACGACGTATATCTATGCATTTAAAATTATCATGCCATGCAATCGTACTACATATACACACATAATTAATAGCTACTGTACTTGGTATCCATAATCGGACCACCTATTCATTATATCCATAACTGGACCAGCCATTCATTGTATCCATAACAGGACCACCTATTCATTATATCCATAACTGGACCACATATTCGTTGTATCCATAACTCGACCACCTATTCGTTGTATCCATAACTGGACCACATATTCGTTGTATCCATAACTGGACCACCTATTCGTTGTATCCATAACTGGACCACCTATTCGTTGTATCCATAACTGGACCACCTCACCCTAGTATCCATAACTGGACTATGTTATACATATTATTCTAATCAATCAATTCGTTGTATCTATAATTAGACCACATTGCTATCACAACACGTGCCCGAACACAGTATAGGCTTTTAGTCCTTTATTGTGTTCGTGCATGTGCTTTTCCGTCCATACACCCTACACAAGTATTAGTAGGGCTTGCTCCCTAACTCTTTCTATTCTAACTATCATTCAAACATTCAAGTATATATATATATATATATATATATATATTAATAAATTAATATATATAAACACGTTTTTACAAGATATATGTCATTAACTAAAGTCACATATATCTATTCTTTCATATAGGAGTATACATACAGCCCCAAAATGTTTAAAGGAAAAAGGGGGCTAGAACTTATCTGTAGACGATTCCTTTATGAGTTAATCGTAATGTCTCTCTTCAACTGTGCTCGACTAACTGTTAATAACGTACACGTATTAATCTCTATATTTGTTTGCTATTTATTTTCTTGAGTTAACGAAGTTAACTCTTTAAGCCAACCGAACCGAACGTATAACCTTCTTAAACCAATCATATTAGTTCAGTACATTTAACCTTATTTTATTAATGGACCCGGCTTCATTAGTTTGTATTCTTAACAATATTTAATATATATATATGTGTGTGTGTATTTATTAATATATTTACTTCATTATTATTAGTTTACTTTCTTAGCTTTATCTTGGGTTTCCACATTCACACTTGTTGTTATTATATTATATATTTATATATTCCACAAGTTGTCCTTCGTTCGTACGTCCTTCCAATTCCTCCATTTATAACGAACTCTTACGTTTAACTGTCTCTGAACGAGTCCCATAAGTCATTGGTTTAGCATACGGCGGGTTACGGGTTCTAAGCGAGTCAGGTCTCGGGTCCGGGTTTTGTTTAAGTTCTAGTATTCTTACTATTATTTTATTAAAACTATTAAAGGTATTATCATTATTATTATTATTATCATACGTACTCACTAACCCCACCCCCACCCCCCCTTATCCAATCAATCTAACCTTCTCCTTCCTTCCTTCCTGAGTTCCTTCCCTGCCGCCTCCCGTCCCCCCTTGCCTTCTCCGGCCACCACGGCCTCCCTTCCTCCGGCCACCATGACGACCACCGCGAAGGAGATAGGATGGTGGCGTCACATCTCAAAGAACTCGCACGGGAAGGATTCGCATATAGGTTTCGCATAGCCTTTTTCGCATGCCGGACCTCGCTCGGAATCTCGCTTAGCATAGCCGGAAATCTCGCTTCGCACGGTATGCGAAATCCTCCGTTCGCACGACTTATCTTCCAGATTACTCGTTTGCGGCCGTATTTGAGTACATAAGGACGCGAGAGTGGTTCGGGTGTGCATTCTGGCCGCTCTTGATTCCTCACCAGTGGGTTCGGTTTGACAGGGGTTGAACACAAGATTCAATATGGCTCGGATCTGTACTCGGGTTCTAGGCTGTGGCCGAACTGATGTAATCCGGGTCTCGTTAAAGTCTCGTTTTTATAACAATCTTTTGTTTGTATTGTTTGCTTGCTTATTTTTTTCATTTGTTTATTCGATTCGCTTGGATCCCATCCAAGACGGGTTCGTTTATGCCGGTTTGGTTCGACTCGTGTATTTGTTTGTTACTAAATATAGGATGGAAACGAAATGAAAAAGGAAACGAATATTATTTATAACATACCTTAAATATCCATTCTTGAATAAATGGAAAGATGGATGGATTTGGAATTGGTCGTACATGAGATTTATATTGTGCAGAGGTGTGCACAATGATTGGAATGATAATGATAGAATGATAAGGATGGATTTAGGGTTTAAATAGGCAAAGTCCAAAAGCTTTTAGGCCTAAATCATTCTTAGGTCCATTAATCCTTCTTAACCTTATCTACTATCTACATATTATTTAATTAATTTAGATGACATCTCTCGACAAGGTAACTAAATTAAGCCGAGATACTTTATTTATTTATTTATAGAAACGAGGACGTTACAAGATAGTTTTTGACATTAAAAAATATTATGAAGAACGTTTGTTCTTGAACCTTTCGGATTGTTTCTAACCTTTCGGTTAGATAAAGTCTATGAATTAATCAATTGTGTTTGAGCCATTTGAGTAAAGCCGTGAATCGGCATCAAATTCACTATTTATGTTACTTAGTAAAATACAAGCAAAATTGACGATTTATGATGATATTTTGGGTTTTAATGGGTTAACTCGAGTTACAACTAAATTTTGGTTAATGCCATATTATGGGTCAATAATATTATATGCTTCAAATGAAGGTGGGTGCGGCTCTTATATAGTTATAACTAGGTTATTGACCCGTGTGATACACGAGTTGGATAAGTAATAGTTTGCTTTTAATGAATGAATCGAACAAATTTCAAATTATAACCTTTTTGGTTATTATCTTTACATTATTGTAATATAATTCTGCTTATTATTACAGGCAGCAGTTGAGATTAGTTGCGAGCCATGTGTCAGGAGGCATGTTAGAGGCGTCTTCATGAATAATGCTGTGGTGTCAACCAATCCCACTGCTGATGGAAACGTGTCAATCGACTCACGCCATCAGTTTGCAGGGATCAAGTGGTTAAAAAATAAGCCTATGACTAAATTTGAAGATGCACAATGGCTTCTTATCCAGAAGGCTGAAGAAGAAAAGCTTATACAAGTGTCCTTGAAGCTTCCAGAATCTATCCATGACCAGCTAATTAGTGATGCTCATAATTATTATCTTAGAGATGGCATGGGCAAATCTGTTAAATCATGGAATGAACAAAGAAAGCAGATAATAAGTGACGCGTTTGCTTTTACCTTCAATGGCAAAAGAGGCACAAGCTTTGTTAACAAGTCGAGCTAAAAACTGGTTATTAATGGAATATGGAGGGTGTTTATGGGATAAAGTCTTGGTGGCGCCTTATCAGAAAAAAGGTCATGACGTTAACTCGTCTGATGATTATGAAGCTGCACCAAGAGTTATGGCATGCTGTTGGGGCCCGGGGAAGCCCACAACAACGTTTGTGATGTTGGATTCATATGGTGAAGTTCTTGATGTGCTGTATGCTGGGTCCATAAGCTTACATGGTCAAAATGCTAATGATCAACAACGTAAGAAGAATGACCAACAACGCGTTGTTAAGTTCATGACATACCATCAACCTCATGTTGTTGTTCTTGGTGCTGCTAATTTATCTTGTTTAAAGCTCAGGGAGGATATTTTTGAGGTAAAACCAAAATTAAAATTAATTAATCTATTATTATTTTAAATGGATAAAATCTTATTAATCGTGTTATCTTTTCATCAGATCATTTTTAAGATGATAGAAGATAACCCGAGAGATGTTGGGCATGAAATGGGTGGTATAAACGTTGTATACGGTGATGAGACACTCCCACATTTGTATGAAAACTCACGGATATCATCAGAACAGCTACAACCACAAACGGGTAATTAATAACTGACTTATTTATTCACTTTTGTTAAATAACATGTTCAAAATATCAAATCTTACTTTATCATTCTTTTCAGGCATTGTTAAGCGAGCTGTGGCTCTCGGACGTTACCTTCAAAATCCATTATCAATGACTGCTACTTTATGTGGGCCCGCAAAAGAGAGATTATCTTGGAAACTTATTCCATTAGAAAATTTTCTAACACCTGATGAAAAATACAGCATGGTTGAACAAATCATGGTAGATGCAAGTAACCAAGTTGGTCTAGATATAAATTTAGCCATAAGTCATGAATGGTTATTTGCACCTTTACAATTCATATCCGGGCTCGGGCCCAGAAAAGCAGTTTCACTACAATGGTCCTTAGTACGGGCTGGCTCAATATACACCCGCAAAGAATTACTGGACCACGGGCTCAATAGAAAAGTGTTTGTAAACGCAGCCGGGTTCTTACGGATTCGCCAAAGTGAAAATGCTGCTAGCAGTAGTCAAACTATTGACTTATTAGACAAGACCCGAATCCACCCAGAATCGTACGGTCTTGCCCAGATTTTCGCTAAAGATATTTACACAGTAACCCATAATGATGTAAGTGTTGAAGATATGCTTGAAAATGCGATTGAGCGTTTGAGAGAAAACCCTGATTTGTTAAAACGTCTCATACTCGATGAGTATGCGAAGTCGAAAAGGTGTGTGAACAAAAAGGAGACTTTAAATCTTACAAGACGGGAGTTAATTCAAGGTTTTCAAGATTGGCAAAAACCATATAGAGAACCTAATATAGATGAAGCGATTTATATGATTACTGGGGAGACAGAGGAGACATTTTCTGAGGGTAAAATTGTCCAAGTAACTATTCGCAGAGTTCAACCTCCAAGAGCAATATGTGTTCTTGACTCAGGGTTGACCGGTATACTCAGTAAAGAAGACTACAGTGATGACAGTAGGTATTATGATTTGACCAAGAAGTTGGTTGAAGGCGATATCTTCTCTTGCAAAATAAAATCAATTCGGAAACGCTATGGAGGCCGACCCCAGGTGTTCTTGAGCTGTAAAGAAAGCTATTTAAGAAGTGGCCTATCCCAAAACAGTAAAGCCATGGATCCTTATTATCAAGAAGACCATGATAATTTAGCCATGGGTCCGCTGTTGGTTGACCCTGCTCGACATTCTACACGCGTTGACAGACTTGCATTGTTGGAAGTAGAGGTGCAGAGGCAGGGTGAGGAGCTGCGAGAGGCGATGAGGATGCTACAGGCTATGTGTGATCACCATGGCATCTGGGTGGCGCCTGATTTACGGGCTATGCGTGATCACCATGGCATCCGGGCGGTGTCTGATCTACGGGCTATGCGTAATCATCATGGCATCCGGGCGGGTCCTAGGTCAGGTCGCTTCTGAGCATCCCTGATGCCCCCTATGGGGTATGTATGAACATTATAATTTTGTTATCATATGTACATCTATCTATCTATCTACTTCCGTCAATTTCTCATTGTTTTCTGTTATGAGCTGTCATATAATGTAGTTTTAGATTTGAGTTGCAGGATGCAAGTGACAAATAATTATTATATTCATACCGTTCAAACTAAAAGAATAATAACCAATTAAAATTAATTAATGTCTTTAAAAAATAGCTAATTAATTGTGTTTAAACTAGGGATGAGCAAATTAACCGTTACCGAACCGATTTTAACTGATAACCGATATAACCGGTGGGTTGGTCCAATGATTTTTGAAAACCACAAAATGTGGGTCGGTTTTTATTATTGATAATATTAAATCCGCCATAACCGAACCACCCTGTTTATTATACTATGAATCACTATGAATTGACAAAGATGTTGGGGAATTGGAATCAGTTCCATGAGGGAATTGGAATCCAACACATTCCCTACCTATACTCATATATATCATATAATTATACTAAAAATCACTGTTTTTTTTCTCTTCTGTTTAATTAAATAATATTTTTTATACATTTATCATATCTTTTCTCTTTCCTTCACTTACATCCACTTTTAAAAAATATCAAAAAAATTATACGGTATGAACAATGAAATCTAAAATTTAACTTTCCAATATAATATTTTCTTTCTTCTCTACGCACAACCAGTTATAACTATACCATATAATCTACAAATCCCCCTCACATATTTTAAGAGAATGAGCTGAGAATGCTCTTAATAACCTATCTCAACAACCTACTGGGCCTATAATAATGTTGGCTGCGAATTGATATTCACAATCAATAAATCAATTAGATATGTTCCATTTCCATCCATAATTCCAATTCCACAATCAGCAACGTTGAGAAATCCAACTATTTAAATATCAGTATATTAATCAAAGGGTGATCCATTCATAATCGAAATCTCATCATCGACTTCACGATTAACCGACCCATAACCGACTCGTTATAACCTTCAAAACCGATTAACCGAAACCGCCATGACAGATCGGTTATGGTTATGGTTTTCTATTAACCGACATGTTGGTTATGGTTATGGGTTTTACCAAAAACCGCTCCAAACCGATCTATGCACACCCCTAGTTTAAACTACCACACTACAAGTTTTAGAGTAAATTACATGAATGGTCCGTAGTATGCTTAGATTTCACTACCGCTCAGGTCCCTAAGTATGGGATAGTACTGTTGTAGTACACAACAAGTTCAAACTTACACATAGACGTAATAACATGTGTGGACAGGTAACTATATAACCTAAGATTTATGGGCATTTGACCTACTTGTGTATAAATTAGGGATTCATTTTTAAGCAGTTTATGCAACCATAATCTGTGACAATTGACCTAGTTTGTATAACCTCACCTTGTTAATGTGTAATGAAAATCCATTTTAGACATGAACACACATACACACTTACACGATATACGACGCAATGTAACGATTGCATTATCTGTGTTATATATAATACGTCTTCTTTGAGCACATTAGACTTGCCAATTTTAAGAAATTACAGTCTATTGTGCTTATGATACAATACCTAATGCAAGGGCAATGAAGGCAAAATTACAGTCTATTGTTATGTAACGTCTTGGCCCCTAAAATTTACTCAAGTTTTGGGAATTTAAAATATACTTACAACTCTCTCTCTCCCCATCCCACCCCATCTTTACTCGCATATTTATTTTAATTTCATTCTTAAACCAACTTATCGTCATGATTTTTAAACCGTTATAATCTTTTCATACGTTAGTATTGTTATTCAAAAAAATTTCACCATGAAAACAAGCATTTTGTTATATTTAATTTGAGTATTTTCTTTCCAATTAAAAAAAAAAAAATTTAACATGCTACATGATTATTGGGTCTGTGTTCCCTATCGTATTACGCGGACACATCTTTAATATTTTAAAAATATTATCAACAAAATACTCATATTAAAGATAATAGAGTTCTCAATTTTGTGGTATGATTTTATTTTAAAAATAGTAAAGCTTGGATTAAAAAAGCACGCCTAGGCACGAGCTTGGTTTAAAAAAGCGTGCCTGAGGCGATCCGAGGCGAGAGGCGACCTAAGGCGAGAACGTCTTCGCCTTAGGCTAGTCAAGGCTAGCAATGTTCAAAAGGCAAACCTGAGGCGAGCTTTTTAGGCAAAAAGCGACCTAAAGCGAAGGTGAGGCGCTCACCTTTCGTACGCAAGTGGTTTTTAAGCATCTAAATGTTGTACAATATGCTTTTTAGGTCGTATGTGTAGGTAGTTTATATATTAAATAATATATAATGCTTAAATATAGCTACATCATGAGTCAAGATGCTAAAAACCCATGATATATACATATATAAAAAATATATAAATGCGTTCGCCTCGAGTACGAAAAGCTCTCGCTTTTACGCCTGGCGCTTCACGCTTCTGTTTTAAACCCTGTCGCTTTTCTTTGCCTCTCGCTTTTTAAAACCAAGGGCACGAGGCGCATGGGCGCTTTTGGCTACTTAAAGCGACCATCGTTCACGAAGTGCATGCGAGGCACGTTTTTTAGGCAAAACTGTGGTTTAAGATGCATGTGAGGCAAGCTCTTCATGGATTTGACGGACTTTGTGCATCACCATAATGTACAACAAGCCTTTTAAGTTGTATACATATAGATATTTAGATATTAAGTATATAAAAAATACATCATAAATTACACATTGCGTACAAAAAGCCCGCCACTTTTAAACTTTGTGTGTTAGTTTTAGACCCCTTCGCTTTTGTGCGCTAAGAAACCAAATAAGAAAGATATAAACCAGGTAATAAAGTTTGAATCTAAAACAATAAAAAAAAACCAAAATCTAAAAAAATCCTAAAAAATAGGCCATTCTCTTATTTGCAAAGTCAAAGCTAACCATCAGATTACATTATTAATTAATACCTAAAAATATTATCCTCTTTTTAGGTAAAAATCACTTGTTATATGAATTTCTATATGCAACCCACTAAATACTCTTAACAAGTAAATGAATTGACATCTAATAACCCAAAAAAAGCATCTCACTTGTTTCTAATTATTTATTTATTTATTTATCAACAACCTTTATTAATAAGGATTTATGTCAACTTCAACCCATATATCACGGCCTTATTTTCCTCAACCTTTTGATATTATTATACACCACACCAAAATTCTTACAAAAACCGTTAAGAAAACACAAGAAGAGTTTGAAAGTAAATAATAAATGACAAACATCACATTCACTCACATCACTTTCCTTAACACAGACTCTAACAGTAAACACTAAACTTAATAAAACAAACAAACTCCACTCATACTCATCCAAACCCTATTATTATTGCCTTCTGCAGCAGCCATGGACGCTTCAACCACCACCACCAGCAAGAAGACTGAACTGGCCCACATTCTCCGATGGGAAAGTGGGAAGAGGAGCCTGTTCCTGCTGCCGTCACTCACCCCCAACCGCCTGCTCGTCCCGTAGACACCTGCTCCTGTTGCGCTAGGTTCTCGACTCTTTCGCTTTCGATGTGTGCTTGTTCTGGTGCTTGGAGTCTCGGTCTTGCTGTCGGCTGTCTTCTGGCTGCCGCCGTTCTTTCGGGGTGGAGATCACGGGGATCTGGATCTCGATTCGCATTATAAAGGTTAGGGTTTGGGGTTTAGGGTTTGGTTGTTAGATTCCGATGCCTAATTGATTGTAATTTGAATTGTGTAGGTTAGGGTTGAATTGGTGGATTTGATGTTTAATTTGGATTAATTCTTTTAGATTTGGTTGTTTGTAGGTATGGAATGAGTAGAATCCAGTGTTATGTTAGGTTTTTTTCGGTTTATTTGATTCATGAATAATCAGATAAGATTTGCTGTAGTTATTGCTGCTGATTGTAATCTGTTAATTCCATGTTTATAAATAATAATGAACATTTGAACTTTGTGCTATTCTGCATTCGCTGAATACGTTTGTTATATATATTGGGAATAGACGCGAATGTGTAGCTGGATAATCTTGTAGTTTACGGAGCAATATGTTAGGCACATAAAGTTTCTTTTCGCGGTTCTTTAGTCTTTAACGCCAACCGGTTTTGCCGAAGTGTTGAGCAATTAAAGGAATAAAGTAGCTTTAGTTTATTTTCGTGTAGAATACTTGGATTAGTCTAGTAGATCATACGGTCACATGCCTAATGGATATCATGCTGATATGGCATTATTAGGAGCGTGACTTGGATTTAATTTTCTTTTCACCACTTGTAACTTAATATTGGATCCTTTTGAGATATACGGAGTGAGACATTGGCTTGAAATAGGATTATTGTATAGTTTTAGTCATTCGGTTGATAATATTGTCACAAGTTCTTTTTTTGGAAAAAATGGATGTTATTAAGTGGTCTGTTCCACTGAACTTAATTGAACTGTCTTTGATACATTATCTTCTTTTTACAGTTCTGTTTTGATTGGTCAACTCTTATTGAAGTTTCTTTTTTCTTGCTTTTGGTCTTCTTTCTATCTTCTGTTATTATAGGATTAGAGTTCTGTTTAGATAAGGCAAACATTTAACTTTTGCCAACTAGCTAATTCTCTTATTGATTCTCAGCCCCTTAGGTGTTTCATTTCAAAGGCAATTTCAATTGCACTATATCTCAATATGCGATTTTGGGTTTATATTTGCGCACTTTACTCCTTACTATGTATCTCCCTTGTAATTTAGTGCTTACAAATAATACGTTTGGCAGAATACATAATTAGCATTTCCGAAGTTCATACCTTATCTTTCCAAAAATAGACATCAAATGTCTGGAATGTCTAGGCCTTTCGCTCATCTTCCACTACAATTTGTGTAGAAACGGTTCGATAAAATTCCCATAAAAAACTCCACATTTAAGATGCTTTTTGGGAGAGTCTCGTACTTTCTATTTCAATGCAGAATGCTTAAATAGTAACTTGCTTAGTTATCTCTATATGAAAAACGGTGGGGTTTAATTTCATGCTATGTGGTACCTCGGATTTAAACAAAAATAGCTAGGTGTATATAATCATAATCACATAATGTTAATTATTTAACATTATTAAATAATCATTTTCTTTGTGACCTATGAAATGCTGAACATTCCATAGGTATTAATATAAGCACATGCGAGGAAATAGAATTTATTTATTTATTTATTTTTTATTCTTTTTTTGATATCTTATTGTTTTTGTAGTGCTTTATTTCATTTCATCCTTTCATTGTCTTCATATGTAGTTAAGATATAACTGATACTCTATCTTGTGGTACAAAAGTCAAACCAAAATTCGATTATACGATTTTGACTTTTCCACTTTTCAGGTCATGATATAGTAGCAACTTTTATGGTTCAGAAGCCGTTGTCTTTACTGCAAGATGATCTTCCACAGCTTGGAGGTGATATATTTGATGAATTAAGAGTTCCCACTACAAAGGCATGCTCTCTGTCTCTCTAGTAGTCTAGTACACACTGCCTTTAACTGTCATCTCATTTATTATATTATACTTGTTTCTTCAGGTTGTAATCATTAAAGCAGAATCAATTGATATATCAAACACAACCAAGGTTATTTTTGGTGTAGATCCCGATGAATACAATTTTGACGTTATTTTACTAATCACGTGAAAATAACGTTAAAAGTGGCGGAAGGTTAATCAGGCATCATGTGGTGGCGTTGATAGCCGAAAGACAAGGGCACATGCACCAATCAGCCGGTGTCCCGATGATTGAGTGTTATGTGTCTTATGTCCAAGGCTTGATTCAAAACTACTATCGAGCCGGGGGTCTCACCGGAAGCAGCCTCTCTATCCCTATGGGATAGAGGTAAGGCTGTCTACATCTTACCCTCCTCAGACCCTACCATAGCATTGCTATTGGTGGGATATACTGAGTACGATGATGATGATGATGATGATGATCCCGATGAATACATTTCTAAGATTTCATCATATGCGAAAAGTTTAGTGAGAGATTCTTTTGTATCTCTTGTTCTACACCAATCCCCTCTACGTTTGACCGAATCTCTGTTTGGGGAACCGTCTTCTTTTGAGGTGCTGAAGTTTGCTGGAGGAATAACTGTTACTCCTGACCAGGGTGCGTATCCACTGCAAAAGGTTCAAATACGGTTCAACTTTTCATTTAACTATTCTATTCAACAGATACTCGACCACTTTGGTGAGTTGACTAGTCAACTCAAGTCAGGTCTGCGTCTTGAATCATATGAGGTAATAAACAATTCATTCCTCATTTTATTTATGAAGATAACACACACACATGAATATGTATATATATTAATCTACTTATGTATGTACATAACAAATACACATACATATATGTATGCCATTGACCAAGAGAAATTAATGGCTGAGACGAATGTAGGTTACCACATAAGGTTTTAAAGACTTCATGGGTATTCTTGGATTATCCTACATTGTTGACTTGATAAGTTTCCTCTTTTTTGGTAAACGGTAATAACTTTTTCATACGCTGATATTTACAGAAAATACATCATAAAGTCGAGTGTTTTTATCTTTAATTTGAGTATAGTATTGCTGTATATATAAATTTTTTCTTAAAATTACAATGGTGAGTCAAAACTTTTACAACAGTGAGTCACTGAGTCGAGATTTTTACAACAGTGAGTCGAGATCTATAAGGGTGAGTAGGGCTGTAAACGAACCAAACGTTCCGCAAACAGTTCGTGAAGTATTCGGCTGGAAGTTCGTTTACGTTTGTTTGTTCATTTAGTGAATGAACAATCACGAACAAGAAATTTTGTTCGTTTGGTTAAATGAACGAACAGAGGTTGTGTCCGTTCATTTGTGTTCATGAATAATGTTCGGTAAGGTGTTCATTTATGTTCATGAATAATGTTCGGTAAGGTGTTCATTTATGTTCGTTTACGTTCATTTGTTTATGTTCGTTATTTAAAGGTTTGTTTTATATTTTTAAAATATTTTACTTGTAATAACCAACCTAACATTTAAGTTTTATACTTTTATTGTTTATGTTCAGTTATTTCATTAATGGTTTGTTTTATAAAGTCTTGCTTTATCTAACAATAAATCTAATTTGTGCTTCGTTGGCATTATCATAATAAAACCACCGATTGGGTGATGGTTATGTTTATGATTGTTATTTTATTATTATTATTGTTATCTCAAAATGCTTAACATAATAATATTTAATTAAGGTGATTATGTCTAATGTTTTGGATTAAGAATGCTTTTCCCCTTAAATAGTATATGTTCGTTTGTGTTTGTGAACCGTTCATGATCAAGTTCAATTCTTTAACGAACGAACATGAACAAGATTTCCCGTTCGGTTAGCGTTCATGAACAAGTTTAATGCTAAACAAACGAACATGAACAAGGTTTTGTTCGGTTCGGTTCGGTTCGTTTACAGCCCCAACGGTGAGTCAAGATCTATAATGGTGAGTTGAGATCTATCCAATTTTTAAATTTCAGAAAAGGGACTTTTTAACCCCTCATCCTTCGTACACATGGCAACTTCTGGTTGCTTCTTACAATTTTTAGGATTTTCCATCCTTTTAGAATAATCTCTCTACACACACACATACACATATTTGGTATTTAGGTTATGCACTTCTGTATTTTTGCTAACATAGGTTTATGGTATGTGAATAGGAAACTTAGAGTTGGCTTTTTAATAGGTAATTGTAACTTTTTAATATCTATAAAAAGGAAATATAATTATACTGAGAGGTCTAGAAATGTAACCTACAAATAAAAATAATTTAATTCTTAAAAGTTGTCATCTACTTTGCAGAACCTACATGTTAGCTTGACAAATGCAAAAGGTTCAACAGTGGCTCCACAAACAACCGTGCAGTCATCAGTTGTTTTGGCCATTGGGACTCCATCAACCACGAGGTCCAAACAGTTGGAACAAACCATCAAGGGTTCACCAACCAAAAACCTTGGTTTAAACAACACTCAGTTCGGTCGGGTCAAACAAATTAGTCTTTCCTCTTATTTTAACAGTTCTAGTGGCGGCGGAGGCGGCACTCTGGCACCTTCTCCAGCTCCACAACCTCATTCCTCTCCCCAACAACCCCACCATCACCACCACCATCATCACCATCATGATAAGCAACTTCCACCTGCAAAACCACCTTCACCATCAAAACATCCCCTTGCACCGCCACCTGCCAACACCCCTGCACTGCCACCTGCCGCCACCCCTGCACCTCATAATATTCACAAAGCAAAACCGCCAGACTGTCACTCAGGCTACCACAGGAAGAAGAGGAACATTAATAATCATCCTCCTTTATACCCTCCTGTTTCTCAGCCGGCTCTTCCACCACATATCCGCCCCCCACCACTACGGAGAAATCATCCGCCACCACGAGTACCTCCACCACCACCATTGTCACCACCACCGCCGCCACCATTAAGGCCACCACTGCCGCCACCTCCATCGTTGCCGCCACCTATACTACCATCACCGCCGCTTGTATCTGAGATGACCCCTGCATCAAGCCCATTGCCAAATGTAGTTTTTGCACGCACGCCTCCACCATCAAAAAGTGATTCTGATGCAGACCCACCTGACATAACGCCGTCAGGTTCAATTTTGCAACCTTGTAAGTTAATTAGGGTAAACTGTAAATGCAAGCTATTAACCTTTTACCAATATATGCAACGGGGGAGGTTTATTATTGCGAGAACAAAAAACAAACCTAAATTGTTTCAGGTTTTCCATCAATGTTCATATTTTTAAAAAACTTTTGCTTCTTACATACAAATGTCTATGTTATGTAATATGTACATAAAAAATCATTAAACTGATTGATTCATATGCTTTTTGTTTTGTTTTTTTTTTCCTTTTTTCTTTTAAACATGTACATATACATATAAATATGTAGGTTATGTGTAGGAAATATAGCTAAACATGATTTTCACATTCGTACACATGATTTACACCTGTGTAGGTTTTATTAGTAAACGAATTTTGTTTATATACTTTTTATAATGTTAGATGCGTAAACATTGCGTTTCAACCATTTTCATGTATTTTTGAGTTTTTTTAGTATTGAAAAATAAATGATTTATTTTGTTCTTGTATCGATATAATTTTACCAACAAACTTACCGATACTGCACATATTGGTAAAAAGTGAATAATGGATGCATTGATAAATGTTAATGATATCATGTCTTGTTATTTACATGTCTTTCAATAATTAAACAACTGGATATGTTTTATGTTTGGCAGCATCAGCAGCAGCAGTTGCAGCATGTGCAGGTGTGAGTTTGAGGGCGATTCCAGCATTTCTAGCTGTGATGATATTAGAAAACATAATTCTTTTCAACTGAGACAATGATGTTGGAGGTTGTTCAAGTCGGGCAAAAGATGAGTGTGCCCTCGAAAGTCCTAAGTGGATATATAATTAATTGTTGTTTTGTGATTGTAAATATTCGAATTATAAGTTGATGTTTTCAGGTCAAAGTCACGGAGGTGACAGGCCCTTGATAACATTGGCCCACCCCACCCCACCCCACCCCACCCCACCCCTATGATTCTCTTCAACAAGTTAGAAGGGAAAACAAATGTACTACGTTTATTTGGCTGATCTATTCAAATGCCACTGAGTATGCTTTTATCTCTTGAATCACAAAACAAATGGCTTTATTGGCGCACAACTTGAAAAGCGCAGTGATTTGCGCGATTGTATAAAAGTTATTGGTTGGTTTTCACACAAGATCGTGTTTTGAATTTATAAAAATGATTTCTACTAAGATAACAACACACAAATAGTCAAGTGTATCTATCGTATATGTAGAATAGTATTGGTAAGAACCAAGTATTGGTCTACGAACACACAGAGTATTTCTAATAAGAAATCTTTGTTAATAAGTTAACCGAAAGTAATAATCATTAGGGGTTGCTTTAAACTAATTCTTTGTTAAATTAAGATAAATTAAAGTAGGTGAACAAGTAGACGGGTTTTACACAAGAAAACCAATATATGAAGGTTATCATCTAAATCAAGAATCTACTTAGCTCATCTTTGATTGTTAATATTATGAATATGTGATAAACTTGCTTTAAGAATATAAGATATAATAACCACTCATTTCTAAGCGAATTATCCTATGACATAGAAGAAAATAGAATGCATAACTTCATGTTTACCACGAAATTGTCAATTTAATTAAGTAATTAGTTTTAGTGAAGTATAAAGATTAGGATTGACTTCGATTTCTTAAACACCAATCCTAACAACTATAGGGAATTATACTTAACTCACACAACCCCCCTTGGTTGATTTAAGTAGATTATAATTACACATTTTTTTAACATATGATTTCTTTAACAAGCATGACAACCTAATCAATCATACTTAACAATCTTGTTTTAGAATTACCAAGACTAGAGAAATTGATCATAACATGTATATGATTATCTCATCTTTTCAAAGTCCAACACAAGGAAACATGTTTTGGATAAAATATCAAGATTTTCTTTTTACTATTTCTAGTCTCCAAGAACATTAGTGAATCATGAATGATTATAAAGATTTGTTTTAAATATATTAATCGTAAATCTTGAATTAATGAATTAAGATGACAAAACAAGCTTCATCAAAGGATAATTGCAAAATAATCATTACTTCGCAAAAACTAAATCACATATTCCATATAATAATAAGATGGAGTTAAGTTTTATCATAAATTTAGATGGTAATCGGAAGTTTAGCTCATGATGAGCATGACAATGAACATCAAGTAAGATGAAGACAACAAACTTAAAACAATCTAAACAAATTGGTGATGAATCCTTCTTCAATGGTGATGGATGATGATGGATGCCTCCAAGCCTTCAAACTATTCAATGAATCTTCAATTTAAGTGTAAAGTGAGTGTTTTTAAGTGATAAACGCGTCTAATTCCTCTCCAAGCACATCCAATGCAATGAGACATACACATCTATTTATAGGCTGCCTGGGCATTGGGGCACGACCCCATGGTGATTGGGCACGGCCCCATTGTTAGCTGTCCAGGTGCATTAATTGCTTGCCAGATCGTACATATGATGGTCTTTCATGGGGGCGTGGTACTTGAGACACATGGGTGTATTTTGGATGCCAGATTCTTGTACTTTTGTCTTATTTGGTTTGGGTGACCACGGGGGTGTGGTAGGTGAGACACGGCCCCGTGATTTTTGTCTCTGATTCTGCTATTTCTTTTCAGATTTTGTCTTTTCTTGAGAGGGTGACCACGGGGGCGTGGATCATGAGGCACGACCTCGTGTTTGATGTGCCGGATATTGCCTTATCTTGTAAAGGTGACCACGGGGGTGTGGTTACCGGAACATGGGGGCATGTTAAGCTGATAGATACACAATTTCTTTAATTTTCTTCGTTTTTCTTCGTGTATCCACTCGTTTCTTCATTTGAGGCTGGAATAAACCTAAAAGTAGAAAATAGCATAATAAGTAGCTATTTGAACTAAATAATATAATAAAAGATGATGCTTTGGAGATTATTTGATGCTTAAGAGATGTATATTTTTATATACATCAAACATCTCCACACTTGAACCTTGCTTGTCCTCAAGTAAGCTATCACAAAAAATCGGAAATAATTCACAAAACCTCATCAAACGAAATCGGAAAGTCGATCAGGTTCCCGGATTTGGATATCAACTCACATCTCAAGTTCAAATTTATATTTTTATAAAGTATTATTATAAGGTTTGAATAATTATTGTATTTAATTAGAAGACTAGTTGTTGTAAATGTTTTTAAGGGGTGTTCGGTTGGTAGAATTTGGTTTCATGTTACCCTAAAAGGGTTTACTCCATAGAATAGTAACCAACTTTCAAAGTTGTTCCAATTAGGTCACTGAAAAAAACTTTTGTTCCAATCAGGTCATTGATATTAAGAAGAAAAGATAAGATAAACACACCTGTGGTTGTTCGATTGGTATTGAAATCATGTCGTCGTCGTCGTTGGAGTCGCTGAGTTCTTGCTCAACACTGTTTGCTGAATCGGGTTCTTGATTCGACATCAATCTTGATTACGATATGTTCTTGATTCACAGTAGAGGGTTGATTGAAGAAGAATGTAGGGCTGATAGGATTACGATATGTTCTTGATTTGTAGAGGGTTGATTGAAGAAGAAGAAGAAGAAGAAGGTAGGGCTAATGGAAGTTGTAATCGTGAATTCGTGAGAATGAATACACGTTCTTTTTTCCAAAGATAAATTTATTTTATTATTTAAAAAAAACCTAGATTACCTGCTATCCAGGTAAAATATCTATTATTGAAACAAAAAAGAAACTTTAATGACCTGATTGGAACAAAAGTTTTTTTCAGTAACCTGATTGGAACAACTTTAAAAGCTGGTTACTATTATATGTATTATATGGAGTAATCCCTTTTTTAAATAATAAAATAAATTTATCTTTGGAAAAAAGAAACGTGTATTCATTCTCACGAATTCACGATTACAACTTCCATTAGCCCTACCTTCTTCTTCTTCTTCTTCTTCTTCTTCTTCTTCTTCAATCAACCCTCTGCAAATCAAGAACATATTGTAATCCTATCAGCCGTACCTTCTTCCTCTTCTTCAATCAACCCTCTACTGTGAATCAAGAACATATGGTAATCAAGATTGATGTCGAATCAAGAACCCGATTCAGTAAACAGTGTTGAGCAAGAACTCGACGACTCCAACGACTACGACAACATGATTTCAATACCAATCGAACAACCACAGGTGTGTTTGTCTTTTCTTCTTAATATGTTCACGCCAATTGCTCGATCAAATGCCATGAGCCAACCGTTATTAATGTTTTTTAATTATTGAAAACAAAAACCAAACCGTTAGAAATTAAAATCGATCCTTTACGGTTTGGTTTGGTTTCATCGTTTTCCTCCCACTGCTACATTCACTTATATCACTAACATTAAATGGTAATTGTTACTGAGAGTGCACGTTATTATTTATATTAATAGGAATAGAATAAATAGGAATGGCGATGATGGAGATGCAGTGGGTGTTAAATTTCTTAAATTATAGTTATGTTGGAGTAGATTTACCGATTGATATTGGTGAATTCTGATTAATACTAGAACATCAGTATTGTTACTTTGTTAGAATGTGAGATTTATTGATTATTGATTAGACAAATATTGCTAATTTGTTTCTGATCAGAACATCATAGATTTTAGTAAATTACATGTCTATTCTATTGCTATTTGAATAATTGCTAATTTGCATGTTATATTTTTATAATAGTTCAATGTCAAACCAAAACTAAGCTTACAAATTTTGTTATACTTTTACTAGTAATTCAATGTCAAACCAAACCCAGAAACTTATGTCAGCAACTGGTTTACAAAAGACATGTTTAAGGAAGCATATAGACATCGTATCAAACCGTTGAAGGGAAGTATGCATTGGCCTAAAACAGATGCTATTAAACCTCTACCTCCAAAAGAAAGACGAATGCCCGGTAGACCGACAGTGAAAAGGAAAGGAAACCCTTTAGAGAAAGAAAAGAAGAACAAAAAAGAAAAAAAGAACAAATATGTTGGAACTACTAGAAAAATGACTTGTCAAAACCACAAAGAAACTGGAAATAACATCAGGTCGTGCGCAAAGGAGAAAAAAGATCCACAACCAAAGGTGGCAAGAGCAAAAGCTAGAAATTAAAAAGGCAGATCCAAGAAGTGTGACCCGCGAGGGGGTAGAGTAGGCGAGTAACCTGGTTGGGCGCATTTTTGGTGTATTTCGTCTATGTTTGTGGGATATTTTGGTGTATTTTGACCCATTTGGGCATATCAGAATCGTTTGGATTTATTTTGGTTTATTTTGACATGTTAAGGTTTTTGGTGTATTTTGATCGTTTGAGCATTTTAGATATTTTTGTATACTTTGGTTTAGTTTGACATGGTAAAGTTGAAATTTTATCATTATTTAGTCATATGACAATATAATTAAAAGGATCGTAAGTTTTCAAATTTTTGTTAAAAATTTACTATTGTTTATAAAAGGCTGTAATATTTATATAGGAAAGTGGTGATTTTTTGCAATTTTCAAAAAAAATTCGAACATTTTTGCAATTTTTAAAAAAATTTTGCAATTAATTGCAATTTTTTGAATTTTTTTTTTCAATTTTTTGGAATTTTAAAATTATATTTCGCTTTTTTTTACTAATTTTCCCAACATTTAAAAGTTATTATGCAAAGTCAAAATATTAAAAAAAAAAAACGTAGATTACCTGCTATCCAGGTAAAATATCTATGATTGGAACAAAAAAGAAACTTCAATGACCTGATTGGAACAAAAGTTTTTTTTCAGTGACCTAATTGGAACAACTTTGAAAGTTGGTTATTATTCTATGGAGTAAACCCTTTAAAAAAAACCTAGATTACCTGCTATCCAGGTAAAATATCTATGATTAGAACAAAAAAGAAATTTTTATGACCTGATTGAAACAAAAGTTTTTTCAGTGACCTGATTGGAACAACTTTAAAAGCTGGTTACTATTCTATGAAGTAAATCCTTAATAAAAGGATAAAGAAAAATTTTGGGACCATATTTTCCTCATTAAATTATCTTATAAATTGATGTTTCTCGTCGAAAGCTAAAAATAATCTCGTTGGGCACCAAAATAATCTCGCTAGACGCCAAAATAATTTGGTCGGACGCTAAACTAATCTCTCCATGCGCCAAAATAATCTCTTCGAACGGTAAAATAATCTCGTTAGGTTCCAACATAATCCCGTTGGAAGACAAAACAATTTTGTCATTTTTAGAATCCCATGGTATCCATGGATTAAGAAATTGAAAAATGAAAAATTGAAAACCTGTTGGACAGACGGTGACACACCTGTCCGTTCACCTAAAATCGGCGAACCTTCGCAGATAGGAATTGTAGGAATCTCGTTGACTCTGGAATGTTAATAAAAAGGACAAGCGGACCAACAACTTAGGACAAATGACAGAATCTCACTAACAAAAATTCTCGTCGAGTTAATGATTAAAAGTCAGCGGGTCAACATGATCTAGCATGGACATTTTGAGAAAAGGTTAAATGGACATTCTCTTGATGCTACTAGTCAAATGGATATTTTTGTTTATTATATCCTATGTGCGGAAGCGTGTAAAATCATTGCTCGAATTGGATCGTTCATCGCGTATTCACCCTTGAAGGGTATAGATGGATGTGGGGTGTGATAAACCAAAAAAAAGATGTTGTGATGTACTTGTAACCGCATGATTTAATAAACATGGCCGAATGATTGCATCATCATTACATACACACATACATACACGCTTACGCATGGGCCACCAAGGTGTGCACCCCTTGGTGTCTTCTCACACTCTAGAAAACACACACATCAACAGATAAACTAAAATAAATGAACTAATCATCTATTTATACCAGTCTAAGTGTCTTGGTTTTCAAGTCATTCGCCCTTGGTGAAAAACCAATGAAATATCATAAACCCACTTATTTCACCCGATCGTCTTTCAGTTACTTATTCCTTTTCATCATTGACTTGCAATTAATATTTAATATAAACTAGTATTGATTTGACGCGTCGGTTTAAAATATAAAACCCAACATATTGTCCCTTATTTATTCTTGTTGTTAGGCGTAGTCGTCCAATGTCTTTTATATGGTTAGTTCTTCATAGTTACCCATGCGTATCAATAAGTCGTATGCGAGGTCTTTATCAGAGAGTGGAAACGATCCTCTGGTGATACCTCTATAATATGTATTTGTTTCTTGATTGGTTTTACTTCTTCTAGAGTTATAACGTGTTGAATATGTCCCACCGCTTCCAAGTGATTGTCCCTTCAAGAAAATGCACATTTCCATTACGGTAGGAGTAAGTCTTGTTTTTCTAATTGATAACACTCTGCCACTAGTAGATAAGCCCGGTTCCAAAGCTACCGTAGAAGCTTGGTCAATCTCGAGCCATGAGGGCTAGATTGGAAACTGAGTTTTCCTTCCACCAAGCCAAAATATCAAAATTTACAAACTCCTTGGGACCTGTAACATTCGTTACTTTTCAAACCCGAAAACCGACCCATTTCAAAATTTTTGGTTTTGTTTATATATTTATTTTCGTTTCATGATATTCTCGATGATTAACGGTTATCGATTGTTTGTTTGCTATACGTTTTGTTCAACTATCGAAACCCCGGGATTTAAAGTTTAATGTTTAATCAATTCGCAAACTATACAGGCATGTTATGAAAATGTCCAAGTTATATAAATTCTATTTTATTTGTATCACCTTTCAAAGTACAAGCTCCAATTAGTAAATTTAATTTTATTTTCTGTTTTAAAGGGAAATGAAAAGGCAGGGACTGAACCTGAAAATTTCATTTAAAATATAACATGGATCCACCCCTTGCACCCGTAATTCCGGCGACCTTTAAAAGTCAACCAAAAACGCGTTTAAGCTCCAATTAAATCTTGTAACATCTTTCTCCACTAACGACGACTAATAACCAAAGACTATAACGCATTATCACGGCTTAATTTGTGCGCATTAGACCCGTAACCGAAATTTGAATTAATTTCATTAAACGTTAAAAGCTCCAATTGACGCTATAAAACGGACCCAAACAATCATCTAAACTTGTCCCAATATTCAATTTAATCTAATACTCTCTCTAAATCCGAGAATCTACCCGTCAAAATTTATTTTTCCGACGACCATGGTTCACTCTCTTCCCGTCACACTAACAGGTAATACTTACATGATTTATGAACGTTTTTCAATTCTAATCAAAAGCCCTAACCTAATTTCTTCATACATGGGACGGTTTAAAGGAATTGAAATCTAGGGTTTATGGGGGAAGATGATGAACATGTTAATATAATATTTATATTTTTGTTTCTATTAAAAAATACTATTCGCATTCTAGTCAAGTGGTTAGACAAGTTTCCTGGTAAACCACAGACCCAGGTTCAAATCCGTGTCAAAACAGTTTTGTTATTATTATTATTATTTTTTAAACCATTTATTTATTATATAAAAATCAAAATAATTATTTAAAAACCATAATAAAATAATAAAATCACTTTTAAACCAAATAAAATTTTATAAATTAAATATAAGATATATTTCATCACTTTTCTGTTTAAAACCCAAACTTTCGTTTTCGTAAACCGTATTTAAAATTTGTTCTTTAATCAAAACGTAAACTTTAACTCTTTAAAAATTATTTTGTTGAAACCGTTAAAATATAAATTCAACTCGTAATCGTTAGTCCAAGTTTTAAGAACATCTAGCTTCATATTCCTTTCCATTAAAATATTCATATCATAATAATAACTGAATTTTCGTTAAAATGTGCAATATTATTATTATAATCCCAAAAGCTTTAAACTTAGTAAAAATAACAATAGAATGCCAATCAATTCTTAAATAAGTTTACCATAATAACGTCGTTATAATTAGCCGTTAAATTTTGTGTTTATTCTTATTTATAGTTCGTACAAATCATTTGCTTCGGTTTCGTTATCGTGCTTACGGCTTTTATTTCATGTTTACCTACAATTTCAAGGTAAGTTCTTCATAACCCCATTTTAACGCTTTATAATATTTTGGGGGTAGCACGTCACAAGTTTTTCTTTCGTTAGTTATGTGCTTGTTTACAAACCGATTCACTTATATCGTACATGTTAATATACGTGAACTTGCTTGCAACGTGTTTATTGTTTTATCGGTGGAAGTTACGCAAACGCAAACGCATACACATAGTGGGAGGGTTCGACGGGACGTACCCGCGCCGTCTAACGTTACGACTTCGGTTGTTTACGTAAGGTGGTTCTCATTTCCCCGACTTCTACGGCTTCGGCTAAATGAACTGGAGGACAGCACTATTTGATTTCATTTACATTATGTTTGAATATACATTACATGACGATCGTTGCATTGCGCCTTTTATATATATATATATATATATACGCAAAAAAACTTATAAAAACTCACCAACATGTGTTGTTGACAAAAGGTATTATTTTAAACGTGCTGCAGGTTGATACGATGAATTGCTAAGGATGAAGATCATTAGTATACCTTAGGTTATTTAAATAAAGAACTTATTTGTGATTTGATGAAGTGTTTATTGTTCCTTTTACTTTTATGAACAATTTGTGTACTTGCTATGCTATGCTATGAAATAAATATAACTAATGTCGCTTTAATAGCGTTACGAGCTTATGAGTGATCTGTACGTTACATCCGGGTGTATTCCGCTTAAAGCCTGGGTGTTACAGGACCAATACCACAAAAAATCCGTTCAACTACACCTGCCGAGCCTGCTACTTGAAGTGTTACCTCGAGAACGTTTACTGTTATCATTTCTCTAATTGCTATATAAATTAATCCAAACTAGTGCTGTTAACTACTTTATCCTGCGGCCATTGAATCGTGTATAGGAAAACATGGGAGGTAGCTTGGTTAATATTTTTGTAATTTTGTTAACATCGGTCGTATCATTTGTTTAAAGAAATCGATTTACTATTCATCCTCTTCTAATATGTTACAAGTTAACCATAGTTCAACAAAAACTATAGAATTCATGGGATAATAACCCCTGATAGTTTTGTAGTTGTGGTTAAAAAAAAAAAACATAATCACCTCACTTGTTTTGTACATGTTAGTCAACCTTAAAAACCAGAGAACTAGTGGTAAAGAATGAAAACCAAAACAAAAGGGAAACTTAAAGGATGCCGAGTGTTACTTTTAAATGTTAAGAATGTAAACCGAAAGTAGGGATAAACATAAAATGATGAATTCTATAATACTAGACAATCTTGGGATTCAAACCAGGTTGTTTCTGTTAGGGATTCGGGTATTGCAAAACATACACAAACACAAATAATCTGCAAGAGAAAAACAATAAACGAAGATGACACACGAGATTTACGTGGTTCGGTCGCCTGACCTACGTCCACGGGCTGCAACCAGGATACTTTTATTATTGTCTCTGCCTTACTCGTGATGAGGAATTACAAGTACAAGATATTATTTATAATAACAAGATTAGGGTTAACAACTTGTTCCCTAAGAAAACAATAATGGGCTATAATCAAATAATATGGGCCAGGCCTGCCACTAGTCTTCATTTATTAATCTGCCACAAAATATGTCTTCTAACCCGGGCGCAATTAAGCCTCCATAAACCCAACAATTTCTCACTTGGAGGCTTGATAATCTTCAAACTGCCTTCCACTATGATCATTGTATCTCTTGTAATCTTCCTCGTCTTCCTGGTTGCATCTGCCTTCTCATCAGTTAACCTGGAGGCCCGTTGAAGCTCCCCCGAGCTCCAACACATCAGTCATGGCTACAACTACCACCGACTCGTTCTCTATCCCTACCGGCTCCCACTTACACAAACTGCCGAAAACCT
Source organism: Bidens hawaiensis (assembly GCF_021521415.1). Taxonomy (NCBI): domain Eukaryota; kingdom Viridiplantae; phylum Streptophyta; class Magnoliopsida; order Asterales; family Asteraceae; genus Bidens; species Bidens hawaiensis. Next base: position 3,373,590 of record NW_027491069.1, on the reverse strand, counting down.
GGAATACCTTGAGAACAAACAACACTCTCCATATTAAGCAGGTAATCTTCTGGAGAGACTTTAACCGCTGAAATACCGATTCTCTTAACCCACTGTCTGGTAAATTTGGCTAAAGCTTTGATTGGTCGACTGCTAGTGCTCCCACTGCCATGAAAACCCCTGACTGGTTTCTCTGAACCTCTTCTAGCACGTTCAACCTGAATTTGACCTGTGGCTCTGGGTTTATCTCCTGCAAAACAAACCTTCTTCTGCCCACTAGACTCTGTGAACCGGACTTTGGTCTTCTTCTAAACTAGGTCGGTCACTCCCTCAGACGATAAAACTGACCATATACAACGAACCCCTCTTTCTTCCTCGAGCTATGACAAGATTTCCCTTAACAACTTTCCACTGCCCGTTCCCAAATTTAACCTCATGTCCCTGTTCATCCAACTGCCCAATAGAAATCAACTTTTTCTTTAAGCTTGGAATCACTATGACATCCTTCAAGGTCCATGAACCGGCTGAAGTAACTAAATTCATGTCACCCATGCCCGTAACATCAAGAACATCATTGTTCGCCAGTTTAACCTGGCTAAAATCATCTTCCTTCAAATTCTGCAATGCTTCACTGCTGTGGGTAGCATGAAATGAAGCACCAGAATCCATGACCCACGAATCAACATTACCCTCAACACTAAGAACTAAAGCCTCGTCCTCTGAGTATTCTTCTGCTGTGTTGACTTCTTTCTTTTCATTCTTATCATTCGAACACTGATTCCTAAAGTGTCCCGTCTCGTTACAGTTCCAACATACCACATCCTTCCGAGTCCTAGACTGACTCCTTTTCCTGTTCCCGCTGCCACTACCTCTGTTATTTTTTCTTCCTCTGCCGACATGCATTAAATCACCCGATGATTCACCTGAATTTCTTCGTCTGACGTCTTCGCTTAAAATAAGATCCCGTATCCCATCAAAAGTGAATTCACTGGTAGAACTAGTAATTGCTGTAACAGTTCCCGACCAACTATCTGGCAAAGATGATAACAGTATTAGAGCCTGAACCTCATCCTCGAATTTTATACCAACTGACCCAAGTCTTAACAAAATCGAGTTTAAGTTGTTGATATGCACTGTAACTGAACTTCCTTCTTTCATCTTCGTATTCACCAATTCACGAATCAGGAAAACCTTATTAGCTGCCGAAGGCTTCTCGTACATATTAGACAATGCATTCATTATCCCACGCGCCGTGGTTTCCTTCAAGATGTTGAACGCAACATCCTTCGATAACGACAATCTAATAACTGCCTTGGCTTTCTTATCCAAAGTTTCCCACTCGTCTGGTTGTATCTTCTCTGGTCTTTCACCCAATACCATGTCTAAATCTTTCTGAACTAGCAAATCCTCCATTTGCATTTTCCACCAACCAAAGTCTTTACCATTAAACTTTTTAATCTGAAGTTTCCCGTTCTCAGCCATTACTCAAACTAAGAATTCCTGACTTTGGATATAGGTAACAATATCAAGAAAAACTCGGACAAACAATATAACCCCCGAAAATCACCACAAAATCACTCGGCTAAACTGCCCGACAAACGCCAAAAAAACCCGATGATCAAATCTCTGGTTTCTTTCTGATCAAGAAATTGCTAAAGAACTAAAGCAAATAAACTATGATATTGCTTTTCGTTTCTGGTCAACTATGGTGATAGTAGGTTATATCAACATCACAAAAAAAAAGGAATGATATAATAATAAAAATAATCACTAACTATTATTTTTGTGTGGCGGCTGTATCTTCTTCTCTTTTCTGATGCAAACGTGAGCGACCGGAATATTACGAACAAAACCGTGTTGATGGTCCGCTGCCAAAAAACACAACCCCTATTCGAACCAAACAACTTCTCTCGCGTCGTGCTTCGTTCGTGTGTAACCGTAACATCGACTCTTGATACCACTTGTTAGGGATTCGGGTATTGCAAAACACACACAAACACAAATAATCTGCAAGAGAAAAACAATAAACGAAGATGACACACGAGATTTACGTGGTTCGGTCGCCTGACCTACGTCCACGGGCTGCAACCAGGATACTTTTATTATTGCCTCTGCCTCACTCGTGATGAGGAATTACAAGAACAAGAAATTATTTATAATAACAAGATTAGAGTTAACAACTTGTTCCCCAAGAAAACAATAATGGGCTATAATCAAATAATATGGGCTAGGCCTGCCACTAGTCTTCATTTATTAATCTGCCACAAAATATGTCTTCTAACCCGGGCTCAATTAAGCCTCCATAAACCCAACAGTTTCACACACAACCCTACACCTTAACCATTTGGCGTAGCATCTGAGTGTCACTTCACTTAAGAATATTTGGATGATGGAACAATTACGCTTCACATATTAGAACACAAAGTTAGCTCATGCATTTATGATGTCTTATATCAACGTCTAGTCAATTCCACTTGTGACAAACTTGCATTATTAGCATCTATACTCTGACTGGACATGAAGTATAAGATAGTAAATCAACATAACCCGATAATGTAATTGGCTCGTAGGCGTTGCCTAGTTATTAATCCCAATATGAATTGAAACAAATATAAATTTGGAATTTGCAATTGGCTGTTTTTCTTATTCGTTTAGTATTGATTGGCATATATAGTCGATGTGCAGATGTGATGGTTCTAAACAAACCACCACAACCCTTCGGTACTTTTGCATAATACATCACTTGGTACTTGGTTGGTTACCAAGTTAGAAGTTTGACCCTTCTAAGTACTTCATTAATTATCAATTACTAACTAAAACATACTTTGACACTTTGACATAACTAACCTTTAACTTTACATGGGAGGGATTAATATTTAATGGTAGGGATATGTCGAAACACATAGTACTCATGTCCATATATATTTTGTAATTTTTGTGGTCGTTATAGAATTGACACAAAATTTCTCTCCTAATTGTCTCTAGTAATTGCAACTAACAACCTTGTGTGCTAGCTAAATATATTTAGGTTGTTGTTTTAAGTGTTAAACCAAAGAAACTCTACAATATGTGTTCTATATCGGTTGCAACCCTTTTCATAATTGTTGTAACATGGGACTTAACAGATTTTATTCCTATCAAGATCAATAAGTTTATGCCGTATGGTGGCGCATAAAGGGGGTCTGAGGTGGCCACACTGTTGAACACCACACCTAGGGGTGTTCATCGTGTTAACTCAATCGGGTTTCAGGTTAATCGGATCGGGTTAGTCGGTTTTATTTTGTAAAAAAATATCTAACCCGCAACCCGATTATATTAAGGTTCATGTTAGTCGGGTTCGGGTTATTCGGGTTTCAGGTTAATCGGTTCGGGTTAGTCGGGTTAACCATGTTACTTTATAATATTAAGTTGATCGATATTTGTGTTTGTTGCTTGTGGGCTACAAAAATTATCATTCCACTCAATTTTCAATTTTTTTCACAAGCAATTATCATATAATTACATATAGACCTATAAATGAACTGACCGGACATTAACAAAGGTATATCCGTGTTTATTCATTTAACTTTAAATGAAGAGACAAACACTTAATTGAATAAATATTTGTGTTCATGTTCATTAGTTAAAAAATAAACATGTTCGTGTTTGTTTATGTTCGTTCATTTATAATCTAAACGAATAATTCACGAACATAAACGAACATAATTAAAAAATGTAAACGAACATGAGGAACATATATGTACATACATTAAAGAACACAAACATACATAAATGAACATCAATGAACGCATTTAAATGAACACAAACAAATAAATATAAACCATATTAGGGTGATATTTCTAAATGCAAATAATATTTAATAATTTTCTATTAATATGTAAACAAACGCAAACAAACTTAAATGAAGGATCATCAACGAATGTTCACAGACATAAATGAATGAGTGAAACATGTGTTCATGTTCGTTCATTTAATTAAATGAACACAACATAAATAAACTTCCCGCCGAATGGTTCATGAACAAGCAGAATAATTAACTACTCATAAAACTTACAATAGTGACTTTTTAGTGCTTATTTCACCTTTTCATCATTGTATTTGAAGTTAATTAAGTATCACCACTTAATACTTTTTGACCCTATTAACGCGACCCTAATTAGCTTATTCGGGTTTAGGTTAGATCAGGTTAATCGGGTTTGGGTATTTTGGACACCCCTAACCACACCCGTCCCTTATGATCCTGGTGTGTGGAGGATTCTCATGGAAATTTCCACGGAGTGGAGAGCTACGTGGGAGACAAACTGTATTAATATATATATACTTTTATTTCTATTTTTGTAGGGACAGGTAGGAATGGAGATGAAGATTATACATGTATCTTATAAGAATTTAAGATTTGTACAGACGAGATAGGAAAACTATTAATCTTGTCTTCTTGCGAAAATGTTTCTTAAATGCGTCTTGAGAGACGGAATTCAAAAGACACTTTTTTTTAAAAACTTAAGAATTTGAACAGACCCGATATAGAAAACTTAAAAATACCGTCTGATAAGACTGCTTTTGATCAGAAGATTTGAAGAAAATATGGAAGACTTCCTAAACTTTTTAAACTTTTTGGCCGGATTTGACATCTTTATACGTGCCAGATTTTAATTAATCTAGAAATTTCGTCGGAATGTTACCCAAAGTTCGTCCCAGTCTAAATTCTTTTGTCCATTTTGAGAATATTAAAGATTAGTAGACCATTTTCCATTTCCTCTCTCTTCAAATGGTCCATTTTGAAAATTTTCCGTAACTTTTTTTTTGTGTATGCGTTTTTTTAAACGGCTCTAGTTTAGTGTTTTTTATTAGCTGTTATTTAGTATTTTATTATTATTATTATATAATGTATTTAATTATTAATTAGCATAAATTCTTTATCTAAGCTACAATTATGTTTTTCAGGTTGAGTTATTCTACAAATATTAATATAAATGAGAAGTGCGAAAAATCATAGTTAATTAACATATGTTAAGTGGGAACCAAAGGGAATAGAGTATAATGAAAACCACATATTACATAATGACATGAACGTAATACACACGTAATACTCCTTTTCTCAAATTAAATGAATGTTACATGTCAAACCTGAACAAAAGATAATGAACGTATTACACAATGACTAAAATACAATGATAATTAAAAGGATAAATGATGAGCACAAAGACACAATAACAAACAAAAAGACACAATGACGTAATCTTTGTTTTAGTTTTTATCTTTAATATGAGTACCAATTGAAAAACACAATAACCAAAATCCATAGCACAATGTATAGAAAAACCCAATTAAAAAATACAATGAACAACCAATAATACAATATATAAAACCCACTATCTTTTTTTAATTTTTATATAAAAATATGATACTCATATTAAAGATAAAAAAACACTTATTATCATGATGATTTTTTTTAAATGTTGTATGAAAGGTTATGGACGTTTTAAAATGAAGGAGGTAATTAATATGCGTATTGCACGTAGATAGAGAAAGTCCTCAAAAGTGAGTTATTACCTTTATGTTCTTCTCATTAATTTTTCCTCTTAAATTAATCTCTACAATTCAAATATAAAATTAATAGATTAGATTTCCTTTTAACATTCTCTTTTTTGTTGTCCATCATATTTTAAAGTTATTGTATAAAGGAAAGTTTTCCTTAAGAAGTTTAAGCATAAAACTGTTATTCGTATTTATAAAATAAAAATGAGGTGAAGGTTAAAACTCAAGTGGAAGGTCAAGCCACCTCCAAATGTGTGAAAACTATGTGACAAGTTGTGCTAAAATGGGAATGAGGATCCACAAAGCTTCCACGGTTTAACCTACGGGCCATGGGTTATACTTTCCTTAGAGCATTTCTATTCAACTCTTTATTTCCATCTCTATAATTATATTAAAAACACCATCTTTTCTCTCTTATTTTTAATTAAATAATACTTTTTTATACTTTTATCATTACCTTTTTTCTCTCATTTACTCACAACCACTTTCAAAAACATTAAAAAATTATAGAGATGAACAGTGCGCTTCTTCAAATTTAACCATTAACAGTAACATTTTTTCTCTCCTCCTCTCACAACCATTTTTAACTATCTCTAAAAAATAGAGTACCCACTCACGTAACTTAAAGAATCCATTAGGAATGCTCTTAGATCTAGAAGTCCAGCAATTTTCATGGAAAACGTAGAGGCGCCATCAACACATGGGCCCACCCCATAATTTTAATTATAAGGACCATTGGTTAACTTTTCTTGGATGAATGAGTCCAAGAGAAAACTTATGAAACAGAGAGTTTGATATAGACGGCTCATCCAGCAAGAAAACGGTTAGTCACCAACTAATTCCTTAATTGCCGTGTGACCCAGGATACGGGGAATCACATACCCACTAGGCAACGGGGGCATAAAAAGCTTGATGGAACCATTTTCCTCATTGTGTGCCATTAATTTCATAATCACATAAAAAGATGGTGAATGCAACCTCTGCAATTAATAGCTCACTTATTAACGTACATGTACTATGTAGCATGTAGGGGTATGGTACTAAACCCGGCTTACGACCTTAATTTATTATGTTTGGTTTATTTTATTATATGGACTAATACAATATTATTGGGCTGAGGGGGTTTTGTGGAGGTAACCCTAACTGGGCTAGGCCCATTAGGGTACCATGATGGTGGCCATGAGGCTCCCTATATAAGGAGGTCTCCACCTCCTTATTAAGGGTCGTTGTTCTCAATAAGAGCCACCACCATAACCATTTTTGTGTCTGTAAACAAAAGATCCTAGAGATTTCTTAGCAGTCACCTCCACAGCCCCCAAAAACCACGGCAGATCTGAGCGGAAGAAGATCGAGTCGTGGTTCGTTCATCTCGAAGACCGGAGAACATCGTCATGGATCAGGTCAGATTCATTCCATGTTTCTTCATTGGCGCCATCCGTGGGACGGCAATGAACCGCACCTCAATCTTCTCGTTTTCATGCCTGATCTGTGTTTCTGGAGTGACGCAGGTCAGATCTGGTTCTAATTCCTTCAGATCTGATTCCGTTTGAGCAACAGTTAAGTTCGATATTCTTGTTCGTCTCTCTAGATCTGCGTTCATACGCAATGGGTGCCGGATCCAGATCTGATTTTTCAGTGTTCAATGCTGGAATAAGTTCTAGATCTATGGTCACAAAGCAAAAATTGGGTGTAAAAAAGGAATACACAGAGTGACAGGCTGTGTACAGCCTCAAAATAATATACAGACTCCGCCGCCATGCATGCGCGCCCGCGAGTCACCACTCCGACGCCATGCATGTGCCCCCGCGGAAACCACTATGTGGGTCGTAAGACGACTCCATTTCTTCGTTTTGCAAAGAAGACTCCACCGCCATGAACTCGCGCCCGCGGATCCTTACTCCGTAGCCATGCATGCGCGCCCGCGGAAACCACCATGTGAGTTCGAAAGACGACTCCATGCCTTTGGTTTTGCGCAGAAGACTTCGCCGCCATGCATGCGCGCCCGCGAGTCACCACTCCGCCGCTATGCGAAGGCACTGCGGAGGATCAAGATTCTGCTACCATGCATGCGCACCACCGGAGATCAAGTCTCCGCTTCCATGCATGCGCTGTGCCGAAGATCAAGACTTCGCCACCATGCATGTGCGCCCACGAGTCACCACTCCTCCGCCATGCATGCGCACTACCAAGGATCAAGATTCCGCTGCCATGCATACGCGCCATCGGAGATCAAGTCTCCGCTTCCATGCATGTCAACACCAACCAACCACGTGCATTGACGATTCGTTTTAACCAAAGGGATGGAATTTCGCGCAACGCGCATACAAGAAAAGAAAAAGAAAAAACAAGCCCTATTGAAAAAGCAAACTATTAAGTCTAATATCTATCTTACCTCGCTCGCGCGAGACAAGACACACATTAGACTGGGGGGGCTTGAAGGGGTATGCACCCGCCTTAACATCGAGCGGGGCGGGTCAACCCACAAGATATAGACAAGAGGCTTGAAATCAGGATGTCATGAAGACACAAAGCCAAAACCTATGCGCAAGCGCATGAAACATCTGCGCGTGGCGCATATCACATATGCTCACGCATATCACATATGCGCGTGGCGCATATCACATATGCTCACGCATATCACATATGCTCACGCATCACATATGCTCACGCATATCACATCTGCGCGTGGCGCATATCACATATGCTCACGCATATCACATCTGCGCATGAAACATCTGCGCGTGGCGCATATCACATGCACACAACACACATTTAGTGTGAGAATAAAGAGAAGACCTTGCGCATCCCCGAGATAGGCGCATAAAGGCCGCGCGTAAGCGACACACAACAAATGAGACAATAGTCTAATCCAAATCAGGACAAGGACAACCATGATTGTACTCATCAGACAACCTTCCAGAAGGTATCTTTTAAGGAATAAAGAATGTGCTGATGTTGACAGCTGCCAATGAAGGGTGGACAACTCAGCAAAGCCCATGTGCCACCGCGTGATGGCACATGGGTCAGGTGAAATACCTTGGTCAGAGAATAATCAATGAAAAAGAACCAGGTGTCCTAAGTACACGTGGCGCGAAGCAATAGGAGGAGGCCAAAAAGGCCCTAATTGGGTCTGAGCACAATCATTGGAAACCCTAATACTATAAATACCACACCACCTCCACAGTTGGAGCCTATGCATGCGCACCCGCGAATCCTCACTACGCTGCCATGCTTGCGCGCCGTGAATCAACATTCTGCTGCCATGTATGCGCATCCGCGGGTCCTTAGTATGCCGCCATGCATGCGCGCTCAATTCCCGCCATGCATGCGCACTCAACTCTCCGCCATGCATGCGCGCTCAACTCTCGACATGCATGCGCGCTCAACTCTCGACATGCATGCGCACTCAACTTTCTGCCGCTATGCATGCGCGCCCGCGGATCACCACTCCGCCGCCATGCATATGCGACCTTGGATCACCATCCCGCGCACATGGAACGCAGCACAACTTAGAAAATGTTTCATGTAAAAGTTGTCAAGTTCGTAATCAAGGCCTTTTTTAAGCCATTATGAATAATGATACGCTCTATTTTTTCTTAATATGCCTTCTATTACTTTTTGCATACATGTTTCACACTTCCTTTTATTAATTTGAGCAATATGACAACATTGTATTGACATCAAACTAAAAATAAAACGAAGTAAAACATACATGCGCGAGCTTCAAGCTCAGATGCGTTAACGAGTTTTAACTCTAAAACGTCAGGGCCTTAGCCCAATAATATGAGCCTTAGCTCAAATTACTCATAGCATCCATCCTACGTATTGCGCAGCTGGACCATAAAAATACCTAAGCACAACTAAGGTAAAGCACATGCCAAAGCATAGTTGTTAAGGTCTCAGGTCGGGGCCGCGCATGGGATTATAATGGATATAGGCAGAGTAACACATACTGACACGTAAAGGCTAAAAAACTCATTCATAATTCCCTATAATAAATGCACGATAATGTTGCGCAAAAGAGGAATAATGAAATGCCAAGACACGTGTCAGCATATTCAGAATATCGCAAAATAACTTGAAATATGACAACTGTTAAGGATTAAGTAAAAATAATTTCCTTACAACCTTGTTCAAGTTTCAATGTCGTCAGGAGTAGGTCCTTTGGCCACGCCAGAGCCGCTGGCAGAGATAGCGTTGCCCGCGCCATCATCATTGCCACCAGTCTCTTCACATTCATCAAGTAATTTCTTTAAAGCGCCAAGATCGGGCTGGTCAGCAAGCGTGGCTATCTGCGCGCTTAACTCCCGTCATGCATGCGCGCGCTACTCCCCGCCATGCATGCGCGCTCAACTCTCCGCCATGCATGCGCACGCAACCCTTCGCCATGCATGCGCGCTCAACTCCCGCCATGCATGCGCGCGCAACTCCCCGCCATGCATGCGCGCTCAACTCTCCGCCATGCATGCGCACGCAACCCTTCGCCATGCATGCGCGCTCAACTCCCGCCATGCATGCGCGCTCAACTCTCCGCCATGCATGCGCGCCACCGGAGATCAAGTCTCCGCTTCCATGCATGCGCAATACCGAAGATCAACACTTCGCCACCATGCATGTGCGCCCACGAGTCACCACTCCGCCGCCATCCATGCGCACTACCAAGGATTAAGATTCCGCTGCCATGCATACGCGCCATCAGAGATCAAGTCTCCGCTTCCATACATGCACACCGTTAAGGATCATCTACCACATCCGCCGAGGAGCCGCGCCTCTAACTCGTTAGATTCACGGAGTCCGCTTGTCTGCACCGCGCTTGATAAAAAGCAAATTTTACAAAGTATAAAATGTCCAAGAAAGTTTATACACGTGCGAAGGAAAAACCTGTAACACCCCGACCAAAGGCGGATTATACATCGGGGCGCCACATATTGTTTCATTACTCGTGACACTATTGGGTGTCAATATTTAATAAATACATTCATTCGCGCACGCGCAGGGTAAACACAAGATAACATAAATCATCATAAATCAATATATTATAAATCATAATAATAAAACAGCAATAACTTGTCTTGATACATTTTAATCTAGGTCCAAAATAAAGAAAACTTCCTAGGTGTCCACAAGCTCCAAAACAGCTACTGCAAACCTGAACATGTGTTAAAATAAACGTCAAACACTTGCGTGTTGGTGAGAAATCAAGTTTAATACAATACATAGATAACAATAAATCTGCGCGCAACATGTGTATGTCTGGTTTTCAACAAGGGTGTAATCTGATCGGGACCAACTCTAAGATTCATAAGACTGCCAGTGCTCACAATTGAGCTCACAAACAAGACAAACTGTGCATGTGCAAACAAAAGAGAAAATCATAAACGATAGTTCTCCCGTGTTCATCTAATGGTACCATGAGAACTGCGGAATAGACCGACAAGACGGTTAATGATCCACACATACAAATAAACAGCCAAGTCTACGTCTTCAACACATGGGATACTGCGCGACTAAAGTTCATAAACAGTTTAAGACTCTAAGTTTGTATGAACACATGAACATCCCAAAACATTAAAAGCAAAAAGGGATTAGGTACGAGATTACTCACTTGATAAACGATGCGGTGTAAGATAAAGCAAGAACCAACTTTAAACAAGCACAAGTTAACCTATAATTAAGATTATTGTTTTAATGATTTGCTTTAAGTCTTGATTATAAGTTAGCATAATTAATAAGTAAATTATTATATATAATATATATATATTACCGGAAAAGCAGGGCAGAACAGGGAGGAAGACGGAGGCAGAGAGGAAGACGGCAGAGAGAGCAAGGAGCAAGAGAACAGGAGAGATTAAGTGTTTTGTGTGTGTAGTGTTAAAATATTATTATTATTTATAGGAAAACCCTAGGAGACATAATCCCTAGAAAAGGGGAAAAGATCTTTAACAGGATCAAGCAAAAGATATCAAAAAGCATAAGAATCCAAAAGCAAAAGATATGGAAAGGTATGGCAGCTGCAGAGGCAAGATAAAGCTGACAGGGAACAGTAAAAAAAAAGGCATGGGCGGTTCAGATAAAGGTACAGGTCAGGCATGGAAAAAGCAGATCTCCAAAGATAATGTCAGTCACTTTTTCTGCCAACCAATGGGGTTGGTGCGCATGCTGCGCCGAAAGTAACTTTTCAGACATAAAGCAGATTAGGTCAACGGCTCAAAAGATAAGACAACACAAAAGCAAACGGCTAGATTAAACAGAAGAAAACTCAAAGGGTTTAGCGCGAGAAGGCTGGAGCGCGAAGGCAGACACAGAAGGTCAAGAGAGCGCGAGCGCGAAGGCAGACAGAAACAACCTTAACGCGTCGCGGAAAGAACTACATTTCTAAGCGCGCCGCGGGAAGAATCACATTTCTTAGCGCGCCGCGGGAAGAACTATAATTCTTCGCGCGTCGAGGGATGAACTACGATTCTTAGCGCGCTGCGAGAAGAACTACAAATCCTTAGCGCGCTGCGAGAAGAGTTCGTCTCGCGTAACGCTGAAACAGGTGGTCTTCACGCAGGATTCCTTGTAAGGGGTCTGGCGCGTGGAGCTGCGCAGACAACCTTAGGCGGGAAGGAACAAAGGACAAGCAAAGAGTTAGAAGAAAAAGAGGGAAACAAGGCTTAAGGGCGGGACGGCGACAAGAGGGAAAAGAAGGCGGAAAGAGAGAAGGAGAGGGACGGGATGGCGGAAAGAAAGAGAGAGAAAGAGGCGGGAAGGAAAACATTATTATTAAAAATAAAGTATAAGTATAAATAAATATTAAATCATAAAAGAAAGAGATCGGGTAAGAGAAACGGGTACCTGGGTCGGGTCGGATCGGGGCAGATGTCACAGTCTCCCCTACTTTAAGAAATTTCGTAACGAAATTTATCTCGAAGTAGGTTGCGCAGAGAACAGGTGCGGGTACTTGATCTTCATTTGATCTTCCCTTTCCCATGTAAACTCGGCTCCGCGCCTGGACTCCCAGCGAATTTTCACGATAGGGATACGACTGCGCTTGGTTTGCTTAACCTCGCGATCCATAATCTCAACAGGCTTCTCAACGAAATGCATAGATTCATCAACTTGAACTTCATCAAGTGGAATGTGAAGGTTCTCGTCCGCTAAACACTTCTTGAGATTGGATACATGGAACGTTGGATGCACATTACTGAGCGCGGGTGGCAGGTCAAGTCTGTAGGCAACTTTTCCCACACGCGCGAGAATCTTGAATGGACCAACATAACGAGGAGCAAGCTTACCTTTCTTCCCAAAGCGGACAACACCCTTCCAAGGCGACACTTTGAGGAGAACAAGATCACCAACTTGAAATTCGAGAGGCTTTCGTCTGCGATCTGCGTAACTCTTATGTCGGCTTCTAGCAGTCAGCAGATGATCACGGATCTTGGCGATTTTATCGGTTGTCTCTTGAACAAGTTCGGGTCCTGTGATTTGAGCTTCTCCCACTTCGCTCCAACAAATCGGGGAGCGGCACTTACGACCGTAAAGTGCTTCAAATGGGGCCATACCAATACTGGAATGATAGCTGTTATTATAAGAGAACTCGATCAAAGGCAGGTGCGAATCCCAATTACCTCCAAAATCAAGAACACAAGATCGGAGCATATCCTCAAGAGTTTGAATAGTTCGCTCAGACTGACCGTCAGTCTGAGGATGATATGCCGTACTCATGTCCAAGCGAGTTCCTAGCGCAGATTGGAGAGATTTCCAAAAGCGAGATATAAAACGGCCATCGCGATCGGATATGATGCTCAAAGGAGTACCATGGCGGCAGACAATTTCCTTGACATAAAGCTGCGCGAGTTGCTCAACACGGTAGTTTTCACGAATGGGCAGAAAGTGAGCAGACTTAGTCAAACGATCCACTATTACCCAAATGCTATCATGTTTGCTTGCTGTCAAAGGTAACTTGGTAATAAAGTCCATCGCTACACATTCCCATTTCCACGTAGGAATTTCTGGTTGTTCGAGCAAACCAGATGGGCGTTGGTGTTCAGCTTTTACTTTAGAACAAGTCAGGCATCTAGCTACGAACACAGCAATATCCTTTTTCATACCGGGCCACCAATAAGTAATGCGCAAATCCTTGTACATCTTATCAGCGCGAGGATGAATAGAATACCGAGATTTGTGCGCTTCACTCAGGATATCAGCGCGAAGATTCTCATCAAAGGGAATCCAGATGCGATTGAGATAGCAGAGAATTCCACTCAGATTAGGCACAAAATGCGCTTCCGCGCCACACGCTAACTCGGCGCGAAGGTTACCATTACTGATGGATGCACGCTGCGCGTCACGAATACGCGATTCAAGGTTGCTTTGAATCGGCGGAAAGTGAAGATGCGTGCGCGGCAAGATACAGTTAAGCTGGCAGGGTTTTCGGCTGAGCGCATCGGCTACCACATTAGCCTTACCAGGATGATACCGGATCTCACAATCGTAATCGCTGATGAGTTCGTTCCATCGGCGTTGCCTCATGTTGAGTTCCTTTTGATCAAAGATATGCTGAAGGCTTTTATGGTCAGTGTAGAGGATACACTTAGTACCATAAAGGTAGTGTCTCCAGATCTTCAAGGCAAAAACAACTGCGCCTAGTTCGAGGTCGTGAGTTGTATAATTCTTTTCATGAACCTTGAGTTGCCTTGATGCGTAAGCGATAACCTTGCCTCGTTGCATAAGAACACAACCGAGACCTTGGTTGGATGCATCGCAATACACGACAAAATCTTCATTACCCTCAGGTAGCGCAAGAACAGGAGCTTCACACAACAATCGCTTGAGCGTCAGAAAGGCTTCTTCTTGCTTCGAGCCCCAAATATACGGTTTACCTTTGTGCGTTAGAGCTGTTAAAGGCAAAGCGATTTTCGAGAAGTTCGAAATGAAGCGCCGGTAATAACCAGCTAAGCCCAGAAAGGAACGGATCTCGGTAGGAGTAGATGGCGTAATCCAGTTCTTGATTGCTTCAATTTTGGATGGGTCGACATGAATACCCATCTTGTTCACAACATGACCAAGAAACTGTACTTCATCCGACCAAAATTCACACTTGGAGAGCTTGGCAAAGAGCTGCTCGGCTCTAAGCTTTTGCAACACCAACCGAAGATGTTGCTCATGCTCGGCCTTGGTCTTAGAATACACCAGAACATCATCGATAAACACGATCACGAATTTATCCAGGAAGGGCCTACACACCCGATTCATTAGATCCATGAAAACGGCGGGTGCGTTGGTTAAACCGAAGGACATGACCAAGAATTCAAAATGGCCATAACGAGTTCGAAAAGCAGTCTTCGGAACATCTTCATCGCGGATGCGCAACTGGTGATAGCCAGAGCGGAGATCAATCTTGGAGAAACAAGAGGCACCTTGGAGTTGATCAAAGAGGTCGTCAATGCGCGGTAAGGGATACCGGTTTTTAATGGTGAGTTTGTTCAACTCGCGGTAATCAATACACATGCGAAACGATCCATCTTTCTTTTTAACGAACAACACCGGAGCACCCCAGGGCGAAGAGCTAGGGCGAATGAATCCTTTAGCAGTCAACTCTTGAAGTTGGCTGGCCAATTCTTGCATCTCAGCGGGTGCAAGCCGGTAAGGAGATTTAGCTACGGGGGAAGCACCAGGGACAAGATCAACACGAAACTCGACTTCACGAGCGGGAGGGATACCAGGAAGATCATCAGGAAAAACTTCAGGGAAATCACGCACAACAGGGATATCGCGAAGCTTCTCTTCTTCAGCAGGTTTAACCACATGAGCTAAGAATGCAATACACCTTTTCCTCACGAGTCTTCGGGCTTCGGCGCAAGACATAAGTTTAAGACCGCGGGAGGGTTTTTCGCCGTATATGTGAAGATCACCATTTTCTCGAGGTATGCGAACAATCTTCTTGGCGCAAATAACTTCGGCGCGATTATTCGAGAGCCAGTCCATACCAATAATGACATCAAAGCTTCCAAGAGGCATGGGGATGAGGTCGATTAGAAAATCGTTTTCGTTAAGGTTAAGTGTGCAATCTTTAATCACCGAGTTAATTAAAACAGTTTCGCCATTAGCCAATTCAACTGAAAAATCTTCTTTTAAGTTATCGCGCGGTCGCGCAAGCTTCTGCTCAAACGCGCGAGAAATAAAGCTTCGATCGGCGCCAGTATCAAAAAGTACAGAAGCATAAAATCCGTTAAGCAAAAATGTACCATTAACTACGTCATTATTCGCTTGCGCTTGGTGCGTGGTTATGTTAAAAGCTCGCCCGCGTGTCACTTGGTTCGAAATCTGGTTCACCGGATTCGCTTGCGTAATCTGAACTTGTAGTCTCGGGCATGCGTTCCGGAAATGACTGGGATCACCGCAGTTGAAGCACGATCTGGGTCGTGGGTTTTGGTAGGTTGGTTGTGGGTTCTGCGGGTAGACTGGTGGTGTTGGCGCAATTGGATTGGCGGGAAGGACTCTACAGTTCTCAGCAGTGTGACCAGTACGGCCACATCGGTTACAAAGTCGACACGGGGTTTGGGTTGGGTGGTGAAATCTACAGGTTGGGCAAAAGGGATGGTTTCCTGTGTAAGGTTTCTTAGTTGGCGGGGCAGGGAGTGCGGGATTGGTTAAGGCATAGTTGTGGACTACAGGAGGTGTTGGGTAAGCTGACAGAGGGTTAGGCGCGTAAACTGGGGGTTGGTAGATGGGTTGCTGGACAATGGGCGGGTTGGTAAGCGCGTAAGCTTGTCTGCGCCTACGTTTTTGGTTATGGTTTGAGGGTTCAGGTTTGGTTTCTGCGGGTTCATGGACAGTTTTGGTGGGTTTGGTCTTCTCAGTTCCCCGCAGGAACAGGGTTCCTGCTCTGACATGGTTGTCGCTGAGCACAGCGGCCAACTCGATGGCGTCAGAGAGGGTAACTGGGTTTCTGGCCCATACAGAATCTTGAATTTCCATGGGGAGACCCCCAAGGAATTTCTCTATGGCTCGGCGGGAAGGGGTAACAAGGTGAGGGACAAGCAGGCTTAGTTCATGGAAGCGCGTCGCGTACTCGCGCGCTTCACCGCTGTATTGCTTCAAGTTCCAGGATTCTTCCTCCAGGCGCTTAACTTCGTTGGGAGGGCAGAAT
Source organism: Bidens hawaiensis (assembly GCF_021521415.1). NCBI lineage: Eukaryota > Viridiplantae > Streptophyta > Magnoliopsida > Asterales > Asteraceae > Bidens > Bidens hawaiensis. The sequence goes on along the minus strand of NW_027491069.1, from coordinate 3,356,939 downwards.
TCTCGCGTCAGAATTTCCTTAAATTCCTCCCAGAGCATGCTGGAAGCAGCTTCTGCGCCACGCGCATGAGCTACTCCATTCCACCGTGTAAGCGCTCTAGATTCCAGGACACTGGAAGCATATAGGGTTCGTCTGTCTGAGGGGCATTGGGTGTGGAGGAAAGTGTTTTCTATTTTCTCAAGCCACTGGAGCATCACGGTGGCTCCTTCAAGACCTGTGAACTTTGGAGGGTTACCCGCGTTAAAGGACTTAATGTTGTAACCAGAGGTGTTGGTATTGTTTTGGCTCAAAGCTTGGGCTATTGCGGCGGCCATTTCCTGGGAACGTTGCTGTCTACGCATGCGCGAGGCTTCTCTTCTCTGAAATCGGCGAGATAGCGGAGGCATTCTATAAAAGTTTTAATTTTAGTTAATATCTTGGTTTTATCGCAAAGTATAACTTTATAAAGCTTGGTTTCGCAGAGTTAGATACTATCAAAAGTTAAAGTAGATTAAATGACCCTAAATGCAGACTTAATAAAGGTAACAAATTCGAATCAAGAAATCGACAATTCATGTATCACCATGACTTTCCGAATTCCCAATTTAAAATATACGAGCAAACGAGTATTGGAGATTGACGATTCATGTATCACCATGACTTTTCAATCCTCAATATAAAATATACAAGAAAATGAGTATTGGAGGTTGACAATTCATGTATCACCATGACTTTTCAAGTCTCCAACCTCAGAACATAATCGTAAATGGAAATTGAAAATCAACTATTCATGTATCACCATGACTTTTCGGATTTTCAAATCCAACAAACGAATATGTAAGTAAAATCAATAAAAATCGAAATTCAACAAAAATCGAAATATCGCGGAGTAGAACATAAAATCATACACTGCGCAAGCGCGAGCATATTCATAAATAACGAGTAATTAACAATAAGCGCGCAAACATGAGATTTCTCTCATGCGCGAGAAGGGACTCTTAGGTATTCTAGGCCGTTACGTCTAACCACCTATCCTAAAGTCAACGAGCTCTGATACCAATCTGTAACACCCCGACCAAAGGCGGATTATACATCGGGGCGCCACATATTGTTTCATTACTCGTGACACTATTGGGTGTCAATATTTAATAAATACATTCATTCGCGCACGCGCAGGGTAAACACAAGATAACATAAATCATCATAAATCAATATATTATAAATCATAATAATAAAACAGCAATAACTTGTCTTGATACATTTTAATCTAGGTCCAAAATAAAGAAAACTTCCTAGGTGTCCACAAGCTCCAAAACAGCTACTGCAAACCTGAACATGTGTTAAAATAAACGTCAAACACTTGCGTGTTGGTGAGAAATCAAGTTTAATACAATACATAGATAACAATAAATCTGCGCGCAACATGTGCATGTCTGGTTTTCAACAAGGGTGTAATCTGATCGGGACCAACTCTAAGATTCATAAGACTGCCAGTGCTCACAATTGAGCTCACAAACAAGACAAACTGTGCATGTGCAAACAAAAGAGAAAATCATAAACGATAGTTCTCCCGTGTTCATCTAATGGTACCATGAGAACTGCGGAATAGACCGACAAGACGGTTAATGATCCACACATACAAATAAACAGCCAAGTCTACGTCCTCAACACATGGGATACTGCGCGACTAAAGTTCATAAACAGTTTAAGACTCTAAGTTTGTATGAACACATGAACATCCCAAAACATTAAAAGCAAAAAGGGATTAGGTACGAGATTACTCACTTGATAAACGATGCGGTGTAAGATAAAGCAAGAACCAACTTTAAACAAGCACAAGTTAACCTATAATTAAGATTATTGTTTTAATGATTTGCTTTAAGTCTTGATTATAAGTTAGCATAATTAATAAGTAAATTATTATATATAATATATATATATTACCGGAAAAGCAGGGCAGAACAGGGAGGAAGACGGAGGCAGAGAGGAAGACGGCAGAGAGAGCAAGGAGCAAGAGAACAGGAGAGATTAAGTGTTTTGTGTGTGTAGTGTTAAAATATTATTATTATTTATAGGAAAACCCTAGGAGACATAATCCCTAGAAAAGGGGAAAAGATCTTTAACAGGATCAAGCAAAAGATATCAAAAAGCATAAGAATCCAAAAGCAAAAGATATGGAAAGGTATGGCAGCTGCAGAGGCAAGATAAAGCTGACAGGGAACAGTAAAAAAAAAGGCATGGGCGGTTCAGATAAAGGTACAGGTCAGGCATGGAAAAAGCAGATCTCCAAAGATAATGTCAGTCACTTTTTCTGCCAACCAATGGGGTTGGTGCGCATGCTGCGCCGAAAGTAACTTTTCAGACATAAAGCAGATTAGGTCAACGGCTCAAAAGATAAGACAACACAAAAGCAAACGGCTAGATTAAACAGAAGAAAACTCAAAGGGTTTAGCGCGAGAAGGCTGGAGCGCGAAGGCAGACACAGAAGGTCAAGAGAGCGCGAGCGCGAAGGCAGACAGAAACAACCTTAACGCGTCGCGGAAAGAACTACATTTCTAAGCGCGCCGCGGGAAGAATCACATTTCTTAGCGCGCCGCGGGAAGAACTATAATTCTTCGCGCGTCGAGGGATGAACTACGATTCTTAGCGCGCTGCGAGAAGAACTACAAATCCTTAGCGCGCTGCGAGAAGAGTTCGTCTCGCGTAACGCTGAAACAGGTGGTCTTCACGCAGGATTCCTTGTAAGGGTCTGGCGCGTGGAGCTGCGCAGACAACCTTAGGCGGGAAGGAACAAAGGACAAGCAAAGAGTTAGAAGAAAAAGAGGGAAACAAGGCTTAAGGGCGGGACGGCGACAAGAGGGAAAAGAAGGCGGAAAGAGAGAAGGAGAGGGACGGGACGGCGGAAAGAAAGAGAGAGAAAGAGGCGGGAAGGAAAACATTATTATTAAAAATAAAGTATAAGTATAAATAAATATTAAATCATAAAAGAAAGAGATCGGGTAAGAGAAACGGGTACCTGGGTCGGGTCGGGTCGGATCGGGGCAGATGTCACAAAACCCGTTTATAACCGCAATCCGGGTATCAACACCTGCGGGTTGGCAACGCCACCCACGGATCATAGCCGCGATCCGCGTATCAACACCTGCGGGTTGGCAATGCCATCAACACCTGCGGGAAGAGAAGTTAACCTCGGACTCCGGCAGGTTAAGTTATCGATGGCGTGTTAATCACTCATGGCAGGACCCTCTCGTTTCGCATGCAAGCTCTGATAGATCAACACAATATTCACCAACAATCACGGTAATCCAAAGCATCTGGTGGACCGCCTCGGGCTCCCGCGAGCTACGTGCAGAACTTCCGGCGAATGAATTCCACCACTATGGCTTCCGCAGACCACATGAAAGCTCCGAGTAAAACTAGGGCGAGTCGATTCCGCCTCCCGCAGGCATTATGCGTGCTCCATACTCCCTCTAGTAGACCAACTCCACCACCAGTCACATGTGAGTAGACGTGTTAAAAGCCGTCCGTGGCAGGTCATATACGCGGACTGCAAGACGTGACAGCCGCTCCCGCGGGTGACATAAGCGCTCAGATATTCCAGCCCCGACACAGTGCCACCATGAAACACTAACGGCGTGTCATTTGGGCACTCACGAGGATCAACTAGCAACCATAAAGAGCCACATGCGCACTCCCACAAGTTAACTTCAACCATCATGGATGTATCGCGGGTCATTTCTGGCTCCCGCATGCACACTCCCACAAGTTAACTTCAGCCATCATGGATGTATCGCGGGTTATTTCTGGCTCGCGCAGCCATCATGCGCACTCCCGCAACCTATACGGCCATGCGCCAAACTTAAAGGTGGGGAATCCTCATAAACCCATACGGCTACACGCCATATTTAAAGGTTGGGAATCCTCATAAACCCATACGGCTACACGCCATATTTAAAGGTTGGGAATCCTTATAAACCCATACGGCTACGCGCCAAACTTAAAGGTTGGGAATCCTCATAAACCCATAAGGCCACGCGCCAAACTTAAAGGTTGGGAATCCTCATAAACCTATAGGGCCACGCGCCAAACTTAAAGGTTGGGAAGCCTAATAATATCCTACATGGCCACGCGCCAAACATAAAGGTCGGGAGCCTAATAATATCCCATATGGCCACGCGCCAAACATAAAGTTCGGGAGCCTAATAATATCCCAAACGGCCACGCACCAACGTAGGTTGGGCACACCTCATAATTGGCCCGAAGATGGGAACCTTGTAATACATCCACTTTTAGTTGATATGTTTTTGCAGGTTCGGCTACGAGTCGCACAAGCACCTATGACATTATTATTATTATCTGGCCGTTTGTGCCTCCATTATTATTTTGAAAACAAGCCGGATAGTCATCCTGCGTAGAAGAGGCCCTTGTGGGCCAGTCATTATCATCATATTATAGCTCATAAGCCGCAACTCGCGCATGCTTCATTATTTTATAGCTCGTAAGTCGCCTCGCGCGCAAGCTTCATTATTTTTATAGCTCGTAAGCTGCCTCGCGCGCAAGTTGCATTACATTATTATCGAGATGCGCACTCTATCTTTTATCAGGCCCCGCGCCACTATTGTTATGATGCGTGCTATATCTTATTCATGCCAGTGCACCATCATTATCATAAGGATCACAACATGTCACCATCATGGAGAAAACCTCTCAAAACTCAAAGACAATAAAGACAAGGCCGAAGAAAGGGGAAAAAACCGCCTCATATCCTAACACACCTTATGAAGTCCAGCGCTCCACCTAAACGCTTGCACGCCTAGGAGCAACACTGGACTTGGGGGGCTTGTAGGGGTATGGTACTAAACCCGGCTTACGACCTTAATTTATTATGTTTGGCTTATTTTATTAATGGACTAATACAATATTATTGGGCTGATGGGGTTTTGTGGAGGTAACCCTAACTGGGCTAGGCCCATTAGGGTACCATGATGGTGGCCATGAGGCTCCCTATATAAGGAGGTCTCCACCTCCTTATTAAGGGTCGTTGTTCTCAATAAGAGCCACCACCATAACCATTTTTGTGTCTGTAAACAAGAGATCCTAGAGATTTCTTAGCAGTCACCTCCACAGCCCCCAAAAACCATGGCAGATCTGAGCGGAAGAAGATCGAGTCGTGGTTCGTTCATCTCGAAGACCGGAGAACATCGTCATGAATCAGGTCAGATTCATTCCATGTTTCTTCAGTGTAGGAGATCTTTTTCGAGAATATAAACGAGCTTTACTTGGAGAAACTAGCTCAAGAACTTCTTTTCTCATCTCTTAATACATTCTGACAAACTAAGTGAGCATTTACCCTCTCAAGCTTATTTTATATATAACATATTAAAAAGTTATGTTTATGCTAGAATCATCACCCAAAGATTTAGTCATACATTACTTGTAAACGAGTAACGCGCGAGTTATTAGTTAATAAAGTGATTAATTGGAAAACTACGTGAAATTGATAATTTTAAGTCCAAATAGTCTTGTTGGAATATTTTGTAAATTTTGATACCAAAATTATAGTTTAAAGTGTTAGAAATGGAAAAATATGTCTAGAGTAGTGCACATAGATTTTAATACATAAGCGTATTTTTAAAAAAAAGAAAAGTCAAAACGCACCTTATAACTTTGAACGAGTAAAAATGGGTTTTATAACCTTTTACGTTTAAATACACACACATATATATATATATATATATATATCTTACTACATAAATATTCCGTTGAAAACAACAACGTATGAATATTATTAAAGATATAGTAATGAAGATATGTAGTTGACAAAATACACATGGACTAGAGAAAGTGATATTTTATGTCAAAACAAATATTTTTACCTAAATATATACTTTTGAAAATATATGTGTTAGACGTAAGAATAATAATAATTTATACAAGTTAAACGACCAAGACGATATATCTAAAGTCCGTTCAGAGTTTTTGGACAAATATACAAATATTTCTTTTACAATCGCAACTTAAAAAAATATTAATTTGAAATAAATATATTGTTTTAGTGTATATTTGTTATCGGTGAAACGAACCGGTTAGATCAAAACAAAAACACACTAATATGAAATATATTTATATAAGTATATAAATATTTAGTTTCAAAAATTATACAAAACCTTATCACCAACGGGTCGTCCAGAAATCAAACGAAACGTCTGGTTGGTGAAAGCAACCGACACAAATGTAATAAACGAAACGTCAGGTTGGTGAAAGCAACTAACACAAATATAATAAACGAAACGGCTAGTTGGGTGAAAGCGACTAGTACTATTGACGTTGACATTTCCCCTATTTTATGTTAGTCTCTCTAACCTCCGATATTGCATCGAAACAGGGTGCATATATTCCATCTGTGAGATTTGAACAGGGCAAAAGGATATAAGTCGTGGTTTGGTTATAGGCTCAGGGTTCGTCATATTAATTCGTAGATTTAGCTAGTCTACGGAGGATCATCGTATTTGTTTCAACAGATTATTGTATACTTGTTTGCGAACGGATTAAATGATTTATGAATAATGTGATTTCATATCGAATCTCAAAACCGGTGAACTCACCAACCATTGTGTTGACATTTTAAAACGTATGTTTTTCAGGGAATTAACAGCGCACATAAGGAATCATGAAGACGGGACCTCATTGTACAATTAGGATACCATTTTGATGTTTAACTACTTTTTCTTAAAAACAAATTATGGTTTGTAAACACTTTTAAAACTATTGGTATCCTAATACATTTATGTTAGTGATAATCATATGCTTATGGTATGCATAAAGTCACGTGCCCGCGCTTTCGCCTAGGCGAGGTGTGACAATTTAACTGTACCATCAATCCTAACTAAGCATCAACAAGATATGATACCTTAGAGCATTCTTATCCCGTTTCGTATCCCTATATCCATATATATCATATAATTACACTAAAAAACATTACATTTCTCTCTCCTGTTTAATTAAATAATATTTTTTATACCTTTTTCATTACAGTTTTCTCTCTCCACCCTATAATTTATAAAAAATCACTACCTTTTCTCTCTCCACCCTATAATTTACACTCACAACCACTCACAACCCCACCCTAATTTACAAACCCTCCTCGCATAATTTTAAGGAATGGGTTGGGAATGCTGTCCATTCTCCATCTCCATCTCTATAATTACACTAAAAACACTATATTTTCTCTCTCATTTTCAATTAAATAATATATTTTTATACTTTTATCATTATCTTTTCTCTCTCTTTCACTCACAATCACTTTAAAAACCATTATAAAATTATAGAGGTGAACAGTGTGCTTCTTCAAATTTAACCATGAACAGTAATATTTTCTCTCTCCTCCTCTCACAACCATTTTTAACCATCTCTAAAATATGGAGAACTCTCTTACATAATTTGAAAAACCCACTGGGAATGCTCTTAGAGGATCATAATATGAAAAATGATAATTTTAGTCACAAATTGGAAGACCCAAGACACGAAATAATAACAAGAGCCAAGATTACTACAAATCGTACTGGAATTATATTTATATAAAGTTGTTATATCCAATTTTACCTCTATTTAAAAAGACATTGTTCAATTGCATTTTAACTATATTTAATATATATAACAAAACATATCTAATACTAAATAATCAAAGTAATTAAAATGCATTCAACATTTACAGTCTGGTCTGGTTTCATATGGCCGGTTTTCGATATAAAACGCAAACCAAACCATTGACTACGGTTTGAAAATTTCGAAACTGATCAACCGACCAAAAGTAAAAATATCAACTGTGAAACTACACCGATATCCGGTTTAAACTGTTTCACGGTTTTAAAAACCAAACCATAACCATAAACACTGATAAGTGTTACGAGATTAACAAGGCCTGCGTTCAAATACCCGCCGCATAGCGCGGGCACCCGACTAGTGTGTGTGTGTGTGTATATAGGGGAGGGTTAACGTACAAATGAAATTAACGTGCTAAACATGAGAATCAAGTAGAGTAATTATATATACAAGTAGATTAATTATGTAATTGCACCATAGAGTAATTACATTACATAATTACTCTACTTGTATATATAATTACTCTACTTGATTCTCACGTTCAGCATGTTAATTTTATCTGTATTTGATCCAAACCATATATTTGATCCAAACCCTATATATATATAGGGTTAGGTTAGAATAAAAGCCCACTTGATTTGTGAAAACTCTAGAAACTCATTCTCAACCACATGTTTTTAATTAAAGATTAAATCTTGTGATCCACAATTAAAGTTAATAAAAATGTAAAAGTTTATTTACATTTTCTCTTTCCTAAAAACATATATAAAAATTACTAAAAAAATGTTAAAAAAATAGCAAAACATTTTTTTTATATTTTCGATATTTTGTATTAAATGTAACAAAAAAAACGATGTTACATAGGGTTTTCACGGGTTTTCTCAACTCAAGAGGGTTTTTAAACTATACTTCTCCTATATATATATATATATATATATATATATATATATATATAGGGGTGAGTTCTAGTGAAAACTCCTCTTAAAGAGAAAACTTAAAAACTACTAAAAAATTATTTTTAACTTTTTTTAAAATTTTTTTTGAAGTTTCTTTTTTTTCCATTATTCTTATATGTTGTTATTGGTTCAAAAAAAATAAATAAAAACTTGACGGTAACCTCGTCGGTATAGTGCGCATGTGTAATAGTGTGCATTGTATATATGCAAAAGTGTTTGTATTGCATAGAATACAACACTATTGCACATATTTGATACACACCATTGTATAGATGCAATATAAGACTAATACACACATTGAATACACATTAGTACGTATGTGTAATACAACATTAATGCACATGTGCACCACATCGACTTTTCTTTTATTATTATTTTTGTTCCATATAATACAAAACTACTACACATATACAATACACAAATATTGAATATATGCAATAAAACACTATTAAACTCAAAAATACATAGTAATACACATGTGTAATACAACGGTATCGCACAGTAATACGTATGTGCATTACAGCGTTTTTTTTTGTTTTTTTTAATTTTTTTAATTTTTTATATTTTTCGAGTGAAATATAAGAAAATATAAGAATAATGGCTAAAACAGAATTTTGAAAATAATTTTTTATTTTTAATTAAAAATAGTTCTTTAGGAGTTTTTAAGTTTTCTCTCTAAATGTGAGTTTTCTCTTGATTATCTCCCTATATACATATATATATATAGGATTAGGATCATGTGAGAACTTTTTAGGAATTGAGAACTATAAGAATCATTTTAGACCACAAAAAAACCCAAAAACAAAAAAATCATAAAACAAAAAATAACAAAAATTAAAAAAAACCAAAGTTCTTATTTATCATCCCGGTTTCTAAAAAAAAATTATCGGTTTAGCTAAATTACACACATGTTTTTTTCCTATACACATATATATAATTTAAGCTAAATGATAATGTACATATACGTACATTACGTAAACAGAGATTAAATGAAATTATACATATGTGTATAGGTATAATACGAATTAAACAGAAAAAAAATTGGTTTTTTTATTATACATATATGTATAATATGTACACACATGTTTTTCCTATACACATATATATGTATAATTTAAGGTAAATGATAATATACATATGTGTACATTATGTAGTTAGAGATTAAATGAAAGTATACATATGTGTATAGGTATAATACGAATTAAAAAGAAAAAAAATTGTTTTTTTAATGAAATCGGAATGAAATATAAGAATTTTGGTTTTTTTTTTACTTTTTTAAAATTTTCGTTTTTTTTTTGTTTTATAATTTTTAAATATTTTTTAAAGGTTTTTTTTAATGGTCTAAAATGGTTCTCAAAGTTCTCAATTTGTCAATGGTTCTCTTAAGATCCTTACCATATATATATATATATATGATAAGTATAGAATGAAAACCCATTTGAGTTAATAAAACTCTGAAAACCCAACTAGTAGCTCATATAATACCACATCACCTTCTCCTTATTAAACCATCAAGGATATTTTTATCCATTGACTTTATACTTAACTCAACCATCTATTGTACTACCTGGTCATTCATGTTTGACATGTATCATCAATATTCCAGCCTTGAAATATAGGTTCTCGGTTAGGGTTTCAAACCAAACTTTTGAAACGTAAAAACGCGATTTAAACCCTCTAATCCGTGTTAATGGCCAAAAAACTTATCAAATTAGATTTCTAACCGTGTGTAGGGTCAAAATATGTTTATGGACAATTTTTAGGGTTTTTGTATGGTTAGAAGTAATATTTGGTAATCAAACTATGTTTTTATGTAATCAAACATGTTTAAACAAGCTAAAAATTGATCGAAATGGTATTTACCTCTAGGGTTTGGCTGGAAATCTTATGAGTAGAGCTTAGGCAGCTGCAATGGAATGATATTTTGCGAAGTTACTTAATAAGGAAGCTTGGTTTGATAATTATATAACAAGGGTGTTTGGTCCATCTTGGAGGCCGGCCTTTATTGGGCCCCCTTTAGGCCCAATTTTGGCCTATTAATCTCGTTTTGCATGCCCGAATGTGAAATCCCGAGTTCAAGTTTATTTCGGGTTAGGTTTTTGGCAAGAAAAATATATCGGGTACGACAAACAACGCGAAAACGAGTGTTTTTCGGTTAATTTCTTGTAAATTTAGAAAAACATACTATTTGGTTGTAAAAATCCAAAATATTTTCATGGATCGCTTAAAACATCTCAAATAATTGTTTTGTAAGTCTTTTTCGGCTTAACGGATGATACAATGCTTGTTTTGGAATTAACCTTGGCATTTAAAGTAACAAGAATAGAATGATTTAGAAAGGATGATAAACAATCACAATATTATAAGAGTATAATCAAACACACTTTGTCTAATACAATAAGACATATATATATACAAGAATTGGAATTTAATTCTAGGAATACATTTAATTACAATTATATGTAAGGCATAACTTATGGAGAGAATATCTCCATCTTTGACTAGCCATGATTCGTGGGATTGTATTCATTATTATCCTTGATATGCCCCCGCAAGATGGACGACCATAGGATAAGTCCAATCTTGAATAAAAGTAGATGTGGTATGTAAGAAAAGTTGATGAAGCAAAGACATGATTCGTGGGTTTTTTTTAGAGGGGAATAGTGGCAGAATAGTGTCACCGAAAATTAGCGGAATAGTGCGTCGTCGAAAAATATTTTATTGGTGGATGGGAATAGTGGGTCGACGGAACAGTGCATCGCCGGAATATATTTTAGTTGTGGAGAGAACAGTGGGTCGACGGAACAGCGCATCACCAGAATATATTTTAGTTGTGGAGACAACAGTGGGTCGACGGAACAGTGCATCACTGAAAAATATTTTATTGGTGGAGGGGAACAGTGGGTCGCCGGAACAGTGCGTCGGTCGGAAGTATTTTAGAGATGGTAGGGAACAGTGGTTCGACGGAACAATGCGTCGCCAGAAAATATTTTAGTGGTAGAGGGGAATGGTGGTGGTGGTGGTGGTGGTGTTTGAATGAGTAATATTGTGATAGTAGGGGAGATTATTGGAATAGAGAAAGAGGAAAGGAGATTGATGGGCGCAGGATCAAGAACTTCTCGTTGGAGATATGAGCTGTGATACCATAACAAGAATAGAATGATTTAGAAAGGATGATAAACAATCACAATATTAGAAGAGTATAATCAAACACACTTTGTCTATTACAATAAGACATATATATATATACAAGAATTGGAAGTTAATTCTAGAAATACATTTAATTACAATTATATGTAAGGCATAACTTATAGAGAGAATATCTCTATCTTTGACTAGCCATGATTCGTGGGATTGTATTCATTATTATCCTTGATATAAAGTCATAACGGGTAGTTAAACAAGTATCTTTTTGTTTAACTGATTTGCTATTATACTAAGGGCATAACATCAATATGTTAGCTTCTAATATACATATATCACCTATAGATGCCCCCCCCCCCCCGAGATATCCAGGTCATAACCAGACTCGTTTGGTTATTCGTTTGCTCGTTACGTAATAAACGGTTAATCGTTTATTCGATATATAAATACTAAGGTACATCTGGTTTTGTCACGAATGTCACACTCTAGTAGGGCAATAAACGAACCGAATCGAAAGAAGCCTTGTTCATGTTTTTTTCGTTTTGATGTTAAAAAGTTGTTCTCAAACGGTTCATGAAAGCAAACCAAACGAAAAAAATCCTGTTTGTGCTCGTTCCTTAAGGAATTGAACTTGTTCACAAATGGTTCATGAACATGCATGTACTATTTAAGAAAAAAAACATTCTTAATCCAAAACATCGGACATAATCATTTTAACTAAATATAAAGTAAAGCACTTGCGATAATAATAATTATAAATATAACCATCCCCTAATTAGCGGCTTTATTATGATAATGTCAACGAACTAATAGTTAGATTTATTGTTAGTTAAATTAAGAGTTTATAAAACATACCATTAACAAAAAAATTGAACATAATAAAATTATAAACATTAAATGATACAAATAAAATATTACAAAAATAGTAGATCTTTAACTAGTGAACAAAAACAAACATAAACAAATATAAATGTACACATTACCACGTTTAGGAACCCAAATGAAGAAATGCAATCCATGTTCATGTTCGTTCATTTAACTAATCTAGCAAATTTGTTATTCGTATCAGTTCATTTAATAAACGAATGAACGTAAATAAACTTCCGCCAAACGGTTTACAGATTATTCGCTGTCTTACTCTTCAGTTTATCGGATAATGTGAGAATATGGTAAACTACTGTGTATTCGTTTGAGAGGAAGGGAAAAGTAACAAAGATCCAAAATAGATTAATTCAAAGTAACTCAAGAAAAAGTCCCGATTCATCATAGCTCAGTTGCAATTGCAATAAATACGAATTTGAAACCTTAAAAAAATCAAATTAAACCAAAAACAAGGCTTTTAATTATGATAGAGATAAAACGTCCAAACAGAAGAACTCATCCCAAAAACTAGTCGTTGAGAGAGTTTATTTGATCTATAAAGTATAAACCTCACATTTGTGTCCATATAACTATGTGTGACAGTCACACATATCTTGCAGCTTGCAATAGTTTCAGTCCAAGTATCTTGATGCCGTAACTTTGACACTAATCAACCAACGCAATTTCCCAAAGTCAGAGAAGTCGAAGATGCAACGTCATGACATAAGAATATGCATTAGAGAAGATTGATTTCCCCTTAAAGTTTATAGATGAATTTTGCATCTACAAAACAAGGCCTGTGCAATTGGCTTTATGGTCCAATGACATGGGGTAATAGTAGAGGTTGGGGATATTTATGGTCTCATGTATGAAACCTGGCTCAAGAGGGTATTCCTACAATAGTGAGTTTTCTCATTGATGGTATTCATATGTAAGTTTGGCCTGAAACATCAAAATCTATAGACAGGGTTGACAACCTGTCTTAATAACGCTCACTTTGGTAAGTCTTAAACTTCAATTAGAAGGAAAGACATTATTTTCCTCTTCATTCAGTGTCATGCATAATCACATTTTGAAAATTTATCAAAACACGAAACACTAAATAACATTAAATAAAAAGAAGATGAAAATAACATTAAAAAAAAATACAGATAAGAGGCATTGACAAATTAGATTTTAATAATATCACATTTTTACAATTAGTTAATAACAATCCTATCTCAAAAAAAAAAAACGAATTAAAAAAAAATTGTCACTAGTCCCACCTTTTGTCCTATTTTTTCTCATTGGACCTCAATTTAAAAAAAACTTAACTCTTTTTTTTTTTCGAATTTCAAACTAATGTTTTAGGGCTTTTGATTGGAAGAAAATACCATTTCGAGTGTCTAAACTTCCAATCAACAAAAACCAAGCCGTTTGGAGTACCATTTCGAAATAAGTTTTATATATATCGATCGACTCGTATCCTCTTTCCTATCAAAACCCTAAAACATTAGTTTGAAATCCGAAAAAAAACTTAACATGAGTTAAGTTTTTTTTAAACGGGGTCCAATGAAAAACAATATGGTGAAATGTGGGACTTGTTAGATGAGGTTATCATCAGCAAAATATAAAAACATGGGATTACTAAAATCCAATTTGCATAGGAAAAAAAAAGATAGAAGGGGACCCAACAATCAATGACTCATTTAATAATGCACAGGTACCATGTACCATGGTAGGTGAGAAAAAACACTTTCATCACATGGTAAAGATAGCCGGATACAAACAAGATCCAAGAAAATTTTAGAGGCTTGGGAGGATAATATTTAGACAGGAATGGAGCAAGTAATCATATTTGTTCTTTTACTTGGTTCTTTCCACGTTCAGAAAATCTCTACGGCTGAAATCGACATCATTTCAGATTTACAGTTCTTGACAGAAGAAGACACGTTGGTCTCGCCTGCCGGAACCTTTGAACTTGGCTTTTTCAGGCCGGGTAGCTCTGGGAATAAATACCTTGGTATTTGGTATAAGAAAATATCTGTTAAGACAGTGGCTTGGGTTGCCAACAGAGATCGCCCAGTCAGCGTTACAGCATCAGGTGTGTTAAGGATTGTGCATCCAGGAAACCTTGTCCTCATGAGCAATACCAATGGTATAATATGGTCAACCAACACAACATCTTCAGCAAAAGCAACTGCAAAGCTTGATGACTTTGGAAATTTAGTCATGGCAGATGGAGACAACAAAAAGGTCATCTGGCAGAGTTTTGATTATCCAACTGATACTCTTTTACCTGTAATGAAGTTCGGGAGGGACTTGTTGACAGGCAAGGAATGGCATCTATCGTCATGGAAAAGCGGTGAAGATCCAGCTCCTGGTGAATTTACCTATAGCATTGACACACGCGGTTATCCCGAAGACATACTCAAACAAGGTGCAGATATCAAATTCCGGGCAGGACCATGGAATGGTAAACGGTTTAGCGGGGCTTCAGAGTTCAGCCGGAACACAATCTTTACTTATAGCATGATTATTAATGAAACAATGGTGGCTTTTACATATGATCTTATAAACAGCTCTGTTGTATCCAAGTTCTCCTTGATTTCGTCTGGGGAGCTACAACGTTCTGTGTGGGTGGAAGACGCTAAAAAATGGCAGCTTATGGTACAATTACCGAGAGGGATATGTGATTCGTACAACATTTGCGGTGCTTATGGAAGCTGCAGCACTGCGAATTCGCAGACATGTTCGTGCTTAGATGAGAGTAAATTCGTGCCTAGAGACCAAAAGGGTTGGGGGTTAGAAAATTGGTCTGGTGGCTGTGTGAGGCGAATAGCATTGAATTGTGAAAATGGAACAGATGGGTTTATAATGTTTCCTAAGGTAAAATTGCCGGACACACAGAACTCGTGGTTTAACAAGAGCATGACCCTAAAGGAATGCGAAGCAGTGTGCCTAAGGAATTGTAGTTGTATGGCTTATGCAAATACAAATATCACAGGGGAAGGAAGTGGCTGCTTGCTTTGGTACAATGACCTCAGAGACATCAGAATAATAACCGACGGAAATGGTGGTCAGGATATATTTGTAAGAATGGCCGCCTCTGAATTAGGTAACGACCTCCTACTTAAGTTTGCTTAACATATATATTTTTTGACACATAGCTATTCTAAATGGGTTGTATACTTGTATTATAAGAAACTAGGTTATTGACCCGTGTACTACACGGGTGAAATATAAAATTCGTCAATTAAACACGTAAATAAATTTAAATGACAGTATATTGCAAGTTTTATTCGAACGGAAAAATGATATTGAAAGACATACTTAAAAAAAATGACATTACATGGTAGAATGTTTATAAACAAAATTTTTAACTTTACATTATCTTCATAAACTACTAAATATTTGTTTACGAACCATAATTGTTGTTTTGTTAACTTTACCTCCATCTAAAATAAGCATTCACATCAAGATCCCAGTCAGCTCTTTAGTCTCGAATCTACCATAAATATTTACTAACCATACCATCAATGTTGCAGTTTATGAAAAGATAACTTATCTCATAGACATCAAAGTTAACACAACGATTCATTAACCAAAATTAATGCAACAATATTTATAAGTAAGCACGACATCAAGATAGAACAAAGCAGTTGGTATAAACCCTTGCGTACTAAGTGGTACCAACTCAATAATGTATAAAAAAATATATATTTTTTTATGAGAATAGGGAGTGCCGATTAGTGGTTGGAGGAGATGTCGACGTTATTTTTATTAGGGTTACAAATATAGGTTGTATTTGCAGAAATTAATTATCATGGGTAATGAAAGATAAATTATTAATTTATTTTTGAATTATTAAATTGTAAAGAAATTATAAGAGTGATTATTATTTTTGGAAATTAGTAAATCGACCAATAGAAATTGACCAAAATTTATTTCTTTAATATAGATATAGATTATACTCCACACAGATCCATTTGCAATTGTACAAAGTTGCTAGTTTACTTAAAAGTTAAAAAAAATGATTTATACTAGCTTAGAGTAATCTAAACTAGGAAGAAGGTTATGGATGGGATATGTTGTTTTCCTTTCTCAATTGATATGGATGCATACACGTCTATAATTGCAAAATAACTCCAACCATAACTTTTCTAATAACTAGATGATCAGAAAACCGACAATCATGGCCATAAAAAAGTTATGATAATTGATATTCTTAACAATCAAGCTAGACGCCGCTTTTGATTCGATGCTTAGCTTGAAATAAGAAACAGCGAAAGGGAAAGCATCTATGATAAGTTGGTTCGTCATGTTGAGACCAAAATGTGAATGATATCTTATTGTCAAGGTGGCATCCTTTTCTTTCTTCGTTCTTCTCTCTTCATTCTTCGTTCTTCGATCTCCCTTCATCTTCCTCTTATTCTTCCTCTTCTTCTGTGCTGCATACCAGTGATGCATTTTGTGGTTCTGGTTTTAGAGTTCATGGCATCTGATTCATAATAAAAAACAAACGGAAATGATTTGGTCACCAAGAGTGTTTGAAGCTCTAATACCATATTGAACTTAAAATACATTAAGAAGATTATTTATACTAGATTAGAATTATCTAAACTAGGAGAAGGTTATGGATGTGAACTCATGTTTTCCTTTCTCAATTGATATGAAAAACATACACGTCTTTAATAGAGATGTTACAAACGAAAACCGACCATCATGAATACATAAATGCTATGATGATTGATGTTCTTAACACTTATTTCATGGTTATTATATCTAAGATACCAATGTTGCCTATTTTATATCTTGTAGTTACTCAACATGTTTCCAAGAACCAGAGAACAAACAAGAAATTCATCGTATTATTAGTCTTTCTGGTGGTTCTTCCTATAGGATTGAGCTCTACATTGTTATGGTATGCACTGAAAAATAGGCGTCATGCACAACCGATGGGAGAAGGTAAGCAGTTTAAAGCAATATGAATTCTTTGAGCAGATTCAGTCAGTTTATAGTTTGTCGTATTTCTAATGCATAGGAGAACCATTGCATATCTATGAAAGCCAGAAAGAGGTCATGGAGCTTCCTTTGTTAAGCTTCTCTACAGTAGCACAATCTACTGCTAGTTTTTCGCCAGACAATAAACTTGGTGAGGGCGGATTTGGACCAGTCTATAAGGTATATCTATAAAGTCCATAAGATTATAATGGTATTTCAATGATCCATTGAAGGCACGTTATAATCCATTAAACATAGCAAAAAGACGGATTTGTTTATTATAAACATGCCATCTACACAAAGAGATATAAATGGAAGTCATACAATGATGTTTATATAGTTTTTGACATTGTAAATGGTAATTTTCAGGGTGTGCTAGACGGGAAAGAAATTGCAGTTAAGCGCCTCTCAACAACTTCCAGACAAGGACTTGATGAGTTCAAGAATGAAGTCATCTGCATTTCCAAACTTCAGCACCGAAATCTTGTTAAGCTCCTCGGATGTAGTATAGAGGGAGACGAGAAATTGTTGATCTATGAATACATGCCAAACAGAAGCCTAGACTTCTTTATATTCGGTCAGCATCATATAATAGTCGTTGATTAATATTATAAATTAACTATACCTAGGTACATGTTTGGCAGATAATAAACAAAGCACGCTACTTGATTGGACAAAACGATTCAGCATCATCGAAGGAATCGCCCGAGGACTTCTTTATCTGCATCAAGATTCACGACTGAGAATCATTCATAGAGATCTTAAAGCAAGCAATATTTTGTTAGATCTGGACATGAACCCTAAGATATCAGACTTTGGCATAGCAAGAAGCTTTGGAGGTAATGAGACTCAAGCAAACACAGAGAGAGTTGTTGGTACATTGTAAGCTTCAAAATCTAACTATATATGTGTGTGTGTGTATTTATCATTATATTTTTCTTAAGTTTATTATATTACTCTTAGAAATATTTTGCTGAATGCAGTGGTTACATGTCCCCGGAGTATGCACGAGACGGTCATTTCTCAACAAAGTCAGATGTGTTCAGCTTTGGTGTTTTGGTGCTGGAGATTGTTAGTGGCAAGAGAAATCGGGGATTTGTTCATCCCAATCATGACAATAACCTTATTGGACATGTAAGTTCACATCTCACAAAAATTTTTCTTTTGAATTGTAATTATAATTCTTTACAATATAACTAAATAACGGTATCCACATTAAATTCAGGCATGGAGAATGTATAATGAAGGTAGGTCAGTGGAGCTCATTGATTCAACTTTAGATGAACCAAATGATTCATTTGAAGTTCTAAGATCAATTGAAGTGGGTTTGTTATGCGTTCAGCAAAGTCCGGAAGACAGACCCGATATGCAATCTGTGGTTCGAATGTTGGGCAGTGAGGGTGCATTGCCGAAACCTATGCAACCGGCATTCTTCACAGAAAGGAAATTGCATGGTGCTGATTTCTCTTCAATCACTTATCCAACAAGCTCAACCAATGATTTTACTGTTACAGAGGTAGTTGCCCGATAAAAAGTGCACATAACTTCTCGTTTAAGGTCGTTCATGTTGTTTTGTTAGTGCCATCAAATACAAGGCTATATGTCCATTCTTTAGAGCACATAAATAACTTCACATTATATTTTTCGCTTGCTGTTTCGCGGAGTATGATTGTAGTTAGGTGTAAGCAAATAACCAAATTAATCGAAGTGTAACTGAATTAACTGAACTAAGCAATTAGTTATTGATCGAGTAACCGAATTTTGGTTTGGTTTTGGCATGTGGCGTAACCAAACTAACCGACCGAAGTGAACCTACTATACATAAATCTAATCAAAATATGTGTTCTTATTAGATTTTTTTTTAACAACAAGCATATGTTATAACAATGAAAATGAAGAGCCCATTTCAATGTTATAAGTCTTTTGTATTTGTTAGCTAGTTATCGCTTGTATTTTACACTTTCGTTTAATCTTCTATGTATGAATGGGCCTAAGGACATATGTCAACAAAACCCCTTTAGGCCCAAGTGAAAATAATAGAAAGCTCCATCTATAAATAGGTGAAGCATGTCCATGCACAAAAAAAAAAAAAAAAGCTTTTGAAAACCAATTCTTACCAACTCCTTCTATCTCTACCTTATCTTCTAAACTTACCATATTTGGTAAATAACTCAAACACAAACTAGATCCGAGATCTCGGTTGGTTGTAGATGATTTTTGCTAACCTACAACCTGGCTTGATCCAAGAAAGTGTTGTTAGATCCAATATAGGTATCTATAATTGGTATCAGAGCTTTCGGCTCTACTAGTTGAGCTTGGTTGGGTGTTTTTTATAATGAATGGGAAGAATTGTTGTTGAAAATGATATGGAGTTGTGTTAAGTTTTGAGAAAAGGCCGTGTTTAAATAAGGATACGGTTTAAAATAATAAAGTAATTATTTTTTTAATATATAGCTGTCGAGAACGGCTAGTGTCGAAAGTCATGCCAAAACCAACGTTGTATATACAACGAGCTCACCAAAATAAAGACAAAAACGAGAGGGGAGGGAGGGCTTGTTTTCCCTCTTAAAATGAAGCCACTACGCATGGTCTAAGAATAATAACACTATGAAACTAACGACACCAACACAAATAAACTAATGATGAACACTAATAAAATAATAGCACCAACTTAGCAAATATTAACAACTTCAATAGCTATACAAACAATAAAAACACTAAACTGCATCAAAATTAAGAGGCCTGGATTGATTCCAATAGGTATGACAACCAGAAAACACGCCTTTTAGCGGATACCCGTAATAGTGATGGCGGTGTACCCGATTGGTTTCATCTACCCGCAATGGGTATCCGTGGAACGCCCCATCCCCCTTAGTGTCCACTCCTCGGAAAAAGACTTCGTGAACCCCAAATTTCAATTGCCGGATACGAACCTAGTTTGGAATTTTTTCTCATTGTGTTCCAAAACTCTCGTTCAAGAATTGCCGTCTGTTTGCCCTTTTGAAAACCTTTTTAATTCATTTTCCACTGTCATTCTTTTTTGTGGGTCGATTAGTCATCAACCCAGATTAGAACACCAACTCATGGCTTCATTTTGTTGTGGGCATATTATACCGAAGTAAATTTTCATTGTATTTGTAGCTTAGGGTGAACGGGTGGCTTACTCGCCACCTTCGAGTACACCAGCGAGTGTAAGTAAGAAGGGTACACCTCACTCCTTGGATCGAGTATAATGAATTAACGGTTATATTTACTCGTTGCTAGTAGTTGAGATGTTTTGGTTTACTTGAGGTGGTATTATTCTGTTGGTTAATTATTGAGAAGGTACTTTGTACACCACCTCTTAAAATGGCTAGTTTGAGTAGTTTTAGGTAGTTTTGAGGTAATACTACCCTATTGGTTATGTAGTTTGGTTGAGTGAGTAAACCACCCACCCTCACCGGCTCACACTCATAATTAGACAAAACATACTCATTGATTTTCTTTTAATTCCCCTAAATAGTATATATTTTTAGTTAAAGCTTGATGACATTAAGATAAGTCCTTTTAGACTTACCATAATATAAATGGGATTTTCTAATATGTGTCCTTAGGACAAATGTAAAAAGCATTATTTAGGTGTATATTTTTATTAAAACTATAATTTTATATTAATAATATTTATATCTTAATAATTACTATATTTAACATTATATTGTTGCATCCTAAATCTTTCATACATTGGTGATTAATAAATTAAATTTTTCTAATCCATCTAAAATTAGTTTTTCATCTTCCACCATTTTTCTACTCATTTATATGTAAAAAATATTCAAATATGAAAGTTACTTTCTTTTTTTGTATAGTCTTTTTTAAGCTCTGGTTTTCCTTCACGATGATAAAAAAAAATCACGTCTTTTCCTATCTCGTTTTTGTTCACAAACCTCCATTTTCGAATGGAAAATCCATTCGTTCTTGCATAATTTTGATAAGAAAACAAAAGTCTCTTCTTCACTTAGAAAACCTAGAGCAGCGAATGGTTCCTCGCAAATCCAAAAGAACACGTTCATCCATTTGCAAAATAATAGTAATGTTTTATATTATTTAATCTTAAACAAAATAGATAAAAATGTAAAAAAAAAAAAGGTGTTGTTTAATAGTGAATACTTATAAAAATGGTGGGAAACTAGAAGAGATGAAATAGAGATTTTAGAGGGAATTAGAAAATTTTTATTTAGTAATCATCAATGGATTGAAAGATTTTGTATGGAACAATAGAATGCTAAATATGATAGTTATTAGGACATAAATATAATTAATATGAAATTGTAGTTTCAACAAAAATATTCACCTAATTAATGTTTTTTTACGTGCGCCTTTAGAAAACCCCAATATAAATATATCATTTTTAAACATTGTCATATTAAAGGTACAAATCTACCTACTCCTAGGTGGACACATATCCTCAAACTCGAGGTTTTTGTTTTGTCCATGTTGCAATGCGACAATGAATCTCTAACTTTTATTTAAATATTCGCGGATCCCATGCCTCAAACATGAGATACCTGGTTCAATTACATGGGTTATCGCCAGCTCTCTCTTTCTTAAACACTATACCACTGCATTCTTTAACACTAATCCTCAATCACCATCCTTCGCCACACCTAAATCACCGATTCAACAACCTTCAATCAATGCTATAACAATCATGGAATTTTACGATTGAGTTTAGGTAAACATTCGTTTCTTATTCATCTAAGGAAGAGGAACAATGCTCACCCAATCATCTTCTTCATCTTTTGGGCTTCGTCAGACCCTAAAACTTTGCTTCGTCTCCGGTCACCTCCGTCACTTCTAATCATTTTTTTTATGACCAACAAAATTGACCCTTTGCATGGGCTATCTCCACGAATGACCTTGCTTTGCACCGTTAAGGTGACGAATGTCTGCCTAATTGCCTACATACATGTATACCGTCAATCTTTCATAGGAATCATCGATTTCATATTAATCACCTATTTACATATATGCAAACCTTCATGTCACAACCCCGTACCTGTATATCTGGAGGGGAGCCGTGAACAGCAAGCGGTGATATCAGTGTTTATTATTAAAATATTTAGCAGCGGAAAATTCATCATGACCATAGTTAGAAAAAATTACCAAAGTGTAAAAATGTCATGATTCTTATTTCATAAACTGGAGGGTAAAAACCCATATTAATACAAATATAAGTTTTATAGGGGTAAACCTTAATTTACAAAAACACATTTCTTTATTTTGATGGCAAGCTACTTTTTTAAGTTGGAGGCCCGCATATATCATTCTTGTGTCTCTAACAAGTTACCTGAAACATATTTAAAAATATCTAATCAACAAGAAATACTGGTGAGTACATTCATTTGTAAATGATATATTTTACAGTTACAGCATTAAGACGTTTTTACATATGTCTGCTTACAAATTACCAAAAGATACTTCTCACTCGACCGTATTTGTGACTGTGGTCATATCACTTATTGGCTAACACTTGTCCAATAAGTAACGTGTAATAGCCCATTAGGCAAGCTTTGTATACAAAACCCCATAATACTAGTACTAACCATCCTAGTAAGTCTATGAAGACTTAATCATTGTAATGTAATTAAAATCTTTTGAAAATATTTTAAAAACATTTGGATTATCTGTTATAAAAAAATCATCATGACAATATTGGAAAACCAATTGTCTCACGTAAATTTGAGTTCTACAAAAACTCGAAATGTCTCATCTTGAACGTTTATAAATAAAGAGTTTCCTGGTATTATGCACCTAGGTTAACACACAATGTGGTATCTCTATATTAGTATAAATTGATAATCATAACGATAATCACGAGATTAGAAACTTTACACGATAACACAATGTCTTACCTTGTTCAGCAGAGCTTTTGGATTCGTGTACAAAAGCTTTTTTCGGTCAAAGAGGGTATTGTTATGACTACTCGAGGTATTATACTAATGTTCCTATATAAGCAAATGTGAGAGAGAGGGTGATTTTTGGACGAGAAAGTGAAGGCTGATTTCCTTCCCTTTTATAGCTGATTTCAAGGCCGGTCGTGTATTGCCAAGGACCTATAATAAGACCATCAAAGCACCACATTGCAACTATCACACTTCGCCCGAGCCTGTGCACGTTGGGTGTTTCTCACCCTCCGCTAGACCACTAAGTGTCTCTTATCATACAAGAATATTATCATACTAGTTTGAGACCCATGTATTATACGGGGAATTAATAAAAATTATAATATTTAAACATTAAGCAAAATACAATCAATAAGACATAACACAATTATCATATATTATTAACTAGATTTTATCCCCCCGTATTACGGGGGTTGTTTTACATTATTCATTTTTAATATTTATATATGTATATTTGGATTTTAATTTTATTTATTGTAAGAAAGTTAATAATTAATATTCTTGAGGTTTGATGATGAAATTGTTTCACAAATAAATGATATGTTATAATCTGGTTTAAAAGCTATCTAGGTTTGGTGATACCCATTACCCATTTATTTTCTTTATTATAAAATTTTTTCATAATTATAAATAATATATTTTTTTAAAATAAAATAGGATATTAATTTTTGGTACATTCCTATTTTATAAAATTTTCACATTAAATATTTGACGAGATTATTTTTAATATAATGAGATGTTATAACCCGTTTAAGAGCTATCTGGGTTTGGTGAGACCTTTACCCATGAATTTGGATCAAATGCATGAGAAGCCTTCATTTACAAATAAAGCATTCTGATGGCTTGAGAGAATGATTCTTTTACATTTTTCGTTTTTTTAATATTTATTTTTTTGGATTTTAATTTTCTTTATTGTAAGAAAGTTAATAATATACTTAGGGTTTAATGATGAAAGGGTTTCATAAATAAGTGATATGTTATATCCCGTTTAAAAGCTATCTGGATTTGGTGACCCAGGACCCGCTTATGTTTTTTACTATAAAATTGTTTATTAATTATAAATAATATCTTTTTCTTTTTAAATTGGATATTAAATTTTAATATATCCTTATTTTATATGATTTTCATATCAAATAATTGGTAAGATTATTTTTAATTTAATGAGATGTTATAACCCGTTTAAGAGCTATCTGGTTTTGGTAAGACCCATACCCATGAATTTAGGTTAAATCAATTAGAGGCCTCCATTTAAAAATCAAGAAATTTGGTGACTTCCATAAAAGGGGGGAGCGACTACATCGTGACACATAGGATTTTAGGGTTTTCGTTTATAGATATTATAGATACAATTACAACTTATATCAAAATTATAGGAATTACAAAACAAACATTATGCAACTATTTTACAAATAAGAAAAAAATTTCATGTACATTACATTTGTGGTTGTATTGGTCAGATTACCTTGTTTATCAAGAATCAGAATCTTTAGCCCACACCTGCTTGTAACTCTTGACAATGCGACATATAGCTGTCCATGTGAGAACACGGGTTCTTTCAAGTCAAACCAACCCTAGATAGTGATTAACCCTTGGTTTTTGTTTATGGTCATCGCAAAACATACTGCAAGGGGAAACTATCGTTTTTGAAACTTATATGCTATTTTGTTGTCTGTTGGAGTCAGTGGTGATCTATGGATCAAATCTCTATGTCCAATGTTAGTTCCAGAAATAATTTTTGCTTCAACTACACGAATACCTAAAGATATAATTTGTAGTCGAGTACCATTACATAAGCCTTCTTTCTAGTTAAGATTTCTAAGGAGCATATGTAACATCCCGAAATTTCCAAGTAATATTAATTATGTTACTTAATAATAGAGAGAAAGTTTACCCGGGTTATCAGGAAATAAATAATAGAATAGGAGTTGGTATGGGTCGGGCTAGTGTTGGGTAATGGATGTGGGTTGTGGACTTGGATTAATTAGGATGGGTTAAATGAGAATGGGCCTTAGGTCCATGGGATCTCAGGGATATAAATACCCTAACACCCCAAAATATCTTCATTCTATCTTTATCCAAGCACACTCCACACACACATACACTAACTTCGCCGGAACCGGGCCGAGCCAAGGGAAGAATCGGACTGATCTGAGAGTGAGAGAGGGCGACTAGTTGCGTTAACAAGTTAAAGGAGATCCAAACAAGCCCAAAAAGGTATGATTCTTGATCTTTGAAGTTTAAAGATCCAAGCTTTTTAGTGTATAAACGACCAAAAAATGGTCGGGTAGCGTAGTGGGTGATATTGAACCATAGCAAGGGTGTTAAAATCGCTCGAAATGCCGATCAGAAACTAAAACAGCGGCTGCCTGGGCAACTTCGCCTTCATCTGGGCAACTTCGCCTTCAAAGTGACGAACTTCGCCTGCAAGCTAAGTTCGCCTGATGAACTTCGCCTGCAAGCTAAGTTCGCCTGATGGCAACTTCGCTGTAAAGTTAAGTTCGCCTAACTGGTAACTTCGCCTGAGGCCAAGTTCGCCTGATGAACTTCGCCTGCAAGCTAAGTTCGCCTGATGGCAACTTCGCTGTAAAGTTAAGTTCGCCTAACTGGTAACTTCGCCTGAGGCCAAGTTCGCCTGATGACAACTTCGCCTGAAGCCAAATTCGCCTGATGGCAACTTCGTTGTAAAGCTAAGTTCGCCTAGCTGGTAACTTCGCCTAAATCTAAGTTCGCCTAAGGTTAACTTCGCCTAAAGTCAAGTTCGCTTAGAAAATAAATTAAAAACCTAATGGAAAATGTGTTAAGACTGTTAATGTAAATAAAATTTTTCCAAGCTGACCTGGGCTCTGCCCCTTGGACCCTGCTAGGGGCTGCCGCCCCTAGACCCCGCTGCCAGGGGCGCTGCCCCCGGACCCCCGTTCGTTGTGGGTAGTAGTTAAGACTGGAAAGATGATATGAGTAGTGTTAGTTGTTTGATACGTGTACTTGTTATACAGTCAGCCGTGCACAGTTGAAGAAAGGGATTACGATTAACGGTGAACGTAACCGTGTTCAGGTGAGTTTCTAGCCCCATTCCTTGTTATGTTTTCGGGGCTGTGTGCATACTCGATGTGTTGTTAATACATTTATCCTAAGTGATAAGTGTATGTCATATGTGATATGTGTGATAGATATGAATGATTGTTTGTCGGTACGCGAACGATCTTCGGATATTGCGCGTACTGTCAGGTTAAAAATAAAGGTACGAATATTATATATCGAAGATGTACGAATGTTTCAAATGAATACTTGTCGGGGCGTGAACGATCTTCGGATATTGCACGTGTCGACAAGGGGTATGGTTGTTAAATGAATGAGGTAAAGAATGCCTAGAGTGTTCTTATGTTATAATGTAAGTATGTGTATATAGGTACACGAATGGCATGTGAGTTCTACGTTCGACATAGTAAGTTAGGATGGCAAATCCCTCTAGCTTCTGTCGGACATAGACTCGGCTGGTGATGGCGTAGTTAAGGACTGCGAGCCTTATACGTGAAGTAGATGATATATGTAGACGTAGATAAGGACTGCGAACCTTATGCGTAATGTAGATAGGCGTCAGCCTAGGAAAGGACTGTGAACCTTATACGTGCTGTATTTGTAGCATAGGGGAGGACTGCGAACCTCGTACGTGCTATGAATTAGGTTGCAACATAGGGAAGGACTGCGAACCTTGTACGTGTTGTGGATGTATTTTAGCATAGGAAAGGACTGTGAACCTTATACGTGCTGATTTTGTAGCATAGAGGAGGACTGCGAACCTCGTACGTGCTATGAATTAGGTTGCAACATAGGGAAGGACTGCGAACCTTGTACGTGTTGTGGATGTATTTCAGCATAGGAAAGGACTGTGAACCTTATACGTGCTGATTTTGTAGCATAGGGGAGGACTGCGAACCTCGTACGTGCTATGAATTAGGTTGCAACATAGGGAAGGACTGCGAACCTTGTACGTGTTGTGGATGTACTATGGTATAGGGAAGGACCGCGATCCTTGTACGTACCATAAATGGTGAACATAGGTAAGGACTGCGAACCTTGTACGTGTTCACGACCTTGAGTACAGGTATAGACGGTGAACTATGAACGTACTCTCGGTAGACTGAGGTTAGTGATTGTAGATATGTATGTATGTATGGTAGCAAGTATGTATGTAGAACAGAAGGGTAACTAGTGAAGTATGGATATGTATCTACGGATATGTGTGTATGTGTATGTATTGTATGGCGTTCGATTAACTAGAACTCACTCAGCGTAGCTGACTTTTAGTATGCACGCAGGTGAGCTGATTATAGAGTTAGCATGAGGATGACACACGGCATGGATTGAACGGCTGGCATCTGAAGAAAGAAGTAAAGATGTTTTAAATATAAAGTTTTGTGTTATGGTATCAAAGAAAAGATTTAATGTTTTATAAAAATGATTGATATTACAAAAACTGGTTTGTAGTTATAAACCACCGGGTTAGGATCGGTTTGGAGTTTTTTTTAGCTAAAACCAGTTTGAACCTGATATTTTAATACCAGTTAGACAAAAACAGGTTTCATCCAGTTTAAAACCCGTTTGTAACTCAAAATTAATTTATAGCTCACATATCATATCCATTTATAGCTCATTAACCATTCCATGTAATGCCCTATTGAAAAATCAATTGATTATAAAGGAAAATATGATTGTAATTATAATAATGATATTAACAATTGCTTATGTTACAATAAGAAAGATATTTTGGAACCGGTTAGTCAAAAACAGGTTTAAAACCCGTCTGTGTATATACGTCAGCTTCAAAACTAATTTATAGCTCACATATCATATCCATTTATAGCTCAATAACCATTCCATGTAATGCCCGGTTGAAATTTGAAAATCAATTTACTGTAAAGGAAAATAGGAAATATCAATTGGAAATCAATATATGGTACTTAATTCCGCCCGTAGTGGCAGCATCAATACATAGATACCAACACTGATCGGATAATATCAATTGACGTACGTGAAGACCTAAATATATTGGTAGGATATGGTAAGTAAAAGATTCTTGGTAATGCTTTGGTTGACAGGTTCTCAAGATTATAAAAAAAGATGATGATATATACAATCTGTCAAAACTTCTTTATAAAATATAGGCCTTTAAAGTGTAAAGAACTGGACGTTCAATGAACTGCTCGGGTTTAAACCGAAAACCGGTTTGTGCACCTCTAGTAACAAATGTGTCAACTACTATTTTAAAAAGGAAGCGGTAAATAGCAAATGTTGTTTAATAATTTATTGTTGTTGTATAATAAAGGAAAATAACTTAAAATGAAAAGTGACATACCCTTACACTAAATGTGTCAACAAACGCCCACCAGTAATGGAGTCGGATTCTTGATGCTATTGAATGAATTAAACAAACAAATTTAGTAAGACTAAACAAATCAAAATATCAATTGATTTGAAATTGGAAATAATTCTTTATTAAAAAGTGTTGATTGTCCATGAAAAGTTTAAAATATCAATTGAAAAAGTGTTGGTTCACCATTCTTTTAGGCAATTAGCGAACCAAGGATAGAATAATAATAAGCTATTGACGAAAATAAAAGATCATTCATTTTAAAAATTAAAGTTGAAATTCAAGCATTAGTGAAAAATAATTAGATAGAAACGATTCCAAAAAGTTATATCCCCATAGAAAAAATTTCAGGCAGAACAAATCTAGATTTTAATAAAAACAGATAAACTTTATTTTAAAAGATAAACATTTTTAATCGTCAGTATTGCTTTGACTTTTGAACAGTTATTAAGTCAAATTCGATACAAGTTACAATCTTAAAAGTTAATACAATATAATTGCTATATTAAATGCATAACTAAATTAAATTGATTTATATAGTGGATATAGGTTAGAAAAAAGAGGAGTCATGAGAGCATGACAAGTGGCAAAATATGGTACTCTTTTATTAGAGTAGTAAGATGGGCTCTCTTTTTTATAAATACCTTACAAGTTTTGTAATCTATCGATATGAGACAAGAACTCACTTTCTTATTTAGACTAAGGTGGAAGCATTATATTTTTCTTCCTCCACCAACGTAAGATAAAACTCACTTATTTTATTTGCTCCATTTTAACTTTTACTTATATTATGGTTTGTTATACTTTATAATTGGTGAGGGTTCAAATCCCATTATTATAAAATGATGTCAGACTTAGAAGTATGTTTAGGGGTTGGTATGTGAGTTTATCTTTAAAAAAACGGGATTACTCCATAGAATAGTAACCAAGATTCAACTTTGTTCCAATTAGGTCACTCATTCTTTTTATTGTTTCAATTATGTCACTTAACCTTTAAATAATGTTTTAATCCTAGATATTTTACCTATTGAATAGGTAAAATGATGACATGTCATTTTTGTTTCCTTTTTCTTTTATTCTTTTATGTTAAATGCCAAATAACAATAAGATTTTATAACTAAAGTAATAAAAATTATGTTTTGATTTAAGAGATCCAACTCCTGTCACCTCC
Source organism: Bidens hawaiensis (assembly GCF_021521415.1). Classification (NCBI taxonomy): domain Eukaryota; kingdom Viridiplantae; phylum Streptophyta; class Magnoliopsida; order Asterales; family Asteraceae; genus Bidens; species Bidens hawaiensis. The sequence goes on along the minus strand of NW_027491069.1, from coordinate 3,326,933 downwards.
TCCACAAACTCCGGGCACCCTCTCAACCAGCTCCGGCCACCCCTCCGACAAGTCCGGCCAACCTTTTCATTCTCGGGTTTTGTAAAAGGTCCATGCTTTAAGCCTCCAAGATGTTGATCCGTACTAGAAGACCGTACCATGTTGATGTGGGAAGAAATTTTGGTGTTTTCGAGATTGGGGTTCGACAATGTAACTCAAATCTCTTTCAAACCTCAACATATTCTTTATAAACATGATATATTTTACATAATTTCTCATAAAAATGGCACCGAGTTGGTGTTGGAAGTAGCTTAAGACGGTGGTCGGCACATGGTGTGGTTCTTGGGAGAGTACAATAGTAGTTATACATAGAGAGAGTATAAGCGCGGTGGGGCTAAGACTATTGCGACCGCAAATGGATCTAACTCAGACCGATACAGGTGGCCGGAGGGAAGCTTTGGTTGTCGGAGAAACTGATCTGGGTTTGGGTTATGGTAGACAGAGAGATGCTTTGGAAAGAGAAGAATGGAACTGTAATTTTTATTTATTCAATTTTTTTTAAAAGATGTACAAAGACTAGAATTGTTTTGTGTGCATACATATCAAACAAAAGAAAATGAAACAAAAATGACATGTCATCATATTGAAGCATCATTTGAAGGTTAAGTGACCTGATTAGAACAATAAAAAAAATAAATGACCTAATTGAAAAAAAATTGAAACTTGGTTACTATTTTATAGAGTATTCTCTAAAAAAACATAATCCTTTATTTACGGTAATATGGAAATCCTATTAAAAAAATTGTGGTATTGATTGTGTTTTTCGTTTATATTTAGATCAATAAATAATCCATTTTAAATTAAGTCATACATACGAAAAGTCAAAATACATAGCTTGAATTAATCCACGTTTGAATTTCGATCAAAGAAATTTCACGTGGTATCATTGCTTTTTAGCTGAAAGTAAGGAAGATGGGTGAAGATTAGTGTTACTTTTATTTTTTTAAGAAAATTGGAATTTAATAATCCCAACTTTCTGTTATTGGTCGATAATAATTACAACTTTGTGTATTCCTACCAGTGGTCTCAAATTTAAAACAGTTAGCTCTCAATGGTCTCCCGTTAGAAAAAAAACTAACGGCGTTAAGTTTTTTTCGAATTTCAAACTGATTTTTAGGGCTTTTGATCGAAAGAAAGATACGCTTCGATTGATGTAAAACTTAGCTCGAAACGATACTCTAAACAGCTTAATTTTTGTTAATTTTAAATTCAACACCCGATTTGAAGCACTAATCAAGCCATTTGAAGCATTATTTTGAGCTAAGTTTTACGCTAATCGACTCGTATCCTCCTTCCGATCAAAAGCCATAATAAATCAGTTTGAAATTCAGAAAAAACCTAACGCCGTTAGGTTTTTTTTAACTGTGGACCATTGAGAGCCAACTTTTTTAAATTTGGGACCACTTATTGGAATATACAAAGTTAGGATTATTATTGGCCAATAACAAAAAGTTGAGATTATTAAATTCCAATTTTCCTTTTTTTATAATTTGATTTTTCAAAATACCCATTTCAATATAATAAAATAGTCTTTATTTTAAAGATTATTACTAAAATGCCAACAACTATTTTGGGTTATTAATTATATGATCTACAAGTGTTAAAAAAATTATTTTTATAAGCCTGTTCTCTATGGTGGGGGAGCATCGAAGCTCCTTCATAGTGCCACGTCCTCGTCACGGGGCTTCGAAGCTCGCCTCGCTATGGTTTAAAGCCTTTGGACGCCCCAATACATACACATATGTATGTGTGTGTGAGGGATGGAGAGAGGGAGAGCCCACCTTTTCCCCTCTTCCGCGCCCCATAGCGTGGAGCCTAAGCGAAAATCATGCTGTTTTAAATCCTCTTTATGTGAGAAAATATATAATAAAATAAATCATTTAATTTTTCAACTTTAAAGCTCATAAAATATGAAAAATTGTTTAAAATACAATGTTTATTTATCACTTTCTATAATCCAAATTTATAAACTTTGCTCACATAAAAAACTGCACATGTATAATTTGTTTCTAGGGATGAGATCGATAACGTATTGGTACTGATCGGTACCGGTACCGAAAATCTCGGTCTCGAAAATCGCAAATTTTTGGTACCGGTACTGATATTTAAGGTAAAATTCGGAAAATACCGGTACCAAAACTCAAAATTTTGGTACCGAGTAAGTACCAACGATACTAAATTGGTATTGATTTCTGTACCAGTACCAATACCGAATTTAATTCGGAAAATACCGGTATCAAAACCTTAAAACTTTGGTACCGAGTCGATACTAACGATACTAAATTGATATATTAATTTCGGTACCTGTATCAATACCGGATTTGCTATAATTTGTGTGTGTTGATAAACTTAAGCTTTTTTTTTCAGAATTTTATTCTGCATTAGTTAGGACTAGTAAGAGAGCCCACACGTTGCGACGGGAAGGCAACGGGGATTCGGTTGGTAGTATTTCGATTGGTTATTGTGCACCTTTTTAAACTAAACTTGGGTATGGAGGTATTAAAGATTTTTGGTCGGAAAACCAAAAGTTCTAAAATATTGGATCCGAATAAAACTATATAAGATATGGGTTTAGATTTTGGTGTGCACCTTTTTAAACTAAACTAATGAAACTGAAAAAAAGCTCTTTTTACCAAACTTATAATACATCATCATCATCATCATCATCATCATCATCATCATCGTACTCAGTATATCCCACCAATAACAATGCTATGGTAGGGTCTGAGGAGGGTAAGATGTAGACAGCCTTACCTCTATCCCATAGGGATAGAGAGGCTGCTTCCGGTGAGACCCCCGGCTCGATAGTAGTTTTGAATCAAGCCTTGGACATAAGACACATAACACTCAATCATCGGGACACCGGCTGATTGGTGCATGTGCCCTTGTCTTTCGGCTATCAACGCCACCACATGATGCCTGATTAACCTTCCGCCACTTTTAACGTTATTTTCACGTGATTAGTAAAATAACGTCAAAATTAGTGCAATTTTACTTTTGCCCACCCAAGGGTTCACACATATACACATTATATGTGCGCACCGCAAGCAGGGCGTACATATTTACTATAATTAAACATAATATAAGATATAAACTTGCTAAACTAATGTTGTCACTTAATCTTGCTTGCCCCATGTATTATATTCTATGAAATATTATGTAAAAAGAATGCATATATAAGTTGGTTATCTTGCTTTTTGATCTAAATTAAACTACACATGGTCTGTAAATATTTTTAATAAAATAACTAAATCATGACAAGCCACAATATTTTTAGTCTTTAATTGCTGATACAATTGTACGCATGAGTACCTTTTTGGGCAACTAATTAATGTAACTAAAGGCGAGAACAACTGAATATGTCACCGACGGTAAAATTTAATGGTAGGAGACAACAGTAGGATAGGTTGTTGGAGGCGAGACAACAAATACATAGGGTAAGCCCGCTCTTCATAGCGTGTACACATAAACTAATACCAAAAAAATAAACGAAATGAACTATAACTGGTTTAACTTTATGGGTTGAAAAGCTTGTGTCACTTCGGCTTTGCGTGTCCTCGCCTAGTGTAATACAAATAAACAATATTTGTGTATTATGAATCTCAGAAACAAGGTGACTACCCTTTGAACAAATCTTGTACACAACTATTGTTAACAAATGTTAACATATCAAAACTTGAGTCCTTAGATAACATGAAAAAATAATTAACAAAAAAGGGAAGTTCCTTCTTCCACATAAAAAGATCTCAATTTCATAGTTGACATTTGTTTCCTAACCACAAATAGTTGATTTAGAAACTAAACATGGTTAATTTCCTAGGATAGAAATGCCTGTGGTTAACTGGCAATTGAACAAGAATCATCAGTGCTAAAGTAAAAGTAGTGATGTAACTTTTGTGTGATCTCATTGAGTTCCATGGCATTCTCATTGAGTGCAAACTTGTATGGGTTGTGGTGGCTCTTTTTTGGTAATTGGTGTTATGATTAAGTTTGGGTTGAAGATTACGTCTTATTTTGCTGGAAATGATTCCACACCTGTTTCAAATGTAAATAACGCAGAATGATTAGTAGTCACGTAGCAGTTTCGTACATGCCAGTTTTGAACAAGAACTTGGGGGAAATTGTTAAATGACAAATATGCCAAAAAGATAGTGATAGCAAGGCAATTTCATTTTAAACTCTATATCATGCCAAAAAAAACTTATCGTTTTCCATTTCATTCCACTTTGAAACTTAAAATTGGGAATTTAATTTTTATTTATAAATTCCTTTCCATTCTCACAATATGTAGTCATTTTCACAAATTCACTTCATGTACCGCTTTTATCATTATAAAAAATCAGAAATACAAGTTAATGATCAAATCGGTAAAAAACCAGTTGGTCTGATTTGTCACGCCCACCTAACCCGACCGGTTTGGTCGGACCGCACCTAAACGAGAACAATGCGAAAGGCTTTTTAGGCTATAGTTAGTGTTGTCATTTGACAATTTTTCAATGATTTTTTTAAAGAAAATTCCACATGAGTAGCAATGGGTTTTGAAGTGTGAGTGATGCATACAATATCTCAATAAAATTAAAAAAACGAAAAAAATGTTATGCTTACGATAGCAACTAAGTTGTCGGTGTATTTTGTGTTTTTGTTTTTGTTGTTTTATTATATTCCAGTGACCACCTCTAGAACTATAAACATCTGCTTTTTCGGTAAACCGACCATGGGCTAGGTACTCTTTACCAATAAACCCTCTGTCGAGGTCACAAAAAGATTAAAAATATTAGCTGCTAATTTAAAACTTTTAAAAGAGGAAATTAATGTACTTACAATTTTCCTGCAATCATGGTGCTAATGTGGCTCTTACAAAGATCGGGCCAACCCAAAATCAGCTATTTTAGCATGAAACTTCCAAGTCTAATAATATATTGCAGCTCTAATATCCCTATAAATAATCCGACATTTGGTATTTTTCATGAAGGTGAACAAGCCACAAGGCCTTCAGCTGTATTAGTGATGATATTTTATCATTTTTCCCAGTATAAGTTCACTCCCTTGTGGTATCTGTAGAAATTTACAAATTCATTAGATGTTTTACAAAATACTAAAAGTTACACATTTTTGAAATTAGATGACAAACTTTCAAAAGAAAAATAATTGTTGACAATATTAAACTTAACAAAAAATAAAGTGGTTGAGGCTCACATAAGTAGATATTCATAAATAAGAATGCTTTCGGGACCTGAACAACTGCAACTTAACAACATGACCAGTTTTTTGTGTTGAACACTGCTGTCATGTCGACTTCTCGAAAAAGCTATGTATTAAACAAAATTTACAATCTATAACAACCAAAAACCAAATTAGAAACTATTAACTGGATAAGAAGAATGCGTACCTAGCTGGCTTTGATGATGCGATTGGGGGGGCTGAGACAAATTGTACTTTTAGCAATCATCTGGTGGTAATGGATGATTGACTCTTCAAGTGAACAGACCCTCCATAATTGATTGGTGAGAAATGATTCAAGAATTAAATGCAGGTTGCAATTCAGTGGTATATGAATGGAGCAATTAAGGTCGCGTGTTAATCGCCTCTTGAATGCATCGCTGGAGGATAATGGTAATTGTATGAGTGAATGGCCGGCAGTGAGGGTATACTAAATATAACGGTTATTAAAGTGGAAATATAAAGTTATGCACAGTTATTAACATCATTAACTGTTTACAGGAAATTAAAAAGTTCGATACACCGGTTATGAATCAATCCCCAACTGACTTCCTTATATCAATTGCTTCATCTATTTGAAGTTGGTCGTCAGATCTCATCCCCTGGGGGTTCATTCCAAGAACCAAAGAAGGTGCAAGAAATCCATTCAAAAAATGATCATTAGTTTTTAAAAAATCATTGATTATGAATGGCGTGTTACATCAATATATTCCGAATTCACAAATATTTGATTATGAAAAGTGAAAACACAAATTCAAACACCCTCAGATCCCATTATTGCATATCCATGCATACAATTTAATAAATAAAAGTTTTCCTCACCACATATCATATTATATTAGCATCCCTCATTCTTAAAATCCCGCCTAAAACTGCTTGCCTACACAATGAGGCGCGGATCCTTGCTCCAACCCGGTTTAATGGTATAACCCAAAATAACATAATCGTCGTCGCCACACATATGTTTTTCACAAACCCTAACTCATTCATTCGATCTGTTTAGTAACTCGATTATGAATCTGTAATCTCACAAACGTCGCATTATCATCATCTAGCCATTCACTGATTAAGGTAGGTAATTTTACTTAATTTCTTTCGCTGTATTTTCGATTTCTACCGTATCTGAAACCCTATATCACTTTTCCAAAGAAACGAAGTCAGATCATCATCTACAAATTGTATTTATTAACTTGCTTTGTTGTCATTTTGATTTGTAATATGTTCTGTAGATCTAAAACCAATTTCCCTTCTCTAGCAAACAATTATGCATCGCACATCAAAATTGTTATTGTGTTCTGTTGCAGAAGGCATGTATTTTGCCTACTTTAATTTTATATTTTTTATATTATTATTTAATCTAATTGTATATAAAGTATAAACCCTAAATCTAATCCCCTTTATTCATACTATTGATTTTCAGTTGTGATATATAAATTTCTTAATTATGAGTAATTCTATTTGATTTATAACATTGTTCAATTTGTATCAACAGCGTCAAACTGACTGTAGGTTTGCTAATTGTTATATGAAATCAACAAATATTTGTAATATGTTTTAAATTTAAATTTACAATGATTGTTGTTTGATTCTTTTTTTTCCATACCCTTCATAATTTTTCCTTTTTTATTACATTTTAAAGTTTCCAATTTTTTGTTATGTTTTGTATCCTTACAAAAAGAATTTGCAAAAATAAATTGTGTGTAAAAGATAGTGAAATGCTTATTCTGATTGAATTATCAACCACATATGAAAGCTACTGGATAGCCCGTCTTCATGAAAGAATATGGATTGTCAAATGGTGGTACCTGTAAGCTTATGTTTATTGAGGTTGAAAGAAAGTAAGCTTATTGTTTTACAAGCAACAGCAATTACATTCTATTCCATTCGTATCAATGAATTGTTCTTTATGTATAAAAGTAAACATCTTTGTCTGATATCTTTCACTTCAACTTCTATTTTATTTCAATCAAATTATACAATTAAAAACACCTAAAGAATTTATTAACCTGTTTTATTTTGATGGTGATTTATTTACATCAAATTTCACTCCAGCATCTCCCATTTCTGTCATCAAACAAACATCTTTGCAGCTTTATTTGGAGTCAATCTCGCAGTCAAGAATCTCTTAAAATCAGGTCTTCTGTGCTTCTATATTCACTTGAATGGACATCGCAGATTCAAACTTCGAACAACATTGTGTTTTAAAATAGATTATGATGGTGATTTTGAGATTAATCGATTTCCCCTGTGGAAGAACCAAGCTTTTGAACATAATTCTTCATCTGGGTCAGTTTAAGTTAATGACTTCACGATTTGGCTTCTTTTTTTTTTCTCTTTTTCTCCTATTGATGTTCGTTTAGATTTGGTTACCAATTTGAGAAGGCTTATATTGTTTTCAGAAAAGGGGTATTGCTCGCTGCTACTTGCAATGGACAATTTGTGAGTTACATGACTTGAATTTTTTAAGATATATTTACTTCAGTATTCTATGATTTGCGTTTCACATCATAAAGGGTAATTTTCTTTTTGCTTCTTCACATATCGAGCTCGCATCAGAACCCAAAGGATATAAGCTTCTTGGACCTACATATTTCCAAACACTCATACAGATGGACCACCATGTTGTAAGTATGCTTTGACTTTTGATGTCAACTGTAATATTTTTCATAAAAAGTGAAACAAATTGTCACTTAACTTTTGAGTAGCTATTCTCATTTGGTGGGGTGTCAAGGCAGTAAGGGTATAAAATAGAAGGGCAATAGTTGGAATGCAACATCTAGCTCTTCAAAAAAGAAGGGGAAAAAGAACTTTTTTGAGTTATAACTTTGATAGCACATTTTGGTGTTGAATAATACCATTTTTGAAGCAAGACATTTCATATTGTTTGTAAAATGGTTTGAATCTTCTTTACTAAATATTTATTATTTTATTCATCTAACTCGTGTGATACATAGATTACTAATCAATTTTTAGAGATTTATTTGTAAGTTTGTGAGTTATGATTGTAATTTCACTCGATGCTTATTTAATGTTGTACGCAACTTTATTTTATTCTTTTATTTATAAAGATGAATTATATAATTTAAATTGTTCAACCAGTGTACTACACGGGTACCTAACCTAGTAGGTACAATATAAACAATCAAATTCTGATAACTAACAGTTACATAACGCGGTAATAGGCTGAAAAGAACGGGTTTTGTTGGGTCTAAGTTTAAATCATACACTTCAGTTGACTTTCAAATAATCAATAATCTTTGGGCTATAGGTTGACAGTAAGATTAGTGGACGGGCTCAAATCATCCAACTTTTTATTAACGAAAAATTTTAACTTTTAGTACTTTGCTATACATCAATATTCAAGTCCAAGCATTATCTGATTTTTATTTTTCTTTTGGTATTTCAATCGAAACAAACACATATTATAAGCGATAACTGACAAGCGATGAGTGCGTACCTGCAGATTGGGACTTAGAGTATCTTTATGTGATGAACATAACCTGCATAATGGAATACTAAATAAATAGTAACAAAGATTTAATATATTATGTTGTATCAACTAATATATAAAATAATAAAGCTAATAGGAAATGTGAAACTGTAAGCAGGTTGCAGAATTCCACCTTCACCGTCTTCTATTAAACGCAACAACAATTTTTAACTTCACTATAAATCTTGATATGAGAACAGATGTTGATAATGTTACTTTATGTTGATAAAACGGACTCAAATAAGATTTAATCAAATCATGTAAAGTTAGTTGATAATATTAAAATGTAAAACGGATAAGTTGTCTATATGTCCTGCTAAACACATGCATTCTTTATTGAGTGAAAGATCAAACAAATTGCATATTATAGCTAAATAATAGAAATGACATAAAAGCTTTAATCAACTAAAATATTATAAAAGACATGACATATCAGTTAGCACCTAAGGGTCAATTAACATGAAACCTGCTTACCTTTTCTAAGTCAAAGAACATATAAGATAGTTCAGTTGTGAATCAGTAGAAATTATCATATAATATATAATAAATACCTACATTAACATTAAGAAATGGAACCTTAAAATAATATTGTTAGAAAAAACACAAAACAAATAACAATACAGTCTAAAATTCAAACTTCAATATATGCAAATAAAAGATCCAAATGAGTTTGTCATATCATTCATCCAGCTTCTAACGGAAACTCCGAGTTTGGTGTTTATTTAACTAATTACGAATATGTTTGAATTTTCATGTTTGAAAATCGGTTGTATTGACAGCTATATCACTTTTTTGTTAGTTATTCTCAAATCGGCATAACCCCACAACATATAAACAACCGAAACCAGAAAATTATCATCTAAAACCAGAATTTAATATAGTATATCAATATAACATCCAAAAAGAAATAATAATATTGATATCTTACTTGAATCTTTAACCAAGGTTGTGACTTGGCCCAAAACAGCAATCTGTTGAAACCTGGGTGAAGATTATTACAATATAACAACCAAAAGACACAAAATAACAAACCATGAAGAATAAGTCGAAGAAAGAACATGCAATTAATGCCAGACACACCAAAATAACTGCAGCAGATTTAATCTAAATGTTGACCGTATCAACCCTAAACCACACAATCGTTGCACAAAAATGAAATAAGAAGCATTGCAATAATAAACAAACATGAATACACACATTTTGAAATGAAAGTAGTTACCTCATCGATTTTACAAATTGCCTAGTGACCCTCTTTTCCCATCTTACAGAAACCAATAACTTCTTATTATGTTGCCTTGATCGACCAGGGACCCACTCATTTTAACTTCTGATGCAAATTAAGAAAATAAGCAGCACTAAACATAAGATTTGATCAAATAGAAGAATAATTTAAATTTAGCTGCAATTAGGTTAGGGGTGTAGCTAATTAATGAAATCCTAATAGTCTCACTTGGTCGCAGGAGAGCCGGTTTCCCTAAAATAGATATAAACCATGCTATTTGAATCAATTAATTTTACAGAAATTAGAATAATACCCCAAATTTAGACCAATGATAAGCCCTAGCTTAGTAGAAATTAAAACATTCTGTCTAGTATAGATGGTAAACACACATTAGCATAAAAAATTGACAGGTCACAGTATATAGCCAAATTCTCATAACCACAACTTATTGCAAAGTTACTAACACAAAACCTTCAATGTTTTCAAAACAGTCTAATAGCCTATCCAACACTTCTTCCTAGCAAACCTTCATAAAAAACAATGGTAATCATCGAAATGGAAGATCAAACGAAAATCATACACGATACTGCCTAAAAAACAAGGAAACGGGCGCTTACGTAATCATACCAGAAATTCATCAAATCTAATCCAATTTCACGAAATTAGATCCAAATTACGAAGACTGGACACTCAAAGTCCTTCATTATTATCACCGTAACCCCAACCCTAGAAAATCAAAATCGATAGATGAAAACATACAAAAAGTAATCACATATCTGAAATCATACCTTTTCATGATCCCGAAGAGACGATTGAAGAACTTGGTGGTCGTCCTGTAGATGTGACAAATATATACACGATGTAATAATGCTAATTGATGGGTGGCGGCGATTAAAAAACCCTACATCAATTGCCATAAATGCAGCGTAACCCCAGAGATAATGTCGCCAGAGGATGGTTGTAAAGTCGCCGCCGATATGCTATAATAAATTATACCGGCGTCTCCCAGGAAAAGGTTAAATTACGATTTTATCCCTCAAATATGTTGTATATGTAATATAAATAGATATAGATACAGATAATTAAAATGTTATTCTGTATTGGTTAGGATAAAGTATAACAAGATTATTCGAGTTTTTTTACAAACTAGTGTTGGTGAAAAAGGTATTTATCGCTTTAGTGTTTTTTAAAAAATATTTATCAAACTAGTGTTGATGGAAAAAAGTATTTTCCATTTTAGTGTTTTTCATTTATTTTATTCACCTTTTACTTTTAAATCTAGTTTTTATATTAGTTAATCTATTATTTATTTTTGTTTCATATTTCTTATACATTTTTTATCCAATAAATCCAATAACTTAGTTTTTATATTTTTATCAATCAATATTTTCTTATTATTTTACTAACTCGTTCTAAATATTTTCTTTTGATTTTTTTTCTCAAATATATGCATTTTTTTGTCTCTTTGTTTAATTATATTCATTTTACGAATCAGCATATTTTTTACTTTCCATTTTGATTTGGTTAATCAATTATCTAATTTTATATCATATTTCTTATATATTTTTATGTCCAATCAATCCAAAATGTTTTTTTTTTATTTTTCTTAATAGTCAACATTTATATATTTTTGCTAACTCGTTCTAAATCTTTTCTCGTAATTAAAAAAGAAAACTTGCAATTAAATTTGACCCGATTAAATGTTCATGTTGAAGAAAAAACTCCAACAAAAGTCAGTAAAACCTATACGTTGGTAAAACACATGCGTTGCAACGATTATTCGATGAGAATTCGGTTAGTATCGGCAATGTTCGTTATATTGCTGGAACTAAACCTAAAAATAAATTCGTAGAACTATCATATTTAATATAAAAAAGATCGCTAAAGCCCGAGCGTTGATAACAACCGGGAGTCGTGGCGGCTATTCAACGCAAATTTGGTCAGTATGAGCAAGGTTTGTTAAGGTATCGGATCTAAACCGAAAATAAAAACTTGTAAAACGCGCAAATTTAAAACAAAATAAAAAAACAATTTAAATAGGTAAAATCCGGGCATTGGTAAAACGCAGACATTGTAATATTTAACCGAAACTCGATCAATATCGATTAGGTTCGTTATGGTGCAAAATTAAGCCCAAATAAAATTCGTAAAATGAATATATTTAAACAGAAATACAAAAAAAAATATATTTGAAGACAAAAAAAAAACCAAATGAGAAAAGAAATAAAAAAAAGATTTAGAACGAGTTACTAACAAAATAAGAAACGTTGATTAACAAAAAAAATATATAGATTTATTAGATTAAAAATTATAAGAAATATGATAAAAAATAAAAAAATAGATTAAAAAATAGAAATATTAAATTTAAAAGTAAAAGATGAATACAAAATAAGTGGAAAACACCAAAATGGTCAATATTTTTTTCCACCGATACTAGTTTGATAAATATTTTTTAAAAAACATCAAAATGGTAAATACTTTTTCCAACAAACAAGTGTTTTGAGAAAAAAATTCTTTTTAACATTATTCTCTTACGACACGTCCCCAAAGGAGCTCAAACTTTCACAAGCCTCATAAATGTTGAGCTTTGGGTGACGTTCAAAAGCTTCAAGCCCACTCTCTCTCTCGTGAAAGCTGTGTTTTTATCACTTTCTTGCCTGCCTTTTGCCATAATATCTTCTTCTTGTTTGTTTTTATCACTTTCTTTCTTGCAAAAAAATATCTCACCCATCCTCCATTATTCAATTGCTATCACAATATTCTGATTTCTCATATTCACGCACATCAAGTGACTCCCACTTCAAGCAAAGGTACCTCTTTCATTGACCCATTATCAATCTTGATCACCATTTCATTAAAAATTTGTAAACTTTCTGTTAATTCGAACCTTTTTTGATGTGGGTCTCTCAAGATTTGGTGTAATTTGGTTCATTTCATGTAATTACATGTGGGTATGTAAGATTTTGTTAGATTTCGTTTGGGTAAAATCTAAAGATCGCATTTTGGCGAATTTGTGTTTTTATCAAGAAAATTAACGAACTTTATTGTAAAATGTTGAAGATTTGATCTGGGTTTTGTTTCAGATTGGGGGAAAATGGTGAATTTGGGGCTGTTTTCTGAGATCAAGCCTCTGGTTTCGGTGAATGTGAGGTTCAGAATACCTTATTATACTCTATGGGGTCAAAGTTTGGTTGTGAGTGGGTCGGAACCGGTTCTTGGTTCTGGAAATGTGAAGAAGGGTCTTTTATTGACCCCTTTTCGTGAAGGTGATGAACTGATTTGGGGCGGGAGTTTGAGCGTGCCGGTTGGGTTTCAAGCTGAGTATAATTACTATGTTGTGGATGATAATAAGAATATTTTAAGATGGGAAGTTGGAAATAAGAGGAAGTTGGTGATACCCGAAGGAGTTGAAAATGGGAAGGTGGTTGAGTTTCATGATCTTTGGCAGGTAAAAGTAATGTTTTAGATTAATATGTTGTTAGATTATTAGTTTAATTGCATATTATGACACTATTAATGCAGACTGGTAGTGATAGCCTTCCTTTTAAAAGTGCATTCAAGAATGTCATCTTTCAGAACACTAAGAATTTAGCTATTGAGAAACCACTTGGCGCGATTCAGAATAAGCTTGATCATGCTGGTAATATTTTATTATCATCTTTTGAGGTAAAAAAAATCATTTCTTGAATAATCGTTCAATTTATATTAATGTTAATGGCACTGCTTTCAGATTCGGTTGTTGTCCAGTTTAAAATATGCTGTCCAAATATATCAGAAGGAATATCGGTACTTTTTATAACCCCTTTTTTCCAAATTAAACTCCAGACGCTTTTATAAACGCGTAACTTCCACGTGGTGCGTGTTTTTGTTACAGACATATGTGATTGGCAGCTCGGTAGAGTTAGGGAAATGGAACGTTCATGATGGAATTAAACTTAATTATGCCGGTGAATCGGTTTGGGAAGGAGACTGTGTAATACCAAAGGCTGCATTTCCTGTAAAATATAAATATTGTAAATACGGGGAATATGGAACCTTTGATTTGGAATATGGAGCAAATCGGGAGGTGACGGCTGATGTTTCAGCCAGTGGGCCAAATTATATTATTCTATCAGATGGCATGATGCGAGTAAGATTTTAGACGATTAATATTTTAATTTTCACTTTTTTTTGAATGTGTGTGAAAATAGGTTGTACTTGTTTTGTTATGTTTATGTTTAAGGAAACGTCATGGCGGGGTGCTGGTGTTGCAATCCCTATGTTTTCGGTGAGGTCGGAGGATGACGTGGGAGTTGGTGAGTTTGTTGATTTGAAATTGGTTGTTGACTGGGCGGTTGACTCCGGTTTTCATTTACTACAACTTTTGCCTATAAATGATACTTCTGTGCACAAGATGTGGTGGGATTCATATCCATACAGGCATGCAAAAAAACTAAATTTATGTTATGAGTTTAAGTCTTTACAGAAAAGATTTTGTTTCCCTTTATTTATATTATTGCCACCTTATTGCTATGCAGCTCTCTGTCTGTGTTTGCATTGCATCCGCTATATCTTAGACTCCAGAGACTTTCAGAAAATATACCAGATGATATCAATGTAGGTCCACTGAGAAAACATGATGTGAAGAGATATTTAAATTACTGTTTTTAATTTAATTTAAAGCAGCGGTATTTACCTTATGTTTATCGGTTTTAATTTGCAGCAAGAGATAGAAAGGGCAAAGAAAGAACTCGACAAGAAGGTATTTCTTCATTTATTATCTTAGAATATTATGTTGTTATAAAGTAATTTTTCCAATTAGGCATTTAAGATAATTTTATTGTGTATATATTGATATTAGTAAATTAATAATTTCTCTTGTTTCAGGATGTAGATTATGAGGCTGCTATGAATACAAAGCTTTCAATTTCCAAGAAGATATTCGATTTGGAAAAGGATTTGATACTAAATTCTGATTCCTTCAAGAATTTCTTATCCAAAAACGAGGTACGTGTGGAAAATTTAGTAAACCTTTTTTTCTCTTATTTTCTTGACTTTATGTTGTTTATTTGCTTTTGTTATATGATACAGGAATGGTTGAAACCATATGCAGCTTTTTGCTTCTTACGAGACTTCTTTGAAACTTCAGACCATAGCCAATGGGGCACATTTAGTCAATTTTCAAAAGAAAAGGTGATCATATTAAAACTAATCATAATAAAAATTTATTTGTTACATGCTGATATTCTAACACCTATGGTAGAATCATAATTTCATCAGCTTGAAAAGCTCGTGTCCAAAGGCAGCTTCCATTATGACATCATATGCTTCCATTATTATATACAATACCATTTGCACTTACAAGTAAGTTGCTTTCTGCAATATACGATATGCGTAATAAAGCTAAACTAAATAATATTATTGGGATCATTAGCTATCAGAAGCAGCAGAATATGCAAAAGAGAAAGGAGTGGTGTTAAAAGGGGATCTCCCGATAGGTGTCGATAAAAACAGTGTAGATACATGGGTGTATCCGAATTTGTTTCGAATGAACACGTCTACGGGGGCCCCACCAGATTATTTTGACAAAAATGGTCAAAATTGGGGGTTTCCTACTTACAATTGGGAGGAGATGTCTAAAGACAATTATGCTTGGTGGCGTGCTCGTTTATCACAGGTTATTTAATTATTTTATATTTAGTTTTGTTGCCTGTTTGCTAATTAAATCATTGTTGAACCTGTTTTTTTGGATATAGATGGCAAATTATTTCACGGCTTATAGGATAGATCATATTTTGGGTTTCTTTAGAATTTGGGAGCTTCCGGCACATGCAATGACGGGTCTAGTTGGTAAATTTAGACCATCAATCCCACTCAGTCAGGTACATTTTAAGATGTATTTTTTAAGGATCATATTTAAAATGATGTTAGTGTTGTTTTTTTTTATGTAAATGAGAAATATCTTTATAATAGGAAGAGCTTGAAAAGGAGGGAATTTGGGACTTTGATCGTCTGAGCAAACCGTATATTATGCAAGAGTTCTTACAGGTTTCTTTATTTCTGAATTTGGATTATTTAATTGTGTTTATAGTTCAAAGGGTCATGTTTATTGAAGTTGTTTTGACTTTTCTTTCAGGAAAAGTTTGGACCTTTATGGACAGTCATAGCCTCTTATTTCATGAATGAGTTTAAGAAAAATCATTACGAGGTAGTATAGTTTCCTTGGATCGGTGTTTTACTTTCCCTACATTTTATTATATGTGAAGCTTTCGACCTGCTTACTTATGAATGGGTTGATTCGGCTTATGGTTTATCTATAACGGGTCAAATGGGCTGTACACCCGAAGTGTATTTTCAATGCAACTAACATTCTATCCTCCTAAGTCATGTTGATTCAAACACCACTTCATTCATTATTTATAAAAAGTTTGACTTTTTAAGTCAAAGAGTGTTTCGGGTTAACACCAATTTTGTCACCTCTAAATTAGCATCCTTCAATATTGCAGTTCAAGGACGATTGCAACACTGAGAAAAAGATTGCTGCCAAATTGAAATCACTTGTTGAGCAAAAATTATTATTGCAAGATGAAGAGAAATTAAGGCGGGATCTTTTTGATCTTGTGCAGGTAAGATATCAAAATATGCATACAAGGAAACTGAATTACTTTTTCTATCTACTCAAATATTATATAAATGTTCATTGGCAGAATATAGTGCTTATTAGAGACCCCGAGGATGCTAAAAGTTTCTATCCTCGTTTTAACCTAGAAGATACATCAAGTTTCAAGGCTTTGGATGAGCACAGGCACTTTATACATTTATATATATATAAATTGAGTTACATGTAAAAATTCCTTCATTAAAAAAATACTTTTGTTTTTTATTTTGTACAGCAAAAACGTATTTAGAAGATACTATTACGACTACTATTTCCAACGACAAGAAACTCTTTGGCGCCAAAATGCCATGAAGACGTTACCCGCACTTCTAAATTCATCAGATATGTTAGCATGTGGAGAAGATCTAGGCTTAATTCCTTCTTGTGTTCATCCCGTACGCCTTCTTTAATATTATAAAATAACTTATATAATATCATTTTATTAAACATTTGTCTAGACAACTTATCTTTTGAAATGATGTAATGCAGGTTATGCAGGAGTTAGGATTAATAGGCTTACGTATTCAACGTATGCCAAGTGAGGCTGATTTGGAGTTTGGTATTCCTTCTCAATATGATTATATGACCGTATGTTCTTCAAACATCTTTTAAATTTTTACTTGCAATTTGTAAATTGTAAATCATGAGTTGGTGAAATTGTTGCAGGTGTGTGCGCCATCATGCCATGATTGTTCTACCTTGCGTGCATGGTGGGAAGAAGATGAAGATAGAAGACGCTCGTTTTTCAAAGCCATGATTGGTTCTGACAGTCTGCCACCTCAGAAGTGTGTTCCGGAAATAGTATATTTTGTGCTTCGTCAGCATCTTGAATCTCCATCAATGTGGGCAATTTTCCCTCTACAGGTATTATGTTTTTTAATATGATTGCCTAAAGAAAAATGAAATAATTTCATACCAGCTGCAAAAAAATTGGTTATCTAAGGAGAGATTAAAGTTAGTTTTTTTTTGCCATTTTGCCACTCCTATTTTAGCTTTTTTGGAAGATTTTTAACTGTTAATTATTGTTGATTATGTAATTATGCATTTATGCTACTAGTAAAAAGGATATTTGTTGGCATAAAGCATAATATGAAATAGGTTGGCATAAACGGGTTCAGGTCATGAGGTCGAACCTGTGAACCCCGTTTAGCTAGACAGTCGTGTTCGGGCCAACCTGGCTGATTCGCGGGCTGACCTGCTTATCCATTTTTTTATATTTTATTATTTATTTTTTTTTTCAAATTGTGTTTTCTGTTTTGAATTAAATTGGTTTGGTATCTTAGACCAAAATTTAAAACTAAAAGAAAATTGACATATGTTTTATAATTAAAATGTAGTTTTTTTATAAATTGTATTTTTTGTTGTATAAATGTAAATTTAAAGTATTAATATGTGAAAACAATTAAAAGTAAAAACTGTTAGCGGGTCGTGTTCGGGTTAACCCGTGAATGTCGTGTCATGTTTGGGTCCCTGTGTCTGACCCAATTTTCTGATACGGGTCGTGTTTGGGTCCGTGTCAAATTTTCGGGTTCATGTCGGATTGGACCCACTAACCCCCCAACACGGCCCGTTTAGCGCCCCTAACTTTATATAGAAATAATTTGTAAAAGCCTTATAATTGGTAAAAAGAATAAGTTGTGATATCTTAAAATAGTGTGAATTAGCTAAATCAAGCAACTGATTATCTTATTATTACTACTCCAACTCTTCAAGCAGCTGAAGCACAATCCAAACACTATATATATTCTGTTACAGGTTTCACATAATCAGTTTCAAAACGCACATCCATTCGACCCCCTTAATACATATGGCAACAATATTATCATTTTGTGCAAGTAAACGAGCTTTTTTGTGTTCTTCAGGATTTGTTAGCATTGAAAGAACAATACACGACACGCGCTGCACCAGAGGAGACAATCAATGATCCTACAAACCCTAAGCATTACTGGCGATTCCGTAAGTGTAACGTTTTTAATAACAACTAGTTATGGATTCTGATCATTCAAACTCAAATGATCACTTTCAAGACGCACATTAAGTATTTTATTTATCTTTCAGGTGTTCATGTAAGCATTGAATCCCTATTAAAGGACACGGAACTTACAACAACAATTAAAGGACTTGTTTGCTCGAGTGCAAGATCTTATCCTGGTCAAGAGGAAGCACAACCGGAAGTAACCGTGCCCCCACAAATGCAGCAAATTATCATTGAGCAGGAGAAGATTCGGCTCCCGAACCGAGAGGTTAAAATCACAAGCATCGCGCTTCTGTAAGGTTATTTTTTCTTTTACCGTTATATATGATACCAGACGTTATTTGACTTTATTGACTATATGTCATGGATCATGGTTGCCATAAAAGTATGTAAATCTGGGCTTATGACTCTTTCAAAGGAAATGCTGCAATAAAAGTTTTTTATGTTTAATTATACAAGATTGCATGTCTTTGCTTGTGATTTAAGCATGTGGATTCTTTGTTGAGTTTATTGTAAACTCCAAATTTAACCTGCATTGTCATTGGAAAAAGATTATAATTAGACAACAGGGGATTTGGGATCTTTAATATGCTGATAATAGAGTGGCTGCATTGTCATTGAAAATAAGAGTATAATTTCAATTTAATAGCATTGGCATTTAGTTTATTAAAATAAATTTTAGAATTTTAATAGTTTTAAAATACTCAAAAAGGGGTTCAAAACAAAACAATTTATTAAAATTTAGTATATTGATGTTTTAAGATTTTTAAGCAGCCACCTATGTAAGTCCTTTGATGGGTAGTTATGAAGGTTTTTTTTTTTTTTTCCTTCGTGGGTTCATTTAATAAAAGAAAAAGAATGGAAATGAAACATTTTCCTTGCTTCTCTCTCTTCTCTCCCTTTTCTTTCCTTCCATTCATTCATGTCCTTTCTTTATTTTCTGTTCTTTACTTTAATGAAACTCGGTAACACACATTTCTTTATTTCTTTTCAATTCTCTCCTTAATCACAACTATTCTTTTCTTTCCATACTTTTTCTTTCTTTTCTTTTCTTAAATGATACTTAGAAACATAGAATTTCATTAATAGGGAGGTCATGTATTCAAGTCTTGAAAGAAGGGATTTTCCAAGTATCCCTTACAAGATTAAGAGTATCGGCTATTTAAAAAGAAAAAAGAAAAATTCTTTCTTGCCCACCAATCATCATTTGGGGTATACCCCATTTTCCCTCACGCATGAGGTGAGGTGAATATTGGGTCGCCCCACATGGCGTCTGATGTGGCAGAGGGTCACGCGTGATAAAGTTTTGAACCCCCCCTCCTGATGGTCACGCGTGACGTGAGCTTGGTGACCATGGTCACACAGCCCATGCCATGCTTCCTCCTTTTTGACCGTTAACAGTCCAATTTAAAAAAAAAATATTTTATTTATATTATATAAATGCATAATTACAACCCAAAATCAACCAAGAACAATTTCAAACCATTATCTTCTACAACTTTTCTGTACAACCCAAATTGGATCCAAACTTTAACCCGTTCCCAAAGGTAATGCAAGGTTTGGTTTCACCTTCCAACGAATGGCTCAAGTATACTGCAATCTGCATACCTCCAACAACAAGGCCATTCAAGTCAAATCCTTCAAATCGAAGAGGATGTTCAAGAGTTGGTGTCGGAAACCCAAGCCGAACCCGAACCCGTGAAGAAGAAGAAAATGGAGAATGATGGATAATGAGACAAGTGGTGTATACCTCTATGTTGAAGGATGTTGAGAAGTGATATTGAATAATAGGGGAAAGCTACGTGACACATACGTGACGAGTAAGAGAAATGAGAAGTGATATATACCCCTTACACATAGCATAAAAACTCTCCATATGGCTTCATCCTCCACTTTCATTTTTTCTATGCAATCATTCACTTCTAAATCGTCGTTACATCACCAATTCCACTCTCACTCGATTTACGTAATACACATTATTCATCACTCACCTTTTATTTTCAATTTTATTAATACAATTAACATTAGCAAATAAAATTAATATCAACAATTGAGTTAAATATTAATAATAAAGTTAATATTAATGGTTAAAGTTGTTATTAAGAATTAAATTAAACTAGCAATTCGACCCCCCGCGTTGCGAGGGGTTGTGAAACCATAGACGAAACTCAGATCTTGGTTATCAGATTTCAATCGAATCTTTTCGATTTTGATTATTATGACATTGAACAATGACAAAGTAATTTGAAGTTATGTACACGGGGCATCAAAAACATCAAAAGCTCTTTTATTGGAACATACACATACATGATACATATGCATTAAAATAGACATGCATTAGTTGGAAGTCCGAAGAGGCTGCAAGGAAATGATAATTGATAGCTTTGCTTCTTGAATCTAACCCACACCCATCCACATCAACAGTCATGGCTATATATAGAGTCTACAAAATTAAAAGCCACCACCAACATCCAAACTCCGTAGTAAGTCAGTTACTTTTTACTCATGTATACTTCTATCCGACAACAGCAATACGCCACCAGTGTATCAGCACAACAACTGACCACCCCTCTTTGTGACTGCAGGGAAGATTCATAGCTTATCAAGAATCCGTAAAGGCAAACATATTGAATTTAAGTAGAGAATAAATAAGTTGAATTAGTGATAGGTAATTTAGTGAAATACCTCTTGAAGTGCATCATATATTCAAAGTGAATTCAATTAACCTGTTTGCTATTTGAGATTCAAATAACAGTTTAACATAAATCCTTAATTCCAATCTCTTTTACCTAAATTTGTTGACTCTTGTAAGTAAATTTAGTAAGGAGATACACATATAAAATAAAGATGGCTCCAGTAAATAATAAAAAAGATAAATATGAGGCAAAATTGATATCTTCAATACCTTAATACGTATCACAAAATTAACAATCACGAATAAAGACATTTATAGATGGAGCAAACATTGACACAACTAATGATAACACAAAGTAAATAACTTTCCAAGTAACAAATCCTTGTAAAAGGGAAAGCAAACCTCAGCAATGAGCACATCAAATTCGTAAAGGAAAACCATTAGAAAGAAATAACAAATCAACCATTCAATTATCGTTCTAAACCCCAAACAGGCAACCGACTACAAAAATCAACAAAAAAAAAAAAAAAAAAAAACAAAATCAAAAGCAAAAGCAAAAAAAAAAAAAAAAACTAAAGACTTAGGCAATAGGCTCGGATAATAAAATTATCATCATCTCAAACACACAAAATTCATCATCGCCAACATATACATTGTGTTCTCGAGTCTCGTTTAACGAGGGAGGGGAAGGAAGGAGAATTAGGACAAGAAAGAAATATAGGTAAAGGAGAATGTATAACTTTATTTCGTGTTTTAATTAAAATGAAAGGAAGAGAAAGGAAATTAAACATTTTAGGTGTTCTCGAGTTAAGAGGAAAGGAAAAGAAAGATATAATTTTCCTATTATACCCTTAAGTAAACCATATTAGGGAGTTAGATATTAGGGTAATTTAGAAATTGATATCAAGTTATTATTACATACAAATATTTTCTCTCCTAATCTCTCCAATTTAGGAAGATGATAATATGCTCAAATTTTCCAACATTTTCTCTTCTTGCCCCTCCCCATCTCTTCTTAAAAAATCTCTTTAACATGGTTTTTTTAATATTTTCCTCTCTTTTCCTTCCTCACCCTTTGTTAAATGAGACTCGGGAACACAGTGATAGAGAAAACAAATATGAAGGCTCAGATGAGGTGAAGCTCATCATCATACCCTTTATTACGTAGATGTACTCAAATACAGTCACATTCTCGTCTTATGATTTTGAATAACGGATCCGCCACCACCATGGAAACGACTAGTGGTCAACAAGCGCCGGTCTCCGCCACCGCTGTCGCCTAGGGTTCCAAAATAGAACCCGGCAGCAGTTACAACATTACAATCAGATGAAACAGAGAAGAAATCAACACTTCTACAGTTGTCGTCCACCGCCGTTGCCATAGACGGCCGGAAAGCCGTCGGCAACGGTAGGGCAACAACTTCGTTTCTCCCTCACTCTTTCTCTCTCTACGAAACATGATACCGTCGTGTACCACCACAATCACCATCACATAGGGTTTCCAAAATTGAAACCGACAACACATAGCCAATCCGACCGTCGTGTACCTCCACCGTGAAATGGAACCCGGCAACACGCAGGCAACCTGATGTCTCATCAGAGGAGATGATGTCACTCTAAAGGGTCATTAAAATCGCTTTTTACAGTGATGATTTATTCATCATCGAGAGGAGCTGTTGAACTTCTAGAGAGAGATTTTGAAAAAAATTGGCACAACCAAATTATACCTTGACCTGGAGTTGGAGTGGAGTATATGTGTAATAGTATATTTTCTTATCAATCAACTACGTCCAGAAGATGTTATCACACTTTAATATGTGTAGGGTTTATTTTCGGTAAGTACATTCATGATTGTAAAATCGCTAAACATACACAATGATACTTACAACCCCATATAAAGGGAGATGAAATACTTGGTCCATAAATACCATACTTAAAGGCAAGTGGCGCACTAATATAGCTCAAACCCAACACGTAGACATTGAAACGGTATAACCATATATTCCGATATATCTAGCACGAGACTTACATCTCTATTAAAATAAAAATGATATGTCTCATCTAGTTGGGTATGCTTATGATGGGTACATTATCCGCTTAAAACATGATCTTACTCACTTTTACGTGTTCAGGTACTGCATCTCAGTACTTTCTACTGACGGCAGACCTTGATATTATCAAATCACGGTGAACGCACAACATTATATGATAGCATTCAAGAAATGCATGCATCTAAGTTTAAAGATCCAACAAATATAAGAAGCGCGAAGTTCAGTATTAATAATACTAAAGAAGGACCAAACAATTATATGAAGACAATGCAAGCTACAAAATTCAGATAACAAAATATTACATTAAAGATCAAGTCAAGCAATCACAACAGAAGATCAAATTCTACATTTTGAAAGACATGTATTGGCTTGAGGGGGAGCATTATACACGCTGCTTTTTCTTCTTGACTAAGTTTTATCCCACTGAGTTTTCTTAACAAGGATTTTAATAAGGTAGCATAACTGATCAAGAAGCATTGGTTTATTTTTCAGGTCCTGAACTACCGATTTAACATTATCTTGAAATATATTGTTAAATTGTATAATTAGTGGTAACATGTTTGAGGGGGAGTGCTAATCAATTATTTAGACTAATGCGTATTAGTATTCATAATATTGACCAGATGTTTATTAGCATCCATGATTTCGTAACTATATAATGTAAACAACCCATCGAGTAAATTGATTTGTCTCTAGTTTATAACAATTAATTTGTAATAATCATAATTTTTTAAAGTCACACATTGCTTGAAGAGAGATGAAGGAAGGAGAGAGAAGAGTGGAGGTTCTTTGTTGGTGTTGGTATTGGCATTACAAAAGGGTCCTTTTATTCGGTTACAGAATTCTTCTCTCTCACGCTCCCCAAATTTCATCGCTCCCTGAACGCCTCACCAGTGTTCAGGGTGCCCCTTTTTCATAAGAATTGGATTATTGAATGGGGGAGTTGTAGGCCATAACTCGGTTAATTTTCTTCTGTAATTCGAGATCAAAATTAACATGCAATTTGCTCTTTCATTTCCTCAGATTGCACTGATTCATAATTGTTGCAACCTTATTATAATTACGGAGGAGCAAGTCAATTGACGATGGTATATGTCGATTATCTCTTGTTACATTTTTTTTTGTTTACACATATATCTAATGATCAACCTTATTATTTGAACACGGCTTTTGTGATTTATATGATCATAGGTTGTCGGAGATTAGCGACGTGGATCTTGCCGTTGACATATGCGATCTTGTGGTATATGCCAATTCCCAAACCAATGCCATGTAAGCAGATGTAATCCTTATGAATTGATCGGCTTTATTTCAAATTTTAAGAATTAACAAATCGTGAATACCAATGTGCACTTTGCTAATGAACTGTGTACAGATTATTAGATACGCGTTTGTTTTAGAGCCGCGCTATTTCTCAACATATTATCGGTATTGAAATGAAAATGCCTATGCATGTTGTTCGATCATGAATATGATACATACGGGCACATTCTTTTTAGAATATTGAGAACCGTGACAAAGTATATTTGTTTTGGTCTTCCGGCTCTTTCTTTGATTTTCATTATCTCCACTTTTGGTAATTTTTTTAACAAAATAAAAAATGCGCAGAAATGAATTTTGATTAAAAAAAACTATGTATTCATAAGTAATTAAATCATCAAAAAATAACGAAATGCACATGCATTCTAGTCAACTTATATTGAAAATAGTAGAATATTTAATGTGGTTTTCGCCGTTCTAAAATAAACGGTTAATGTATGGAGATTTCTTTATTGAGCATTATCTATTGTTTGGGGCATGCGATAACGCTAGGCTAAGTTCATGTAAATGTGTATATTCTTGACTAGATGTCAAATTGCATGAAGATGAGCAATAATGTCTCATAAGCTATATTTTTTCGATGATTTAGAATCTGGTGAATTCTTGTTACTTATTGCCTTGTTTTATAGGCATGTGACGGCTAATCTCCTATGAAAAGACGACTCCTCTGAAAGATTTTCTTAAAACCTGCTCTTTAGTATGTGTTGCAGCCATTCTCACCTACATGATACACACACCAGGATGGCTGCAGTCATCGATCATAAACATGGACTTAAGCCGCTTGCCCAACTCCCAAGATGCAGACTCCAATCTTACTCTCATTTGGATCCCAACATGCAAGATTTCACACATCCAATATCACCACCAAACTCCACAAAAGTAATTCCACCCCATGCCTTTCTTTAGCCACTAAAGCCAAACAAGAGTCCGAATCACCTAACCCGAGAATTGAAATCATTAGTGGCCGAAAGGCTCCAAAGGTTCATGCTCTTGTAGGCGAGGTAGCCATTGCATTATCATCCGGGATCAAACCTACACCAGTGTCTAGTGGACTTGGTGGGGCCTACTATATGCAATCAAGAAAAGGTAACACAATTGCAGTTGTGAAGCCAGCTGATGAAGAACCATTAGCATTTAACAATCCTAAAGGGTTTGCAGGCCGGATGCTGGGCCAGCCCGGAATGAAACGGTCTATCCGGGTAGGTGAAACCGGTTTCCATGAACTGGCGGCTTATTTGCTTGACCATGGTGGCTTTGCGGGTGTTCCTCCATCCGCACTTGTCAAAATCTGTCATGTTACTTTTAATGTAAACATAAACAATATGGGATTGGCATCAAACCCACCTTTTAAAATCACATCCGTACAACGATACGTGGAACACGAGACCGATGCAGGAGATTTGGGCCCATCTAGGTTCTCGGTTTGCTCGGTTCATCGTATTGGGATTCTCGACATCCGGCTCTTTAATCTGGACCGACATGCTGGGAACATGCTTGTGAAGAATTTTAACGGGAGCCATGTTACCGGGATGGCTGAACTTGTCCCGATTGACCACGGGTTTTGTTTACCCGAGTCATTAGACGACCCATATTTCGAGTGGCAACATTGGCCTCAGGCTTCAATCCCATTTTCAGAAGTAGAAGCTGATTATATCTCAAACCTTGACCCATATAAAGATGCTGAACTTTTAAGAACGGCACTTCCGTTAATCAGGGAGTCTTCCGTGCGCGTTTTCATACTTTGCACGATTTTCTTGAAACGGGCAACAGTTGCTGGGCTTTCTCTTGCCGATATAGGTGAAATGATGACACGAGGTTTCATTGGAGGCGAAGAAAGTTGGAGTATTTTGGAAAATATTTGTGTAAAGGCAAAAGCTAACTTGGATATGGAAATAGCAAGTGATGGAAGTGATAAAATTAAAGAATATGATGAAATGTTTGCATTTGATAAAATGTTTGAAGACGGTTTGAGCCAGTATCCGGGTCTTTCAACACCTTCAGCAAACGACAAACCACGAAAAATGATGAAATATTCATCTGAAGGAGCAAGTTGCAAGTTAATCGATACACGTTTGACCCGACTAGTACAAGAAAGTGGCATTAAAGATGGTTGTGGTCCAACCGGGATACCAATATCAAGAAGCGCGAGTTTTGCAGCTCATAATAATAATCATGATACGGGTGTGTGTGTTTCGTTTGAGGAAATGAAGGAAGACGAATGGTCATTGTTCTTGGAGTATTTTGAGGAGCTTTTACCAGAGGCTTTTCTGCAGAAACAAAGCACCAGCATGTTGAAAAAGAGGTTAGGATATTCTTGTGAATTCTGAAGAAAATGCTTATTTCATGAACAAAAAAGGTACTAATTGAATTTTAAAAATATATCAGCTTCAAGTAACTGTACATTATACATAGCTAAAACTACCATTGTTGTAGATTGTAGATAATTAATTATATGTCGGAAAAGTGAAGGGCTAATCTAATCTTCCATCCTTTCCATCTACCCTTTAGGTTACATTCCATCCATTTTTTTTTCTTTTTTGCAAAATAAACAGGAAATAAATACTTTTCAGCTGGTGCATAGGTCGCGTGTCGTAAGTGTATGTATAGGTATGTTTTCCCCCCTACGCTTGTTATGTTAAGGTGTTATGTACTATTATTAACTTGTTTGAAGGTGCATTCATCTGATATTTGTGTTGGTCTATCTAATGATGGAAGTGATGCATGTTTTGTGAAAGTACGGTGGATTCTGTGTTTTTGAACTGTTAAAACCAGACGGACCAAGACAACTGGTCTAGTTCAGATGGTTAACGGTTTTGTTTTGACAGTTTTTTTTTGTTCGATCAGTAGTTTGAATTCGGAACCAGTCGTTTATTCTTTTATTTTGGAATATCCATTTATGTATATGTATATTGAACCCATTTTATGATTTTGTAAATATCAGTACAAACTAACGACTAAAAATGGTTCAATGTGCCAAAAGAGAATTGGCCGGTCCGGCCGACAAAACCTAGATCATGTGGCTGGTTTGGTTTGTTAAGTGTTCGATTTGTGCTATAGATGGAGAAAAATATTAATTTAATTTCATCGTTAATTTAAAATATTTTTTTATACAACATTTACACATAGATTCATTCAGAATGGTTATATATATAGTTTAAGTCATTAGAGCATCCCCGCTCATAAACCAATTCAAACATCTATCTCATCGCCACATCATATTCTAAACGTTTTACCAAAAAACCCCACTTTTCCCCCACCTATAAACTAATCTAAACCCCATTAAATATATATATATATATATATATATATACATATATATGATTTGTGTGTAGTGGTTGTGGTGTGGCCACTACAAACCCACCTCCCAAACGTTTGAAAATGCAAACCAAACCTAACATAAACGTTTGTCTCCACCCATAAACCAATCTAAACCTCATGCCATGTTACCAAAAACCAATGGGTGGAGATGCTCTTAGTTTCAAGTTGAAAAGATCATTCAAAAAATAAAAAAGTTATACATAGATTCATTATAATTAATATTGCAGCCTTGCATCAAACAAGGTCACTTTATTCATAAAAGTTCTACAAAAAAGTTATGAAGCTTAAATCTAAATATATTTATAGACCTCCTATTCATTTTAAATAAAGTTTCACGGTTACGTTAATTACGAGTATTCTCATCCAACCCCTTATATTATGTGAGGGGTGTTTTTATAATTTAGAGAGTGATTTAGGGTGTTGTGAGTGAAAAATTTTTATATTTTAGAAAAAGTAGTGATTTTTCTGTATATTTGAAAAGTTACTGTTCATCCCCTATAATTTTTTAATATATTCTGAAAGTGGTTGTGAGTGAAGGAAAAAGAAAATGTAATGATAAATGTATAAAAAGTATTATTTAATTAAAATAGAGAGAGAAAATAAAGTGAGTTTTAGTGTAATTTTTGATTTAGTGATAGAAGATGGGATGAGAATGCTCTTAGGCCGTATTGCATTTATAATCCACTTTTCAAAAGTTACACCTATGCTCCTACTATTACTCAACTGAAACACAAATGGTACTTAGTAACTCATGCTAAAATATTCATAAAATCTATACCATATATAATATATGAGTGAATTTAAAAGGTACAATCACTGTTGCATTAATTGCAATCAATAATGCAAACAATTTTGAAAATATAAGGGTATAGTCTTTGCATGATGATATACGGTTAAATTGCTAAACAATTTAGTTTGAAAATTACTTACAATAATGGTCCTTAAACTTAAGGTATGTCTTATTAACTTATTAAATAGTTACACATTTACCACCTTATTCTAAACTAACTACCTCCACGAAGTTTTAACGATCATAACTTTTTTACATGTTAATATATTTTAAAAAAGAATTACACCATAAAAACGAGCATTCTATTCTCTTTAATTTGAGTATGGTATTGCTATACCTTTTTAATTTTAAAAAATAACGTGTTACGTGATTACGAGTTATGACCGCAACGGGTCGAGTCGGGTGGGCATGGGTCATGTGTCAGGCCGAGTTACATGTTGGCCGACAATGGTTACACGTCCGACACCACATTACACGCATACTATTGTCGAGCTACATGCATACTATTGTGAGGTCACCACTTACGCGTTCGATGTCGTGTTTGTGCGTGTACTTTACCGCATCGCGCGGGCACACAGTTAGTTCTATATAAAACGCATGTTAACCATTACAGTTAATTAAAGATTTTGGATTATTTATTTCTAATTTGCCTTAATTAAATAACTAAAATAACTTATTGCCAATGATTCATAGTCTAAGTGGTTGAGGTGATGCACACGGTAAACTTTATTTAAAAAATGAGAAGTCTTGAGTAGAAGTCTCAATTATGACAAAAATAAGGGTTTCAGGTTGTGTCAGTAGGTTTTTTCTCACCAATGATGGGCTTCTTCCTAAAAGAAAAATGCCCGCCACACAACTCTCCCTCTTAACCAGAACTACTTCCCCCCCCCCCTTAGTTACTGTCAGGAAATTAAATCTATGGCCACCGTCCCTATAACATGCAACTCACCGAGAAAATAATAGGTGATGTGCTAAAAGTAGTTATATAAAAATACGATAACTTAGACACTAAGTAATAAATTCTAGACTCTTAAACTTAACTAAACTACTAACCGGCAAGTGAATCGGTCGACTCTCGTACAGCTAAGTAAGTCCGGCTATCGAACCCACGAGACTCTTTTAATTACGTAAACTAGCTAATTAGACTCAACTATAGACACGACTTATTTATTTATTATTTGTTTAAGGGGTTTTAATTAAAATGCTAATTTAAAAGTTAAGAAAACAAGTAAATTAAACGAGAGACACAAGTTTGTTGGTTAATTCAGATGATGATGATAAAACTACTTAGGCTAGAATCCCCTAAATTTCAGTTGCTAATTAACCGGGAAAATATTTAGTTATGTACTGGGATCATAAAATAGACACTTAAAAGAAAGCCCGAACAGGACCCTGACCCTTCTCAAGAAGACACCTGTGGGCTTCTAATAAGTTTTAACGCACACTAGTATTAAAAATCAAGTTTCCTTACGGTTAGCTAATTAATTATGACTTAGTTCCTTTATACGAAATCCTACCTTACAGCGCGGAAATTAAAGGCAATTTAATATATTTAATTGATTCAATAGACAATAATAAATAATCAAACATAGACGAACTCCTTACGAAGAACTAAATCTAGCAAGATTAAATAATAAAGATCTATCAACAACCTAGCACTTTACAGATATTTAGGTTAGCAACACACTTAGGTTTATTTGATAATATTATTCCTATGATCTTATTGCAAATCAATCATAAAATAATCAAGAACACAAAGTAATTGACCTAATAGCAACCTATAATATGACAAACAATAATAAAGGAAACTATGGAATAAAACTCATCAAACAATCCTAAGCATCCAAATGCTCAATTTAATATAATTAAATTTTTTACTAAATCATAAAAACCATAACGATAAATAATCCCAAGTCAAATCACAACGTTAAAATAGGTTCATCATAAGCCTAGGCAGTCTATAATGTTTAGCCTAGCATCATAAAGCCAAACAAAACAATCATAAAGGAAATCATGGTGAAAAACAAGATAAACGACATATTAAAGGTGATAAAACCCGTGGTCTTCGTTCTTGATCGATTGGCACGTCACCATATGATTCCAAGCCTCCAAAACCTCCAAAAGACTTCCTCTTGAGCTCCCAAATTCGTCCCAAACGGCTGGGGTTCGTTGGTTATGTTTAAGGTTAAGTTTAGGGGCCTTTATATAGGCATTCTGGCCCAAAAAACCTATTATCCGTAAAAGTTTCTGGAATATGATGCCACCGCGCCACGCGACGAGGAAGGCTTGTTATGGTTGCACAGCGGTCCGGGAAAATGGGAGGGGCCGGCCTGACCGGTCCGGTTCAATTCTAACGCGGTCCAGTTCGTTTCCTGATGCTCTAGTTCACTGGTTTGGCTTGTTTTAACTCGTTTTTTGCCCTTTTTAACCATGATCAACCTCCGGAAACTACATTATTCAAATATGTACCTGATTCCCTCCTCGTTAGAAACCAATAATTTATCGAATCCATGTGAAACCACTAACTGCTGTAAATTTGTGTACCTGGATGATGAATTCAATCGATGATGCAAACTTTTAATCTTGATTTCCATCTTGGTTTCTTGAGCAATTGTTTAATTAATCTCTGAATCGTGAATCACTTACGGATAAACCTATTTGGGAATTACACACAATGATTTATCGAATAACACGGAGATTTCTGTCACACTCCAACTGACGACGGATTATACATCGGGTGTGAACGGTGATAGTTCATAGCACATGATACTAATTAAAGTTATAATATTCATTCATCACATTAAAACATGTCACACATTACGAGTAGTTTCAAGGAAATAACATAGCATAAAGAATATACCGTTTATTGTTTTATTAGCCTAGGTCCATAGCGGTACTACGTCTTAAACTTCAAAGTAAATATCAAACTTGTGTTCCTGCATTATGTACAAAATAAGGGTTAACTATATGAATAGTTTGTGAGCAATCATAGTTTGATGTATATATAATAGATTGAAAATGCAATTCAAACATGTTAAATGCATATCTAAGTGCGTATGATTGATAACACATATGATGTGTGATAAAACCTTGTTGACTTGTTTTCCTAACCCGAAGGTTATGTTAAAAGTCGGCTTCGATCGTCCAAATTCCAAAATCGGTCAAATTTGGACGGACGTCACCTATATAAATCTATCATCATTACTGATGGCGTGTTAAGTTAATGATTCACAATTGATTGATTGATTGAATATCCGCACAACACAACATAATGCATTACAACACATAGCATGAATAAACACATAATGAAGATTGAATTGCATGATTGAAAGAATAACAAAACCATGATTGTTTAATGCTATACATGATACACCGAAGTGTTTAAAAGTAAAAAGGGATATGATTACTCACATGGATATGAGAGCGAGAATGATAAAGCCTAAAAACGAGTTGGATGAACGACATGGAAAACCACAACAGTTTATCCTAATGTATTGAATAACACAAGTATGAATATTATGAAAACGGACTACTTTTAGTTTCTAAATTCATGAGTGTTTTGGGGACTTTGTTTTTATGGTTAAAGGTATATATGAGTTAAATATGATAAAATATAAAAGTAAGTTATGGCATAAAAACTACTTATACAAAAGTATAAATAAGATATGCATATATATATATATATATATATATATATATATATGTATAGGATGGTTTAGTGGAGAAGTCATCTTAGTGCGAGAAGTGTGAGAAATGAATTTGGACCATTAATTATATTTGATCTATGGTCATTATTAAAATGACAAAAATTTGAGTTCTATATTTTAATTGATTTTAATGCTTAAAGGGTAGTTTTGTATCTTGTTTAAAGAATCAATTTTGGAAACTTCATACATTTAATTGACTTTAATACTTAAAAGATTATTTTTATATTTTGTCTGTAGAGAATACAATGTTTTTACTTGTTTTTTTAATTCATGTGCTTTTTGATTATTTTGTATGGATAAAGTCTTTTGTTTGATTCTACCTACATAATTTCATATAATCCTACACATATGAGTAAATATGTGTAGAGGTTCGATTATATATTGATGTTTTCCTACACAAACTAGATAAATTCTCCTACACTTACTAGTATAGAAAAGAAACAATTTTTCTTATACAACTACCAGTCATACAAATATTCTAAAATCCTTTATTATTATTATTATTATTATTATTATTAATAACCACATGGATTTAACAACCAAACTATGCAGATATATTGTTAGTTGTGTAGGTTGCTAAAAGTTTGTGTAGGTATATGTTAATATGGTTCTCCATATACATATTGGTTGTTTATTTGCTTAAAGTTTGTGAATGTATATTTTAATATGGTTCTCCAAATACATATTAGTTGCATGTGTAGGATGTTAAAAATGTGTGTAGGTACATAAATAATTAAAACTAAAGTAAGGAAATGAAACCAATTTATAATCCCATGCATTAGAATCAGTTAGATTAATTTTATTGAGATACAAATTTCAACGTGGAAATACAGATTAAAAGAAAATGCATAGGCTTGGTAAAATAAAATAAAAATCAACTTAATAAATAATATATTGATTTGTAATGTAACTTACCATTAATTAGAAATAGTTACTAAAAAATGAAAACTTGACATTTTACTAACATACCCTTCTATTTAATTAATTAGAAAATAAAAAGAAATTATGTGATTGGTTATGCTTTTTTCTCACACTTCTCATACTAATATCATTTCTCACATAAACTTAACCATATATATATATATATATATATATATATATATAGAGGAGATGTTTAAAATGAAAACCCTATCCACTTAAAGAAACTATGAAAACTCAATGGGTGGACCACGATCATCCACATCTCCTACCTTCAATTTCTTTCCTTTGTATCGAAAAGGGTATTATGGTAATTTAAAAAAATTAAAAAAATCACTAAAAGAACATTATGTAATTTTAGTGTATCACTTTTCTCTCTCTTAACATCATATTATTAATCATTAATGTACTTGCACATGATGAGCACATAATGTTTTAAATTAGTAAGTCTACACCTTTTTTTTAATGGGCCATTTGAAAAATATTTTTGGGTCTTATTTCATGGTTTATAAAGATGAAGATGATGAGTGAAGATAATTGTACATAATTAATATTTTGGGTTATACAGATTTGCTTTTTAGGTCATAATTAATGTTGCGTCTATTGGAGTTCTAAACGATTCATTTAGATTACTATATATTTTATTATTTTTTAATCTTTCCTGCTTAGTTTTGATTTCCAATCTTTCATTTTCAATCTATATATATTGCAAAAATAAATCCATATTCTTTTATATTACCAAAATCCTTTTCATACATTTTTTTATTGGTCTTTATTAATTAGCGAAACACGTCTTTAACGGATACATTAGTTCTTCAGTATATTATTTTTAACAACCAACGAATAAAATTTAACTATTAAGTGTTATTTAATGGCAAAAGACGATCGCATACGCCTGCGATCACAGATAACACCGGGTAGCCCAAGGCCACTGTCTCATGTTTCGAAAAAAAATCCCTGTCACCCAAAATCCCACTAAGATAAAAAACAAATATGTTACATATATAAAAAAACATATTACATATTTAAAAACATATAAACTAATTTAAAAATATGTTTTTAGACTTACAAATATTAAATGTGTAAACTTATTTAAAAATATGTTAATATATAAATATGTAAAATATGTTTTTTTGAACCCGCCACCTCCATTTTAAAAGGGTGAACACCATACCACTAGACTATTAGGTTATCGGTAACATAAGAACAAATACATATAAATTATGCTAAATATGTAAATTAACATAGATTTTAAACTTTGAAATATGTAAATTTTATTAAAATATGTAAACTAACCTAAGTTTGCACTTTAAAATATATAAATTTATATAAAATTTTAAACTTTAAAATATGCCAATTTACATAAAAATTTAAACTTTAAAATATGTAAATTAACATAACTTAAATTATCACTAACAATAAGTAACTTCATATCGAAACATGTTCATTTACAATTGTTTTCATAGTTAACAATAACTAAAAATTCGTATTTACATAAATACTAGTAAATGCCATTTTGACTTGAATATCTCACTAAAAAAACACTTTGAGCATTTGAAAAACTAAGCATAAACCTAGCCTTTAAAAAAAGCCCACAAAAAAAAAAAAAAACAGATCAATTAGTGAAATTAATTCCACCGTCTCTCATAGCATGGCCTTAATCTCCCAAAAAGTCAAAATTAGTTAAACGGATAATATGAACGCCACCGTGTACCAATACATGTGGGTTTTCGACAGGCCCTTCTTTTCATTTTTGACCAAAAAAGGCATGTCGGTTTCACCGTCATCATTCTGCGATTCATGAAAAGCGACGGATTAGGTTTCAGATGTGCAAATTAGAGAGAGAGAGAGAGAGAGAGATCAACTTACTTGTCGTCGGAGTGTGTCAACATAGCCGTAGCCGCCAGAATTGTGCACCATCAACATTTCAGATTTTTTATACATAGAAACCACCGAGAAGGTGACGTATTATGTGATCGGTGGCTATGGTGAAGGATTTTTGTTATGTTGGAGATCGTTTAAGGTGGGTGGGGTTGGCTGAAAAAGGCACCACTGTTGTCACCGTTCTCAGTGGCGGACCCAGGATTTTTTGCCAATGGGGTCCCATATTTTCGGTGTTCAAATTTTTCGGGTCGGTCGTTGTTCAGGTCGGGTCGAGGCGAAGAACATAATAAAAAACAATATCATAATAAAACTTTCTTTTCAATCATCACTACCTGAACGGGTCAAAATGGGTCGGGTTGACACATAAACACTTTGTTTTCCCTTTCTTAAACATTTTGAGATAGAACCTAGATCCACCCTTTCATAAGCATGTGTTGAAAACCATTAACTTAAACTAGTGAAAAATAAAACTGATATTTTAAAGTGTTTGAATGTTTCTAAAGAAAACCATGCATAAAGTTGAAAACAATGATATGTATTTTAGAGGTGTTTGAATGTTTCCAAAGTTATCATTGCAACATTAGCAATCAAATGATTGATTAACACTAAAAATTAACACAAAAAACCAAAAACTGAGCCTTGTAAGACTTGAACCCATGACCTTTCAAAGATAAAACAATGGACTTTCCACCAGACCACATCAACATTAATAGTATGGGTTCCAAGTATTAAATCTTATGGGGTCCTCAAAAAATTTAATATACCGCTTCTAATAAATTTTTAAAAAACATTGGTGTCCCGGGACCCCGATCCACACTATGTGGGTCCGCCCCTGACCGTTCTCTTCATAACTGGATCAGAAGCCGGAAAAAGTTTTATCGCCAAATCTTTTCATATTCATCTTCGATTCCTATTTTCGGATCTCGATTTTGTTGAGAAACAAGAAAGAAAAATAAGATAAGAATATTGAATGGAAAGAGAGAGAAATGTGGAGGAGGAGGTGAGAGATGATGGTGGAGTAAGGAAGGAGAGAGAGATATATATATAGTGTCTATGATGTTTCAGTGATTTTGAAAGAAGAAATAATGTTAGGAAAGAGAGAACTTAATGTATACCGAATCTACCCTTGTTTTTACTTTATCTTAATATAATATTAAGGTTATTGAATTGCATGTCATCAAATAATGACAGCCTTTGATCCATAGCAATCAAGGGTCAAGGGAGAGTTTTTAAGGTTTTCTTATTTGGGAAGGGTTTTCATTCTAACCCTTATATATATATATATATATATATATATATATATGTATGTATATATATATATATATATATATATATTTCAGGAGAGAAATAATTTTACTGTGAGAAGTAAATTTTAACCCTTGATTATGTTTGATCTATGGTCTACAATCAACATAGCAATATTGTAATTTTCAACTTCCTCCTCTTATTGAATTTTAAGATAAAAGGGTATTTTTCGTATTTTATTTTACAGAAGCCAGGCTTTAAACATTTTTATAATAAATGAATCCCAATTTTTTAGCCACCAATATATTACAATAGCAAACATGCCAAAAAAAAAAAAAATTCATCGCTCACAAATTCATTCATAATCCAACTGCATATGCAATTGGTTTTGATATTTCGAAATATGGATTGTGTCTAATGTAGCGGATTGGCCCAGACTCCTAAAAGGGGTAAATTCCTCATTTTTTTTAAATAACCGACACTGACTTTTTAAATACCCAATTTAAAATAAACCTACACAAATTTGGTTTAGTATGACTTATTATATGTATTTGGATATCTAGTTTTAGCATACATATAATCTGGCTATGATTATATATTTAACATGTATTAGATGTTACCTATTTGTGTAGTCGTTTAGGCATTTGTTAATTTGGTTCTTTAAATATTTATAAACTATATTATAGGTTGTTAAAAGTTTGTGTAGGTATATAATAATTTGGTTTGGATTAAATGTGTGTTTATTTTTTTTTAATAATTTTTGTGTAGGTTATTAGAAGTTATTTTTATGTAGGTTGTTTTAGATATATATAAATTTGGTTCTTAAAATATGTACAGCTTTGTAGGTTGTTAAAAATTATGTAAGTATATGTTGTGTAGGTATCTGTATAAAGTATGTAGGTTGTTAAAAGCTTGTGTAGGTATATATTAGTTTGGTTCTCAAAATACTTATAAATTGTTAAAAATTTGTGTAGGTATATATTTGTTGTGTAGAGATCTATTGTTTAATGGTTATCTATTAGTATAATGGTTGTGTATAACTTTCAAAGGGTTGTGTACTGTGTAGGGATACATTTGTTATGCAGTGTGTGTTGTACATGTTACCATCTTTTAGCTAAACACAATAAGGATGAAGGTATGAAACAATTATTATTGTGTAGTTTGTTTCGGATTAAGCGTGTTTCTGTTTTTTTTATTAACTGAAATGTGATTTTTTTATGTTCATGTATTATCTTGTGTTTAAGTGTGTTCAAATTAGAGTCATTTCATGTGTAGGTTGTTTTTATATTAAATGTAGGTGAAGCTTTTATGTTGGCTGTTTATATTATTTGTGAGCATTATTATAAATTGTACGTGATTAATGAATATGTAAATTGAGTGTCTGATATAGTTTTTAGTGTTAGAAATTAGTGAAGTTGTGTGACCTTGTGTATCGTTTTAGTTGTTAAATAATTTATTTGCAATTGAGGTTGATAATGAAAAGGATGGAGGAATAGAGAAGACGACAAAGGCTTAAAGAAAAAAAAACATATGACGTGAAGATTATATTTCTCAATAATCATTATGAAAAGAGATTTTGAAGGTTATTGGATGAAAGCTAGTTGAGAAACATACATGTTATTTTAGAACTATTTTGGAATTGATTTCAAGGACGGCCATCTTTTCATTAAAGTTATTATGTTAATATAACAAACATGTTAATAATTAAATAGTTTCCATATAGATTACATTTGTCCATTTACTATACTACCCCTATATTTAATTAAAAGAAAATAAAAAAACTATAAGTCTGATTGGCTGAATGGACTTCTCACACTGACTTCTCTCCTGAACTTAAATATATATATATATATATATATATAGGGGAAGATTCATGTACAAAATAATCTTAACATGAAAACATAAGAAACGATGCCAATATCAAAAATGAGAACGTAAGAAACAATATCAACTACAATACCAATCTACATAAGCAATCCTTTATAATAACAAAGAAAAAAACCTAATAACAACAACAAAAGAATTAAAATCAGCAACAAAATAATAAAAGCAAACAGTTATAACAGCATAAGAAAAAAACTTAATAATAACAACAAAATATAAATAAACAAATACTTATAACGCCTCATAATCTGAAATCAGTAAATACAAACAAAAATAACAACAAACAATTATAAAAACAAACCAAATAATAACAACAAAATAACAACAACAAATCGGTTCTCACTGTTTTCATGTTAAAAATAAAATGTATTTGATCTTGAAACTATATATATATATATATATATATATATATTTATTTATTTATTTATATAGGGGATGGTTCAAGAGAGAAATGAGATTACTATGATAAATGAATATAGGCCACTAGTTTTATTTTATGTTTTAAATGTTTAAAGATAAATAAGGAAAATATTAATGCACGCTCTCTCTTCAATTAATATAACTAATAAATATAACAGTTATCTATTCAATTAATATAACTAATCAGATTATTATAATTAGAAAATAATAAGAATTCATTTATTTTTATAACTTATTTTTTCTCTCTTGAATTTTTATCCTACACAAGTATAATTTATTCATACATTAAAATTTCTTTCTATCCAAAACCAATTTCTTCCAACTCACTATATTAATATCCATCAACACGTAGTTACATTGTGATG
The DNA here is from genome assembly GCF_021521415.1 of Bidens hawaiensis. Classification (NCBI taxonomy): domain Eukaryota; kingdom Viridiplantae; phylum Streptophyta; class Magnoliopsida; order Asterales; family Asteraceae; genus Bidens; species Bidens hawaiensis. The sequence goes on along the minus strand of NW_027491069.1, from coordinate 3,287,813 downwards.
AATAGTACAAAAAACTATCTTACACGTGTTTGTATTAAATATTAACAAAAAAGTACACAACCTGCATAAAAGCATATAACCTACACTTGTTCTAATAATAAGAAAACATATAATCTACATATGAAAAACATGTAACTGACACACAAAATTCAGCATCAATAAACTACACACGCACACGAAAACGTATAACCTACACACGAAAAATATATAACCTACACTCAAAAATTTTATCCTACACAAATAAAATATATTCATATATTAATTTTTTTTCTATCCAAAACCAATTTCTTTCAACTTTATATATCAATATCAATTAACACATAGGTACATTGTGATTAATAATACAAAAAACTATCTTACATATGTTAGCATTAAATGCTAATAAAAAATATACAACCTAAACAAAAACATATAACATACACTTATTCTAAGAATAAAAAAACATATTACCTACACATGAAAAACATATAATCTACATACGTATAGGATATGTGTATATATAATTAGAGAGTGATTTATTAGGGTTATATTAGTTGTATTAATTGAAGAGAGAGAATGTATTTATTGTTGCATTTACATTTTTTTTCATTTATTTTTAAACATTTAAAACCTAAAATAAAACCAGTGGCCCATATTCATTTCTCACAGTAATCTCATTTCTCTGCTGAACTTAAACATATATATGTATGTATATATACAAACACACACACACACACACATATATATATGTATGTATGTATGTATGTATGTGTGTGTATATATATATGTATATGTATATGTATATGCATATGAATGAAAGTATGAAACTATGTTTTATCAAAAATAGTTATCTTTAACGATTCACAAATATACTTTAAATTGGTGATAATTAATAAAATGTGAAGAGATTCCTAAGACTTTGTAAAAAGCATGTTTATGGACTTGCCTTATGAATATAAGTATTTATATTAACCAAATCATAACAATATGAATATATAATTGTTGTGACATTTTAAAGAACAAATCCAAAATAACAAAACTATGTATATAATTGTTTATGGTTAATAATGAAAATTTTATAAAGTTTATTATATGGAATTCATATCCATTTGTGTATTAAAAACAAGAATTTAAAGTACGTTAGATGATAGATAAGTTCAAACTATTTATTGTATGCATATTAAAATTAAAAGAAACTTGATTGCTGGTTAATATGAATAACAAAGTTTATAAAATATCAATTTGATTATAAGTTTTATAATTCCCCAATTAGCTATGAATTTTAGAAGAAGAAGAAGATGATTATGAATAACAAGATGAAATTAGGATAATCTAACCACAAAGATGATAATTCTTTACCCTAATTGAGTATAAACCTTCCAAGCAATTTAATTAACTCCAAAATTCTTGAATATAAGTGTGAAGTGTGTGTTTGTGAGTGAAATTCCGTTCATTTGCAAATGAACATAGTTCCTTATTTATAGCATGAAAAGTTGTCAATCATGGCTCCATATTTCAAAAGCACGGCCCCGTGAATTTGGGATCCGTATGTGCATTAATACTTATCAGGAAGTACATTTGAGAACTGAACATGGGGGTGTGAAAAAGGGAAGCACGGCCTCGTGATTTGTGGTTTCATGATCATATTTGTGTCTTATTTGTGACAGTTAGACATGGGGGCATGGTAAGGGAAGCACGGCCCCATGTTAGAGTGTATGGAAGTTTGAAATTTGACATTTATAGTCCCTGAACTTGTTAAATACCTAAAATATCGAATGTACTCGACTAAACATGATTATGACGCATGATTAAGTTGAGTTATCATTAATAAACATAAAACCACATAATAAAACATAACATCCATCATTTATTGGTTGAATAATGATTCGAAATACAATATGGATTGGGTTTCAAATACGAAAAGTTGGCGAATGTTGTATCCCCTACTTTGGGAATTTTGTCCTGAAATTATTTATGAGGATTCTGCTGGAAAAAGGTGTGGATACTTGGATTCCACATGGTCTTCTCGTTCCCAAGTGAATTCCACTCCACGTTTTGATTCCCATCGAACTTTGACTAATGGTATACGACTACCATTGGTTTCTTTGTCCTTTCAATCCATGATCTCCATCGGCCTTTCAACAAAGTACATTGATTCATCGATGGGTACTTCGTCGATAGGGATGTGAAGGTTCTTATCAGCCTAATATTTCTTGAGATTGGATACGTGAAAAGTTGGATGAATGTTGCTAAGTTCTTAAGGTAGATCAAGTTTGTAAGCCACATTTCCAGCTCTTTCGAGGATTTAGAATGGACCAACATAACGAGGTGCTAGTTTCCCTTTATTTTCAAATAAGACCACTCCTTTCCAAGGAGATACCTTAAGAAGTATAAGATCACCGACATTGATTTTAAGGGTTTTTCGTCATTTATCAACATAGCTCTTTGACGACTTCTAGCGTCGAGTAGATTGTTGTGAATTTGAGAAATTTTATTGGTGGTTTCTTGGATTAGTTCGGTACTGGTGATTTGGACTTCACCAATCTCGTTCCAACAAATTGGAGAACGACACTACGACCGTAGAGTGCCTTAAATGGTGCCTTTTTGACGCTAGAATGATAACTGTTGTTATAGGAGAAGTCAATTAACGGAAGATGAGAATCCCAATTGCCACCAAAATCAATGACGCAAGACCTAAGCATATCCTCAAGTGTTTCGATGGTTCATTTGGACTGAACATGGTTTAGGAGGATATGCGGTGCTAAGGTATAATCAAGTTCCCAAAGCGGATTGAAGTGAATCCCAAAAGTGAGAGGTGAATCGACCATCACGATCGGAGATGATACTTAGAGGAACACCATCTCGACACATGATTTCCTTTACATAGATTTGAGCCAATTGTTCTATAGAATTTTTCTCATGAATAGGTAGAAAATGAGCCGACTTGGTCAATCGATCAACAATTACCTAAATATTGACGTGCTTGCTTGCGGTGGTTGGAAGCTTGGTGATAAAATCCATGGCTATGTTTTCCTATTTCCAAACCAGAATTTCTGGTTGTTCAAGCAAACCAGAAGGTTGTTGATGTTCAACTTTTACTTTGGAACAAGTAAGGCACTTTTCCACAAAGCGGGAAATGTCTTTTTTCATGCTTGGCCACCAATAGATAGAACGAAGATCAAAGTAGATTTTATCCGCACCAAGATTAACAGAATAGCGAGACTTGTGAGCCTCGTTCATGATGAATGTATGAAGATCATCGTGATCAGGAACCCAAATACGATTCAATAAATATAGTAGACCATTGGGTTTCATTTCCAACTGGAGTTCGGCACCACACGTCATTTCGTCGTACATGTGACCTTCAGTGATGGAGATGTGTTGGGCTTCAAAGATACATAATTTGATATCGGTTTCAATTCGAACACTTTGAAGTAGAATAGATTTGACATGTTCTTTACGACTAAGGGCGTCATCTACAACATTCGCTTTGATGGATGGTAGCGAATCTCGCAATCGTAATCACTAAGAAGTTCGGCCCATCATCGTTGTCTCATGTTAAGTTCTTTTTGATCGAAAATATGTTGAAGGCTTTTGTGTTTGGTGAAAACCACACATGTGGTACCATAAAGATAATGCCTCCAAATTTTGGAAGCAAAGACGACTGCACCAAGCTCAAGATTGTTTTTCGTATAATTATACTCATGGACTTTGAGCTGTCTTAATGCATAACCTTGCCACGTTGCATAAGAACGTAGCCGAGACCTTGGTTTGATGCATCACAAAAGACAATGAAATAATTGTTTCCATCGAAAAGAGTTAGAATTGGAGCATTGCAAAGCGTATGCTTAAGTGTTTGGAACTCCTCTTCTGGGTTAACACCACACACAAATGGTTTACCTTTATAAGTCAAGGTGGTTAGGGGTAAAGCAATTTTAGAGAAGTTGGATTTAAATTGTCAGTAATAACTGGCTAAACCAACGAAATAATGGATTTTCATGTGTCTTCCAACTCTTAACGACTTCAATCTTAGCTAGATTCATGTGAATACCTTTTTCATTGACGATGTGACCCAAGAATTGAATCTCATTTAGGCAAAATTAACACTTGGAGAATTTGGCGTATAACTGCTCCTTTCTTAATAGATCTAAACTCAAACATAGATGTTTCTTGTGATCAGATTTAGACTTTGAAAAGATTAAAATGTCATCAATGAAGACGATCACAAATTTTTCCAAGTAGGGTTTGCTAACACGGTTAATGAGGCCCATGAAAATTGCAGGTGCATTGGTTAACCCAAAATGCATGACCATGAACTCGTAGTGACCATAATGAGTACGAAAAGTGGTTTTTGGAATATCATCTTCATGAACATGTAGATGGTGATATCCAGAACGAAGATCGATCTTGGAAAAGCATGTAGCACCTTGAAGTTGATCAAAGAGGTTGTCAATTCTAGGCAGAGGATAACGGTTTTTAATAGCAAGCTTGTTTAGTTCACGATAATCAATACACATGCGAAAAGAACCATCATTCTTCTTCACAAACAGAACGGGTGCTCCCCAAGGTGAAAAAATAGGATGTATGAAACCTTTGTCAGAAAGCTCTTGAAGTTGTCTTGCCAACTCTTGCAAATATGATGGAGCAAGGCGATAAGGAAGTTTAGCTATGGGAGTTGCACCAGGTGTGAGATCAGTGCGAAACTCGACTTGGCGAATGAGAGGTAAACCAGATAAATCATCAGGAAAGACTTTAGGAAAATCATGCATAATAGGAATGTCTTGAATCTTCTTCTCGGCATCTTTCTTTTCTGCAACGTGGGCTAAGAAAAGTACTTCTTGCGCAAGAACCTGTGGGCTTTGGTGCAAGACATGAGTTTAAGCCCACCAGAAGATTTTTCGCCATAAATTTGCAAGACTTGATCATTCTTGAGAGGGAGTTGAATGTATTTCTCAAAGCAAACGATTTCGGTATGGTGTTGAGATAACCAATCCATGCCTACTATGATGTCGAAGCTACCAAATTTCATGGGAATAAGATCAATTAGGAAATTATTCTTGTTAATGTTTGGGGTACAATGGCAAATGACGGAATTAATTGTGATGGATTTCTCATTAGCCACTTCAACCATGAAAGAGTTTTCTAGTTTAACTCGAGGGATAGCAAGTATGATTTCAAAATCAAATGACACAATGCTTTTATTGACACCGGTATAAAAAAGAATGGAAGCGTAATGACCATTAACCAAGAACGTGCCATTAACCACATCGTTGTTGTTTTGGGCTTGGTTGGCGATGTTGAATGGTCGCCCATGAGCACCTTGATTTACTTAAGCTTAAATGACTTGGAACTATCTTGAATGCTCGCCCAACAAATAATTATTTCTCGACTAAGAACTATCTTACATATACTTGGCCCGATATTTTATCTTCTATAAAAACTTTGGCCAAGTGTCCAAGATAAAAATAGGCCCAAATAAAATACTCTACCAGCCCATGATTTGAGTATTTAACTTCTGGCCCATACACAAATATGAAATAAACTAGCCCAAATCAAAATAACCCAACTGGCCAAAAGCCCATTTTCAGCCCAAGTCCATTTATTTAAAATTTAGGCACAAAAAAAAAAAAGATATAGCCTTGTTCCCTTTCAGTTTTAGCCGCCATCAAGACCACCAACCGGTGACCGACGCCGAAAAACCGATCACCTGTTACTGGCTGCCATAAATTAGATTCCGACCACCATAGCCGCCATCCTTTCAAACGCCGCCGCCATCCATCATCCCATACCATGTCAACCCTAGCCACCTTGTGAGATCCGACTGCCCCCCCCCCCCCCAACCAAACTTACCGGACCCTCTGACCAGAAAAACATCACTTGTGACCTAGCAACCGGTTCACTCTCTTCATACACACCTCATGTCACTTCACCAGAAAACTGTTCACCGGAAAAACGAGCTCCGATGACATCACCAGCCATACATTATCATCCATCTTCCAACATCGCCGCCACCTATGGCCAACCAACATCGCCGCCACCTATGACCTATGGCTTCCGGCCAACTGTTGCTGGAAATTGAGTCCCATCACAACCGCTTACCACATCACCAAAAAGGGGGTTTGCTAGAAAGTCGCACCGGTCGCCCAACCATCAACCCTCAACTCCACTACTTCGGAGCCGCCGCCACAACTGCTATTTCTGGCTCACCTTTCACCGGAATACCGACCTCCCACAACGATAAGAGATAACCGACCCTCACCGGATACAAACTGAATATCGGAGTTTGATTTTACATCTCTAATCTTTGGAATCGTCGCCAGAAAAGAACTATAGGCTCGTCGGAATTTCGGCGCATGGCGGAACCGTATCCAACCAATTGTAGCTCCTGAAGTGCCGGATCTACAAAGACGAACTTCTAGCATGATGTTTTCCAACTTTATTTCCAAGATCCTCAAACTTTATTTTCAAAACTTCAACAGGTCTTTAAGAAATTAACATCTCGGTTAGGGTAATCGCGGAAATATAACCCGAATATCAAGAACAAAGTTGAATCAGTTGATTCAAACCCGCTCTGACGCCATTTGTAGGTCCCATAACACCGGATCCGACAAACGAATGGATTTTGTTCTTGATAAGCGATCAAGACGGGTGCGGTATAAACAAACGATCGAACAAATAATATAGAGATAATATTGAAAGACTCCATAATTGGTAATAAAAGATTGATAATATTAAACGAACCGAACCCACCCAAGCTGAGCTCCCCTGGGGTGGTTGGTTACACCTTACAAAACACACACATAAAACTAACAAATGAAGTTCTATTAATAGCTAAAACAATTTCTTCTTCTCCTGTTGAAGTTAAACGCGTGCAACGAAGCTCTCGTCTCGGATCTGGAATTCTTGTCGAAATCACCAATTTGATTAAACAATACATATATAACGAGTTTTTTCATATTGATATCACAAGTCATATTTTTAGCGTTACTATCCATCATGCAAACCCTGCATCAACTTCAATAAAAAACAGTAAGGAACTTGAGTCTGTTGTCAAACCCTTACAATATGAGTCTCCTGTGAGCAGTATCTAACTATCTATATAATTGACTACCATAAAATCCTATGTGTCGCTCTCAGGTCGCTCCCCCCCCTCTCAAGCCACCAGATTGCTTCATTTACAAATGGTGAGCTCTCATTGATTTAACCTGGATATGATTTCTTCCTCAAAAATCGAATTCCTGACCATCTTCTACATCTTACGGGTTTTCTCCAAATCACAGTTTTACTTCAATATTTTCTTCTCTCCATAGCCATCTTTTACATATCCTCTTTCGATCTTTCTGTCTCACATACAAAACACGACCTTCTCCACCTCACCTTATAAACTCACCACCGTTGTGCCTAATTGACGAAATCATTTGTTTTTATAGGGTTCCATGGATTCTTCTCTAGGATTGGAAGTTGGAATTGAATTCACAATCCATGGGCTACGGGTATGCTTTCTCTGGATTTTGATTTGATTTTAAGTGAATTGTGAAATTAGTTTTGTGACCTAAATCGTAGAAGACTGACAAGTATCTTAGTCGATTCTCAGTAAAGCGCCCTCCTCCTACCGAAACGCCATGGCCATCCCAACCGCAGTGAGATACTAGATCCGATCAACAATTATGATGACTGAAGCCGTTTTGCATTGTGCTTGCTTCTGCAACACTCGCTTGCATAGAAAATGCTGGTGCATCTAATGCACGTGTTTTGATAGATATGTCAATGACTAATATGGATGCATATTTGCATGATGTGATACTTAAACAGTATGATTATTATTTCAGGTAAGTTTTTTTTAAAAAAAGTTGGATTTGTTTTTTTGTCTCTTGGGTATTCTTAAGCGAAAGGCAATCAAAACATATACGAGTCATACAACATATTACGGTTTACTCAATCTGCGAATTCTAACAATCTGGGACAATTTCATCGCATTAGAGTCATTACTGATTTCATATGGGTTATCCAAAATAGAAACGTGCTATATTATAGATTTTTCTCCAAGAGAGTTTGTGGTATTTTTTTAACAACTAGATATAGGTCAAACAATTTGAAAACTGAAACTTAGAACTTCGGATTCAAAGGGTTAAAGTTGTTACAAATTGGCTAATTGATCACAGGGGTAGTTTGGGGATATGTGAAATTTTTTACTTAAGTCGGATCATTAAGTGTTGTTGTAGTTAAAAGGGCATATGGATCAAAATTGCATATACGTATCACATTTCATTATTTTAAGCGGATCGTTTTGGTTACAAATTGCTATTGGGTTATATGGCTGTGAGAGATTTCATATAAAAGTTTCAGATACAAATTAAACAAATCAGTTTGAATTAACAAAATGATTTCTTTTTACAAATTTAGTTGATTGATTCAAACTATTAAAGTGTCTTTAGCAATTTGCAGCTAACTCTGGCAAAATTCAGTTTTTTTAAGCTTTGACATAATTTGGACTTTTTGTATGTTGTTAGAAAGTTTTGTTGATAGTATTAGTTAAACATGAAAGAGGATTTTTATTTCATTTCATTTTGTTTCTTTCTTGAGTGCTAAGTTTGGTGCATTATAGAATTTAAATCAACAGTTGACTATCTTCAAATCTCATATCCTATTTATAGTTTAACATCCATTGAATTTTGTTTAAAATATCTTATTTTATAATTTTATAATATATACTTTTAATTTGCATTCATGTTTCACTTTATGTTTTTTGTTAAACTGTTGTAAGTTTTGATCTGCAATATACCATGAGTTTTTTTCTCAAATTAGTGTTGGTGAAAAGACTATTTACTAATATGGTGTTCTCTAAGAACTATTTATCAAAATAGTGTTTTCATTTATTTTATATTTTTATTTTATATTATTTAATAATTAAAAAAATAAATTACTTCTGGGTTAAACCTCTCCCCCGACATTTTAGTTGTTTAGAAACCAATGGCCAGTCACCTTGTTCTTATAAGCGGAAGTCGTTATCGTAATCATCGTTAGCATCATTGAATCTGTGTTGTTCATATTCATAGTTCTATGTTTGAATGTGTGTGAACAAAAGATGATGCAGAAAACGAGAAAGGATATTGTATTGAATATCTTGGTAACAATAAATGTTTACAACAAGTTCCTATATATACAACAATTGATGACAGTTTTGGCGGGAGCAATAACCATTCAATAACGGTTAGATATATTTGCCGCCATATTTTAATAAACCTAACATTCCTATCCTAACCTAGCTATTATATAATAATAAAAATAATACACACTGTTACTTATAATAAAATAATATTAAACCTAAGTGTTTATTATTTCTAATATTCCCCCTTAAACACGTATAGGTTTAATGGTGTTCTTCGGTAGGCTTGCATTTGGTTCATCCACCACTGAAATTGCTTGTTCCAAAATTAAATCTTTGTCTCTTGATTTTCTTCTTTCTTCTTTGCTTCATATTAATTACTCGCCATAAGCCATAAATGTTGAATAACTCTCTAATCACAGATGCATGATCCCTTTTTGTAAGTTTTCAAATTTGGATCAAGTCGTCTGGTATTTGGCATCGTAAATTTTTGTATTCGGGATAAGTAAATCTCCTTTTTGTCGCTAATGATCTTTCTTTAAAAAATAGTGTCACTAAACTTGATTTTCTTTTCCTTTTCTGTTGATGCATGAATTCCTTCATTCCAGATAATATGTTGATCTTTAAAGCCTTCTCAATTACTTCTTGCGTCACTAATATCCATCCTCCTGTCGCAAAAACCTTCATTCCTTTGTCGCCAAATTTCATCATAAAATTTTTTTTTCATCTCATTCGATTCATGCATTCACTCTTTAGAACAGGGATACTAAATTTTCTTCTATTAATCAACGATTCATTCTCAACATTTTGTTGCCGTTTCCTTTTATAAATTCCCATATTTTTATTGAAGAACAGAATATCATGTTTCTTGTCAATCAATTCCGTAATCGTTGGCGGTGACCGGTAGAGTTGGTCCTCGGATTTCTTAAAGTGGTCTATAACTATTTGTTTCCAATTGTTTTCTTCTTCGTTATCATCTTCATAATCATCATCGTATTCTCCTTCTTTCCTCTGTTAATGTTGTCGGTTATCCACCGAGTTTTCTTTCATTTCCGTAACCATATCGTACTTTCTATCATCATCATAATTCTCATCTTTGTCTAAAACAGAGACACTCAATTCCTTTTCTTTAATCACAGTTCCCTTCTCAAATTTTTGTTGTGTATCCATTGTATAAATTTCCATATCTTCTTTGAAGAATAGATCATCGAGATTCTTGTCGTTTTATTCCTTTGTCGTTGCCATTGACCGGTTGTGTTGGTCCCCTTTTTTCCTTTCTTGTTCTTCACAAACATCATGTATTTCTTCTTGTGATGTCGTTGATTATCTGTCGATTTCTCTCTTACTTCCGTATCCTTGCCATCCTTTTCCTGCATTCTATCGTCTTTGATTCATCAATCCGTTCGGGTTCAGATGTTACACCGTCGGAATGTTCCGTTATCATCAATTCCTTTTCCAATTCTTAGATTGCAATTTCTCGTCTTAATGTTGCAATCACGCGTAAGCGCGGGGTTATACGATCGGGATTATTGTTGTTTTCTCGCCCGTTTTCGTATCCGTGTTTCATCGTATTCATTCGTTTCTTCAAGATCATGTAAATTTGATCTTCTCGCTTTGATTTCCGACCGTGGCTCTGATACCAGATTATTGGAAATCAGAAACACAAACTGAAAATATGCACAGCGATTTGAACGAATATAATGGATTAATGAATAATCTTGGTAGTTTTACAAGAATGTACAAGAGGTTTATATAGACTAGGGTTTACAAGGGTCGCGACGTTTGGAAAGATCACGATGGTTAACAAGAAACCGTTAATGACGGTTTTGTTAACTGTTTTCATAATCCCATATAAACCCTAATACTGTATTCTCGGGTTTAAAAGACAAGAAAAATAAATGATAAGATTGGGTAGGGGAAGAAAGGAAAAGAAATTATATACTTAAAAACATTCTCGAGTGAAAATATATGAAAAGAAAGTGTTAATTATATTCTTGAGTTAGATCGGAAGGAAAAGATATGAAAAAAAATTATAACTTTACAATTATGTCCTCATAGCCAAATGAAAAAGAGAATTAAAATAGGGTAAATTGGTAATATTGTAATGGGTTATAAACTTTCCTTCACAATCCGGCCATATTTGGCAGGAAATTTTTGGAGGAAAAAAAACCCAACTTTTCTTTCCATTCTCTTTCTTTTTTTTTAAAATAAAAACTCAAGAATGAAAAAGAAAAATTTTATTATCTTTTCTTTTCCAAACCATTAAATAAAAAACTCAAGAATGCAGTGTAAGTTTTAATCATAATATTAATATGTCACAAATACAAATAATATAAACTTATAACCTAAGTATTGTTTATTTATCTAATACACTCCCCTAAACATAGTTAGGTTTAAGAGAGTTCTTGATTAGTGACAGGCTTTGATGTGCATCATCTAGGGCGATCTTTGCTGCCTTGAAATCAGTCTTTCGCACTTTGTGTTCGCCATTTCACTTCTTAACATTTGTTTTGCTCCACTCCAATCATTTCCCATAAACATTGCATACTCGTGTGCTTCTTGAAGTCTTTTATTGATCTAGGCTGTTGTGTCTTCTTCCTTCAATTCACTGGAACTCTTGTGATCATCTTGATGCGTTTCAGTTTCATTTTCTTGGCTGCAACCTGCTGCATTTCCTAAATCCCTCATGTATAACATGTATTCAACTCAAATACATCCAAATACCTTGCATAAATTAGTTTCATAACATACCCATCACTCCAATCGAATCCCATCTCTTTTGCAGTCAATATCCATAATCCTTTCTCTTCTATTCTTTCATGTCCACCCTCTCTTTTCACTAACATATAAAGATCCAACAACTCCACTTTTTTTGATAAGGAGGTACTAATCGATTTAGAGCAAGGTGTATGTTCAAAAACCAATAAATCATTGTTTCAAACTTATCTCTTAAGAGTTCCTTATGGGTGGAAACAAACTCCAAATCATCAAGTAAACTTATCAATGTAATACAGTCTTTAAATGTCTTAAACTCTAAAGCAAGTATGATTGCTTTTTTCCAATTAAATGCCTCATATTCAAGACTTATATTTTCCATATAACTTTCCAATGTATTATCCTCCTCTTGTTTAACAAATTTTCCTTTCTCATATCTTAGAAAATCATCATAATCTTTGTTACATTCCTTCACAAATTCCTTATTCCTCTCATTCTTTCTTAATCTGCCCATTTTCCGGGTGTTAATTTCCTTTCCATGTTTACTCTCTATATCATACGAACTCCCTTTAAACATTCTAAATATTTGGCCCGTAGGTCCCTCTATCTTTATAGTGTATCCTTGAAGAATCAATTGATCATAACTTAGAATGTTTCTATCAATCTCAGGGATATAATATACATTAGGAATGAGTAAATTTTCTGATTTTGTTTTTACGGATGTTGTCCCTATTCCTTTTATGAACACTGTTCCTAATCCCTTAACATTCGTTTCTATCCCATATGAATTTCTAATATGATCAAATAACTCTAAATTACCCGATACATGATGATTTGCAGAGAGACTTATGTACCATATGTTTGCCCACACCCCCTTGTTTGATCCAATAACCAATAGATGTTCTTGATTGTCCAGAATGTTGGATTGATTTCTGTTTCCTACTTCCAAAGATTGCTCAATTAAGTGTGTGGCTTCATGATCTTCTTTAATTGGACAACAAACAATGAAGTGCCCGATGTTGTTGAAGTAATAGCATCTTTTCTGATTTCTTCTTTCTTTTCTTTGCGTCGTTTTCTTCTGATCCATGGCACAATTTTCGCAGGACTTCATGGTCGATTGAATAATGAATACGAATGATTTTGATGAAAGCTGGCTCTGATACCACTGTATTAGCAGAAGACGTTATCGTAATCATCGTTAGCATCATTGAATCTGTGTTGTTCATATTCATAGTTCTATGTTTGAATGTGTGTGAACAAAAGATAATGCAGAAAAAGAAAAAGGATATTGTATTGAATATCTTGGTAACAATAAACGTTTACAACAAGTTCCTATATATACAACAATCGATGACAGTTTTGGCGGGAGTAATAACCGTTCAATAACGGTTGGATGTATTTGCCGCCATATTTTAATAAACCTAACATTCCTATCCTAACCTAACTATTATATAATAATAATGATAATATACACTGTTACTTATAATAAAAACAATATTAGACCTAAGTGTTTATTATTTCTAATAGTTCTTCACTTTGACGACACCGTTCATTACAATTGAACCCCGTTTTGATTCAATCCCCCTCGACGATCTACCCTTGTTCCCTCTTCGAATTGATTGAAGGATTTTCGCCATCCCTATTTTCGAATCGACTAAACTCATCTCGATGATCAAGACAGGTATTTAATCAATTTGTAGTAGTTCAATTTCATAAAGCAAAGTTAATAATGCATTTCAATTTCAATAGTCAAAATATTATAGTTTAAGATGGTCAAAATAGTTGCCTGATAATCTTCGTACCTGCAACACTTACGCATATATTAGAATTAAAGAGATAAGAAGTAAGGATATCTCTGTATATAATCATATATTTTTAATACTTCCAGCAGGTATCTTGCATTTTCTTATTTCACATATAATAGAAAAAGAAATCAAGGATATCAATGATTCTATATGTATTCATAATTTATTCAAATTTACAGTAAGTATGTTGCATTTTCTTTTGTTTCACATATAATAAGAAGATGTATCATAATTGTTCGCTTTTGTTTTACAGAATGATTCAAATTAATGTAGTGTCACAAATGCTTCAAAATGAGGATTTCAGCATAATGTCTCAAATTGCTATTGTAAACAATGTTGATGTGAATGAAATTGAAACCGATGTGGATGAATTGTTGTTAGAAGAAGATGAGATCAAAGATGACACTGATATGGATGAAACATCATATGGTAAAGCTTACACCAATTTAGAGGAAGTCAATGCGACTATTAATGAAAATTGAAAGATGCCACATTTAGAGAGTACAAATGATTTGATTCGTGAGTTGGGAAAAGACTCTTTTAGTGACAAGGAAGAACTTATTAGAGCTATAAAGCTCTATACTATCAAGACACAAACATTTTGAGGTGGTTGAATCACGACCAACTACCTGGTGCATAAGGTGTAAGTTACGTTCACAATGTCATTGAAAATGGCAACTGCGTGCTAGTAAACAATCTAATGGTTTTTTGAAATTGTGAAGTATACCGGTCCGCACACTTGCTTACATTATAAGATTACTCTAGATCATCCAAATCTAGATGCAAGCTTGATCTTTCAAGAAACCCAACATCTAATAAAGCAACAACCTTCTATTAGTATACTACTTTGAAAGCCGAAATAATCAAAAAGTTAGGGCTATACTCCGACATACAAGAAGGTTTGGGTAGGAAAACAGAAGGCAATCAAACAAGCTTTTGGAAACTGGGAAGAATCTTATATTGTTTTATTTAAGTTTTTAAATGCACTACGAACGTTTAATCCGGGGACTGTGGTTGAATGGTGCATTTTGAGACAAGCTAGTGCAGATCACGTGGAACTCAAACGTGTTTTTTTGGCATTTGCTCCTATTAAGGGATTCAATCATTGTCGACCCGCGATTAGCATTGATACGACACATTTGTATGGTAAATATAAAGGTAAGATGATGATTGCAATGGGAGTTGACGGGAATAGTCAGATATTACCCCTTGCGTTTGCCATATTAATCTTTGAATATATTAAGAAACCACACTTGAACAGGATGTTACAATGAGTATAATTAAAGATACGAGAGCTAAACTTTAGAAATACAATAAATACAAATAAATGAAATGCATAACGTATGGAGTGAAATTCTCCATTGTAACAGGCCAGCTACCGCCACACCATAATGTTGTCCGCTTTGGCCGAGACGTACCACCATCGCCTCACGGATTTGCTTTTGGTTTCCCAGGTGGAGACTTCTTAGGAGGTCACCCATCCTGATACTACTTCAACCGGAGCACCCTTAACTGTTGAATTCTCCTCTCATCCACTACCATTAAACACCCAAAATGCGTTATGATAGGGAAGGTATCCACCTACTTATAAAGAAGCCTTAGTTCTCCTCTCCAACCGATGTGGGATGTCACATCCATCTTTGACTAGACATGATTCTTTTGATTGATACGATTATTATCCTTGATATGTACTCGCAAGATGGATGACCATAGAATAAGTCTAATCTTGGATAAAAATGGTAATGGTAGTGTTTGAGCAAGAGAAGAAGGTGATGAGTTGAAGATGCAAATGGAGATGAAGTTGACGAGGCAAAAGAAATATTTTGTGAAGAATTTTTTTTTATGGGTTAAAGATCAAAGGTAGAGTTCGCCGGAAAAATGATGGTTGCGGCGGTGATAGGATTATAGGTTTTGCAAAACCTAAGTGATAATGAGAGCAATAGTTGTATTTGAAGAAGTAATATGGTGGAAGTAATATGGTGATAGCAAGGGATGCTGCTATAATAGAGGAAAAAGAAAGGGAGTTTTCATTAGATGGTGGGATTATAGTTCCTAGAAAAGAAATATAGGGTTGGTCGGAAAAGAAATTTAGTGGTGGTGGACGGTGGTTAGCAGGCTAATTGGATCAAAAGTTTTCTCATTGGAGATATTAGCTCTGATACCATATTAAACTTTGAATATATTATGAAACCACACTTGAATAGGATGTTACAATGAGTATAAATAAAATATACAAGAGCTAAACTTCAGAAATACAATTAATACAAATATATGAAATGCGTAATTTATGGAGAGAATTTCTCCATCTTTGACTAGCCATGATTCTTGGGATTGATATGATTATTATTGCCATTGTTGATAATGAATCATATGCTAGCTGAAATTGGCTTCTTGCTCATGTCAAGAAACATGTGGTGAAAGATAGGGAAGGGATATGTCTAATATTGGATGGCATGCTGGTATCCTAAAGGTTGTTAATGAGCCAGGATATCCTTGGCTGGAGCCACGTGGATTTCACATGTATTTCTTGTTAATTCTTTTGGTAAATTTCATTGTATTGATTTCCCAAACTAACCCTTTAAGCCATAGGTATTGCTTAAGGCATTTCATTAGCAAATTTAATGATAAGTATCGCAACTCATAACTAAAAGCTTTAGCGTACCGTATCGGGAGTCAGAATCAGGTTCGAAAGTTTAAAAACTCCATTATGGATGAAGGGAAAAAAATTCGCAAGCTCGTCAGTGGCTTGAGGCACACACACTTGATTAATGGAAAATTTTGATGATGGAAAGAGAAATGGGCTACTTACTACTAGTTTGTTAGAAATTTACAACAGGGTATTTAAAGGTGCTCGTTTTTTTACCAATTACGACATGTGTTCAACTTACATTTTATAGGCTTGTCCACTACTTTAACATGGGACGTCCTTTGGGATCTAGTGCTCAAATTAACGAGGATGTGTATACTCATGCTGTTACAAAACAAAAAGATTTAATGTCAAAAGCCGGTGCACATTCTTTGAGATCTTTTAACCGGGAGAAAGGAATATTTGAGGTGATAACTCAAAAAGGAAAAATGTCCAATTAGTTAATTTGGAACAAAAAACTTGCCCGTTTGGTAAGTCAAAAATATTTAAATTTCCATGTTCTCATGTCTGAGTGCGTGTGCCAAACTTTATTTAAACACTTGGAAATATGTTGATAAATGTTACTCGACCGTTGATTATTGTGCTACCTGGTCATCATTTTCATCACTTCCTCATGAAGCATATTAACCACAACCATCATCTACTATAAAATTACTCCCAAATTCAAATTTAAAACGAGATAAAATGGGTCGTCCTGGCTCAACAAGATTACGGAATGGAATGGATATCAAAGAGGGAAAAATGACTATGCTTTGTGGAATTGCAGACAACCTGGCCATAACTGTGCAACTTGTTCCTTCAAGCCTAGAAGAATAGATGGTGATCACTAAACGGATTGAATTTATGTGGCATATTTTCTTTTTAATTTGTTAAATTTTGAGTTTGGTTGTGACTCTTTAGCATTATTATTATCATTTGTATTTGGTATTGAGAGTGGTAGTAACGCGACTTTATTCGACATCTTTATGTTGTTTGTATTTGTCATTGAGAATAGTAGCGGGGGTCAAGTTTTGATGTTCGAATAGTCTGTTTTATGTTTTCTATTTTGTTAATTGATTTAATGTTGGATGATTCTTATAGTTGAGTAAAAAAAGTAAAAATAAAGGAGTTAGTGGGAGCAGCATAAAAATTAAAAACGAGAAAGAAATGGAAATGGAATTGTAGAGAAAGAGAATTGGTATAGAGAATGAGAATCATTTCTCAGAGAATGGAAAAGGAGAGAAAATAGAAATGGAAATGGAATTGTAGAGAAAGAGAATTGGTATGGAGAATGAGAATCATTTCTCTTGTTTGGTACACGAGAAAATAAACAGAGAACTCTTCCATTCCCAACCCCACCTCCACCCAACCTGACACCACTCACCACCGCAGCCCCACCACCACAGCCCCACCACCACAGCACCACCACCACAGCCCCACCACCACAGCCCCACCACCACCACCAGCCCCACCACCACAGCCCTTTCTTCAACCACAGCCCACCACCACCGGCTGCTGCCACCAAATCCCCTTCTTCAACCACAGTACACAAGAAATTAAAAAGATTCAAATTTTTGGAACATAAGATATAGAAAAAGGAGGCTCAGATCTGTCATCACTTCCTCTTTGGAGATTTTGTGGTGGTGGTTGTGGTGGCGATGATGATGATGATAATCAGAAGCCACCTGCGACCACCGCCGATTTCCACCACCACTGTCACCCACCTGCGACCACAATCACCCGACCATCTGAAAACCCTAAACTACCACGAGCCACCACTTGAAACCCTAATCTCCGTTCACCCGTACCACCTGCAACCTACAACCGGTTACCATCTCTGTGTTCACCACTGCGAACGGCGGAGACGGGGTGGTGGTTGCAGACTTGGAGACGAGGTAGCGGTTGCAGACTTGGAGACGAGGTGGCGGCCGGAGACGGGGTGGCGGCCGGAGACGGGGTGGTGGTCGGAGACGAGGTGGTGACATGCTATGAGGAGGCTGCTGAGAAATGGATTTCTCTTTGTTTTAAAGAGAAATGGAATTCTCTAGTTTTAGAGAAATAGAAAGAGAAATAGAAATGAAAAGTGGAAAACAAACAAAAGAAATATTTCTAATTCCATTTCTCCCCAATCAAATCCCTCTACCAAACAATGGATAGGTTTAAGAGATCAACTTAAAAAGAAAAAAAAAACAGCACTAATTAATTGATGCATATATATATATATAATTCTGGTGAAAATTATAAAAGAAAAATATAAAATAAATAAAAACACTGTTTTGGTAAATAGTTTTTCAGGAACACCATATAGTTAAATAGTTTTTCCACCAACACTTGTTTGGGAAAAAAGGCATAATTATAAACATTTTAAATATTAAAGGTCAATCTATTGATAGTGTTTTTTTTTTTCTAGTTTTAATTGATGGAATGGAATCGAGATTTGTTCTTATGAAAAGTGTTTTTCCTTTTTTTTAACCAGATTATGGCATTCTTTTACTAATTTCCCTAATTATACCATAAATGTTTGTGATATCTTTAGATAGTTGAAAGTGTCGTTGACGTGTGCTTACGTAGGATCGACAATAGATTTATCGGCTTGTACTTCAAGGGGCGGAATCTAAAGAAGTAAAAATACATAACAAACTTTAATCTTCATTATATTAACTTCAAAGATGAGTACAATAGGATTTGACAATGTCAAAGTACATAATCACTCAAACTCTCTCTGAAATCTCTCAAAAGTTCTCTCTAAAACGCATAAGTCTATAGGTACTTATAGACTTGACAAACTACCTTATGGGCGCATATGTTATGCGGATGGGCCGCATAACTTATACGTTCCATAAGTGACTTATGGGTTTGATATGCTAAACAAAAACATTAATGTACAAAACTAATACAAAACAAGATCCTAGCTATACACGTTCATGTCTCAACAAACTCCCCCTCTGATAATGCTAGGTGTTGGTCTTCGGCCTTCAATCCTTCATTCCAAAAACCCTTTCTTGATATTCCCGTCTCATATCTTCAAATGAACGTTTCTTCGATCTTTCTTGGTTCGTAGGAATGGAAATACCAGTCGGTTTATATTGATATTTTGACCATCTCCTCCTCTGCACCTTGGTCTTTATGCTTAACCCACTATCCTGTGCGTTCTTCCAAAATTCTTCCACAATCTTCTCATAGGGATCACAGTGACAAGAAATTGTTGTATGGATCCTTGATCTCTTCAAGAACGGCATCATTACGGTGAAGTCCTTTGATTTCTTTCTTCCTCATTCAAATAAGCACAAATATTATGCCTGGGATCTGTATTCTTCGATCCTTTCACCATCTGAAAATGCAAACACAAACATTGAAGAATTTTGTTAGAAAAAGATCAATTAATTAAGCAATTTTTGATTTTATATCTTATGTCCATATATATGTTTTCTTATGGATATATAAGTCTATTAACGTATAAGTATATTTGGACGTATAAGTCATATCCAACGTATAAGTTGTAAGGACGTATATGCTTTAAACGTATGAGTATTATCTCAACGTATATGTTGGTTTACCATCTATGTATGTGGCGGATATGTATTATACCGTATATGTCATTTTGAGGTATAAGTTTCATCTGGACTTATACGTCGTGTATGTTTTCTGACTTATGCACCACATAAGTCAAAACCTACACGGCGTGTAAGTTACACGCTAAAATTTTCAGCTCAAATTATCATTTTGACAATTACAACTGATTTAAACAATTTAGTCCTAGAAACATCAACTACTAATGCTGATTATTCCATTTATGTAATCAATTTTGATGTTCAACCAGTTAATCATGTCATACATATTAGTTTTATGTATTAGGGTTTTCAAACTTTAGATCTGTTATCGTTAAACCATTTAAAACCCAATTAAACTATATTAGCACGATATTTTAAGCTCATATATGATCAATTAACATTCATTTATTAAAAACCCTTTGTTTTGCAGGTCCAATTGAAATATGGCATATCCGTCAGTCCTATTCATCATTGTGTAAATCCGGCCACTCGCACTACCAATATTGTCTGCTTTGTCCATGAAAAGCTCACGGATTTGTTTTTGGTTGCCCAGGTGGAGACTTCCCAGAAGGTCACCCATCCTGTTACTACTTCCACCTGAGCACGCTTAACTGTGGAGCTCTCCTCTCGTCCACTACCATTAAGCCCAAAACGCGTTAGTGATGTAAGAGGCGGGACATACACTTATGAACCAAGGATCTCTCCTGTCCACTGCCGATGTGGGATTTGCCTAGGGTGTTACTGTAACACCTGTTAAATTTCGATAACTTTCGTTAAGAAGAATCGAGCCTTGTAGAGTTTATATTTTATCTGAACCGATTTGGCATTCTTAAAGGACCTCCTAGTCATTCTCGAGAGTCGCGTTATTCAAATTTTGGTCCAAGATATTAAAGTATGCAAGTTGGGGGACCTAAATGTAAAATTATTATATTAAATCCCTAATTGTTTTTTCTTTTTCCCTTCTCCCTCCCTGTTGCGATTGATGTTCACACAACCACCGCCATCTTTTTGTTTTCAAGTTCCAGCCATAACCAAACTATAATCGACTAATTCAAGGTTAGTATTACATCAAGTATTGTGTTTTTCACCATTAAACCTTTAATTGAACCCTACAGTTGTCAAAATCATGTTTGGGTTTGAGTTTGGATTAAAACAGTTGCTGACAGATTCGTAATCGTTTATTTCTTGGCCAGTAACTCGATGAAAATTTATTGTTTTTGATCGATTCTTGTTTCTATGATGTTCTAATTTGAGTCTAGTTTCCATGAAGGTATAATATGTAATTTTTGGAATAGATTTGAATACTCTTTATGATTTTATAAGATCGAGTGTCAAAGCTGATGCTAGATGACGGATTCTGGTCTGTTTTCCCGACATCATAACTCTTTTTCGAAAAGTCCAAATTGGTTGGTTCTACTCTGGAACATAATATTTTGAGTTAGGAATCAAACCCAATTGGAATCGCCTAATTTGGTTTGGTAATGATTTTTAAAAAATTAAAACACTTTTGCTGCGCGCTGAAGTAGCCGCACGTACCTTTCTGTGTTGGAGGAATTTTTATGATTTTTGTGTTCATTGGAAAATTTTTTTTAATAATAATTTTAAAATCCTAAGACATTTATTGAACTCTAGTAAAAATTTAATAATTTATTTCCATGGTTTTCCTATGTAATTAAATGCATCTTCGCATCCTAAAATCTGCATGTTATACTCGTTATTGATCGATAAGTTCGTTTTAGGCTTAACCGGGGATGTTCAATTATGTTTTTGTCGGGGCTGTTTGAAGTGAGGTTTTGCTCCGTCATCTTCCTAGTTATGTCATATGTATTATACCTTAGTATCGTGGGCTATGAAGCTCGTTTGATTGATCAATTGTCAATATATTGAAAAACTAGGATTTCGTTTGTCTAGTTTGCTGATTGTTGCGTTTAGCGCGTTGTTTGAGGGAATTAACAACCAATTCAGATTGTGTAGCCTTGGTATGTTATACGGGCTGTGAAAAACTAAATTTTTATGTTAATGGGCCTGAATTGGTTGTCGGTTACTCAAACGGGTCGGGACAACGCGTATTCGCGTTTATTGAATAGTTGGTGCGTCGTGCTTTCGAGTTACCGACCCATTCAACTCGTGTAGTGTCGTGTGAACTTGTTGGCTGTGAATTGGGTCCACACTGGGCCTGAATTGGTTGTCGGTTACTCAAATTGGGTCCACACGGGGCTGAGTTGGATGTTAAGTGCCTAAACAACTCTTAAACGCGCATATTAGTCTCACCTAGTGCTTCCAGGGGTAATTTGGGAATTCTTTGTTCTCGGGAGTAACTATGGGTCGTTTTGGTAAATATAAGGCCCCGGGGGATGTTTTAATAGAATGTGGTGAGGTCGAGGCTTTAGGTAACTTGAACCATGTTAGAACGCCTCGTAGGATAAACGATTCGTTTCGGTACCGTTAGTAATTATTGTTCGTAATCCGACAGGCTTTTGAGTTGTGGGAGTACTAACGGTCCTCTAGCCCGTTGTGATTGTGTGCCTCGTGTCAGGTGAGTTCATGATGCCCCTTTTTACCTTTTCAAGTTTTGGGCTAGCATACACACCTAAGTGATTTTACTTGATGAACCATTTAAATTATTTTGCATGTATAGGGTATGCCTTGGGATAATATTATTGTATGTTTGTACGTATGTTTATACATGTATTATTGTATGGCCAATAATTGACGATGTTAATTAGTCATATTTTATGCCTTAGGATATTTGAGGCTTGCTTATGGTCATATATTCCTTAAGGTTATATATATTACTTATGGCCTAAGCTCAAGGATATCGACTTACTTGTATCATAGCATGTCCTGAGATGATATTTATGTATGTATACGCATGTGTTACTTTATGACCATAGGCTTACTTTCATTATGATATATTTTGGAATGATATATATATATATATATATGTATATATGTATGTATGTATGTATATACGCATGTTTATACATGCGTTACTTTATGGCCAATAATTGGCGATGTTAATTAGTCGTTATCGACTAAGGATGTTTGTGTATGCCTACTTTGTGTTTGCATATGGATGGATGGTGATCTTGGCCGGGCCAAACTATACTACTCAGGTTCTAAAATCCTGTGACGGGCTCCGGAAAGCCCGTAAGGGGGGAGGCTCGTGTGGCATGATCACCATCGGATGGAATGTTACGTGTTTGGGTTGTACGTGTGCTCGACCCTGATGTTATTACTTGGATGTTACGTGTTTGGGTTGTACGTGTGCTCGACCCTGATGTTATTACTTGGATGTTAAGCATATGGATATAACTATATAGATGTATATAAGTATGACTACTTATCGTTTATGATGGCCTAACTGTTCATATCCCATTTTATTTTTATACTCTTGGAATGATTTATTTAAATGTCAATTATTAAAACTTGAACTCACTCAGCTCAAGCTGACTTTGTGTGTATGTTAGTGTGAGTTTCAGGTTTAGAGGAGGATGCTTACCGCTTGGACGTGCTCGAGACAACTTGGACGGTTGAAGGCATATCTAGTCGGGGATTTCAATAATGAACACCGTTTCTTTTTAACTATTACTAGATATATCTAAAGTTTGTTTTGGGCATCATCCCCGGCTTTAGGAAACTTGTTTTAGTACTTGTGATTTTCCGCCGATTATATACTCTGAACAGGTTTTAAAATAAAATGAATTGCTTTGGGTTTAAAATAACATTTTCCCAGTTTTGGAAATTTTGATATTCCTTATTCCGCTGTTTATTAGTCTGAAACGATTTCAATAAGATGAATTTGTTTGACTTTAAATTTTTGAGAATTTTTTGGATATGATGACCAACTGTAGGATTCCTGGGTTTCGGGGTCTTACAGTTACAACCACCCCCCCTCTTTTGGACTCATCGTCCTCGATGAGGTTTGCCCCACCATCCAATCCAAGATGTGGGATTTGCCTAAGGTGTACCTCACGACACCCTAGGGACTCATCGTCTCTGAGGAGGTTTGCCCCAACATCCCGAACGACACAGAAGTGGCTCTGATACCACTTGTAATATCCGGCCCCTCACACCAATAATATTGTCCGCTTTGCTCACGAAGAGCTCACCGATTTGTTTTTGGTTGCTCAGGTGGGAGTAGTAGCAGGATGGGTGACCTCCTGGGAAGTCTCCACCTGGGCAACCAAAAACAAATCCGTGAGCTCTTTGTGAGCAAAGCGGACAATATTGGTGGTGCGAGGGGCCGAATGTTACACATTGTAACAATCAAGTTCAAACCAAAAATTACCTTCAACAGCTATCGTGGTTTGCAAATCACCAAAATAGCTAAAATTTGGGTAGTATTATGGTATAAAATGAGATCAAATGAAGAGAGAATGCAGCGAATATCTTGCGAGCGTATAAGTTGAAGTGTCAATCTTATGCAGCGTATATGTATTTATAGTAATACATATGCAGCGTATATGTTTTGTAAACTTATACGACGTATAAGTTTTGCACTTTTACGATGCATAACTTATGCGCCACATAAGTATGAAACTTATGCGCAATAAATTCCAATTTTCACAAATTTCGAAAACCGAGCATTCACACCCATGTGTTAAATCAAGTCCAACTTAATGACCTTGACTAAACAATTAATAACTTAAATTTGCTCATTTTTTTTTAAAATATACAGTATAACAAGTCCAAATTAATGACCTTTTGCATGCAGTTAAAGTTTTTAGCTTGAAAAACACGTGATATGATTTTGAAACAAAAGCTCAGTTCATCATTCTCAGTAAATCTTTACCCAACAGATAGTTTCTCAGTCATTAAGAGTCGAAACTCAGAAATAAAAAATCTTTTTGGGTTTAAAGAAAAACGACAGAAAATTAAATGAACTTTAAACATGTAAAGCAATTACATATTTTTGTGAGTTTGAGCAGGGAATCATATTGACTAAATTGCCCTCTCGTCACAGTTTTACTTTCAGCTTTTATTGTGACTAGTGTTAAGTCAGTCATTGGCATTGTTGTCCACATAAACCTTCCAACAAATATTTCTGAAATTTCTATGATACGATTTAATTGGTTCAATTAAGCACGGATCATACGTGGATCCCACCTATTAGACATAATTTTTATATCTTGATACTGTAAAGTTTTCACATGTATACATTTTCACTGTTTTCATAAAATCGATTAGCTGTGACTCATGCAAAAATAACAAAGCAAAACAACACAGAACGTTAAAATTTTCCCTTAAGGTCGGTATTTCTACAAGCAGATAAGGTTTCATTTTAATAAAATAAAAGGATAAAATAAGTTGAAGTTATACAGGGTCTTAACCTTCAGTTTGATACATGGCTTTCGCACATTTGTGTTTATAGGATTCGCGAATAAGGTCCAGGCTTGTACGAAATACCAAGAAAATAAAGCAGAATATCCAAATCTTAAACCTAAGGTCGGATAGTCTTATCAAGCAGGAGAAGATCCAAGATTTGAATAAAAATTAACCTATATGTTTTAAAGATCGATCTTGAATTATGAATCAATTGCATTATAGCTTTTTCAAGAAGGAAAAAAGTTTAAGTGTAGGTATATTTGATACGAGTTAAATTATATTTAAATATATAACTATTTCCTACACTTTTATATACTTTAAGCCAAGTTTTTATTAATTATTATTAATTGGTTCACATGCGAGTTTAATGGTTTCTAAAGACAATGAGCAAAAATGAAGTATTTTTACTAAAATTGAGACTGACGAATGAAGGGTCAAACATATGTTATATTTTACTAATTATATATTTTTATTGTAATGTATTAAGTATTATATGTGATGTTTATTAAAAGAAAAAAAAGAAAAAAAGAGAGAAAACATGTGAATTAAGAAACGTTGAACTCATTATTATTATTATTATTATTATTATTATTATTATTTACTTAACAATTTTCATTATTAATATCCACCACAACTTGGAGAGGCCCACTAGGAGAATTTTAAGGAAGTTGGAGGCCCGGGAAGGAGTAATTGAAGTGGAACTTTATAGGGTTATTATTATTATGAGGGGAGGCAGCAATAATTAGGATTCATTCTTTTGTAACGAAAAAGAACACATAGCCGCAAGACACAAGGATTGGACAACATCTTTCATAGGAGCATCACTTCATTATTTTAAGGAAGTTGAGGCTGAAAATTTGTTCCGAACAGAAGGTGTTTCTTGGAGCCATTAATTCATAGTAGAGAAGAAAAAGAGAAGAGATCGAGCACAAATTCTTTCGGTTTGATTTTATTATTATAGTTATGAATTCAATGTTTGAACCTAACTATTTTGATTTGTTATTGAATATGATTCTGGGCTAAATTCTCCTAGTTACCTAGGTTTTGAATGAATATTTGTTAAGTTTTGGATTGTTTATTGGTTTATTGGTTACTTGTGTTGGATTAATATTATTGTAAACAACTTATTGATGTTTGAAAATATGAATATGCATGCTTAGTATTAATTTACTTTTATTCAATCATTTCATGTGTTTCTTTATGAATGTCTTCCACGTTCAAATGCAAATAAGGTTACCTACTATGTGTTCGTAACTAGTTTATGGTTTATAGTCGATATAATCCATAGGAACAATTGTTTGAGGGTTTAGAGAAATTAAGTTCTCTATCTATCTTGAGACTGAGAGGTAATAGATAGTTAGGGTTGTCTTGGTCATTAGGTGGTTTGGGTATAGATTGCACGAGAGTGGATTTCCCCCTTATTATCTTTTGGTTTTTGCTATCCTGAGTCTTTTTGAGTATCTTTAGGTTACTCCTTACCTTCCTTACACACCCGGATGTATTGTTATTAGTGATATTGAGGGGTGATCTAGTCATTAGAGTACTTTATATTGTTGGAGAGATTGAAAGGTAATCCAACCAACCGGTTTGCGTCATATATCCCTTAGTGTTTCTTTTTAGGTCACACCTAGAGAATGGCAGGGATCCACTAGGATGTCTAGGGGTGGGTGTCATATCTTTAGATCTTGGTTCCATCACCGTTTACAAAGCCATTAAGCGTCCAAGATTCACAAATAGGATTTCAAGCCAAGGTAATGCCTTTCTCGTTATTGTTTTCATTTAAGTCTTAGAGTTTTAAATTTAATTTACTAGTTTAAAATTAGTTTAATTCATTATTAATTTTAAAATAAAATAAATAAAAATCCAAAAATAATCTTTTTTTTAATTATTAATTTAATTAGCGTTTAGAACTAGTCTCATTAATTTAATAAGTGTCTCTAGGGTTCGATATTCCCGGTCTTCCCATAGCTATACCACACCCGATAGATCCACTTAACTGTTGCTGGTGGTTTGGTTTAGGGTGTTCTAGGTTTTTATTACTCGTTATGCTTGGTCGATTAATCTCTATAGATTTATACACCACTTGTTACACATCAATAAATGGTTCCATCCATGTCTTTTAACAGGTCACAAGGTCCTGTGAATTTGGTGCATTTACAAGAGAACCAAATGCAAGCTGATCGTCAATTTCAAGAATCAATGCGTTATGATCATAAACAAATTAAGAAAGGGTTACAGTTCTTGAAGAATGAAAATGATCAGTTGAGAGCCTTGGTGGCTGCTAGGGGGAGAAGATCAAGAAACAAGACGAGGTGATTCTTTAGTTACAATGTAAAGATGATATGTTACAAGAGAATGTATTTATTGTTGCATTTACATTTTTTTCATTTATTTTTAAACATTTAAAAAAAACCAGTGGCCCATATTCATTTCTCACAGTAATCTCATTTCTCTGCTGAACTTAAACATATATATGTATGTATGTATATATATATACACACACACACATATATATGTATGTATGTATGTGTGTATATATATATATGTATATGTATATGTATATGTATATGTATATGTATATGCATATGAATGAAAGTATGAAACTATGTTTTATCAAAAATAGTTATCTTTAACGATTCACAAATATACTTTAAATTGGTGATAATTAATAAAATGTGAAGAGATTCCTAAGACTTTGTAAAAAGCATGTTTATGGACTTGCCTTATGAATATAAGTATTTATATTAACCAAAATCATAACAATATGAATATATAATTGTTGTGACATTTTAAAGAACAAATCCAAAATAACAAAACTATGTCTATAATTGTTTATGGTTAATAATGAAAATTTTATAAAGTTTATTATATGGAATTCATATCCATTTGTGTATTAAAAACAAGAATTTAAAGTACGTTAGTTGATAGATAAGTTCAAACTATTTATTGTATGCATATTAAAATTAAAAGAAACTTGATTGCTGGTTAATATGAATAACAAAGTTTATAAAATATCAATTTGATTATAAGTTTTATAATTCCCCAATTAGCTATGAATTTTAGAAGAAGAAGAAGATGATTATGAATAACAAGATGAAATTAGGATAATCTAACCACAAAGATGATAATTCTTTATCCTAATTGAGTATAAACCTTCCAAGCAATTTAATTAACTCCAAAATTCTTGAATATAAGTGTGAAGTGTGTGTTTGTGAGTGAAATTCCGTTCATTTGCAAATGAACATAGTTCCTTATTTATAGCATGAAAAGTTGTCAAACATGGCTCCATATTTCAAAAGCACGGCCCTGTGAATTTGGGATCCGTATGTGCATTAATACTTATCAGGAAATACATTTGAGAACTGAACATGGGGTGTGAAAAGGGAAGCACGGCCTCGTGATTTGTGGTTTCATGATCATATTTTTGTCTTATTTGTGACAGTTAGACATGGGGGCATGGTAAGGGAAGCACGGCCCCATGTTAGAGTGTACGGAAGTTTGAAATTTGACATTTATAGTCCCTGAACTTGTTAAATACCTAAAATATCGAATGTACTCGACTAAACATGATTATGACGCATGATTAAGTTGAGTTATCATTAATAAACATAAAACCACATAATAAAACATAACATCCATCATTTATAGGTTGAATAATGATTCAAAATACAATATGGATTGGGTTTCAAATACGAAAAGTTGGCGAATGTTGTATCCCCTACTTTGGGAATTTTGTCCTGAAATTATTTAGGAGGATTCTGCTGGAAAAAGGTGTGGATACTTGGATTCCACATGGTCTTCTCGTTCCCAAGTGAATTCCACTCCACGTTTTGATTCCCAGCGAACTTTGACTAATGGTATACGACAACCATTGGTTTCTTTGTCCTTTCAATCCATGATCTCCATCGGCCTTTCAACAAAGTACATCGATTCATCGATGGGTACTTCGTCGATAGGGATGTGAAGGTTCTTATCAGCCTAATATTTCTTGAGATTGGATACGTGAAAAGTTGGATGAATGTTGCTAAGTTCTTAAGGTAGATCAAGTTTGTAAGCCACATTTCCAACTCTTTCGAGGATTTAGAATGGACCAACATAACGAGGTGCTAGTTTCCCTTTATTTTCAAATAAGACCACTCCTTTCCAAGGAGATACCTTAAGAAGTATAAGATCATCGACATTGATTTTAAGGGTTTTTCGTCATTTATCAACATAGCTCTTTGACGACTTCTAGCGTCAAGTAGATTGTTGTGAATTTGAGAAATTTTATTGGTGGTTTCTTGGATTAGTTCGGTACTGGTGATTTGGACTTCACCAATCTCGTTCCAACAAATTGGAGAACGACACTACGACCGTAGAGTGCCTTAAATGGTGCCTTTTTGACGCTAGAATGATAACTGTTGTTATAGGAGAAGTCGATTAACGGAAGATGAGAATCCCAATTGCCACCAAAATCAATGACGCTAGACCTAAGCATATCCTCAAGTGTTTCGATGGTTCATTTGGACTGAACATGGTTTAGGAGGATATGCGGTGCTAAGGTATAATCAAGTTCCCAAGGCGGATTGAAGTGAATCCCAAAAGTGAGAGGTGAATCGACCATCACGATCGGAGATGATACTTAGAGGAACACCATCTCGACACATGATTTCCTTTACATAGATTTGAGCCAATTGTTCTATAGAATTTTTCTCATGAATAGGTAGAAAATGAGCCGACTTGGTCAATCGATCAACAATTACCTAAATATTGACGTGCTTGCTTGCGGTGGTTGGAAGCTTGGTGATAAAATCCATGGCTATGTTTTCCTATTTCCAAACCAGAATTTCTGGTTGTTCAAGCAAACCAGAAGGTTGTTGATGTTCAACTTTTACTTTGGAACAAGTAAGGCACTTTTCCACAAAGCGGGAAATGTCTTTTTTCATGCCTGGCCACCGATAGATAGAACGAAGATCAAAGTAGATTTTATCCGCACCAAGATTAATAGAATAGCGAGACTTGTGAGCCTCGTTCATGATGAATGTATGAAGATCATCGTGATCAGGAACCCAAATACGATTCAATATATAAAGTAGACCATTGGGTTTCATTTCCAACTTGAGTTCGGCACCACACGGCATTTCATCGTACATGTGACCTTCAGTGATGGAGATGTGTTGGTCTTCAAAGATACATAATTTGATATCGGTTTCAATTCGAACACTTTGAAGTGGAATAGATTTGACATGTTCTTTTTGACTAAGGGCTTCATCTACAACATTCGCTTTGATGGATGGTAGCGAATCTCGCAATCGTAATCACTAAGAAGTTCGGCCAATCATCGTTGTCTCATGTTAAGTTCTTTTTGATCGAAAATATGTTGAAGGCTTTTGTGTTTGGTGAAAACCACACATGTGGTACCATAAAGATAATGCCTCCAAATTTTGGAAGCAAAGACGACTGCACCAAGCTCAAGATTGTTTTTCGTATAATTATTCTCATGGACTTTGAGCTGTCTTATTGCATAACCTTGCCACGTTGCATAAGAACGTAGCCGAGACCTTGGTTTGATGCATCACAAAAGACAATGAAATAATTGTTTCCATCGAAAAGAGTTAGAATTGGAGCATTGCAAAGCGTATGCTTAAGTGTTTGGAACTCCTCTTCTGGGTTAACACCACACACAAATGGTTTACCTTTATAAGTCAAGGTGGTTAGGGGTAAAGCAATTTTAGAGAAGTTGGATTTAAGTTGTCAGTAATAACTGGCTAAACCAACGAAATAATGGATTTTCATGTGTCTTCCAACTCTTAACAACTTCAATCTTAGCTAGATCCATGTGAATACCTTTTTCATTGACGATGTGACCCAAGAATTGAATCTCATTTAGGCAAAATTAACACTTGGAGAATTTGGCGTATAACTGCTCCTTTCTTAATAGATCTAAACTCAAACATAGGTGTTTCTTGTGATCAGATTTAGACTTTGAAAAGATTAAAATGTCATCAATGAAGACGATCACAAATTTTTCCAAGTAGGGTTTGTTAACACGGTTAATGAGGTCCATGAAAATTGCACGTGCATTGGTTAACCCAAAATGCATGACCATGAACTCGTAGTGACCATAATGAGTACGAAATGTGGTTTTTGGAATATCATCTTCATGAACATGTAGATGGTGATATCCAGAACGAAGATCGATCTTGGAAAAGCATGTAGCACCTTGAAGTTGATCAAAGAGGTTGTCAATTCTAGGCAGAGGATAACGGTTTTTAATAGCAAGCTTGTTTAGTTCACGATAATCAATACACATGCGAAAAGAACCATCATTCTTCTTCACAAACAGAACGGGTGCTCCTCAAGGTGAAAAAATAGGATGTATGAAACCTTTGTCAGAAAGCTCTTGAAGTTGTCTTGCCAACTCTTGCAAATATGATGGAGCAAGGCGATAAGGAAGTTTAGCTATGGGAGTTGCACCAGGTGTTCTTATTAGCGGAAGTCGTTATCGTAATCATCGTTAGCATCATTGAATATGTGTTGTTCATATTCATAGTTCTATGTTTGAATGTGTGTGAACAAAAGATGATGCCAAAAACGAAAAAGGATATTGTATTGAATATCTTGGTAACAATAAATGTTTACAACAAGATCCTATATATACAACAATTGATGACAGTTTTGGCGGGAGCAATAACCATTCAATAACGGTTAGATGTATTTGCCGCCATATTTTAATAAACCTAACATTCCTATCCTAACCTAGCTATTATATAATAACAAAAATAATACACACTGTTACTTATAATAAAATAATATTAAACCTAAGTGTTTATTATTTCTAATATTCCCCCTTAAACACGTATAGGTTTAATGGTGTTCTTCGGTAGGCTTGCATTTGGTTCATCCACCACTGAAATTGCTTGTTCCAAAATTAAATCTTTGTCTCTTGATTTTCTTCTTTCTTCTTTGCTTCATATTAATTACTCGCCATAAGCCATAAATGTTGAATAACTCTCTAATCACAGATGCATGATCCCTTTTTGTAAGTTTGCAAATTTGGATCAAGTCGTCTGGTATTTGGCATCGTAAATTTTTGTATTCGGGATAAGTAAATCTCCTTTTTGTCGCTAATGATCTTTCTTTAAAAAATAGTGTCACTAAACTTGATTTTCTTTTCCTTTTCTGTTGATGCATGAATTCCTTCATTCCAGATAATATGTTGATCTTTAAAGCCTTCTCAATTACTTCTTGCGTCACTAATATCCATCCTCCTGTCGCAAAAACCTTCATTCCTTTGTCGCCAAATTTCATCATAAAATTTTTTTTTCATCTCATTCGATTCATGCATTCACTCTTTAGAACAGGGATACTAAATTTTCTTCTATTAATCAACGATTCATTCTCAACATTTTGTTGCCGTTTCCTTTTATAAATTCCCATATTTTTATTGAAGAACAGAATATCATGTTTCTTGTCAATCAATTCCGTAATCGTTGGCGGTGACCGGTAGAGTTGGTCCTCGGATTTCTTAAAGTGGTCTATAACTATTTGTTTCCAATTGTTTTCTTCTTCGTTATCATCTTCATAATCATCATCGTATTCTCCTTCTTTCCTCTGTTAATGTTGTCGGTTATCCACCGAGTTTTCTTTCATTTCCGTAACCATATCGTACTTTCTATCATCATCATAATTCTCATCTTTGTCTAAAACAGAGACACTCAATTCCTTTTCTTTAATCACAGTTCCCTTCTCAAATTTTTGTTGTGTATCCATTGTATAAATTTCCATATCTTCTTTGAAGAATAGATCATCGAGATTCTTGTCGTTTTATTCCTTTGTCGTTGCCATTGACCGGTTGTGTTGGTCCCCTTTTTTCCTTTCTTGTTCTTCACAAACATCATGTATTTCTTCTTGTGATGTCGTTGATTATCTGTCGATTTCTCTCTTACTTCCGTATCCTTGCCATCCTTTTCCTGCATTCTATCGTCTTTGATTCATCAATCCGTTTGGGTTCAGATGTTACACCGTCGGAATGTTCCGTTATCATCAATTCCTTTTCCAATTCTTAGATTGCAATTTCTTGTCTTAATGTTGCAATCGCGCGTAATCGCGGGGTTATACGATCGGGATTATTGTTGATTTCTCGCCCGTTTTCGTATCCGTGTTTCATCGTATTCATTCGTTTCTTCCCAAGATCATGTAAATTTGATCTTCTCGCTTTGATTTCCGACCGTGGCTCTGATACCAGATTATTGGAAATCAGAAACACAAACTGAAAATATGCACAGCGATTTGAACGAATATAATGGATTAATGAATAATCTTGGTAGTTTTACAAGAATGTACAAGAGGTTTATATAGACTAGGGTTTACAAGGGTCGCGACGTTTGGAAAGATCACGATGGTTAACAAGAAACCGTTAATGATGGTTTTGTTAACTGTTTTCATAATCCCATATAAACCCTAACACTGTATTCTCGGGTTTAAAAGACAAGGAAAATAAATGATAAGATTGGGTAGGGGAAGAAAGGAAAAGAAATTATATACTCAAAAACATTCTCGAGTGAAAATATAAGAAAAGAAAGTGTTAATTATATTCTTGAGTTAGATCGGAAGGAAAAGATATGAAAAAAAATTATAACTTTACAATTATGTCCTCATAGCCAAATGAAAAAGAGAATTAAAATAGGGTAAATTGGTAATATTGTAATGGGTTATAAACTTTCCTTTACAATCCGGCCATATTTGGCAGGAAATTTTTGGAGGAAAAAAAACCCAACTTTTCTTTCCATTCTCTTTCTTTTCTTTTAAAATAAAAACTCAAGAATGAAAAAAGAAAAATTTTATTATCTTTTCTTTTCCAAACCATTAAATAAAAAACTCAAGAATGCAGTGTAAGTTTTAATAATAATATTAATATGTCACAAATACAAATAATATAAACTTATAACCTAAGTATTGTTTATTTATCTAATACACTCCCCTAAACATAGTTAGGTTTAAGAGAGTTCTTGATTAGTGATAGGCTTTGATGTGCATCATCTAGGGCGATCTTTGCTGCCTTGAAATCAGTCTTTCGCACTTTGTGTTCGCCATTTCACTTCTTAAACATTTGTTTTGCTCCACTCCAATCATTTCCCATAAACATTGCATACTCGTGTGCTTCTTGAAGTCTTTTATTGATCTAGACTGTTGTGTCTTCTTCCTTCAATTCACTGGAACTCTTGTGATCATCTTGATGCGTTTCAGTTTCATTTTCTTGGCTGCAACCTGCTGCATTTCCTAAATCCCTCATGTATAACATGTATTCAAC
The DNA here is from genome assembly GCF_021521415.1 of Bidens hawaiensis. Classification (NCBI taxonomy): domain Eukaryota; kingdom Viridiplantae; phylum Streptophyta; class Magnoliopsida; order Asterales; family Asteraceae; genus Bidens; species Bidens hawaiensis. Next base: position 3,253,411 of record NW_027491069.1, on the reverse strand, counting down.
TCAAATACATCCAAATACCTTGCATAAATTAGTTTCATAACATACCTATCACTCCAATCGAATCCCATCTCTTTTGCAGTCAATATCCATAATCCTTTCTCTTCTATTCTTTCATGTCCACCCTCTCTTTTCACTAACATATAAAGATCCAACAACTCCACTTTTTTTGATAAGGAGGTACTAATCGATTTAGAGTAAGGTGTATGTTCAAAAACCAATAAATCATTGTTTCAAACTTATCTCTTAAGAGTTCCTTATGGGTGGAAACAAACTCCAAATCATCAAGTAAACTTATCAATGTAATACAGTCTTTAAATGTCTTAAACTCTAAAGCAAGTATGATTGCTTTGTTCCAATTAAATGCCTCATATTCAAGACTTATATTTTCCATATAACTTTCCAATGTATTATCCTCCTCTTGTTTAACAAATTTTCCTTTCTCATATCTTAGAAAATCATCATAATCTTTGTTACATTCCTTCACAAATTCCTTATTCCTCTCATTCTTTCTTAATCTGCCCATTTTCCGGGTGTTAATTTCCTTTCCATGTTTACTCTCTATATCATACGAACTCCCTTTAAACATTCTAAATATTTGGCCCGTAGGTCCCTCTATCTTTATAGTGTATCCTTGAAGAATCAATTGATCATAACTTAGAATGTTTCTATCAATCTCAGGGATATAATATACATTAGGAATGAGTAAATTTTCTGATTTTGTTTTTACGGATGTTGTCCCTATTCCTTTTATGAACACTGTTCCTAATCCCTTAACATTCGTTTCTATCCCATATGAATTTCTAATATGATCAAATAACTCTAAATTACCCGATACATGATGATTTGCAGAGAGACTTATGTACCATATGTTTGCCCACACCCCCTTGTTTGATCCAATAACCAATAGATGTTCTTGATTGTCCAGAATGTTGGATTGATTTCTGTTTCCTACTTCCAAAGATTGCTCAATTAACTGTGTGGCTTCATGATCTTCTTTAATTGGACAACAAACAATGAAGTGCCCGATGTTGTTGAAGTAATAGCATCTTTTCTGATTTCTTCTTTCTTTTCTTTGCGTCGTTTTCTTCTGATCCATGGCACAATTTTCGCAGGACTTCATGGTCGATTGAATAATGAATACGAATGATTTTGATGAAAGCTGGCTCTGATACCACTGTATTAGCAGAAGACGTTATCGTAATCATCGTTAGCATCATTGAATCTGTGTTGTTCATATTCATAGTTCTATGTTTGAATGTGTGTGAACAAAAGATAATGCAGAAAAAGAAAAAGGATATTGTATTGAATATCTTGGTAACAATAAACGTTTACAACAAGTTCCTATATATACAACGATCGATGACAGTTTTGGCGGGAGTAATAACCGTTCAATAACGGTTGGATGTATTTGCCGCCATATTTTAATAAACCTAACATTCCTATCCTAACCTAACTATTATATAATAATAATGATAATATACACTGTTACTTATAATAAAAACAATATTAGACCTAAGTGTTTATTATTTCTAATAGTTCTTCACTTTGACGACACCGTTCATTACAATTGAATCCCGTTTTGATTCAATCCCCCTCGACGATCTACCCTTGTTCCCTCTTCGAATTGATTGAAGGATTTTCGCCATCCCTATTTTCGAATCGACTAAACTCATCTCGATGATCAAGACAGGTATTTAATCAATTTGTAGTAGTTCAATTTCATAAAGCAAAGTTAATAATGCATTTCAATTTCAATAGTCAAAATATTATAGTTTAAGATGGTCAAAATAGTTGCCTGATAATCTTCGTACCTGCAACACTTACGCATATATTAGAATTAAAGAGATAAGAAGTAAGGATATCTCTGTATATAATCATATATTTTTAATACTTCCAGCAGGTATCTCGCATTTTCTTATTTCACATATAATAGAAAAAGAAATCAAGGATATCAATGATTCTATATGTATTCATAATTTATTCAAATTTACAGTAAGTATGTTGCATTTTCTTTTGTTTCACATATAATAAGAAGATGTATCATAATTGTTCGCTTTTGTTTTACAGAATGATTCAAATTAATGTAGTGTCACAAATGCTTCAAAATGAGGATTTCAGCATAATGTCTCAAATTGCTATTGTAAACAATGTTGATGTGAATGAAATTGAAACCGATGTGGATGAATTGTTGTTAGAAGAAGATGAGATCAAAGATGACACTGATATGGATGAAACATCATATGGTAAAGCTTACACCAATTTAGAGGAAGTCAATGCGACTATTAATGAAAATTGAAAGATGCCACATTTAGAGAGTACAAATGATTTGATTCGTGAGTTGGGAAAAGACTCTTTTAGTGACAAGGAAGAACTTATTAGAGCTATAAAGCTCTATACTATCAAGACACAAACATTTTGAGGTGGTTGAATCACGACCAACTACCTGGTGCATAAGGTGTAAGTTACGTTCACAATGTCATTGAAAATGGCAACTGCGTGCTAGTAAACAATCTAATGGTTTTTTGAAATTGTGAAGTATACCGGTCCGCACACTTGCTTACATTATAAGATTACTCTAGATCATCCAAATCTAGATGCAAGCTTGATCTTTCAAGAAACCCAACATCTAATAAAGCAACAACCTTCTATTAGTATACTACTTTGAAAGCCGAAATAATCAAAAAGTTAGGGCTATACTCCGACATACAAGAAGGTTTGGGTAGGAAAACAGAAGGCAATCAAACAAGCTTTTGGAAACTGGGAAGAATCTTATATTGTTTTATTTAAGTTTTTAAATGCACTACGAACGTTTAATCCGGGGACTGTGGTTGAATGGTGCATTTTGAGACAAGCTAGTGCAGATCACGTGGAACTCAAACGTGTTTTTTTGGCATTTGCTCCTATTAAGGGATTCAATCATTGTCGACCCGCGATTAGCATTGATACGACACATTTGTATGGTAAATATAAAGGTAAGATGATGATTGCAATGGGAGTTGACGGGAATAGTCAGATATTACCCCTTGCGTTTGCCATATTAATCTTTGAATATATTAAGAAACCACACTTGAACAGGATGTTACAATGAGTATAATTAAAGATACGAGAGCTAAACTTTAGAAATACAATAAATACAAATAAATGAAATGCATAACGTATGGAGTGAAATTCTCCATTGTAACAGGCCAGCTACCGCCACACCATAATGTTGTCCGCTTTGGCCGGGACGTACCACCATCGCCTCACGGATTTGCTTTTGGTTGCCCATGTGGAGACTTCCTAGGAGGTCACCAATCCTGATACTACTTCAACCGGAGCACCCTTAACTGTTGAATTCTCCTCTCATCCACTACCATTAAGCACCCAAAATGCGTTATGATAGGGAAGGTATCCACCTACTTATAAAGAAGCCTTAGTTCTCCTCTCCAACCGATGTGGGATGTCACATCCATCTTTGACTAGACATGATTCTTTTGATTGATACGATTATTATCCTTGATATGTACTCGCAAGATGGATGACCATAGAATAAGTCTAATCTTGGATAAAAATGGTAATGGTAGTGTTTGAGCAAGAGAAGAAGGTGATGAGTTGAAGATGCAAATGGAGATGAAGTTGACGAGGCAAAAGAAATATTTTGTGAAGAATTTTTTTTTATGTGTTAAAGATCAAAGGTAGAGTTCGTTGGAAAAATGATGGTTGCGGCGGTGATAGGATTATAGGTTTTGCAAAACCTAAGTGATAATGAGAGCAATAGTTGTATTTGAAGAAGTAATACGGTGCTAGCAAGGGATGCTGCTATAATAGAGGAAAAAGAAAGGGAGTTTTCATTAGATGGTGGGATTATAGTTCCTAGAAAAGAAATATAGGGTTGGTCGGAAAAGAAATTTAGTGGTGGTGGACGGTGGTTAGCAGTCTAATTGGATCAAAAGTTTTCTCATTGGAGATATTAGCTCTGATACCATATTAAACTTGGAATATATTATGAAACCACACTTGAATAGGATGTTACAATGAGTATAAATAAAATATACAAGAGCTAAACTTCATAAATACAATAAATACAAATATATGAAATGCGTAATTTATGGAGAGAATTTCTCCATCTTTGACTAGCCATGATTCTTGGGATTGATATGATTATTATTGCCATTGTTGATAATGAATCATATGCTAGCTGAAATTGGCTTCTTGCTCATGTCAAGAAACATGTGGTGAAAGATAGGGAAGGGATATGTCTAATATTGGATGGACATGCTGGTATCCTAAAGGTTGTTAATGAGCCAGGATATCCTTGGCTGGAGCCACGTGGATTTCACATGTATTTCTTGTTAATTCTTTTGGTAAATTTCATTGTATTGATTTCCCAAACTAACCCTTTAAGCCATAGGTATTGCTTAAGGCATTTCATTAGCAAATTTAATGATAAGTATCGCAACTCATAACTAAAAGCTTTAGCGTACCGTATCGGGAGTCAGAATCAGGTTCGAAAGTTTAAAAACTCCATTATGGATGAAGGGAAAAAAATTCGCAAGCTCGTCAGTGGGTTGAGGCACACACACTTGATTAATGGAAAATTTTGATGATGGAAAGAGAAATGGGCTACTTACTACTAGTTTGTTAGAAATTTACAACAGGGTATTTAAAGGTGCTCGTTTTTTTACCAATTCCGACATGTGTTCAACTTACATTTTATAGGCTTGTCCACTACTTTAACATGGGACGTCCTTTGGGATCTAGTGCTCAAATTAACGAGGATGTGTATACTCATGTTGTTACAAAACAAAAAGATTTAATGTCAAAAGCCGGTGCACATTCTTTGAGATCTTTTAACCGGGAGAAAGGAATATTTGAGGTGATAACTCAAAAAGGAAAAATGTCCAATTAGTTAATTTGGAACAAAAAACTTGCCCGTTTGGTAAGTCAAAAATATTTAAATTTCCATGTTCTCATGTCTGAGTGCGTGTGCCAAACTTTATTTTAAAAACTTGGAAATATGTTGATAAATGTTACTCGACCGTTGATTATTGTGCTACCTGGTCATCATTTTCATCACTTCCTCATGAAGCATATTAACCACAACCATCATCTACTATAAAATTACTCCCAAATTCAAATTTAAAACGAGATAAAATGGGTCGTCCTGGCTCAACAAGATTACGGAATGGAATGGATATCAAAGAGGGAAAAATGACTATGCTTTGTGGAATTGCAGACAACCTGGCCATAACTGTGCAACTTGTTCCTTCAAGCCTAGAAGAATAGATGGTGATCACTAAACGGATTGAATTTATGTGGCATATTTTCTTTTTAATTTGTTAAATTTTGAGTTTGGTTGTGACTCTTTAGCATTATTATTATCATTTGTATTTGGTATTGAGAGTGGTAGTAACGCGACTTTATTCGACATCTTTATGTTGTTTGTATTTGTCATTGAGAACAGTAGCGGGGGGTCAAGTTTTGATGTTCGAATAGTCTGTTTTATGTTTTCTATTTTGTTAATTAAATTAATGTTGGATGATTCTTATAGTTGAGTAAAAAAAGTAAAAATAAAGGAGTTAGTGGGAGCAGCATAAAAATTAAAAACGAGAAAGAAATGGAAATGGAATTGTAGAGAAAGAGAATTGGTATGGAGAATGAGAATCATTTCTCAGAGAATGGAAAAGGAGAGAAAATAGAAATGGAAATGGAATTGTAGAGAAAGAGAATTGGTATGGAGAATGAGAATCATTTCTCTTGTTTGGTACACGAGAAAATAAACAGAGAACTCTTCCATACCCAACCCCACCTCCACCCAACCTGACACCACTCACCACCGCAGCCCCACCACCACAGCCCCACCACCCCCAGCCCCACCACCACAGCACCACCACCACAGCCCCACCACCACAGCCCCACCACCACCACCAGCCCCACCACCACAGCCCTTTCTTCAACCACAGCCCACCACCACCGGCTGCCGCCACCAAATCCCCTTCTTCAACCACAGTACACAAGAAATTAAAAAGATTCAAATTTTTGGAACATAAGATATAGAAAAAGGAGGCTCAGATCTGTCATCACTGCCTCTTTGGAGATTTTGTAGTGGTGGTTGTGGTGGCGATGATGATGATGATAATCAGAAGCCACCTGCGACCACCGCCGATTTCCACCACCACTGTCACCCACCTGCGACCACAATCACCCGACCATCTGAAAACCCTAACCTACCACGAACCACCACTTGAAACCCTAATCTCCGTTCACCCGTACCACCTGCAACCTACAACCGGTTACCATCTCTGTGTTCACCACTGCGAACGGCGGAGACGGGGTGGTGGTTGCAGACTTGGAGACGAGGTGGGGTTGCAGACTTGGAGACGGGGTGGTGGCCGGAGACGGGGTGGTGGCCGGAGACGAGGTGGTGGTCGGAGACGAGGTGGTGACATGCTATGAGGAGGCTGCTGAGAAATGGATTTCTCTTTGTTTTAAAGAGAAATGGAATTCTCTAGTTTTAGAGAAATAGAAAGAGAAATAGAAATGAAAAGTGGAAAACAAACAAAAGAAATATTTCTAATTCCATTTCTCCCCAATCAAATCCCTCTACCAAACACCCCCTAATGGATAGGTTTAAGAGATCAACTTAAAAAGAAAAAAAAAACAGCACTAATTAATTGATGCATATATATATATATATAATTCTGGTGAAAATTATAAAAGAAAAATATAAAATAAATAAAAACACTGTTTTGGTAAATAGTTTTTCAGGAACACCATATAGTTAAATAGTTTTTCCACCAACACTTGTTTGGGAAAAAAGGCATAATTATAAACATTTTAAATATTAAAGGTCAATCTATTGATAGTGTTTTTTTTTCTGGTTTTAATTGATGGAATGGAATCGAGATTTGTTCTTATGAAAAGTGTTTTTCCTTTTTTTTAACCAGATTATGGCATTCTTTTACTAATTTCCTAATTATACCATAAATGTTTGTGATATCTTTAGATAGTTGAAAGTGTCGTTGACGTGTGCTTACGTAGGATCGACAATAGATTTATCGGCTTGTACTTCAAGGGGCGGAATCTAAAGAAGTAAAAATACATAACAAACTTTAATCTTCATTATATTAACTTCAAAAATGAGTACAATAGGATTTGACAATGTCAAAGTACATAATCACTCAAACTCTCTCTGAAATCTCTCAAAAGTTCTCTCTAAAACGCATAAGTCTATAGGTACTTATAGACTTGACAAACTACCTTATGGGCGCATATGTTATGCGGCAGATAAGTTATGGGCCGCATAACTTATACGTTCCAAAAGTGACTTATGGGTTTGATATGCTATACAAAAACATTAATGTACAAAACTAATACAAAACAAGATCCTAGCTATACACGTTCATGTCCCAACAAACTCCCCCTCTGATAATGCTAGGTGTTGGTCTTCGGCCTTCAATCCTTCATTCCAAAAACCCTTTCTTGATATTCCCGTCTCATATCTTCAAATGAACGTTTCTTCGATCTTTCTTGGTTCGTAGGAATGGAAATACCAGTCGGTTTATATTGATATTTTGACCATCTCCTCCTCTGCACCTTGGTCTTTATGCTTAACCCACTATCCTGTGCGTTCTTCCAAAATTCTTCCACAATCTTCTCATAGGGATCACAGTGACGAGAAATTGTTGTATGGATCCTTGATCTCTTCAAGAACGGCATCATCACGGTGAAGTCCTTTGATTTTTTTCTTCCTCATTCAAATAAGCACAAATATTATGCCTGGGATCTGTATTCTTCGATCCTTTCACCATCTGAAAATGCAAACACAAACATTGAAGAATTTTGTTAGAAAAAGATCAATCAATTAAGCAATTTTTGATTTTATATCTTATGTCCATATATATGTTTTCTTATGGATATATAAGTCTATTAACGTATAAGTATATTTGGACGTATAAGTCATATCCAACGTATAAGTTGTATGGACGTATATGCTTTAAACGTATGAGTATTATCTCAACGTATATGTTGGTTTACCATCTATGTATGTGGCGGATATGTATTATACCGTATATGTCATTTTGAGGTATAAGTTTCATCTGGACTTATACGTCGTGTATGTTTTCTGACTTATGCACCACATAAGTCAAAACTTACACGGCGTGTAAGTTACACGCTAAAATTTTCAGCTCAAATTATCATTTTGACAATTACAACTGATTTAAACAATTTAGTCCTAGAAACATCAACTACTAATGCTGATTAATCCATTTATGTAATCAATTTTGATGTTCAACCAGTTAATCATGTCATACATATTAGTTTTATGTATTAGGGTTTTCAAACTTTAGATCTGTTATCGTTAAACCATTTAAAACCCAATTAAACTATATTAGCACGATATTTTAAGCTCATATGTGATCAATTAACATTCATTTATTAAAAACCCTTTGTTTTGCAGGTCCAATTGAAATATGGCATATCCGTCAGTCCTATTCATCATTGTGTAAAATCCGGCCACTCGCACCACCAATATTGTCCGCTTTGTCCATGAAAAGCTCACGGATTTATTTTTGGTTGCCCAGGTGGAGACTTCCCAGAAGGTCACCCATCCTGTTACTACTCCCACCTGAGCACGCTTAACTGTGGAGCTCTCCTCTCGTCCACTACCATTAAGCCCAAAACGCGTTAGTGATGTAAGAGGCGGGACATACACTTATGAACCAAGGATCTCTCCTGTCCACTGCCGATGTGGGATTTGCCTAGGGTGTTACTGTAACACCCGTTAAATTTCGTTAACTTTCGTTAAGAAGAATCGAGCCTTGTAGAGTTTATATTTTATCTGAACCGATTTGGCATTCTTAAAGGACCTCCTAGTCATTCTCGAGAGTCGCGTTATTCAAATTTTGGTCCAAGATATTAAAGTATGCAAGCTGGGGGACCTAAATGTAAAATTATTATATTAAATCCCTAATTCTTTTTTCTTTTTCCCTTCTCCCTCCCTGTTGCGATTGATGTTCACACAACCACCGCCATCTTTTTGTTTTCAAGTTCCAGCCATAACCAAACTATAATCGACTAATTCAAGGTTAGTATTACATCAAGTATTGTGTTTTTCACCATTAAACCTTTAATTGAACCCTACAGTTGTCAAAATCATGTTTGGGTTTGAGTTTGGATTAAAACAGTTGCTGACAGATTCGTAATCGTTTATTTCTTGGCCAGTAACTCGATGAAAATTTATTGTTTTTGATCGATTCTTGTTTCTATGATGTTCTAATTTGAGTCTAGTTTCCATGAAGGTATAATATGTAATTTTTGGACGAGATTTGAATACTCTTTATGATTTTATAAGATCGAGTGTCAAAGCTGATGCTAGATGATGGATTCTGGTCTGTTTTCCCGACATCATAACTCTTTTTCGAAAAGTCCAAATTGGTTGGTTCTACTCTGGAACATAATATTTTGAGTTAGGAATCAAACCCAATTGGAATCGCTTAATTTGGTTTGGTAATGATTTTTAAAAAATTAAAACACTTTTGCTGCGCGCTGAAGTAGCCGCACGTACCTTTCTGTGTTGGAGGAATTTTTATGATTTTTGTGTGCATTGGAAATTTTTTTTTAATAATAATTTTAAAATCCTAAGACATTTATTGAACTCTAGTAAAAATTTAATAATTTATTTCCATGGTTTTCCTATGTAATTAAATGCATCTTCGCATCCTAAAATCTGCATGTTATACTCGTTATTGATCGATAAGTTCGTTTTAGGCTTAACCGGTGGATGTTCAATTATGTTCTTGTCGGGGCTGTTTGAAGTGAGGTTTTGCTCCGTCATCTTCCTAGTTATGTCATATGTATTATACCTTAGTATCGTGGGCTATGAAGCTCGTTTGATTGATCAATTGTCAATAGATTGAAAAACTAGGATTTCGTTTGTCTAGTTTGCTGATTGTTGCGTTTAGCGCGTTGTTTGAGGGAATTAACAACCAATTCAGATTGTGTAGCCTTGGTATGTTATACGGGCTGTGAAAAACTAAATTTTTATGTTAATGGGCCTGAATTGGTTGTCGGTTACTCAAACGGGTCGGGACAACGCGTATTCGCGTTTATTGAATAGTTGGTGCGTCGTGCTTTCGAGTTACCGACCCATTCAACTCGTGTAGTGTCGTGTGGACTTGTTGGCTGTGAATTGGGTCCACACGGGGCCTGAATTGGTTGTCGGTTACTCAAATTGGGTTCACACGGGGCTGAGTTGGATGTTAAGTGCCTAAACAACTTTTAAACGCGCATATTAGTCTCACCTAGTGCTTCTGGGGGTAAATTGGGAATTCTTTGTTCTCGGGAGTAACTATGGGTCGTTTTGGTAAATATAAGGCCCCGGGGGATGTTTTAATAGAATGTGGTGAGGTCGAGGCTTTAGGTAACTTGAACCATGTTAGAACGCCTCGTAGGATAAACGATTCGTTTCGGTACCGTTAGTAATTATTGTTCGTAATCTGACAGGCTTTTGAGTTGTGGGAGTACTAACGGTCCTCTAGCCCGTTGTGATTGTGTGCCTCGTGTCAGGTGAGTTCATGATGCCCCTTTTTACCTTTTCAAGTTTTGGGCTAGCATACACACCTAAGTGATTTTACTTGATGAACCATTTAAATTATTTTGCATGTATAGGGTATGCCTTGGGATAATATTATTGTATGTTTGTACGTATGTTTATACATGTATTATTGTATGGCCAATAATTGACGATGTTAATTAGTCATATTTTATGCCTTAGGATATTTGAGGCTTGCTTATGGTCATATATTCCTTAAGGTTATATATATTACTTATGGCCTAAGCTCAAGGATATCGACTTACTTGTATCATAGCATGTCCTGAGATGATATTTATGTATGTATACGCATGTGTTACTTTATGACCATAGGCTTACTTTCATTATGATATATTTTGGAATGATATATATATATATATATGTATATATGTATGTATGTACGTATATACGCATGTTTATACATGCGTTACTTTATGGCCAATAATTGGCGATGTTAATTAGTCTTTATCGACTAAGGATGTTTGTGTATGCCTACTTTGTGTTTGCATATGGATGGATGGTGATCTTGGCCGGGCCAAACTATACTACTCAGGTTCTAAAATCCTGTGACGGGCTCTGGAAAGCCCGTAAGGGGGGAGGCTCGTGTGGCATGATCACCATCGGATGGAATGTTACGTGTTTGGGTTGTATCTGTGCTCGACCCTGATGTTATTACTTGGATGTTACGTGTTTGGGTTGTACGTGCGCTCGACCCTGATGTTATTACTTGGATGTTAAGCATATGGATATAACTATATAGATGTATATAAGTATGACTACTTATCGTTTATGATGGCCTAACTGTTCATATCCCATTTTATTTTTATATTCTTGGAATGATTTATTTAAATGTCAATTATTAAAACTTGAACTCACTCAGCTCAAGCTGACTTTGTGTGTATGTTAGTGTGAGTTTCAGGTTTAGAGGAGGATGCTTACCGCTTGGACGTGCTCGAGACAACTTGGACGGTTGAAGGCATATCTAGTCGGGGATTTCAATAATGAACACCGTTTCTTTTTAACTATTACTAGATATATCTAAAGTTTGTTTTGGGCATCATCCCCGGCTTTAGGAAACTTGTTTTAGTACTTGTGATTTTCCGCTGATTATATACTTTGAACAGGTTTTAAAATAAAATGAATTACTTTGGGTTTAAAATAACATTTCCCAGTTTTGGAAATTTTGATATTCCTTATTCCGCTGTTTATTAGTCTGAAACGATTTCAATAAGATGAATTTGTTTGACTTTAAATTTTTGAGAATTTTTTGGATATGATGACCAACTGTAGGATTCCTGGGTTTCGGGGTCTTACAGTTACAACCACCCCCCCTCTTTTGGACTCATCGTCCTCAATGAGGTTTGCCCCACCATCCAATCCAAGATGTGGGATTTGCCTAAGGTGTACCTCGCGACACCCTAGGGACTCATCGTCTCTGAGGAGGTTTGCCCCAACATCCCGAACGACACAGAAGTGGCTCTGATACCACTTGTAACATCCGGCCCCTCACACCAACAATATTGTCCGCTTTGCTCACGAAGAGCTCACCGATTTGTTTTTGGTTTCTCAGGTGGGAGTAGTAGCAGGATAGGTGACCTCCTGGGAAGTCTCCACCTGGGCAACCAAAAACAAATCCGTGAGCTCTTCGTGAGCAAAGCGGACAATATTGGTGGTGCGAGGGGCCGAATGTTACACATTGTAACAATCAAGTTCAAACCAAAAATTACCTTCAACAGCTATCGTGGTTTGCAAATCACCAAAATAGCTAAAATTTGGGTAGTATTATGGTATAAAATGAGATCAAATGAAGAGAGAATGCAGCGAATATCTTGTGAGCGTATAAGTTGAAGTGTCAATCTTATGCAACGTATATGTATTTATAGTAATACATATGCAGCGTATATGTTTTGTAAACTTATACGACGTATAAGTTTTGCACTTTTACGATGCATAACTTATGCGCCACATAAGTATGAAACTTATGCGCAATAAAGTCCAATTTTCACAAATTTCGAAAACCGAGCATTCACACCCATGTGTTAAATCAAGTCCAACTTAATGACCTTGACTAAACAATTAATAACTTAAATTTGCTCATTTTTTTTTTAAAATATACAGTATAACAAGTCCAAGTTAATGACCTTTTGCATGCAGTTAAAGTTTTTAGCTTGAAAAATACGTGATATGATTTTGAAACAAAAGCTCAGTTCATCATTCTCAGTAAATCTTTACCCAACAGATAGTTTCTCAGTCATTAAGAGTCGAAACTCAGAAATAAAAAATCTTTTTGGGTTTAAAGAAAAACGACAGAAAATTAAATGAACTTTAAACTATTTACAGACATGTAAAGCAATTAAATATTTTTGTGAGTTTGAGCAGGGAATCATATTGACCAAATTGCTCTCTCGTCACAGTTTTACTTTCAGCTTTTATTGTGACTAGTGTTAAGTCAGTCATTGGCATTGTTGTCCATATAAACCTTCCAACAAATATTTCTGAAATTTCTATGATACGATTTAATTGGTTCAATTAAGCACGGATCATACGTGGATCCCACCTATTAGATATAATTTTTATATCTTGATACTGTAAAGTTTTCACATGTATACATTTTCACTGTTTTCATAAAATCGATTAGCTGTGACTCATGCAAAAATAACAAAGCAAAACAACACAGAACGTTAAAATTTTCCCTTAAGGTCGGTATTTCTACAAGCAGATAAGGTTTCTTTTTAACAAAATAAAAAGATAAAATAAGTTGAAGTTATACAGGGTCTTAACCTTCAGTTTGATACATGGCTTTCGCACATTTGTGTTTATAGTATTCGCGAAGAAGGTCCAGGCTTGTACGAAATACCAAGAAAATAAAGCAGAATATCCAAATCTTAAACCTAAGGTCGGATAGTCTTATCAAGCAGGAGAAGATCCAAGATTTGAATAAAAATTAACCTATATGTTTTAAAGATCGATCTTGAATTATGAATCAATTGCATTATAGCTTTTTCAGGAAGGAAAAAAGTTTAAGTGTAGGTATATTTGATACGAGTTAAATTATATATAAATATATAACTATTTCCTACACTTTTATATACTTTAAGCCAAGTTTTTATTGATTATTATTAATTGGTTCACATGCGAGTTTAATGGTTTCTAGAGACAATGAGCAAAAATGAAGCATTTTTACTAAAATTGAGACTGACGAATGAAGGGTCAAACATATGTTATATTTTACTAATTATATATTATTATTGTAATGTATTAAGTATTATATGTGATGTTTATTAAAAGAAAAAAAAGAAAAAAAAGAGAGAAAACATGTGAATTAAGAAATGTTGAACTCATTATTATTATTATTATTATTATTTACTTAACAATTTTCATTATTAATATCCACCACAACTTGGAGAGCCCACTAGGAGAATTTTAAGGAAGTTGGAGGCCCGGGAAGGAGTAATTGAAGTGGAACTTTATAGGGTTATTATTATTATGAGGGGAGGCAGCAATAATTAGGATTCATTCTTTTGTAACGAAAAAGAACACATAGCCGCAAGACACAAGGATTGGACAACATCTTTCATAGGAGCATCACTTCATTATTTTAAGGAAGTTGAGGCTGAAAATTTGTTCCGAACAGAAGGTGTTTCTTGGAGCCATTAATTCATAGTAGAGAAGAAAAAGAGAAGAGATCGAGCACAAATTCTTTCGGTTTGATTTTATTATTATAGTTATGAATTCAATGTTTGAACCTAACTATTTTGATTTGTTATTGAATATGATTATGGGCTAAATTCTCCTAGTTACCTAGGTTTTGAATGAATATTTGTTAAGTTTTGGATTGTTTATTGGTTTATTGGTTACTTGTGTTGGATTAATATTATTGTAAACAACTTATTGATGTTTGAAAATATGAATATGCATGCTTAGTATTAATTTACTTTTATTCAATCATTTCATGTGTTTCTTTATGAATGTCTTCCACGTTCAGATGCATATAAGGTTACCTACTATGTGTTCGTAACTAGTTTATGGTTTATAGTCGATATAATCCATAGGAACAATTGTTTAAGGGTTTAGAGAAATTAAGTTCTCTATCTATCTTGAGACTGAGAGGTAATTGATAGTTAGGGTTGTCTTGGTCATTAGGTGGTTTGGGTATAGATTGCACGAGAGTGGATTTCCCCCTTATTATCTTTTGGTTTTTGCTATCCTGAGTCTTTTTGAGTATCTTTAGGTTACTCCTTACCTCCCTTACACACCCGGATGTATTGTTATTAGTGATATTGAGGGGTGATCTAGTCATTAGAGTACTTTAGTATTGTTGGAGATATTGAAAGGTAATCCAACCAACCGGTTTGCGTCATATATCCCTTAGTGTTTCTTTTTAGGTCACACCTAAAGAATGGCAGGGATCCACTAGGATGTCTAGGGGTGGGTGTCATATCTTTAGATCTTGGTTCCATCACAGTTTACAAAGCCATTAAGCGTCCAAGATTCACAAATAGGATTTCAAGCCAAGGTAATGCCTTTCTCGTTATTGTTTTCATTTAAGTCTTAGAGTTTTAAATTTAATTTACTAGTTTAAAATTAGTTTAATTCATTATTAATTTTAAAATAAAATAAATAAAAATCCAAAAATAATCTTTTTTCTTAATTATTAATTTAATTAGCGTTTAGAACTAGTCTCATTAATTTAATAAGTGTCTCTAGGGTTCGATATTCCCGGTCTTCCCATAGCTATACCACACCCGATAGATCCACTTAACTGTTGCTAGTGGTTTGGTTTAGGGTGTTCTAGGTTTTTATTACTCGTTATGCTTGGTCGATTAATCTCTATAGATTTATACACCACTTGTTACACATCAATAAATGGTTCCATTCATGTCTTTTAACAGGTCACAAGGTCCTGTGAATTTGGTGCATTTACAAGAGAACCAAATGCAAGCTGATCGTCAATTTCAAGAATCAATGCGTTATGATCATAAACAAATTAAGAAAGGGTTACAGTTCTTGAAGAATGAAAATGTTCAGTTGAGAGCCTTGGTGGCTGCTAGGGGGAGAAGATCAAGAAACAAGACGAGGTGATTCTTTAGTT
Source organism: Bidens hawaiensis (assembly GCF_021521415.1). Taxonomy (NCBI): domain Eukaryota; kingdom Viridiplantae; phylum Streptophyta; class Magnoliopsida; order Asterales; family Asteraceae; genus Bidens; species Bidens hawaiensis. Next base: position 3,237,746 of record NW_027491069.1, on the reverse strand, counting down.
ACAATGTAAAGATGATATGTTACAAGAGAATGTATTTATTGTTGCATTTACATTTTTTTCATTTATTTTTAAACATTTAAAACCTAAAATAAAACCAGTGGTCCATATTCATTTTTCACAGTAATCTCATTTCTCTGCTGAACTTAAACATATATATGTATGTATATATATACACACACACACATATATATATGTATGTATGTATGTGTGTGTATATATATATGTATATGTATATGTATATGCATATGAATGAAAGTATGAAACTATGTTTTATCAAAAATAGTTATCTTTAACGATTCACAAATATACTTTAAATTGGTGATAATTAATAAAATTTTAAGAGATTCCTAAGACTTTGTAAAAAGCATGTTTATGGACTTGCCTTATGAATATAAGTATTTATATTAACCAAAATCATAACAATATGAATATATAATTGTTGTGACATTTTAAAGAACAAATCCAAAATAACAAAACTATGTCTATAATTGTTTATGGTTAATAATGAAAATTTTATAAAGTTTATTATATGGAATTCATATCCATTTGTGTATTAAAAACAAGAATTTAAAGTACGTTAGATGATAGATAAGTTCAAACTATTTATTGTATGCATATTAAAATTAAAAGAAACTTGATTGCTGGTTAATATGAATAACAAAGTTTATAAAATATCAATTTGATTATAAGTTTTATAATTCCCCAATTAGCTATGAATTTTAGAAGAAGAAGAAGATGATTATGAATAACAAGATGAAATTAGGATAATCTAACCACAAAGATGATAATTCTTTATCCTAATTGAGTATAAACCTTCCAAGCAATTTAATTAACTCCAAAATTCTTGAATATAAGTGTGAAGTGTGTGTTTGTGAGTGAAATTCCGTTCATTTGCAAATGAACATAGTTCCTTATTTATAGCATGAAAAGTTGTCAATCATGGCTCCATATTTCAAAAGCACGGCCCCGTGAATTTGGGATCCGTATGTGCATTAATACTTATCAGGAAGTACATTTGAGAACTGAACAGGGGGTGTGAAAAGGGAAGCACGGCCTCGTGATTTGTGGTTTCATGATCATATTTTTGTCTTATTTGTGACAGTTAGACATGGGGGCATGGTAAGGGAAGCACGGCCCCATGTTAGAGTGTATGGAAGTTTGAAATTTGACATTTATAGTCCCTGAACTTGTTAAATACCTAAAATATCGAATGTACTCGACTAAACATGATTATGACGCATGATTAAGTTGAGTTATCATTAATAAACATAAAACCACATAATAAAACATAACATCCATCATTTATTGGTTGAATAATGATTCGAAATACAATATGGATTGGGTTTCAAATACGAAAAGTTGGCGAATGTTGTATCCCCTACTTTGGGAATTTTGTCCTGAAATTATTTAGGAGGATTCTGCTGGAAAAAGGTGTGGATACTTGGATTCCACATGGTCTTCTCATTCCCAAGTGAATTCCACTCCACGTTTTGATTCCGAGCGAACTTTGACTAATGGTATACGACAACCATTGGTTTCTTTGTCCTTTCAATCCATGATCTCCATCGGCCTTTCAAAAAAGTACATCGATTCATCGATGGGTACTTCGTCGATAGGGATGTGAAGGTTCTTATCAGCCTAATATTTCTTGAGATTGGATACGTGAAAAGTTGGATGAATGTTGCTAAGTTCTTAAGGTAGATCAAGTTTGTAAGCCACATTTCCAACTCTTTCGAGGATTTAGAATGGACCAACATAACGAGGTGCTAGTTTCCCTTTATTTTCAAATAAGACCACTCCTTTCCAAGGAGATACCTTAAGAAGTATAAGATCACCGACATTGATTTTAAGGGTTTTTCATCATTTATCAACATAGCTCTTTGACGACTTCTAGCGTCGAGTAGATTGTTGTGAATTTGAGAAATTTTATTGGTGGTTTCTTGGATTAGTTCGGTACTGGTGATTTGGACTTCACCAATCTCGTTCCAACAAATTGGAGAACGACACTACGACCGTAGAGTGCCTTAAATGGTGCCTTTTTGACGCTAGAATGATAACTGTTGTTATAGGAGAAGTCGATTAACGGAAGATGAGAATCCCCATTGCCACCAAAATCAATGACGCAAGGCCTAAGCATATCCTCAAGTGTTTCGATGGTTCATTTGGACTGAACATGGTTTAGGAGGATATGCGGTGCTAAGGTATAATCAAGTTCCCAAGGCGGATTGAAGTGAATCCCAAAAGTGAGAGGTGAATCGACCATCACGATCGGAGATGATACTTAGAGGAACACCATCTCGACACATGATTTCCTTTACATAGATTTGAGCCAATTGTTCTATAGAATTTTTCTCATGAATAGGTAGAAAATGAGCCGACTTGGTCAATCGATCAACAATTACCTAAATATTGACGTGCTTGCTTGCGGTGGTTGGAAGCTTGGTGATAAAATCTATGGCTATGTTTTCCTATTTCCAAACCAGAATTTCTGGTTGTTCAAGCAAACCAGAAGGTTGTTGATGTTCAACTTTTACTTTGGAACAAGTAAGGCACTTTTCCACAAAGCGGGAAATGTCTTTTTTCATGCCAGGCCACCAATAGATAGAACGAAGATCAAAGTAGATTTTATCCGCACCAAGATTAATAGAATAGCGAGACTTATGAGCCTCGTTCATGATGAATGTATGAAGATCATCGTGATCAGGAACCCAAATACGATTCAATAAATAAAGTAGACCATTGGGTTTCATTTCCAACTAGAGTTCGGCACCACACGGCATTTCGTCGTACATGTGACCTTCAGTGATGGAGATGTGTTGGGCTTCAAAGATACATAATTTGATATCGGTTTCAATTCGAACACTTTGAAGTAGAATAGATTTGACATTTTCTTTACGACTAAGGGCTTCATCTACAACATTCGCTTTGATGGATGGTAGCGAATCTCGCAATCGTAATCACTAAGAAGTTCGGCCCATCATCGTTGTCTCATGTTAAGTTCTTTTTGATCGAAAATATGTTGAAGGCTTTTGTGTTTGGTGAAAACCACACATGTGGTACCATAAAGATAATGCCTCCAAATTTTGGAAGCAAAGACGACTGCACCAAGCTCAAGATTGTTTTTCGTATAATTATTCTCATGGACTTTGAGCTGTCTTAATGCATAACCTTGTCACGTTGTATAAGAACGTAGCCGAGACCTTGGTTTGATGCATCACAAAAGACAATGAAATAATTGTTTCCATCGAAAAGAGTTAGAATTGGAGCATTGCAAAGCGTATGCTTAAGTGTTTGGAACTCCTCTTCTGGGTTAACACCACACACAAATGGTTTACCTTTATAAGTCAAGGTGGTTAGGGGTAAAGCAATTTTAGAGAAGTTGGATTTAAATTGTCAGTAATAACTGGCTAAACCAACGAAATAATGGATTTTCATGTGTCTTCCAACTCTTAACGACTTCAATCTTAGCTAGATCCATGTGAATACCTTTTTTATTGACGATGTGACCCAAGAATTGAATCTCATTTAGGCAAAATTAACACTTGGAGAATTTGGCGTATAACTGCTCCTTTCTTAATAGATCTAAACTCAAACATAGGTGTTTCTTGTGATCAGATTTAGACTTTGAAAAGATTAAAATGTCATCAATGAAGACGATCACAAATTTTTCCAAGTAGGGTTTGCTAACACGGTTAATGAGGTCCATGAAAATTGCAGGTGCATTGGTTAACCCAAAATGCAAGACCATGAACTCGTAGTGACCATAATGAGTACGAAATGTGGTTTTTGGAATATCATCTTCATGAACATGTAGATGGTGATATCCAAAATGAAGATCGATCTTGGAAAAGCATGTAGCACCTTGAAGTTGATCAAAGAGGTTGTCAATTCTAGGCAGAGGATAACGGTTTTTAATAGCAAGCTTGTTTAGTTCACGATAATCAATACACATGCGAAAAGAACCATCATTCTTCTTCACAAACAGAACGGGTGCTCCCCAAGGTGAAAAAATAGGATGTATGAAACCTTTGTCAGAAAGCTCTTGAAGTTGTCTTGCAAATATGATGGAGCAAGGCGATAAGGAAGTTTAGCTATGGGAGTTGCACCAGGTGTTCTTATTAGCGGAAGTCGTTATCGTAATCATCGTTAGCATCATTGAATATGTGTTGTTCATATTCATAGTTCTATGTTTGAATGTGTGTGAACAAAAGATGATGCAGAAAACGAAAAAGGATATTGTATTGAATATCTTGGTAACAATAAATGTTTACAACAAGTCCCTATATATACAACAATTGATGACAGTTTTGGCGGGAGCAATAACCATTCAATAACGGTTAGATGTATTTGCCGCCATATTTTAATAAACCTAACATTCCTATCCTAACCTAGCTATTATATAATAACAAAAATAATACACACTGTTACTTATAATAAAATAATATTAAACCTAAGTGTTTATTATTTCTAATATTCCCCCTTAAACACGTATAGGTTTAATGGTGTTCTTCGGTAGGCTTGCATTTGGTTCATCCACCACTGAAATTGCTTGTTCCAAAATTAAATCTTTGTCTCTTGATTTTCTTCTTTCTTCTTTGCTTCATATTAATTACTCGCCATAAGCCATAAATGTTGAATAACTCTCTAATCACATATGCATGATCCCTTTTTGTAAGTTTGCAAATTTGGATCAAGTCGTCTGGTATTTGGCATCGTAAATTTTTGTATTCGGGATAAGTAAATCTCCTTTTTGTCGCTAATGATATTTCTTTAAAAAATAGTGTCACTAAACTTGATTTTCTTTTCCTTTTCTGTTGATGCATGAATTCCTTCATTCCAGATAATATGTTGATCTTTAAAGCCTTCTCAATTACTTCTTGCGTCACTAATATCCATCCTCCTGTCGCAAAAACCTTCATTCCTTTGTCGCCAAATTTCATCATAAAATTTTTTTTTCATCTCATTCGATTCATGCATTCACTCTTTAGAACAGGGATACTAAATTTTCTTCTATTAATCAACGATTCATTCTCAACATTTTGTTGCCGTTTCCTTTTATAAATTCCCATATTTTTATTGAAGAACAGAATATCATGTTTCTTGTCAATCAATTCCGTAATCGTTGGCGGTGACCGGTAGAGTTGGTCCTCGGATTTCTTAAAGTGGTCTATAACTATTTGTTTCCAATTGTTTTCTTCTTCGTTATCATCTTCATAATCATCATCGTATTCTCCTTCTTTCCTCTGTTAATGTTGTCGGTTATCCACCGAGTTTTCTTTCATTTCCGTAACCATATCGTACTTTCTATCATCATCATAATTCTCATCTTTGTCTAAAACAGAGACACTCAATTCCTTTTCTTTAATCACAGTTCCCTTCTCAAATTTTTGTTGTGTATCCATTGTATAAATTTCCATATCTTCTTTGAAGAATAGATCATCGAGATTCTTGTCGTTTTATTCCTTTGTCGTTGCCATTGACCGGTTGTGTTGGTCCCCTTTTTTCCTTTCTTGTTCTTCACAAACATCATGTATTTCTTCTTGTGATGTCGTTGATTATCTGTCGATTTCTCTCTTACTTCCGTATCCTTGCCATCCTTTTCCTGCATTCTATCGTCTTTGATTCATCAATCCGTTTGGGTTCAGATGTTACACCGTCGGAATGTTCCGTTATCATCAATTCCTTTTCCAATTCTTAGATTGCAATTTCTCGTCTTAATGTTGCAATCGCGCGTAATCGCGGGGTTATACGATCGGGATTATTGTTGATTTCTCGCCCGTTTTCGTATCCGTGTTTCATCGTATTCATTCGTTTCTTCCCAAGATCATGTAAATTTGATCTTCTCGCTTTGATTTCCGACCGTGGCTCTGATACCAGATTATTGGAAATCAGAAACACAAACTGAAAATATGCACAGCGATTTGAACGAATATAATGGATTAATGAATAATCTTGGTAGTTTTACAAGAATGTACAAGAGGTTTATATAGACTAGGGTTTACAAGGGTCGCGACGTTTGGAAAGATCACGATGGTTAACAAGAAACCGTTAATGATGGTTTTGTTAACTGTTTTCATAATCCCATATAAACCCTAACACTGTATTCTCGGGTTTAAAAGACAAGGAAAATAAATGATAAGATTGGGTAGGGGAAGAAAGGAAAAGAAATTATATACTCAAAAACATTCTCGAGTGGAAATATAAGAAAAGAAAGTGTTAATTATATTCTTGAGTTAGATCGGAAGGAAAAGATATGAAAAAAAATTATAACTTTACAATTATGTCCTCATAGCCAAATGAAAAAGAGAATTAAAATAGGGTAAATTGGTAATATTGTAATGGGTTATAAACTTTCCTTCACAATCCGGCCATATTTGGCAGGAAATTTTTGGAGGAAAAAAAACCCAACTTTTCTTTCCATTCTCTTTCTTTTCTTTTAAAATAAAAACTCAAGAATGAAAAAAGAAAAATTTTATTATCTTTTCTTTTCCAAACCATTAAATAAAAAACTCAAGAATGCAGTGTAAGTTTTAATAATAATATTAATATGTCACAAATACAAATAATATAAACTTATAACCTAAGTATTGTTTATTTATCTAATACACTCCCCTAAACATAGTTAGGTTTAAGAGAGTTCTTGATTAGTGACAGGCTTTGATGTGCATCATCTAGGGCGATCTTTGCTGCCTTGAAATCAGTCTTTCGCACTTTGTGTTCGCCATTTCACTTCTTAAACATTTGTTTTGCTCCACTCCAATCATTTCCCATAAACATTGCATGCTCGTGTGCTTCTTGAAGTCTTTTATTGATCTAGACTGTTGTGTCTTCTTCCTTCAATTCACTGGAACTCTTGTGATCATCTTGATGCGTTTCAGTTTCATTTTCTTGGCTGCAACCTGCTGCATTTCCTAAATCCCTCATGTATAACATGTATTCAACTCAAATACATCCAAATACCTTGCATAAATTAGTTTCATAACATACCTATCACTCCAATCGAATCCCATCTCTTTTGCAGTCAATATCCATAATCCTTTCTCTTCTATTCTTTCATGTCCACCCTCTCTTTTCACTAACATATAAAGATCCAACAACTCCACTTTTTTTGATAAGGAGGTACTAATCGATTTAGAGCAAGGTGTATGTTCAAAAACCAATAAATCATTGTTTCAAACTTATCTCTTAAGAGTTCCTTATGGGTGGAAACAAACTCCAAATCATCAAGTAAACTTATCAATGTAATACAGTCTTTAAATGTCTTAAACTCTAAAGCAAGTATGATTGCTTTGTTCCAATTAAATGCCTCATATTCAAGACTTATATTTTCCATATAACTTTCCAATGTATTATCCTCCTCTTGTTTAACAAATTTTCCTTTCTCATATCTTAGAAAATCATCATAATCTTTGTTACATTCCTTCACAAATTCCTTATTCCTCTCATTCTTTCTTAATCTGCCCATTTTCCGGGTGTTAATTTCCTTTCCATGTTTACTCTCTATATCATACGAACTCCCTTTAAACATTCTAAATATTTGGCCCGTAGGTCCCTCTATCTTTATAGTGTATCCTTGAAGAATCAATTGATCATAACTTAGAATGTTTCTATCAATCTCAGGGATATAATATACATTAGGAATGAGTAAATTTTCTGATTTTGTTTTTACGGATGTTGTCCCTATTCCTTTTATGAACACTGTTCCTAATCCCTTAACATTCGTTTCTATCCCATATGAATATCTAATATGATCAAATAACTCTAAATTACCCGATACATGATGATTTGCAGAGAGACTTATGTACCATATGTTTGCCCACACCCCCTTGTTTGATCCAATAACCAATAGATGTTCTTGATTGTCCAGAATGTTGGATTGATTTCTGTTTCCTACTTCCAAAGATTGCTCAATTAAGTGTGTGGCTTCATGATCTTCTTTAATTGGACAACAAACAATGAAGTGCCCGATGTTGTTGAAGTAATAGCATCTTTTCTGATTTCTTCTTTCTTTTCTTTGCGTCGTTTTCTTCTGATCCATGGCACAATTTTCGCAGGACTTCATGGTCGATTGAATAATGAATACGAATGATTTTGATGAAAGCTGGCTCTGATACCACTGTATTAGCAGAAGACGTTATCGTAATCATCGTTAGCATCATTGAATCTGTGTTGTTCATATTCATAGTTCTATGTTTGAATGTGTGTGAACAAAAGATAATGCAGAAAAAGAAAAAGGATATTGTATTGAATATCTTGGTAACAATAAACGTTTACAACAAGTTCCTATATATACAACAATCGATGACAGTTTTGGCGGGAGTAATAACCGTTCAATAACGGTTGGATGTATTTGCCGCCATATTTTAATAAACCTAACATTCCTATCCTAACCTAACTATTATATAATAATAATGATAATATACACTGTTACTTATAATAAAAACAATATTAGACCTAAGTGTTTATTATTTCTAATAGTTCTTCACTTTGACGACACCGTTCATTACAATTGAACCCCGTTTTGATTCAATCCCCCTCGACGATCTACCCTTGTTCCCTCTTCGAATTGATTGAAGGATTTTCGCCATCCCTATTTTCGAATCGACTAAACTCATCTCGATGATCAAGACAGGTATTTAATCAATTTGTAGTAGTTCAATTTCATAAAGCAAAGTTAATAATGCATTTCAATTTCAATAGTCAAAATATTATAGTTTAAGATGGTCAAAATAGTTGCCTGATAATCTTCGTACCTGCAACACTTACGCATATATTAGAATTAAAGAGATAAGAAGTAAGGATATCTCTGTATATAATCATATATTTTTAATACTTCCAGCAGGTATCTTGCATTTTCTTATTTCACATATAATAGAAAAAGAAATCAAGGATATCAATGATTCTATATGTATTCATAATTTATTCAAATTTACAGTAAGTATGTTGCATTTTCTTTTGTTTCACATATAATAAGAAGATGTATCATAATTGTTCGCTTTTGTTTTACAGAATGATTCAAATTAATGTAGTGTCACAAATGCTTCAAAATGAGGATTTCAGCATAATGTCTCAAATTGCTATTGTAAACAATGTTGATGTGAATGAAATTGAAACCGATGTGGATGAATTGTTGTTAGAAGAAGATGAGATCAAAGATGACACTGATATGGATGAAACATCATATGGTAAAGCTTACACCAATTTAGAGGAAGTCAATGCGACTATTAATGAAAATTGAAAGATGCCACATTTAGAGAGTACAAATGATTTGATTCGTGAGTTGGGAAAAGACTCTTTTAGTGACAAGGAAGAACTTATTAGAGCTATAAAGCTCTATACTATCAAGACACAAACATTTTGAGGTGGTTGAATCACGACCAACTACCTGGTGCATAAGGTGTAAGTTACGTTCACAATGTCATTGAAAATGGCAACTGCGTGCTAGTAAACAATCTAATGGTTTTTTGAAATTGTGAAGTATACCGGTCCGCACACTTGCTTACATTATAAGATTACTCTAGATCATCCAAATCTAGATGCAAGCTTGATCTTTCAAGAAACCCAACATCTAATAAAGCAACAACCTTCTATTAGTATACTACTTTGAAAGCCGAAATAATCAAAAAGTTAGGGCTATACTCCGACATACAAGAAGGTTTGGGTAGGAAAACAGAAGGCAATCAAACAAGCTTTTGGAAACTGGGAAGAATCTTATATTGTTTTATTTAAGTTTTTAAATGCACTACGAACGTTTAATCCGGGGACTGTGGTTGAATGGTGCATTTTGAGACAAGCTAGTGCAGATCACGTGGAACTCAAACGTGTTTTTTTGGCATTTGCTCCTATTAAGGGATTCAATCATTGTCGACCCGCGATTAGCATTGATACGACACATTTGTATGGTAAATATAAAGGTAAGATGATGATTGCAATGGGAGTTGACGGGAATAGTCAGATATTACCCCTTGCGTTTGCCATATTAATCTTTGAATATATTAAGAAACCACACTTGAACAGGATGTTACAATGAGTATAATTAAAGATACGAGAGCTAAACTTTAGAAATACAATAAATACAAATAAATGAAATGCATAACGTATGGAGTGAAATTCTCCATTGTAACAGGCCAGCTACCGCCACACCATAATGTTGTCCGCTTTGGCCGGGACGTACCACCATCGCCTCACGGATTTGCTTTTGGTTGCCCATGTGGAGACTTCCTAGGAGGTCACCAATCCTGATACTACTTCAACCGGAGCACCCTTAACTGTTGAATTCTCCTCTCATCCACTACCATTAAGCACCCAAAATGCGTTATGATAGGGAAGGTATCCACCTACTTATAAAGAAGCCTTAGTTCTCCTCTCCAACCGATGTGGGATGTCACATCCATCTTTGACTAGACATGATTCTTTTGATTGATACGATTATTATCCTTGATATGTACTCGCAAGATGGATGACCATAGAATAAGTCTAATCTTGGATAAAAATGGTAATGGTAGTGTTTGAGCAAGAGAAGAAGGTGATGAGTTGAAGATGCAAATGGAGATGAAGTTGACGAGGCAAAAGAAATATTTTGTGAAGAATTTTTTTTTATGTGTTAAAGATCAAAGGTAGAGTTCGCTGGAAAAATGATGGTTGCGGCGGTGATAGGATTATAGGTTTTGCAAAACCTAAGTGATAATGAGAGCAATAGTTGTATTTGAAGAAGTAATACGGTGCTAGCAAGGGATGCTACTATAATAGAGGAAAAAGAAAGGGAGTTTTCATTAGATGGTGGGATTATAGTTCCTAGAAAAGAAATATAGGGTTGGTCGGAAAAGAAATTTAGTGGTGGTGGACGGTGGTTAGCAGTCTAATTGGATCAAAAGTTTTCTCATTGGAGATATTAGCTCTGATACCATATTAAACTTGGAATATATTATGAAACCACACTTGAATAGGATGTTACAATGAGTATAAATAAAATATACAAGAGCTAAACTTCATAAATACAATAAATACAAATATATGAAATGCGTAATTTATGGAGAGAATTTCTCCATCTTTGACTAGCCATGATTCTTGGGATTGATATGATTATTATTGCCATTGTTGATAATGAATCATATGCTAGCTGAAATTGGCTTCTTGCTCATGTCAAGAAACATGTGGTGAAAGATAGGGAAGGGATATGTCTAATATTGGATGGACATGCTGGTATCCTAAAGGTTGTTAATGAGCCAGGATATCCTTGGCTGGAGCCACGTGGATTTCACATGTATTTCTTGTTAATTCTTTTGGTAAATTTCATTGTATTGATTTCCCAAACTAACCCTTTAAGCCATAGGTATTGCTTAAGGCATTTCATTAGCAAATTTAATGATAAGTATCGCAACTCATAACTAAAAGCTTTAGCGTACCGTATCGGGAGTCAGAATCAGGTTCGAAAGTTTAAAAACTCCATTATGGATGAAGGGAAAAAAATTCGCAAGCTCGTCAGTGGGTTGAGGCACACACACTTGATTAATGGAAAATTTTGATGATGGAAAGAGAAATGGGCTACTTACTACTAGTTTGTTAGAAATTTACAACAGGGTATTTAAAGGTGCTCGTTTTTTTACCAATTCCGACATGTGTTCAACTTACATTTTATAGGCTTGTCCACTACTTTAACATGGGACGTCCTTTGGGATCTAGTGCTCAAATTAACGAGGATGTGTATACTCATGTTGTTACAAAACAAAAAGATTTAATGTCAAAAGCCGGTGCACATTCTTTGAGATCTTTTAACCGGGAGAAAGGAATATTTGAGGTGATAACTCAAAAAGGAAAAATGTCCAATTAGTTAATTTGGAACAAAAAACTTGCCCGTTTGGTAAGTCAAAAATATTTAAATTTCCATGTTCTCATGTCTGAGTGCGTGTGCCAAACTTTATTTTAAAAACTTGGAAATATGTTGATAAATGTTACTCGACCGTTGATTATTGTGCTACCTGGTCATCATTTTCATCACTTCCTCATGAAGCATATTAACCACAACCATCATCTACTATAAAATTACTCCCAAATTCAAATTTAAAACGAGATAAAATGGGTCGTCCTGGCTCAACAAGATTACGGAATGGAATGGATATCAAAGAGGGAAAAATGACTATGCTTTGTGGAATTGCAGACAACCTGGCCATAACTGTGCAACTTGTTCCTTCAAGCCTAGAAGAATAGATGGTGATCACTAAACGGATTGAATTTATGTGGCATATTTTCTTTTTAATTTGTTAAATTTTGAGTTTGGTTGTGACTCTTTAGCATTATTATTATCATTTGTATTTGGTATTGAGAGTGGTAGTAACGCGACTTTATTCGACATCTTTATGTTGTTTGTATTTGTCATTGAGAACAGTAGCGGGGGGTCAAGTTTTGATGTTCGAATAGTCTGTTTTATGTTTTCTATTTTGTTAATTAAATTAATGTTGGATGATTCTTATAGTTGAGTAAAAAAAGTAAAAATAAAGGAGTTAGTGGGAGCAGCATAAAAATTAAAAACGAGAAAGAAATGGAAATGGAATTGTAGAGAAAGAGAATTGGTATGGAGAATGAGAATCATTTCTCAGAGAATGGAAAAGGAGAGAAAATAGAAATGGAAATGGAATTGTAGAGAAAGAGAATTGGTATGGAGAATGAGAATCATTTCTCTTGTTTGGTACACGAGAAAATAAACAGAGAACTCTTCCATACCCAACCCCACCTCCACCCAACCTGACACCACTCACCACCGCAGCCCCACCACCACAGCCCCACCACCCCCAGCCCCACCACCACAGCACCACCACCACAGCCCCACCACCACAGCCCCACCACCACCACCAGCCCCACCACCACAGCCCTTTCTTCAACCACAGCCCACCACCACCGGCTGCCGCCACCAAATCCCCTTCTTCAACCACAGTACACAAGAAATTAAAAAGATTCAAATTTTTGGAACATAAGATATAGAAAAAGGAGGCTCAGATCTGTCATCACTGCCTCTTTGGAGATTTTGTGGTGGTGGTTGTGGTGGCGATGATGATGATGATAATCAGAAGCCACCTGCGACCACCGCCGATTTCCACCACCACTGTCACCCACCTGCGACCACAATCACCCGACCATCTGAAAACCCTAACCTACCACGAACCACCACTTGAAACCCTAATCTCCGTTCACCCGTACCACCTGCAACCTACAACCGGTTACCATCTCTGTGTTCACCACTGCGAACGGCGGAGACGGGGTGGTGGTTGCAGACTTGGAGACGAGGTGGCGGTTGCAGACTTGGAGACGAGGTGGCGGCCGGAGACGGGGTGGTGGCCGGAGACGGGGTGGTGGCCGGAGACGAGGTGGTGACATGCTATGAGGAGGCTGCTGAGAAATGGATTTCTCTTTGTTTTAAAGAGAAATGGAATTCTCTAGTTTTAGAGAAATAGAAAGAGAAATAGAAATGAAAAGTGGAAAACAAACAAAAGAAATATTTCTAATTCCATTTCTCCCCAATCAAATCCCTCTACCAAACACCCCCTAATGGATAGGTTTAAGAGATCAACTTAAAAAGAAAAAAAAAACAGCACTAATTAATTGATGCATATATATATATATATAATTCTGGTGAAAATTATAAAAGAAAAATATAAAATAAATAAAAACACTGTTTTGGTAAATAGTTTTTCAGGAACACCATATAGTTAAATAGTTTTTCCACCAACACTTGTTTGGGAAAAAAGGCATAATTATAAACATTTTAAATATTAAAGGTCAATCTATTGATAGTGTTTTTTTTTCTGGTTTTAATTGATGGAATGGAATCGAGATTTGTTCTTATGAAAAGTGTTTTTCCTTTTTTTTAACCAGATTATGGCATTCTTTTACTAATTTCCTAATTATACCATAAATGTTTGTGATATCTTTAGATAGTTGAAAGTGTCGTTGACGTGTGCTTACGTAGGATCGACAATAGATTTATCGGCTTGTACTTCAAGGGGCGGAATCTAAAGAAGTAAAAATACATAACAAACTTTAATCTTCATTATATTAACTTCAAAGATGAGTACAATAGGATTTGACAATGTCAAAGTACATAATCACTCAAACTCTCTCTGAAATCTCTCAAAAGTTCTCTCTAAAACGCATAAGTCTATAGGTACTTATAGACTTGACAAACTACCTTATGGGCGCATATGTTATGCGGCAGATAAGTTATGGGCCGCATAACTTATACGTTCCAAAAGTGACTTATGGGTTTGATATGCTATACAAAAACATTAATGTACAAAACTAATACAAAACAAGATCCTAGCTATACACGTTCATGTCCCAACAAACTCCCCCTCTGATAATGCTAGGTGTTGGTCTTCGGCCTTCAATCCTTCATTCCAAAAACCCTTTCTTGATATTCCCGTCTCATATCTTCAAATGAACGTTTCTTCGATCTTTCTTGGTTCGTAGGAATGGAAATACCAGTCGGTTTATATTGATATTTTGACCATCTCCTCCTCTGCACCTTGGTCTTTATGCTTAACCCACTATCCTGTGCGTTCTTCCAAAATTCTTCCACAATCTTCTCATAGGGATCACAGTGACGAGAAATTGTTGTATGGATCCTTGATCTCTTCAAGAACGGCATCATCACGGTGAAGTCCTTTGATTTTTTTCTTCCTCATTCAAATAAGCACAAATATTATGCCTGGGATCTGTATTCTTCGATCCTTTCACCATCTGAAAATGCAAACACAAACATTGAAGAATTTTGTTAGAAAAAGATCAATCAATTAAGCAATTTTTGATTTTATATCTTATGTCCATATATATGTTTTCTTATGGATATATAAGTCTATTAACGTATAAGTATATTTGGACGTATAAGTCATATCCAACGTATAAGTTGTATGGACGTATATGCTTTAAACGTATGAGTATTATCTCAACGTATATGTTGGTTTACCATCTATGTATGTGGCGGATATGTATTATACCGTATATGTCATTTTGAGGTATAAGTTTCATCTGGACTTATACGTCGTGTATGTTTTCTGACTTATGCACCACATAAGTCAAAACTTACACGGCGTGTAAGTTACACGCTAAAATTTTCAGCTCAAATTATCATTTTGACAATTACAACTGATTTAAACAATTTAGTCCTAGAAACATCAACTACTAATGCTGATTAATCCATTTATGTAATCAATTTTGATGTTCAACCAGTTAATCATGTCATACATATTAGTTTTATGTATTAGGGTTTTCAAACTTTAGATCTGTTATCGTTAAACCATTTAAAACCCAATTAAACTATATTAGCACGATATTTTAAGCTCATATGTGATCAATTAACATTCATTTATTAAAAACCCTTTGTTTTGCAGGTCCAATTGAAATATGGCATATCCGTCAGTCCTATTCATCATTGTGTAAAATCCGGCCACTCGCACCACCAATATTGTCCGCTTTGTCCATGAAAAGCTCACGGATTTATTTTTGGTTGCCCAGGTGGAGACTTCCCAGAAGGTCACCCATCCTGTTACTACTCCCACCTGAGCACGCTTAACTGTGGAGCTCTCCTCTCGTCCACTACCATTAAGCCCAAAACGCGTTAGTGATGTAAGAGGCGGGACATACACTTATGAACCAAGGATCTCTCCTGTCCACTGCCGATGTGGGATTTGCCTAGGGTGTTACTGTAACACCCGTTAAATTTCGTTAACTTTCGTTAAGAAGAATCGAGCCTTGTAGAGTTTATATTTTATCTGAACCGATTTGGCATTCTTAAAGGACCTCCTAGTCATTCTCGAGAGTCGCGTTATTCAAATTTTGGTCCAAGATATTAAAGTATGCAAGCTGGGGGACCTAAATGTAAAATTATTATATTAAATCCCTAATTCTTTTTTCTTTTTCCCTTCTCCCTCCCTGTTGCGATTGATGTTCACACAACCACCGCCATCTTTTTGTTTTCAAGTTCCAGCCATAACCAAACTATAATCGACTAATTCAAGGTTAGTATTACATCAAGTATTGTGTTTTTCACCATTAAACCTTTAATTGAACCCTACAGTTGTCAAAATCATGTTTGGGTTTGAGTTTGGATTAAAACAGTTGCTGACAGATTCGTAATCGTTTATTTCTTGGCCAGTAACTCGATGAAAATTTATTGTTTTTGATCGATTCTTGTTTCTATGATGTTCTAATTTGAGTCTAGTTTCCATGAAGGTATAATATGTAATTTTTGGACGAGATTTGAATACTCTTTATGATTTTATAAGATCGAGTGTCAAAGCTGATGCTAGATGATGGATTCTGGTCTGTTTTCCCGACATCATAACTCTTTTTCGAAAAGTCCAAATTGGTTGGTTCTACTCTGGAACATAATATTTTGAGTTAGGAATCAAACCCAATTGGAATCGCTTAATTTGGTTTGGTAATGATTTTTAAAAAATTAAAACTCTTTTGCTGCGCGCTGAAGTAGCCGCACGTACCTTTCTGTGTTGGAGGAATTTTTATGATTTTTGTGTGCATTGGAAAATTTTTTTTAATAATAATTTTAAAATCCTAAGACATTTATTGAACTCTAGTAAAAATTTAATAATTTATTTCCATGGTTTTCCTATGTAATTAAATGCATCTTCGCATCCTAAAATCTGCATGTTATACTCGTTATTGATCGATAAGTTCGTTTTAGGCTTAACCGGTGGATGTTCAATTATGTTCTTGTCGGGGCTGTTTGAAGTGAGGTTTTGCTCCGTCATCTTCCTAGTTATGTCATATGTATTATACCTTAGTATCGTGGGCTATGAAGCTCGTTTGATTGATCAATTGTCAATAGATTGAAAAACTAGGATTTCGTTTGTCTAGTTTGCTGATTGTTGCGTTTAGCGCGTTGTTTGAGGGAATTAACAACCAATTCAGATTGTGTAGCCTTGGTATGTTATACGGGCTGTGAAAAACTAAATTTTTATGTTAATGGGCCTGAATTGGTTGTCGGTTACTCAAACGGGTCGGGACAACTCGTATTCGCGTTTATTGAATAGTTGGTGCGTCGTGCTTTCGAGTTACCGACCCATTCAACTCGTGTAGTGTCGTGTGGACTTGTTGGCTGTGAATTGGGTCCACACGGGGCCTGAATTGGTTGTCGGTTACTCAAATTGGGTCCACACGGGGATGAGTTGGATGTTAAGTGCCTAAACAACTTTTAAACGCGCATATTAGTCTCACCTAGTGCTTCTGGGGTAAATTGGGAATTCTTTGTTCTCGGGAGTAACTATGGGTCGTTTTGGTAAATATAAGGCCCCGGGGGATGTTTTAATAGAATGTGGTGAGGTCGAGGCTTTAGGTAACTTGAACCATGTTAGAACGCCTCGTAGGATAAACGATTCGTTTCGGTACCGTTAGTAATTATTGTTCGTAATCCGACAGGCTTTTGAGTTGTGGGAGTACTAACGGTCCTCTAGCCCGTTGTGATTGTGTGCCTCGTGTCAGGTGAGTTCATGATGCCCCTTTTTACCTTTTCAAGTTTTGGGCTAGCATACACACCTAAGTGATTTTACTTGATGAACCATTTAAATTATTTTGCATGTATAGGGTATGCCTTGGGATAATATTATTGTATGTTTGTACGTATGTTTATACATGTATTATTGTATGGCCAATAATTGACGATGTTAATTAGTCATATTTTATGCCTTAGGATATTTGAGGCTTGCTTATGGTCATATATTCCTTAAGGTTATATATATTACTTATGGCCTAAGCTCAAGGATATCGACTTACTTGTATCATAGCATGTCCTGAGATGATATTTATGTATGTATACGCATGTGTTACTTTATGACCATAGGCTTACTTTCATTATGATATATTTTGGAATGATATATATATATATATATATATATATATGTATATATGTATATATGTATGTATGTATGTATATACGCATGTTTATACATGCGTTACTTTATGGCCAATAATTGGCGATGTTAATTAGTCGTTATCGACTAAGGATGTTTGTGTATGCCTACTTTGTGTTTGCATATGGATGGATGGTGATCTTGGCTGGGCCAAACTATACTACTCAGGTTCTAAAATCCTGTGACGGGCTCTGAAAAGCCCGTAAGGGGGGAGGCTCGTGTGGCATGATCACCACCGGATGGAATGTTACGTGTTTGGGTTGTACGTGTGCTCGACCCTGATGTTATTACTTGGATGTTACGTGTTTGGGTTGTACGTGTGCTCGACCCTGATGTTATTACTTGGATGTTAAGCATATGGATATAACTATATAGATGTATATAAGTATGACTACTTATCGTTTATGATGGCCTAACTGTTCATATCCCATTTTATTTTTATACTCTTGGAATGATTTATTTAAATGTCAATTATTAAAACTTGAACTCACTCAGCTCAAGCTGACTTTGTGTGTATGTTAGTGTGAGTTTCAGGTTTAGAGGAGGATGCTTACCGCTTGGACGTGCTCGAGACAACTTGGACGGTTGAAGGCATAACTAGTCGGGGATTTCAATAATGAACACCGTTTCTTTTTAACTATTACTAGATATATCTAAAGTTTGTTTTGGGCATCATCCCCGGCTTTAGGAAACTTGTTTTAGTACTTATGATTTTCCGCTGATTATATACTCTGAACAGGTTTTAAAATAAAATGAATTACTTTGGGTTTAAAATAACATTTCCCAGTTTTGGAAATTTTGATATTCCTTATTCCGCTGTTTATTAGTCTGAAACGATTTCAATAAGATGAATTTGTTTGACTTTAAATTTTTGAGAATTTTTTGGATATGATGACCAACTGTAGGATTCCTGGGTTTCGGGGTCTTACAGTTACAACCACCCCCCCTCTTTTGGACTCATCGTCCTCGATGAGGTTTGCCCCACCATCCAATCCAAGATGTGGGATTTGCCTAAGGTGTACCTCGCGACACCCTAGGGACTCATCGTCTCTGAGGAGGTTTGCCCCAACATCCCGAACGACACAGAAGTGGCTCTGATACCACTTGTAACATCCGGCCCCTCACACCAACAATATTGTCCGCTTTGCTCACGAAGAGCTCACCGATTTGTTTTTGGTTTCTCAGGTGGGAGTAGTAGCAGGATAGGTGACCTCCTGGGAAGTCTCCACCTGGGCAACCAAAAACAAATCCGTGAGCTCTTCGTGAGCAAAGCGGACAATATTGGTGGTGCGAGGGGCCGAATGTTACACATTGTAACAATCAAGTTCAAACCAAAAATTACCTTCAACAGCTATCGTGGTTTGCAAATCACCAAAATAGCTAAAATTTGGGTAGTATTATGGTATAAAATGAGATCAAATGAAGAGAGAATGCAGCGAATATCTTGCGAGCGTATAAGTTGAAGTGTCAATCTTATGCAGCGTATATGTATTTATAGTAATACATATGCAGCGTATATGTTTTGTAAACTTATACGACGTATAAGTTTTGCACTTTTACGATGCATAACTTATGCGCCACATAAGTATGAAACTTATGCGCAATAAAGTCCAATTTTCACAAATTTCGAAAACCGAGCATTCACACCCATGTGTTAAATCAAGTCCAACTTAATGACCTTGACTAAACAATTAATAACTTAAATTTGCTCATTTTTTTTAAAATATACAGTATAACAAGTCCAAGTTAATGACCTTTTGCATGCAGTTAAAGTTTTTAGCTTGAAAAACACGTGATATGATTTTGAAACAAAAGCTCAGTTCATCATTCTCAGTAAATCTTTACCCAACAGATAGTTTCTCAGTCATTAAGAGTCGAAACTCAGAAATAAAAAATCTTTTTGGGTTTAAAGAAAAACGACAGAAAATTAAATGAACTTTAAACTATTTACAGACATGTAAAGCAATTACATATTTTTGTGAGTTTGAGCAGGGAATCATATTGACCAAATTGCCCTCTCGTCACAGTTTTACTTTCAGCTTTTATTGTGACTAGTGTTAAGTCGCATTGTTGTCCACATAAACCTTCCAACAAATATTTCTGAAATTTCTATGATACGATTTAATTGGTTCAATTAAGCACGGATCATACGTGGATCCCACCTATTAGACATAATTTTTATATATTGATACTGTAAAGTTTTCACATGTATACATTTTCACTGTTTTCATAAAATCGATTAGCTGTGACTCATGCAAAAATAACAAAGCAAAACAACACAGAACGTTAAAATTTTCCCTTAAGGTCGGTATTTCTACAAGCAGATAAGGTTTCATTTTAACAAAATAAAAAGATAAAATAAGTTGAAGTTATACAGGGTCTTAACCTTCAGTTTGATACATGGCTTTCGCACATTTGTGTTTATAGTATTCGCGAAGAAGGTCCAGGCTTGTACGAAATACCAAGAAAATAAAGCAGAATATCCAAATCTTAAACCTAAGGTCGGATAGTCTTATCAAGCAGGAGAAGATCCAAGATTTGAATAAAAATTAACCTATATGTTTTAAAGATCGATCTTGAATTATGAATCAATTGCATTATAGCTTTTTCAGGAAGGAAAAAAGTTTAAGTGTAGGTATATTTGATACGAGTTAAATTATATATAAATATATAACTATTTCCTACACTTTTATATACTTTAAGCCAAGTTTTTATTGATTATTATTAATTGGTTCACATGCGAGTTTAATGGTTTCTAGAGACAACGAGCAAAAATGAAGCATTTTTACTAAAATTGAGACTGGCGAATGAAGGGTCAAACATATGTTATATTTTACTAATTATATATTATTATTGTAATGTATTAAGTATTATATGTGATGTTTATTAAAAGAAAAAAAAGAAAAAAAAGAGAGAAAACATGTGAATTAAGAAACGTTGAACTCATTATTATTATTATTATTATTATTATTATTATTATTATTTACTTAACAATTTTCATTATTAATATCCACCACAACTTGGAGAGGCCCACTAGGAGAATTTTAAGGAAGTTGGAGGCCCGGGAAGGAGTAATTGAAGTGGAACTTTATAGGGTTATTATTATTATGAGGGGAGGCAGCAATAATTAGGATTCATTCTTTTGTAACGAAAAAGAACACATAGCCGCAAGACACAAGGATTGGACAACATCTTTCATAGGAGCATCACTTCATTATTTTAAGGAAGTTGAGGCTGAAAATTTGTTCCGAACAGAAGGTGTTTCTTGGAGCCATTAATTCATAGTAGAGAAGAAAAAGAGAAGAGATCGAGCACAATTCTTTCGGTTTGATTTTATTATTATAGTTATGAATTCAATGTTTGAACCTAACTATTTTGATTTGTTATTGAATATGATTCTCGGCTAAATTCTCCTAGTTACCTAGGTTTTGAATGAATATTTGTTAAGTTTTGGATTGTTTATTGGTTTATTGGTTACTTGTGTTGGATTAATATTATTGTAAACAACTTATTGATGTTCGAAAATATGAATATGCATGCTTAGTATTAATTTACTTTTATTCAATCATTTCATGTGTTTCTTTATGAATGTCTTCCACGTTCAGATGCATATAAGGTTACCTACTATGTGTTCGTAACTAGTTTATGGTTTATAGTCGATATAATCCATAGGAACAATTGTTTGAGGGTTTAGAGAAATTAAGTTCTCTATCTATCTTGAGACTGAGAGGTAATAGATAGTTAGGGTTGTCTTGGTCATTAGGTGGTTTGGGTATAGATTGCACGAGAGTGGATTTCCCCCTTATTATCTTTTGGTTTTTGCTATCCTGAGTCTTTTTGAGTATCTTTAGGTTACTCCTTACCTCCCTTACACACCCGGATGTATTGTTATTAGTGATATTGAGGGGTGATCTAGTCATTAGAGTACTTTAGTATTGTTGGAGAGATTGAAAGGTAATCCAACCAACCGGTTTGCGTCATATATCCCTTAGTGTTTCTTTTTAGGTCACACCTAGAGAATGGCAGGGATCCACTAGGATGTCTAGGGGTGGGTGTCATATCTTTAGATCTTGGTTCCATCACAGTTTACAAAGCCATTAAACGTCCAAGATTCACAAATAGGATTTCAAGCCAAGGTAATGCCTTTCTCGTTATTGTTTTCATTTAAGTCTTAGAGTTTTAAATTTAATTTACTAGTTTAAAATTAGTTTAATTCATTATTAATTTTAAAATAAAATAAATAAAAATCCAAAAATAATCTTTTTTCTTAATTATTAATTTAATTAGCGCTTAGAACTAGTCTCATTAATTTAATAAGTGTCTCTAGGGTTCGATATTCCCGGTCTTCCCATAGCTATACCACACCCGATAGATCCACTTAACTGTTGACAGTGGTTTGGTTTAGGGTGTTCTAGGTTTTTATTACTCGTTATGCTTGGTCGATTAATCTCTATAGATTTATACACCACTTGTTACACATCAATAAATGGTTCCATTCATGTCTTTTAACAGGTCACAAGGTCCTGTGAATTTGGTGCATTTACAAGAGAACCAAATGCAAGCTGATCGTCAATTTCAAGAATCAATGCGTTATGATCATAAACAAATTAAGAAAGGGTTACAGTTCTTGAAGAATGAAAAT
Source organism: Bidens hawaiensis (assembly GCF_021521415.1). NCBI lineage: Eukaryota > Viridiplantae > Streptophyta > Magnoliopsida > Asterales > Asteraceae > Bidens > Bidens hawaiensis. Next base: position 3,215,186 of record NW_027491069.1, on the reverse strand, counting down.
GATCAGTTGAGAGCCTTGGTGGCTGCTAGGGGGAGAAGATCAAGAAACAAGACGAGGTGATTCTTTAGTTACAATGTAAAGATGATATGTTATAGAAACTGAAGGATTGAGATCACGACAATGATCCTGAAGCGGGTCGTTCTGATCAGCAACCAGGTGCTTCAACATCTAGTCCAATGCCCGCTGAGGGGGAGTCAAGAGGTAAAGAGTTGGTGGTTTACCATAATTCAACTGAAGTCCAACCCGTCAACACACTTAAAGAAAAGAGAATTCTCTTTTTTTTTTTACATGACCGGGGTTGTGATGAGTATGGTGAACATGGATGAGATTGAAGTATATGAGTTTGTTAACCACATTTTAACAAAAGAACAAGTCACTATATTCTTTATTCTGAATAAGGAGGATGTAGAGGAACTAAAGAATAGGGAGGATGTAGAAGTTGAGGATGCTGATGATGTGGATGTTGATCCAAGTATTCTATCTGGAGATACTTGTTACAATGATGTGGAGATAGAGGATGTTATGGCCGAGGAATATCCCGATATGTATACACGGAATAGTACTAATGAGGGGATTCCATTCTTCACTACAGAGGATTATCCAAAGGCCGATGAACGTTTGTGTCAGTACAATGCGAAAAAACTTCGGATGGTTTGTTTCGGTATAATGCGAAAAAACTGAACTAGTGGATAGAGACTTTGAAGTATGCTCAAAAAGAAGACTATCTACAGTCGAATGCCAGCTTGTCTGCATACCAGATGAAAAAGTTTGTGTATGTGAAGGCGGTTAAGGGGGATATTGTATCGTGGATGTATGAGCCCTAGCTGAAAGTCTGGATTGTCTAATGGGAGAATGGGCTTTAGTATTTCCAACATTTTACTGACATTCTCTCGATGCAGTGTTGGGATGTTCATACATTGGCGTTTAGACCTTTAATGAATCATTGGAACAATCAGTTGATTGATTGGTTCTATTGTCATTTAGTCCACAAGGTTAATCATGGTTTCAAATTTTTCAAGCCCCAAGTTCCTAAACGACAGTATGTTGATGAGATTGATCATTACACTGGGTGGAGAAAATTGGCATTTAAGGTGAAGCCACCGTGCACTTTGAAGAAAGTTTCGTTAAATATTTTACCACAAAGTCATTATAAGAATGACGTGGCGAATGTGGCTCATTCGCTAAGCCTGTATAGCGAGTGAGACTTCGTCTCCTATATATACCCATGTATCGTTATTCAAATTAACGATTTTGATTTATTATTTAATTCCTCTCATTACTCTGCCAAATTTCTCTCCCAACACATGCAATAACACACAGTAGACCTAATCGTTGAACACTTGATCATAACAATAGACTAGATCCAACGGTAACGAATCATGATGATCTTCACATGATTTCTCATTTAGCATGTCTTTCTCAAGTCACTAAAGGGCACATCAGGAGTTCAGATTGCATCGTGCTTGCATGGCTTTTATCAAACAACTAGGCTTGTTTCGGTTACATGAATTGCAGTGTCTGAGTGTCTAAAATGTATTCTAGTTTTACTTTGCAACATGTGTCGTAATAATACTTTCTCAAATTAATGAGTAATAAATGAACCTTTTACATTAATGAATTGTTGTTTCAGTATGACATGTGGCTAGATCCTTGTATGTCACACGCCTCGCTGTAAAACTCCGTTAGTTGAAAATGGAGGATGTGACACAAAGCCTACATATGTTCTTTTGTACAAATCTTCCATACTTTTAGTTCCTCGTAATGTGTTAGTGTTTGCACCATCATATTGAGTCCTTTTCACAATCTTGTGCACTTAAAAATTCCAAATAAGAACATCACTTGGATATTAAGGATATGAAGCATGGCTCCGTCGTTAATTTCTTAACAAGAGTTCTTTGCAACAACCTCAAGTCCTGGATCGATAATCAAGCACTAACTAAACGAATAACTCTCGTTTATTAATAAGAAAATCTAACTCAAAAAACTGATCACAATCTCTCAAACCCTAACTCAGTTTGACTCTTGATAAACCCTAACTCGGTTGCATCAACTTCTTGACAATCCCTAACTTGGTTGCCCTATTTATAATGTTAACACAACTTAACTAACAAGAAACCTAATAACCCTAACTTGGTCATTAAGAAACCCATTAATAACCCCTTTTAATTCTTTGGTTGGGCCTTACAGTCGGGCATAACAACAATTGAGCCAACAACCACCCCCTCAATTGTTGTACCCGACTCACCCCTAATTTCCTATTTGAAATAAACGGGTCTTGAACTTCACGCTTGTCATCATTCTCTTGATTTTATAGAGGCTTTTCTTGATCTCTTGCAATGTTCTTTATGCTCCACTTAGCTCGAAGAAACATTTGCTTCGTTTGATCATTACTCGTCTCCCCTTGGGATTGAATCTCTTTCTTGACCATGCGTTTAATTTCTTGAACACTTTTCTTTGGACTTTAAATTTTGGAACTTGGATCTTTGATTAGAATTAGAATCTGACTCATACTCGGCTTGTCTTCTTTCAGCCCAATTCTTTGAATATTCCGACCTGCAAAATTATCCATTCCAATGCTAGCTCGTTTCTTTCTATCTTAAGGCTAATATTGTACAATCGGTTCTTGGTCCTTGTCACGTCTCATCAAAAGCTTACCTGTATCATTTTTAATGGTTAGCAAATCGTGTTTCATGTGAATCTCACATCCACCTTCCATTGCTTGACCAAGACTTATGATATTGCACTGTAGGCTCGGGATGTAATAGACATTGGTCAACATGCGCTGCTACCCTGTTTTCCCTTCAATGAAGACTGACCCTTTTCCCCGAATATCAATACAAGATTCATCTCTGAACTTCCCCATCCCCATGACACGTTCATTCAACACATAAAAATACGCTTTATTACCCGTAATGTGATTCGATGCTCTGTTTTCGATATACCAAGCATCTTTCTCCGTCGACTCGGTTTTGAAACGCTTTGGAATTACCCCGTCTTCATTCAGAAAAACCATTTTTTATCACCTTTCATCATAAATAAAGATCTATCCAAATCATCAATTTTGTTCAAATTAGATTCTTCCTTTTTCTTCATACGTTCCGGGAACATATACACAAAGTTGACCGAATTCATCACAACGGTAACACTGAACCTATGATCTATCATCTCTACCCCTTTGAAGATCAGCCGTTCTTCTTTGACATGTTTGCCTTGATCCATGATATTGACCATCTCGGTTGTCACAACCATCTTGATCCTCATCCTCACGGTCTTGACCTCTAGTTTCACAGCCTCTTCCACGTCCCCGTGAACTCGGCCGGTCCTTACCTCGCTTACTAGACTGATCATACGATTTACCTTTATAACTACTTTCCGATCGACTAACAAGTAACCACTTTGCGAATTTAAAACACGCTCTCTCCCTCGTAAACGTTCCTCAAACGCATTAAGTCTTCCAACAGCATCTTCAAACATCAAACTATCGAGATCAACACTTTGCTCGATTGAGGCTACGATTTGGAAGTATTTATCTTGAACCGCATCCATTAACTTCTTCACCAATGCATCTTGCTCAAAAACATAACCAAGACTTGTTGCCTTTGAACCATGGTTGTTATTTTTCCTGCAAACTCATCAATAGTCTCGTCTTCCTTCATCTTGAATTACTCAAATTTACTTTTCAACATTAGTAGTCGAGCCTTTTGAACTCGCTCGGCCCCCGCATATCATGCTTTCAAAGTCGTCCACATTTCTCTGGCATTCTTGTATCGAGCAATCTGAAGAATAATATCACATTCCACCACTTGAAACAAAAACGATTTTTCCGTTTTATTCTTCTTCGCATCAGTAACAGCACCCTCTTCTGGTTAAACAACTTCCCATAGGTCTTGATTATCTAATATCGCTTCCACCACAATCGCCCATGTTATGTAATTTGTTCAATTCAACTTTTGACTTGCAGTGATATCCCCCTGATTTCTTTGGATTGGATTATCAAATCTCCTTTGTCACCTGCCATTGATGTTGTCGAACCCCCTTGCTCCACTTCGTTAGAACAAATACAAACCAATGAATCTAAACAACTTTTCAGAACCGAGCTCGTTTGCTCAAAAAACACCGGATCACAAATATCTCTTAGAAATAATCGCGTTAAGACTTGTTTATGAATACCTCTAAAAATAAAAAAATATTGGTGCACAGAAGATTATTAATTGCAAAAGAATATTTCGCTCTTGAACTCCTTTTGACTTTTGTACTTTTTTTCTTTTATTTAATTGCATACCAAGTACACCAAAAGCAAACAAACCTTCTCGTTGTTTTCTTCCTTCTAAGCAAGCAGATCACAAACGGAATAACACTGTATTTTGGAATTGCACAATTCAAGAATTTTATTTTTCTTTCTTGTTTAATCGCAAAACAAGAAACCGACACAAGCAAGAAACTAACACCACCTGTTCTCCGATTGTTGCCGCTGGACAACAAAAAAAACGCCGACACGGTCCGCCTAATCTGCTTTAACAAATAGACCCTGATTTGGAAACCCAACGTAGTTCCAATATGCACGGATTGATAGCTCCTAATCAAGCCACCATTCGCCGTCAATCCGTGTACCGTTGTTGCCGCTCCTGAAGAGATTGAAAACACCATCGGAAAACACAATCAACTTCACTATAGTTTTCAACTCCTGATCACCGGTTGCTTAATCCACCTCACCGCCGATTACAATTAACTCGATTATCGATCTCTTGAACTTGGCTCTGATACCAATTCAAATCCCGGATCGATAATCAAACACGAACTAAACGAATAACTCTGATTTATATTAATCAGAAAATCTAGCTCAAAAACTGATTACAATCTCTCAAACCGTAACTCGGTTTAACTCTTGATGAAGCCTAACTCGATTGCATCAGCTTCTTGACAATCCCTAACTTGGTTTCCCTATTTATAATGTTACCTCAACTTAGCTAACAAGAAACATAATAACTTTAACTTGATCATTGAGCAACCCATTAATAACCCATTTTAATTCTTGGGTTGGGCCTACACTCGGGCCAAACAACAGTTGAACCAACACAACCCCTCAAAGATTATAATCTGTCACAAATTTATATCCACTCGCCATTTTTTCCGTTAAGTATAAATCAAACAAGCCAATGAGTTTACCACTATCCAAGGTTGTTAGAAATGGTCAAGATTCCTCAATTTTAAGAAGATCGATAACCATATCAAAAAACTTTTGTTTCAAATTGACTTTATGGTTAAAAACGAATATTTAATTTTCAAGCTAATCAAGAAATACAATAAAATCATCAAAGGCTTTAAAATTAATAGATAGCAAATTATGATTATTGGAAGATGTTTCCTTTGCGATACTTAAATCCAGTTTTTCAAAATCGGTTTCCTAATACATATTTTTTGAGTAGAAATATCGTCTTACTCTATCACTTTCTTACCCATGTTTGATGTTTTAATGTGACCATTAAACATATGAGACAAACAACACACTGATTAATTCTAACTTCTAAGCGTATGTTAAAGCCTTGAAGACGTAATTTTTCTGGACTAACTATTTTCTATCAAAATCTAGTGAATAATATACACTTAGAATTGTAAACCACTTATTGAAATATTTAATATGTTTAGGTTGATCTCGCCCACACCAAAAGTTATTACTACATAAGATACGATAAAAAGTTAAGTTTATTCTCTTCAGTGTGTGTTTCAACACTGAAGGAGTTTTCAACCATTTGAAAATGGAATTTAGTGCCACAAAAATGGTGCTTAAAATTGAGTTATACCAAATGTCATTCCATGTGCCTGCCTGACCAATACATTCCGACAACAATATAGACATATGTATTGTCAATTTGGCAGGTTTGATCTTGAGCATCGAGGTCCATAATTTCTCTAATCAAGCTAGGAGGCGGCTTCATCATGTTCCTTCAGTTTGCAATCGGAGATCAAATGCCCTTAGAATCTGCACTAGTAACTAGTCCGTAGTTTGATCCCTTTTCCCTTCTTCATGGTTTCAAAGGAAAAAAAACCAGCAAATCAACGAAATTGTAGCCCAAGGTGCTCCCTGCATTTCGCTCTAATACCACTTTGTAGTGAATCAAAGTGAATCAAAACAATGCAAAGACAGGTAGTGCTAAATGAATGGAAATAAATGTAAACAAAGGTTAAGCAAACAGTGATTGTCGAACAACTTGGTATTTTATATACATAATGATTAAAATAGTTAGCACACAACCATTTTACAATTGTACACGGTTTATCAGTTAACTTTGATAAAATGTGATCCATTGCATGCATTCTACACGTGTGGTTCTAGAAGATCAGCTAATAAACATGTGCTTTTATTTTTCAGTTATTAACGTTTGAGTCTTTTGTATTTTGAATAAGTAATCCCTTTTATTTTGGTATGTTAGTTTGTACCGAGTCTTAGGGTTATAGCCGTTGTATTAGTTTCTATTTAAACCCAATCATTGTAACCTCATGAAGCATGTAATCTTGCTATTCATTCTTAATCAAAAAGCCTTTGCCTATCTATGTTCTTATTATATTCTATATTTGATACCATCAAATTGGCATCAGAGCCACCTGCAAACGATCCATTGTTTTTCATACCTACTCCACGAAACCCTAACCCTAATCAACAATCGATCCATTGTGCTTATACCTAATTCACGAAACCCTAATCCTAATCCATGGCTGAACAAACAAGTACCCTACCCACAGCAACTACTCCAATTTTTGTGTTCAAGGGAGAGGGCTATGAATACTGGAGTATTCGTATGAAGACAATACTTAGATCTCGTGATCTATGGGACCTAGTACAAGAAGGTACTGATGACACTGAGAAATATCAAGGCAAACTCAAGAATGCTCAAAAGAGAGATGCACATGCTATGGCCATTATACAACAGGCAATGCATGATCAGTTTTTCTCTCGTATTGCCGCTGCTTCCACTACTAAAGAGTCATGGGAGATATTAAAAATGGAAATCCAAGGGGATTCACAAGTCAAGGCTATCAAGTTACAAGGCCTTAGAAGGGACTTTGAAAATCTCTCAATGAAAGAAAGTGAGGTCGTGGGTCATTACTTTGGAAGAGTTATGGCTTTGGTAAGCCAAATGAGGGCATATGGTGAGATCATTGGCGATCTGGTGGTTGTGGAAAAAAATACTACGTAGTCTTACTGCAAGGTTTGATTATATAGTACCCTTCATTGAAATCAACAATGATCTTTCTACCCTCACACCAGTGAAACTTATGGGGTGCCTACAATCTCAAGAAGAAAGGATTAATAGCCGAACACCTGAGAAGACAACCGGGAATGACGAACAAGCATTACAGACAATGCAAGAATCAAGCAAAGCTAATAGAAACACTTCCTTTAGGGGAAGAGGGCGTCTTTCTTTCAGAGGAAGAGGGCGTAGCAGAAGTCATGACCAATCCAAGATACCACACTGCTCACACTGCAACAAGTATGGTCATGCTAAGAAAGAGTGTTGGTATAATGATGACCCTGCAGCCACAGTAGCATGGCTATTACAAATGATGACTCAAGTGGTATTAGCACACCCCTTTGGTTCCTGGACTCAGGTGCCTCCAATCACATGACAGGTGCAAGGGAGTGTTTCACGCATTTAGATGAAGGGTTCAAAGTTGGTGTCAAACTTGGAGACACAAAGGAGTTAGCTATCCAAGGCAAAGGTACTGTGAAGATAGTCACTCAAAATGGTAATACACGACTCCTTGATGATGTTTACTTTGCACCTCAACTGGGCTATAACCTACTGAATGTAGGTCAATTAATGAAAAAAGGGTATGCGCTATAGTTTGATAATGATCAATGTGTTATCATTAGAAAAACTACAGGCCACATATTAATGAGTGTACCGGTACTAAATAATAATATGTTCCTCTTAGATGCATCAAAAGCAGGAATCAGCCCTTGTGTTAGTACCTGTACACCCATTGATGATGTCTCTAAACTGTGGCATATGAGATATGGTCACTACTATTTTGAAAGCCTAAAATTACTACATGATAAACAAATGGTATATGGTTTACCTAGCATTCATCAAGCAAAAAAGTGTGAAGGCTGTGTAGTTGGTAAACATGCCAGAGAGTTATTTCCCTTTAAGTCATGGAGGGCTACTAAGAGGCTTGAACTGGTTCACTCTGATGTGTGTGGTCCAATGCAAGTCCCTAGTCTTGGTGGTAGTCATTATTATGTGTTGTTCATTGATGACTATACCAGGATGTGTTGGGTGTATTTCATCACCAACAAGTCAGAAGTGTTCTCCAAATTTAAGACCTTCAAACTCATGGTTGAGAAGGAAAGTGAAAGTACTATTAAGGTATTAAGGTCTGACAGGGGTGGGGAGGATACATCCACTGAATTTAACAAGTTTTGTGAGGCACATTGTATTAAGAGGGAACTTACAGTTCCCTACACTCCGGAACATAATGGAGTTGTGGAAAGAAAGAATCATACTATAATGCGCATAACAAGAAGTATGCTTAAAAGTATGTTTGTTCCTAACTACTTTTGGGCTGAAGGAGTAGCCACTGCTGTCTATTTGATCAACTTAGCCACCACCAAGGCTGTCTGTAATAAGACACCCTCAGAGGCATGGTTTAATAGGAAACCTTCTATTAACCATCTCAAGGTATTTGGATGTGTTGCCTATGGGTTAATCCCATCACAATTCAGAAGAAAACTTGATGATAAGTCAGAAAAGTGTATCTTTATAGGCTAATCAACTCTGAGTAAGGGATATAGACTTTATAACCCAGTCACTCAAAAGTTCCTAACTAGAAGAGATGGAACAAACAACCTTTATCCTATGAAACCAATTATCTTGATCCTTTTTCCACTGATGAATCTACCTGCTCACAATCTACCTTTCCTACCAACTTCACACAACCACCACAAACTCCAGCTACCAGCCTCAATACAAATCAAACTCAACCATCAACTGCCAGCCACAACACCAATCAAAATCAATCACCAGCCTCATCCTCTACCTTACCATCCTCTCATCATGACAGCATATACACTCCATCCAATCCTCCTAAAACAAGGGACTAGATGAGGTGTATGCCAAAGCTAAGAAGATTGATGTTGATAGTGATTTTTACAACTGTCAGTTTGCCCTAATGTTACTTTACTGATCCAATCAAATTTGACGAAGCAGTTGTTAAATAAGAATGGGTTGATGCCATATTAGAGGACTGGATGCAATTAAAAGAAATCTAACATGGGATCCTGTCAAGCTTCCACCTGGAAAGAACCTAGTTGACTTGAAGTGGTTATATAAGACAAAGTTGGGTGTTGATGGAAATATTCTTCGCCACAAAGCCAGATTAGTTGCAAAGGGGTACTCACAACAGCAGGGCATAGATTACCAAGAGACTTTTGCACCGGTGGCACGGTTTGAAACCATCAGAGTTGTTCTAAGCATTGCAGCCCAAATGGGTTGGAAAATTCATCAATTAGATGTCAAGTCTGCCTTCTTGAATGGAGACTTGACAGAAGAGATCTATGTGGAACAACCTAAAGGATTCATTGTGTCAGGAAAGGAAGATCATGTGTACAAGTTAAGGAAGGCTCTCTATGGATTAAAGCAGGCCCCTAGAGCCTGGTATGCCAAAATAGATGGGTATTTTGTCAAGAATGGTTATCACAGAAGTATGAATGAGCCTACCTTGTATGTGAAAACTGGTGAGAATCAAAAAATCATCTATGTTTGCCTATATGTTGATGATATAATCTGCACAAGTCCCTATGCAACCCTGATTGCTAAGTTTAAGAAAGGTATGCAACAAATGTTTGAAACGACCGACTTAGGACTACTAAAGTTCTTCCTAGGCCTTGAAGTTTATCAATCTAAAGAATGTGTATTTCTAGACCAGAAGAAATATGCAAAGGGCTTGCTTGAGAAGTTTGGAATGACCAATTGTAATGTTGAAGAGTCTCCTATGAATGCAAGTGAAAAGTTGTCTTTAGATGATGGAGCTGATAAAGCTACTGAAGTAACTTATAGAAGTCTTGTTGGTGGTCTGATTTACTTAACCCACACTAGACCAGATCTAGTCTATGTCGTGGGAGTAGTTGCTCGATTCATGCAATCACCATCCAAACTTCATATGGGTGCAGCTAGCATTATTCTTAGATATGTTGCAGGTACTTTGTCATTTGGTTTGTGGTATGAAAGAGGATATAAGGTGTAACTAATTGGTTATACTGATAGTGATTGGGCATCATGTGCTGATGACAGAAAAAGTGTGTCAGCTAATATATTCTCTCTTGGCAGTGGAGTTGTTTCTTGGAGTTCAAAGAAACAATCCACAGTTGCCTTATCCAGTACAGAGGCTGAGTACATTGCCTCAACCACTGCTACATGTCAAGCCATATGGTTACAGAGAGTGTTGGAAACCACACTAAGTCACCTAAGAGGTCTCCTTGAGAGTTATTTTTGGTTAAGGAAGTGAGAGAGAGAGAGAACTAGTGAGAAAGTAAGATATGAGAGTTAGAGTTTGATGTGTTGTAAAACACTCGTATTTTCCGCACGTTTTATCTACGTATTATATTATATTTTATATGTTTTAACTCGTTTTAGATAGGTTTTACATACATTTATTAATCTTGTAGGTTTTGGGTGAAAGAAAGAAGAAAACCGGGACTTTTCGGGCATTCTATGAGCCTTTTTACGCATACAAGTTCAAGACAAAGCTCAAGGCCCGACCCGTATGCATCATGGAGGCCCAAATACTATTATAATATTATAATATAAAAAATTAAAAACCCTAAAGCTGCTGGACAGCAGCCGATCGCAGGAACAGCAGCAAGGAGAAGGAGAAAAATCTTTTTTCGGCTTAGGGTTGGAGCTTGTGGCGGCTAGGGAAGGAAGAAGACACAAGAACCAAGCCTCGGGATTGAATCCCCATCGTTTTTTACAGCAAGAACAGCCCCGGAAACATCCATATCCTTACATCTTTTTTATTGTGTGACAATCCTCAATTTCAGGTTAACTCCGTTAACTCAACTCCGTTAATTCAAACTTAAGATCACTGAATCTATAACGCACACTTCATTACATTTAAACTAGGGTTTAAATGACGCTTGACACTTACTACATGTGTAGTCTTTCGGGAATTGCACCGAAACGCAAACGAGTTGACGCAAACAATTGGTGAATAAACGAAAAACGTCAAAACAATAATTATGTGATAATTATGTGTTAGACTTATGTGTTATGTGATAACATTATTATAAACGTTAACTCAATGTGCTAGAACTAGTTAATTAAGCTAGAAAAGTACAAACTAGAAGTTGAGGGACTAAAGTGTAACATATTATTATTATTAATAAATATAAACCCTAACCTCTTCTCCCTCTCCCTCTCCCCAAAACCGACGGCAGCCTACCCCTCCCCCTCTCCTCACAATCGGCTCACACACACACACATATCTCTTGATTTTGATCTTGTATTTCACAATTGAAGCATCCTACATCCGTTTCTAGCCATCTTCTACCTTCCTCTTGCTTGTATTGGTGTTTTTGAAGGTATAATTACAAACCTAGGTCCGATTTTCATATGTAATGTGTTCATATGTTTTATCTTGATTTGATGATAGATTGATTGTGATATGATAACTAGAATTGGTATTATTACATGTTAATCACTGTGTTCTTGATTTTGAATTCAAATAAAACCCTAACCATGGATGTAATGTGTAATTTATGTGCATGGATAGTGATTATGGTGTCTAGGATGTTATATGAAGGAATTATGGTTTATAAATGGCTAATATGTTGAGTTTTGTTGCAAACAGTTTCTGGACAGATTGTGTTGTTGATGTTCAATTGACTGTATTGGGGCGTAAATGTGAAAATTGGTTGAGATTATTGATACTACAGTAAACTAGGTTGAGTCTAGTTTCTAAAGAATATAAATTTGCAATTTTTGGACGTGTAAAAGTTAACCTTTATGATTTTACAAAAACGTTGTGCAAAGCTGAGTTGTTAGACCTGCTGTTAGGTTGTTTTGTAAATGTTGTATCTCATGAACTACAAGACCAATTGGGTTGATTCCACTTCTGGAAGTTGACTTATTGAGTTAGAAACCTAACCCAAGTGGTCTTGCATTTGTTGGATTTTTCATTTAACGGGAATTTCAAATAACATTCTGTTGCGCATGAATTTGACTGTTATGAGCTTGCTGTAGTGTTTTGATCATTATAAGAAATCTATGTGGAATAAAAATAAAATAAAATATGTTCTTGAAACCTAACACATGCATGCTTTAGTGATGATTTTTTGGTAAATTAATTGAGATTCTATGATCGGTGGAATAATACAATCTTTCAAGTAGAATTTCAGTCTCGGTGAAACTAGCTGCTGAATTTTGTGAAAATGCATGAAACATGATAATTGCTAGTTAATTGTTATGTTTTGACCAATTTGCCCATGCGGGGAATACTTGCTAAATAGTTGTCGTGTTTTGACCAAATTGCCCTTGCGGGGAGTAATTGCTAGTGATGTACATTATTAATACATGACACGTAAATAATTGCTCACACACGTATCGTATCACAAATGTACTCGTTAAGTCACACACGATTCACAAACAAACACGAAACGTATCTTGTGATTAGGAATTATGTGCCGGGTCTAGAGACTCGATATTAGTTCCGATACTTAGAAAATCTCCTTGTTGTTTTAGAACGCTAGAGAGAGTTTTCTGTGACACGCATCACTTGGTGATTTATTTTGGGAATTTTTCGCAAACAGTGAGTTTCACTTACCCCTTTAAACTGTTTTTAAACGCTTTTCACTTGGGGGAGATAACATACTCCGAAAACGCTTTTAAGATTTTGTTAGTAAATTATATATCACTTGTAAAGGCTAAGTGGCAAACGAAACATTTGAAGTCCTACACATCGAACCGGTTAATATTTGGAATAGTGAGTCACTGTTGAGTAGTACTACTGGGTTTGACAAACCCCACCCAACGCTAAACTCAACTGCAGGTCGAGCGGGTGTAATTTTGGCTAACACGTACCATGGTCTGGATGACCCGGTGACAAGGCACTTGATAAACAGTCAGCTTGGGTGTCAAACACTTAGTAATACTTGTTGTATAGGCTAGCTACTTATCGATATATAATTGATTTAACACTATCTGGTAACGCAAAACGCTGAACGCAAAACGCTAAACGCAAAACGCTGAACGCAAACGCTAAACGCTTTACTTTATATAAACTTGTGAACTCACCAACCCCGTGTTGACACTTTTAGTATGTTATTCTCAGGTAGCCGAGGCGGGCGCGCGGTATAGGATCATGCATGGTTTTTGAACATTCTGATATGCAAACATGTTTTAACTATTATTACTTGGGTTTTTAAGTCGTCCTGCGTGACGCAACTTTTGTCTTTTGGTTTTTACGCTTCCGCACTTATTTTCATTTAAACGTTTTTATGGTTTGATTATAACTAATGATTCCGATCATGTTAGTTCACACCCTCTGACGGTAAAACTCCGTTAGTGGATTTTGAGGGTGTGACATATAGTTCATACACTTTGATTTTCTTGTTTAATTGTTGATTTGTTTTGCAATTACTTGAGAGATTGAATTGTTATTGATTATTGTTGATCATTGGATGATTGTTAAGATGTTTGGTATGGGATTAATGATGTGTTTATTAATTGTTTGCTGCTGTCCAAAAATGATTCTCGGCTAAACTTGTTAGTTCTACCTAGGAATGATGATTCTTGTTAGTGTTTGATAGGTTTTATGGATTGTTTGATTGATAGACTTGAATTGCTATTGTAAAGTTTGATTTAGACATGAAATAGGTTGTGTTTAGTGGCTGGAAATTTTAGTGATTCATTGCATAAACCCCGTGTGTTGATTGATTGATCGGTGCATTGTTTGATTCTAGACTTTGTGTTTAGGGTTTGTTTGCAGTAGGTACCACCGTAGGGTTTTGTGGCGTGATTATTTGGATTAAGTACAATGGTTAGACACCTTCTTTGAGACCGAGAGGTGATAAGAAGTAGGGTTGTCTCATTGTCTTTGCATGCTAGAATAAGGATTGCGTGAGAGCGAGTTCGTTTCTTGTCAGGTTTAGGTGTTTTGAGCGACTAGTTGATCTATTTTAGTTTAAGTTGAATTGTTCCTCTATCCTTGGTTGTGTAGTATTCATCGCCATTAGGGTCGAGTGTTGGTGAGACCGAGAGGTGATCCTTCATTAGAACACGTTAGCAATTATTTCCCGGTTTGGTCGTTTTAGGCGATTTTGAGTAGTTTAGGCTTGTTGAGTGAGACCGAGAGGTAATCTAGTGAGCCCGAGCGATCCTTAGTCGTGTCATCTTTAGGGACCGGTGTCTATATATCATTCAATCCATTAGCTTGTTAGGCCTACAATTTGATTCAGACCTAGGTAGACGTTTTCTCCATCCTAAGTTAACACAGTTAGTTTTCCGTTAAGTTTTCTATTTTTGGTAAGTTTTGTCAGTCAGTCTAGTTAGTTCAGTTAAGTATTTAAAAATCAAAAATCAATATAATTATTACTCTAAGGTAAGTCTTGTCTAGGGTTAGTGATCTTTAGCGTTCTGACGTGTCCACGTGTTCGATACTCGGACTTCCTAGGTCTATACTGCTTGCGATCGGTGCACTTGCCGGTTGTGTGTGGTTTTAGGATTTTCGTTTTAATATTAAAGCTTAGTTGTGAGGGTCATTATTATAGGGTTATCAGACACACATCAGAGTTTTTGGCAAAAGGTTCTTTCTTCTCATGGAATACTCTCTATTTATAGGAGAGCATGCATGAGAAGTATTGTATTACTAATATGCCCAATGGGCCTAAATACAAACAAAACAACATAAAAGGCCCAATATATACAAATCCAATACAAAAGACTAATATTACAAAACGGGACCTAACAATTTTGTACCGAGTCTTAGGGTTATAGTCGTTGTATTAGTTTCTATTTAAACCTGATCATTGTAACCTAATGAAGCATGCAATCTTGCTATTCATTCTTAATCAAAAAGCCTTTGCCTATCTGTGTTCTTATTATATTCTATATTTGATACCATCAAACTTTTAACAATTGTAGGTTTATCAGTTAACTACCTTAACAGTCATGTGACTTTAGTTACAATTCAAAACACATAAACTACATATTACTACATAAGATACGATAAAAAGTTAAGTTTATAACAGTTACTGGTTTATCACATAAACACGAAAACAGAAATACGACCTTAGTTACAATTCTAAACACATAAACTACATGTTCTTCGATGTTTATGTTAATCCTGGAGAAACAACTGGTATGATATCAGTTGCCTTTTCGGTTGAGCTACTGGCAGAGGTGGAAGAAATCAATGCATTTAATGATGCTGATTTTATCTGAAATAGCAAAACAACTATAACAATTAACACCAAAAACATATTAATTTAAGGACAAAACTAAAAAGTGTTCTCAAATCATGTTTCAGAAGCAAGCGTACCGTTTTGGTCAAATGAAAGCCTGATCTTTTAAGGGTTCTGGATCTTGGGAAGGTGAATTAGAAGTAAGAAAAATAGGTGGACGAGCAATTGAGTGTACTGGAAGCACACTGCTGACATCAGATTTGGAAGATGAAACTGATGTTTTTTTTGGAATTGGGAAGACAGTTGATGGAATAGGGCATTGATTCACAGTCAACGGAGACACCCCTCTAGGCCCTTTTGATTTAGTACGATCACTGATTCTCTTTTTCGATGGTGCTTTCTTTTTTGCAATGTTAAGTGGATGGGATGGAACATGAGTAGCAGTTGTGTTTGAAAACATACTGACTGGACAACCGGACCCGATAACACTGCTTGTCTTTGGTCCCAAATTTTTCTGTTCTGTTGTGCTTAAAAGAGTTGAAATTCTTGATTGTGGGAGTGGCCTTCTTAAAAGGAAATTCTGATTAAAATTCGGCGTGTTGGATTTTAGATTTATAACACTTTGATATGGATTTCCTGATGCATTGTTTTGCATTATCGTTGTTCCATGGGGCTGCACCCGTGGTTCTTCATACGGCTTGTTCATGTGCAAACTCGTGAAGTTCACTATCGCATCCAAAGTGTTATCTATTGTTTGGTAATCATTGGGAAGCAACTCAGGTCTAGTGATCTCCAAGAAAGTAAGTATCCATTTCAAATCACTCATGGCATTTTTATATTTGTTTGATTCCTCTATACTTGTAGCCTGCAAACGATAATCACACCTCAATAAAACAAGGAATTATGTGTTGAGAAATGGTGTGATTGAGTTGGACCTGAGTGTGCAACTTCGTCGCGTCACAATAGAGTTCAAATAGTTCCTTTGAGTATCTACTCTTGAGCATCCAAATCTGTAAACAAAGATCCATCAAATTAATGAACAACACGATGAATTTTAAGCAGGAATTCAGGAGATACCTGTCGTAAGATATACTCGAGATACCCATTGATTGATGTAAATTCATCAGGTTTTGCAAACCCGCCAGGAGCTACAGATTAAGATCAAAAAGCAGTTACTAGTCATTAAAATATATGAAAGTTTTATATATACATACATACATACATACATATATATATAATATATATATATATATAGTATTTATGACGTCATTCGGGCCAACGACTCGGTAAGCCGTCTGGGTCACTGTCCAGTCTACGTCTGAAAACATTGCATGCTCTAAGTTACTAACTTCTTGACTTACCTGAGAGGTTGAGATTATTAAAGTTCCTTTGTTGCCACCCTCCTCCTGATATCAACCTACACGAGCTCCCTATTGGCTGTTGAAGATTCCATGTTTGTGTATTAACCATCGGCCCTGTATAGGGAAGAAGCTGGTTTGACGGCATTTGGTAATAGTTTTGATTTGTTTGGTAACCGAATGTCATGTTTAATTGATCGGCTAAAGAATGTGTTGTGGATTGTTGAACATCCTTGCCATTGAATACCTGCTGCAATGGCGGTTGATACTGGCTCCCCTGGACTGGGTTTACTATGTGAAATTGCAGGAGATCTGTCTGTGAACTTTGTGCAGAAATATTAGAGAGATGTTTAACTGCTGAAGATAGGATGCCTGCAACCAAAAGCACGATTATCATATATATCATAGTGGCTGTTGATTTCTTTTAACTAAATTCAGAAATAATGAAATAATTTCAGTGCAGCATTCTGTTGACAAATGTTCAACATGTTACCTTCATTCTGCATCGCGGGAATTGAGCTGCTACTCGGAGTCAGGTTACTCACTGTCATCATAGGTTGTGACTGCATAAAACCATGTAATAAACTAATAATGATGATTTTGCCTTATATAACTGAAATAGGGTTATATATTGATCAACAAAACAAAGGTATAAAGTTTGCATGCTCTTCACCATGCCATTTTCGTTGGATAACTTGATCAAGTTACTGCGAATGCTTGATTAATCAGGCAGTCAAAAAACGCAATGTTTACACAAAAATAGCTTTATCGCAAAGAAGTTATTAAAGCATTTTCATATTTGCACTTCTCTTGATCTTTATTTGACAGACTGAATTACATGTCCTATTTATAAAACATGAACTTTATTATAGCAAACAATAACATAAAGCTTGACTATCTTTCCCAACAGTAATTGCTTAAGTTGGCAAATAATATTTGTTTTTGTTTAAGAGCTGGTACGTTTAAATGGAATATTATTTGTCAAAATCAGAACAGACTTTTTTTGATACAGTCAGTTCATCATAAATACACCAGCTGAATTTGTGGCTTCCAACTTGTAAAACGTAATAATGGCGCTGTAAGAGAGATTTCAATATGGATACACACAATTTAGAGATTTAGAGATGTAACGGCGCAGCTTGTTGCCCGCAGGGGTGGCTCGTGGGGCAGCGAAAACAAGTTAGGGCTTTAGGCCCACACTTAATTAAGGCCCCTAAATCTAAAAAAAGAACATTATATATAGATATATTATAATGGGTAAAGTAAACTCAAAGTAATGTTTGGTGTTGTGATAGGCTTGGTTGTTACTAAAGTATAGGTTATGAGTTCAAAAGTTTTAATAGGCAACCTTTTTTTTCTTAACAATTGTCATGAAAAGGCCCCAAAATCTTGTTTCGATTTAGGCCTCCGCATTCGTTGAGCCGGCCCTGGTTGCCCGTTTGCCTTCTGGTTTGATGTAATCAAAAACTATCTACGCTTATTTTTAACGATTCATAATATATTGAAAAACGCAGAAAAGATGTAGAGATAAACCAAATCATCCAATAACTCGACATCACGCGAAAGTAGATTGAAACAAGAAGCTTAAACCATTAAGGCAATTACAAGCATTAAGAGGATAAATAAGTGAATCAGGAATATATCAGCATACCGCATTTGATGAATCTCCTCCCAAATATGTGCCGCCATTTATAGTTGGCATGATCAACGGCTGACTAGGATTGTTTATGTTTGTGGCCATAGCAACCACCCTAGCCATGAAAATGAACAAGTTAACATAGATCATGTTTGCAATATCAGTAAACGGAAAGAAACATTAGTACTAAAACAGCAAATATTTTCCTTCATCAATGTTTGAAGTCAACTTAATTTTTATTTGATGTGTTAGCATGTGTTGTTATACAAATATACAAGAATTAGCAGGAAACGAGTAAATGAAAAACTTTTAAAGCCAATGATGGGTGTCCCTTTGCCAAATGTAAGAATATAAGGGGCTCAGATTCATTTCTGGCATGCCTTGACCCCTTTACCATTGGGAACAAACACAGAGACATAAACACCACACAAACACACACACGCATGCACATACGAAATCATGTAAAATGTGTTTCGTGAATATCGATCGACATGACAAGTTATGTTCGCAAGTTAACAAGATTACAAAATATGATCATCTCACTTGGATGTGCATACTAAAGGCATATGGAAAAACTCTGCGTAGTCAGATGACGATAACCATACACGTAATTAAGATAATAAATAAAAGTTGCATCTATTTTAGGTTAAACTAAACGACAAAAGACCACCGCCATATAGCCTATAGGGGACAAACATGTATGACGAGAACTTAATAACTCTTCTAGGCCTCAACATATGATCGGTAATGTGGATGCGCATACTAAAAGCATATGGAAAAAATCTATGCAATCATGTGACGACAAGTATATGCGTAATTAAGATAATTAATAGAACTTATATCTGTTTTAGGTGAAACTAAACGACAAAAGACCGCCGCCATATAACCTATTGGGGACAAACATTTATAACGAGAACTTAATAACTCGTCTAAGCCATACTTACAAACCTACAAGACTGTCTTTTATACAAATTTTCTCGAATATGCCCATCCGTGGCAATTACTTCTGTTATTTATCATTTTGGTGAATAGTGTGATTATGTATAATATGTATAGATAAGTTATATTGAGAAAAATATAAGGAAGCCCTGACAACAACCAAAATCAAATGTTATGAAGGTTCTTCAAGAATTTAAGTAAATGTTTTAATAAGTTCTCTCCTTTGTGGTATCTTTTTTTTTTTTTTTTTGTATCTTTCATTTGTGTCCTTCCTAATACGTACAAAAATACAAAGAAAATATTCAACTTCCTCATGGAATAACTTTCTGATGAACTTTCTTCTTTGGCCATCAGAAATAAATCTACCTAGTGAGCCACTAAGGAAGTCCAAGAATGTCAATTCAACTGCGTGCTTCTGAATAATCTTAGAACCATAGATTCGACAACCATAAAGAGTAAGTATCGCACGAGAAATATCGATTATAAGATAGGTAAAATTGTAGCATGATTAAAAGTTTGGGAAGAATGTTTAAAACGAAAATATGACAAATTGATAACTTCCCAAATCCCACACAACAAATAATAATAATAATAATAATAATAATAGTAATTCTAATAAAATAATTAAAATAGTAATGACAATTATAAAATTTATATTGCCGATGTAAAGACACAGTTTGGGTAATTTTGTAATGAAACCCAAAACCTCTTTCAAACATTAAGAACAATTTAATTTGAACTCCTGAAACCCTAAAAACTAGTAAGATTTGTATAAACAAAAAGTATTTGAAAAAAAAAGATAGGGAAAGAATTTAATTACCCAGAATTCATCAAGGATTCAGCCTCGATGTCTTGAAACAAGCTCTCCAAACCCACACTATCTAAATTAATTTCCCGAGCATTGCTACTACTGCCACTGTTCATCATGCAAACCCATAAGTGTTATCCATTTTAGAAAAGCATACGCATAGTTAAGAGAATTAACAGAAGTTATATCTATTTTAGGTTAAACTAAACGACAAAAGACCTCCGGAATATAACCTATAGGGGACAAACATTTATGACGAGAACTTAATAACTCGTCTAGGCCATTTACGAATCTACAATAAGAACTTTCTCGAATGTTCATTCTAATTCGTGGCTATTACTTTTGTTATAATTTATCATTTTGGTGAATTATTATAGTCTAGGTCGATCACTTATAATGGTGACCTTTTGATGAAAGAAATATAAGGAAGCCCTGGCAACAACCAAAATCAAATCTTTTGAAGGTCCTTCAAGAACTAACTGTTTTCTAAGTAAATGTTTTAATAAGTTCTTTCCTATGTGGTATCTTTCTCATTTGTCTTTTTTCTTTTTTTTTTTTCATTTGTATAATTGCATCCTTATGTCCAGAAAATACAAAATTAATATTCATCTTCCTCATGGATTAACTTTCCAATGAACTTGCTTATTTGGCCATCAGCAATAAATCCACCTAGTAAGCCATAAAGGAAGTCCATGAATGTCAATTCAACTGCGTGCTTCTGAGCAATCTTACTAACACAGTTCGACAACCATAAGAAGTAAATCTCACACGAGAATTATCGATTATGAGATAGTAAATCTTTAGCATGATTAATAGTTTAGGAGAAACGATTGCTTTCTTTTTAGCATGCATAAACCAATAAATTAAATTTTATTCAGGAAAAATGTTTGCTAGCAAAACGAAAATGTGACAAATTGACATCCTCCCAATCTCCACACAACAACAACTAATAATAATAATAATAATAATAATAATAATAATAATATTATTATTATAAAATTAATAATAACAGTATTAATAATAATAATAACAATAAATTTATAAAAATTGTAATAATAACAAAATTAAAATAGTAATGTCTGTATATAATAACAATAATAATACTAATAAATACCGAAAATAGCATTCATAACAAATCCTTGATTAATTTCTGCAAAGTGATGTAAGAATCGAGCTTTCGGTTCCTGAATACATAATACGCAATAGATAATTCACCAAAATGATATTATCTCTTTCAAGAGTTGATGTCCACATGTATATATAATTCACCAAAATGTACATACAATCTCTTTCAGACTTTAAGAACAATTATTGAACTCTTGAAACCAAAAAAACTAACAACAAATTACTGAATTCTTATTGAAAAACCTAAAAACTACAAAGATTTATATTAACAAAGAGTATTGGAAAAAAAATGAAAATCAAGTCAACCCCGATCTGGCACAAACTAGCTAGCAAAACATTTCGTCTTTTTATTGGCAAAAAATAAATCATTAACATGAAACTGAAAGATAATCAATTAAGAATTTACCCAGAATTCTTCAAGGATTCAGCCTCGAGCTCTTGAAGAAAGCTCTCCAAATCCACACTATCTAAATCAATCTCCCGGACAATGTTACGGCTGCCACTATTCATCATGCAAACCCTGCAACTTCAATTCAATCAGAAACTGTAACTTTGAGTCTATTGTCCAACCCTTACAATATGAGTCTACTATATATACATCATATGGTGACGTTGTTGACCGACAATGATGTTAGCATCAATTAAGTCCCATGCAACGTGGCATTAGCTAATTATTAAATTCGGTAGAGATCGAGAATTAGTTAGAAAGAAAATTAATATGAGGGGTTTTTTGACGTACGTTACGAGTTTCTCAACTTAAATGCCAGCTAACCGTGGTTCTTCTACTTTCCTTGATGAATTAATATGAGGTGGTTTTTTGCATTGCGTGTATGTATTGAAGCTTGCAAATATGCTTTATATAGATACTTTTTCACATAATTAAGTCTGCCACTTTATCGCACTATGAGAATTAGGGTGTAAATGAGTTGAACTATTTTAAAGTTACAGTTACATACTCAGAGCAAATTTGCTAAAAGATTGAATACTGTCAAGTTTAAATGAGTTCGAGTTCAAACTCAAATCAAAGTTATACCTAATTAATAAGCCGAACCGAACTTACGATGTTAAATTTGGCTGAGCCGCGAATCAAAACTGGCATATTGTTCACATGCATATAACTAGTGTTTTAACCTGCTTGTTGCGCCGGGACGGGCCAGTAAAACCCAGGCGATGATAAAACACAAGCGTTGTCGGTCACGGGGTTGAGGCGGTAAGTCAACGCGAATTCGTTCGGTTTCAGTTACATACGTTACGCTAGCAGAACTAAAATTAAAAACAAACAAAAAATTATAAAATTATAAAATTAAGGTGGACCAATGCAAAGGGGTGGCATCGGTCGGTAAAACTTGGGCGTTGGTAAAACCCGAGCGTTATCGATCCCCGACATTTGAGGCTATTAGTCTACGCAAATTCTGTCGGTTTCCGTCACGTTCGTTACGGTACCAAAACTAAAACGAAAAAAATTCAAAATTGGCATATTTGATCGGTTTTTGTTATGTTCGTTATAATACTGTAACTAAAACAAAAGGCGGTGAGCTAGTCTCCACGAATTTCGTCGGGGTTTCCGTTACGTTCATTACGATACTAGACCTAAAATAGAAAAATTACATTCGGGCGATTTTCGTTGCTGTAGCGGAACTAAAATGGTAAAAAAAGCGTGGATCAATAAGGTGCCACCAAGTGACACAATGTGGATTATATGTTTTATATATGTTGTATATTTTTGTTAATATTTAATGTCCACATGTAAGATATACTTATTTTTGTGTAGTTTATATAATTATTAATGCTGAATTCATGTGTAGATTGTATGTTTTTATGAGTGTAGGTTATATGATAAGTATAAGTTGTATATTTATTGTTGATATTTAATGGACACATGTATATTATATATATTTTTTGTATTATTCGTAACAATGGTTTTTGTAGGTATTTTAACTGAGAAAAAATATGTGTTAATGACTACTAAAAAAATTTATATATTGATGGATGTTTATAAACTGAGTTGGAAGAAAATGTTTTTAGGTAGATAGAAAGATATTATAGTGTGTGAATAAATTTTATTTATGTATGAGAAAAAATGAAGAAGAAAGATAAATAAGTTGCAAAATAGATTAATTGTTTATATTTTTTTAATTATTTAAATTTGATTAGTTATACTAATTAAAAAAAATTAATAATTTTGTTAGTTGTATTAATGTAAGATGAAAAGTATTTAATGTTATTAAAATTTTTTCATTTAATTTTAAATAATTAAAACTTACATTTAAATGAATCGTCCATATTGATTTATTTACTTCTTGCATGAACTTAAGTTTCAAATATTTAAATTTTAAGGACTCTTGTCAACCAACAAAACAAGCTTTTATTTTTATATATTAACCTATATATATTTGAGGGTAGTTTGTCATTTTATTTTATGATTATAAGTAGTTTTTCTATTATGAGTATACAAAAGTATATAATATTGTGATTACATGCTTGAAATTAAAAAGTTACGTGTAACAAATAATAAAACCATCTAAAACTATCATGAAATAATATTAAGATAATTGTTTGTATGAAGAATTGTGGCCGAGTGCAATTTGGTTGTTGGTTTCTACGCTAACAAATCTTACAGAGTGTGTGAAGTATTTATTTATACGATTTTTATTTATTTATATGTTAGTCAAAGCTAATTAATCACGTTTTGTAATTAATGTGTGTATTTATTAATATTTTAAATTTGAATGTATTTATAGAAAAACTACTAATATATTTTTTTTTCAATTAATTTTTTTAATTATTATAAGTAACCAATTAATTTTTTGTTCATCAAAATTCATATTACAAATCTACCCTTATAATTATAACACATAAATTTGTTTTATATTATTAAAAGTACCTTTACAATATTTAAAGCCCGGTTCGTACAGGCCAGTTGAACGGTTATAGTGTTGTATCGAATTTCGAACATGCAGCCAGTATTTAGAGCCCGGTATTTTTAGGCGGTTTACTAGAGTATCGAACCGTCATTTTTCTAAATACTAGTTTTAACCGGAAATTGATTTTAAGCCGAGCATATTTTTATATTTTTTCACGGCCCATATATTTTAAAATTGACTTTTAACCTAGCAAATAAAACTGAATGAGTAAATCAGTAAATGATATCATAAACCTATAAACCTAATCTGCACATTTATTTAAAAGAAACACACTTTTTTTTAAATCAAATGCTTTTTTATTATAGATTAGCTTTGGACATTTTTATTATGGAATATGTACTTTATATTCTTTTTTAGTCGAATTTGTTTTTTTATGATATTAGGGTAAACTATTTAATTCGGTTGAATCTCTCGGCATAACATAGTTCAACCATTTGTATTATTTTTTAGCCCAATCTGGTATGAGTAAAAATCCATTTTTTAAGCATTGTCTTTTAGTGCCAAAATAAATTTCACCAATTATTTCTTTTTATTTCAGTGTTATTTAATTATGAGAGTCAATTAATAAATTGAATTTTGATGAACAAGAAATTCGTTACACATATAACCATTACGAAAATTAAAAGAAAAAGAAAAGAGATTAGTAGTTTTCTATAAATACATTCCAAAAGTAAATTATATTAATAAATATGAAGGGAAAGTTCTAAAAAATAGTCCATTCTATAGAGAGAATCCCTAAAATAGCTCAAAAGTCTTGATTATTTCTAAAGAATTAGGGTAAGTAAACACATTAAGAGAAGATCTTTATTATGAGTGAGCAGACCAAACTCTTAAAAATGTGAACCAAATATAAGAATAATGTTGATGGACAAAACCAAATTTTTTAAAATATCGAGGGAGTATGTCATATTTCTTTCTTAACTTTTCTTCTCAAAATACAGTCTCTTCAGACGGTTTTATTATGTTTCCTACATGGGCCGTACAAATTTTCAAATTCTTGGAAAATGGGCATTTTTAATTTTGTTTTGAGATACGCATTTCAGAAAAATTTGTTCTTAGGAAACAAAATCTTTCTTTTCTTCAAAATCATCATCTTCTTCTTCCATTCTTCATGTTATATATATATATATATATATATATATATATATATATCAAGAGAGAGCGTCTTCTTAGAAAGAGAACTAGAGAACTAATAAAAAATTATTTTTAACTTAATTAAAAAAATATTTTTAACTTTTTTTTCTTTCAGCCTTCTTATTTGTTGTTATTATTCACTAAAAAATTATAATAATAAAAAAAACTCGTTGTAGTGCACATATGCAATATATCGACTTTTTTTATTGCATATATGCACTAGTGTGTATTTTAATATATTCAATAGTGCTGAATAGCATATATGCAATTGTTTGTATTGTATACATGCAATAGTGTTATAGTATATATGAAAATAAAAAAATCGATATAGTGCATATGTGCATTAGTGTTATATTACGTATATGCGATAGTGTATGTTGCATACAATTATTAGTGTTGTATTTGTATATATTAGATAGTGTGTATTGTATAATGCAATTGTGTTGTATTATTATCTTACTATACTATTAAAGCAAAACAACGTTTCAGCATGGCATTCAACTAGCATGTTTACATAGGCTTTCAACTCATCAATTTACTATTTATATAATTTTCACATTAATTTTAAACATTAACTCCTAAGTTGATGAAAGTTTCAAAATAAATGTTATAATCATCATTTATTCAGTGATAAAGACAATTAATTATTTTGATTGCTATTTTTTTAAACTTTGAGACTTTGTTATTTTATTTTTTTTTCGGATTTTGAGAAATTATTTATGAACGTTTGGACCGGGTGTATGGATGTTTAGATTGAAATGGTGGTTTAAGTCACGAGTGTTGGATTATATTATTGCTTTATTAAACGCGCGGTTTAATTAGAATTATAATTGTATCTCATTGTTATATTCATATTTTTAACATTTTATATGTTATGTACCTAAATGTTTTATAATTTTAATAAAATTAGTTTTATAACATACAACTTATGCTACAACAGCTACATGTTTACGCTTCATAGTTTTCAACATTTGACTTCAATAGATGGTGAAGTTTTAATTAATATGTATTTTTTGTTTCATTGTATAAGTTAGAAATATGTGGCTTAACTTATAATTATGTTTTAAATTGTTATTTTTTTTATTTGTCTTTTGTATGTTTGGTTCTTTTAAATAAAGTAACAATGTGAGACCTTATAATAATAATAATAATATATTATCTGACGTTTATAATTTATTAAAATGTATATAACACACGCGCGCGCACACACAGATATATACATATATATATATATACATATATATATATATATGAAGTTTTATATATTTTCCGTTCGTGTGTAATACGGGATTTAACCTAGTATTTAATAAAACACTATTGTACATATGCAATACACATTAGCGCACATATGCATTACATTGATGGTTTTTTTAGGAACAATATTATCTTATTAGAATGAGGAAAGAAAAAAATTTCACAAAATATTTTTTTAAAAAAAGTTATAAATAATTCTTTATTAGTTCTCTTTTTAAAATGAGTTTTCTCTAGATCTCACCCATATATATATATATATATATATATATATATATATATGCAATGGTTTATGCGAGAAGTCAAGTTACGGCGAGAAGTGCGAGAAGTCAATCTGGACCACTCAATTAATTTTAACCTTAAATCATTAAAAATATATGAAAATGCTATTAAAGTAATATAAATGTATTCTCTCTCCAATTAATATATATAATTAAGCCATACAAGTTGCATCTCTAATTAATCCAATTAATATAACTAAATGATTTAAAAAATCAATATATCCGTAAAACAATAAATTTATCGTTATAATTTTTATAGTATCTCTATAATTTTTTCTTACTCATCTTCACATTTTTCCTACGTGTCTTTAAGTTTTTCATACACGCCTTAATTTTTTTTTCCTTCACATTTTCAGTTTCTTCATACGTATGTTTTTCGTCCTACACATCTTCAAATGTTTCCTACGCAAATTCAATTTTTTCTTATACATCTTTAATTTTCTCATACACATCTTAATTTTTTTTTCTTATACGTCTTTATTTTTCTTATACACAACATATTTTTTCCTAGACATCTACAATTTCGTCGTACGTTTTTTTTTGTTCTAGATATCTTAAGTTTTTCCTACGCATATTTAATTTTAATTTATTCATACACATCTCAAATTTTGCTACACATCTTTTATTTTCTCATACACATCTCGAGTTTTTTTTTCTACAATCTTTAATTTTCTCATACATATCTTAATTTTTTTCCCTACACATCTTTAATTTTCTCATACATATCTTATTTTTTTTCCTACACATTTTCAATTTCTTCTTTCACATTTTTTTTCCATCTTACCCATCTTCAAATTACTTTTATTTTTTCTTTCAAAAGAGAAATTGACGATGAGTATACTATTTTGCTTAAATATTATAAATTAAAAACTTTTTATTGGTGAAAAGAAAAACAAAATTAAATCTTACACTAAAATGTAATTAAATAAATAAATAAATTGTACCTTACAAATCATAAATTCTAGATATTTATGTTTTGGCATATTATTTAGGGATATATGAGATAAATTAAATTATTAATTATTTTATTCTACCTAAGGTACCCTTTTCTTTTTTATTTTAATGTCTTTCAAATTTTATTAACTACTATAAATGCAATAATGTTTCAACAATTGATTAACAATCTAATGGTTGAGATCACTTCTCACACTTCTCGCTATAAATTTACTTCTGAAATGGACTTAATTATATATGGGGATGGATCATGCGAGAAGTCAAGTTACAAAGAGAAGTGCGAGAAATCAATCGGGACCATTGATTATTGTAATCAATGGATTAGAAAAGTTATGACAAACTTGTAATTATTAAGACATTAATCTACCAATATTTAATGAAGAAGGGTAGTTTAGTATTTGCTTTGTAGACTTTTCAAAATGAAACTTAAACAATTAATAACATTTATTTGTTATCATTACTAACTAATTAATTAAAAGTTACCTATAAAATTTTATTTGTTATTTTTAATTGATGTTATTAATCAAACTAATGTTAAATAAATATAACTTTAATCAAATACTATAATATCTTCAATCATATTTCTTCAAATGCGTTAACTATTATATGATGCCCACACAAATTTAATTATGTATTGTATATACATGCATATTCATGTATAATGTAGGTGGAATCACGAATACATATGTGAAAATTTTAAAATTGTAGGCTATTAACATGATTTGTAATTTATTATATATAATGTGAAAAATAAAAAAAAATAATTTATTTTGTCCCATGTAGGGTTTATATATGTACTATTTAGGTGGCATCACGAATGTGTATCTGAAAATTTTACAAGTACATGTTATTATCATTATCCGTTATTTATTATATATAGTTTAATGCAATAAAAAAAGTTTATTTTATATTGTGTAGGTTTATTTATATATTGTGTAGGTTTGTATATGTACTGTGTATATGGTGTTTCGAATTGTGTATGTGTATTTTTTATTGTGTGTAGGTTCATATATGTACTATGTATCTAGTATTTCGAATTGTGTATGTATAATTTTTATCGCGTGTAGGTTCATTTATGTACTATGTAGGTTCATATATTATTGTGTAGGCTCATATATGTCTCTGTAGGTGGTATTCGAATGGTGTATGTGTAATTTTTATCATGTGTAAGTTCATTTATGTACCGTGTAGGTTCATACACGTACTATGTAGATGGTATTTCGAATTTGTATGTGCAATTTTGTTCATGTGTATGCTTATTTATGTAGTGTGTAAATATATCGGTGTTATTGAATTTAAGAACCACAATCTGGATAAAGGTATGAATATCAAATTACAAGAATAAAAAAAAATAATATTGATAAACAACAAAATTGAATATGATACAATAAAAAAAAGAATTCAATATAGGTTGATCTGACTATATTTTAAAATATATGAAAACAAACTACTTGTAACTTCTCCTTACATTATGACCTACCAAATATGAAAAAATGTGGATTTTACTATAGCACCCTTGTCATTAAATAAATGATAAAATAACAAAAAAAATGTGATTTGTTGGATTTATTTCTCGCACTTCTCGCAATAAGAAACACTTCTGAAATGAACCAAATCTTATATATATATATGTATGTATGTATGTATATGTGTGTATATGTGTGTATATATATATATATATGGAGAGGATCAAGAGAAAACTTAAAAGCTCCTAAAGAATTATTTTTAATTAAAATAAAAAATATTTTAAAATTTCCGTTTTTCCATTATTCTTATATTTTGTTACCATTCACTCAAAAAAAAAAAAACGTTGTAATGCACATACGTATTACTATGTATTTTTATGTTCGATAGTGTTTAACTGCATATATTCAATATTTGTGTATTTTATATATGCAGTAGTATTGTATTATATGCAAAAAATAAAAATAATAAAAGTTGATGTAGTGCACATGTGCATTAATGTTGTATTAGTCTTATATTGCATATATACAATAGTGCATTTTATGCAATACAATACTTCTGCATATATGCAATGCATGCTATTACACATGTGCACTACACCGACGAGTTTTTTTTTTTTGAACGATAACAACATATAAGAATAATGGGAAAAAAATAAACTACAATTTAAAAAAATATTTAGGAGTTTTAATTTTTCTTTTTAAGAGATGTTTTCATTTGATCTCACCCCTATATGTATAACTAAAAGTAAGTAAAGCATGTATGGTTGTATGGAACAAGGAGAATGGATCAGACCCTAATAATATCCGAGGTATGTAGGGACCTGACCCTAAAAATATCCGAGGAAGGAGAGACCGGACCCTAACAATATCCGAGGTATGTAGGGACTGGACCTTAATAATATCCAAGGAATGAGGGACCAGACCCTAATAATATCTGAGGAAGTAAGACGAAATGCTCAATATAACGTAGAGATAGTGATGTATGTATTATATAAGTTAAAACATGAAAGAATGAAAGTATGTATGTATGTATGTATGTATGAAAGATAAACAGATTAAGTATGTATTAGGGATCTTCGGATACAAATGTGTAAGTATGTGAATGTAATGTATGTTGCCTGATTAACTAGAACTCACTAGCGTAGCTGACTTTTAGTATGCATGCAGACAAATAGAATGAATCAACTGGCTTGAAGGAGACACATGAAATTGGACTGAAGAGGCTGACATCTCGAAAAGGAATGTTATGAAGTTTTTTGTTATGTTTTTATTTATGTAAGACAAGCTGAATATTATTTAAGACAAGAAGCGAAAGGTTATGTAAGATATGGTTGAGTGTTATGTATTATTTGAAAGTTTTCATTCATTTTGATATTCAAAACTATGTTTATAAGTAAATCCAACGTTAAAGTAGGGCATCCGGACTCGAAACTTTATATTAAACTATTTCTGTACCTCGGTGATTAGTTACTTTCTAGCCTCTTGTCGGTTTTATTAAAAAGTTTACCCTTAAAAAAAGGTACATTAGCTTTTTAAATTTCTTTTAACAACTAATATTATAGTAACATATACCTTTCGTGCATATCTTGTTGACACAAGCTCATATACCTTTAATACTTAACAATCACTATACGATTATTAATGTCCTTTTCAATTCAGCTATATAAATAACTAAATAATAAAACATTACATCACCTAAAAATCTATTATCCACTTCAATTAAATTATATGATTAACACAATATAAAAAACATTACATTAACTAAAAGAAAACAACAAAATCCATCGCGTTGCGGCGCGACATAATGTTTTTCTTTATCGGTTAGTAAACAATAAATAAATAAATAAGTAGACGTCCGAAACAGCATCGTCAGGCATATAACTTAGGATTAAAACGACATCAATTCAGATAGTATCAACTAGTTTAAATACCAATATTTTTGGTTTTAAGATTAAAAAAAAATAAATTCCATAAATAAAATATTTTGTGGCACCGACCACGGGATTTAAAAAAACAAGACACGGCACAATCAATAGCAACTAGTCAAAAGAAAGAAAAGTATCATTTCGTACTCTGTTTTTCTACAACCTCATTTCATTTGTAGTCTATAAACCATTTGAAAAATATCTTTTGACTTAGGGTGTTTTTGAACTCACAGAACAAATGGTGAAGAATCGGAAGGTAGGTGTGGCGATTGATTTCTCCAAAAGCAGTAAAGCTGCTTTGCAGTGGGCGATCGACAACTTGGCTGACAAAGGTGATACGTTCTACATCATCCACATCAAATCTCATTCCAATGATGAGTCCAGGAACAAACTCTGGGAGGCTAACGGCTCTCGTAAGCGACGATCTATTGACTCGATTTGTTTCGTTTATTATGCTGTGATTGATTTGTTTTTGTGGTTATGTCAGCTTTGATCCCGTTGGTGGAGTTCCGTGAGCCGGAAGTTATGGCGAAATATGACTTGAAGGCGGATGTTGATGTTCTTGATATGCTTGATACTGCAGCTAGACAAAAAGAGGTTTTAATATTTTTGAAAATATTGATGAACATTAATTGATCTAGATTTAGATTTTGATGTTTGTATGTGGCTATGTGGCGGAGATCGGATACAAATAGATCTTACGGGGTGTTTGGGATTCCTTATTTTACCTTCTTATAACTTTTTATTAAGTTAATAAGTTATAAAAGTACAACTTATAGGACTTTTTCTCTCACAATATAAGCAATTCCAAATATCTTGTTACTTTTCAAATAGTTAATAAGTTATAAGTTGATAAAAATAAGCAATCCCAAACACCCATGTGATATAAGTAAAGTACGTATTATTGAAGTAGAGTATTATTATTATGACATAGTTTAGAGTTACCATTGTAATTGTTGTGCTACTTTATTTTGTAGTGTCATGATTGTTACGGTATAACAAATGAAGTAGCGTAATAATAATTCCTCTAGTTAAAAAAACTATAGCGTAATAATAACTATTGCAGTGTTAACATAATTACTCGCGCTTGTATTTCATCCTAACACTATATCTTGTTAGCTCATAACTAATAAGTTTTTTACACGAGTTAAGGGGTGCAAACGAGCCAAGCCGCTCGTGAGCTACTTGGGATCGGATGGATAAAACGCTCGAAATGAACCGAGCTTATCTAGCGTGAGCCTCAAATAAAGCTCGTTTAGTTGTCGAGCCTGAGCCTTGTATTGGAAGACTGCTTAGGTTCGTCGAACCTAAATGAGCCTTGTGTGGTTTTAAGTTTTTAACCATTTTGGACTTCTTTGTATTAATTTCACACTGCATAGCCGAGCTATGGCTCATTTAAGGCACCCACTTTCTAAGGTTTTTCTCAAAATGTATAAAGATAGATAGAAATGCATATAGTTAATTGATACATAATAAATGAACAAGCTTTAACTTCAAAAAAAAGACTCACGAGCCGATCTTGAGTTTTAAAAACGAGCCGAGTTCGAGCTCAAGCTCTCGTAAATCAAAACACCCCTACATTAAACGAGCCTATGCTCGTCTTGTATCATTGAAAATGTGTAGATTAAGAAACCTATGACTTTAATTTATGTGGTATTGTTTAACATGATTTGCCTTATTTGAAATATGTTTTGTTAGATTCAAGTTGTGACCAAGTTGTACTGGGGAGATGCAAGGGAGAAGTTGCTTGAAGCTACTGAAGATATGAAGTTGGATACACTGGTCATGGGTAGCAGAGGACTCAGTGCTCTCAAGAGGTATTTTCCCTACATTCTAATTCTATCATCATTTTTAGAATTGTTTTTATTGAAATATTTTAGTTGTTTGCCAATAGATCATATTAGCTAGGCTAAGTATAAAATGAAAATCCATTTGAGTTGTGAAAACTCTAGAAACCCATTTCCAACCACATGTTTTTAATTAATGTTTAAATCTTGTGGTACACAATTAAAGTGAATAAAAAATGTAAATATAAATATAATTTTTTCTTTCTCCTGAAAACATATATAAAAATTAGTAAAAAAATGTTAAAATATAGCAAAACATTTTTTTTTATGTTTCGATATTTTGTATTAAATGTTACAACATATATTACATGTAAAAAAAAACCGATGTTACATAGGGTTTTCGTGGGTTTTCATTTTAACCTTACCCATATTAGCTATGACTAAATGTTACCAACTTTCACATAACTAGAAAATGACATATATGTTACGAAGATGTGTTCTTAATGAAGCAAATGCAAATGAAATATGGATACTTGAAATGGAAATTGAAATGAGAAACTGGGCAAAAGTTTTAGGGGAAAGAACTAACATGAAGGGGTTTATAATGAAGTCAAGATGTTTGTTAAGGTTAAAAATCTCTTCTCGGTAGACTTGATAAAATAACATTTGGGAAATTGGGAGGAAACTATACAAAAAACTAGCATACAAACGTTTAAATGTGTGGGCTGTCTAGCCCAAGAAGCAATATTGGACCTAAGGTTTAGAAGATAGTAGCCAAGCCCAAAACTATGTATTGCGTATCTATAATATATATAAATGAAAATCCTAAAATTCTATGTGTCGCGATGTGATCGCTTCCCCCTTTTATAGAAGCCACCAGATTTCTTGATTTTTAAATGGAGACCTCTCATTGATTTAACCCAAATTCATGGGTATGGGTCTTACCAAAACCAGATAGCTCTTAAACGGGTTATAACATCTCATTAAATTAAAAATTAATCTTACCAATTATTTGATATGAAAATCCTAAAAAATAGGGATATACTAAAATTTAATATCTAATTTAAAAAAAAAGATATTGTTTATAATTAATAAACAATTTTATAGTAAAAAACATAAGCGAGTCATGGGTCACAAAATCTAGATAGCTTTTAAACGGGTTATAACATATCATTTATTTATGAAACCCTTTCATCATCAAACTCTAAGTATATTATTAACTTTCTTACAATAAAAAAATTAAAATCCAAAAAATAAATATTAAAAAACGAAAAATGTAAAACCACCATTTTCTCAAGCTATCAGATTGTTTTATTTGTAAATGAAGGCTTCTCACGCATTTGACCCGAATTCACGGGTAAAGGTCTCACCAAACCTAGATAGCTCTTAAACGGGTTATAATATCTCATTATATTAAAAAATAATCTCATAAAATATTTGATATGAAAATCCTATAAAATAGGAATATACTAAAAATTAATATCCTATTTTATTTTAAAAAAAGATATTATTTATAATTAAGAAACAATTTTATAATAAAGAAAATAAACGGGTAATGGGTATCACCAAACCCAGATAGCTTTTAAACAGGATTATAACATATTATTTATTTGTGAAATCATTTCATTATCAAACCTCAAGTATATTAATTATTAACTTTCTTATAATAAATAAAATTAAAATTCAAATATACATATATAAATATTAAAAACGAATAATGTAAAAAAAAACCCGTAATACGAGGGATAAAATATAGTTTATTGTATATATGATATGCTCATCAACGTACACAACATATTTGTAATAAGCCAAAATTTAGGTACTAGTAATATCATGACCGGAGTTAATATATTCAAAAGTTATGTAAGAAACAAGATTAATAAGCATATAGATAATTTTGATTTTTAAATCAAGATTAATTTCCTTTAATATGAAACTTGACTAAATAAATATCAGTCACCGAGCTTTGAATAAGTTAAGTTTTCTTTTAAACTAAAAACAATTTTAAATAATGATTTGAAAGCAATCTTGAGATAAATAAGATGGTTGAATTAGCCGTCCTTTTGTGAAAACATGAGAATCTAGGACAAAAAAGAAAGTTTGTAAACTCTTCAATTTGAGGGGAAAAAAGGCACTTTTATGTTAAATATATAAAACATGTGAACATTTAACCTATAGATACAATGTTTTATTATAATAATCATGGCCGGCTCAACGAACGTGGAGGCCTAAATCAAAATAAGATTTTGTGGCATTTTCATGACAATTGTTAAGCAAAACAAATTTGCTTATTACAACTTTTGAACTCTTGACCTACAATTTAGTAACAACCAAGCCTACCACCACACCAATATATTACTTTGAATTTACTTTACTTATTATAATATATCTATATATAATGTTTTTTATATTTGTAGACCTTAATTAAGTGTGAGTCTAAAGTCATAGCTTGTTTTCGCTGACACACTGGGGCGCCCCTGACAATAATGTTGTATAAAGCTAGTAACTTTTTACTTTGTATGATTGTGATGTTGCAGGATAATACTAGGTAGTGTTACAAACTATTTGGTCACTAATGCGCATTGTCCCATCACCATTGTCAAAGATAAGCACTGAACTGATCTTGTTTGGTACGATCAATAATGCCGGGACGTATTACTACTTCAGGCAGCCTTTTCATTTTCTGTTTTATTATCGATCTCAACTTAATATCCACTTCATGTCATGTGACTCATGTGGCTTACAAAGCCAGAAATAATAACATATCGTTTCATTTGTTACATTTAATATTAATATTCGGACAATAAGTCATGTAAATGTGTTCACAAAGAATGATTGTTGCGTGTTGTGGCTTAAAAGCCTAAAAAAATATAAATATATTTTATTATATTTTGCAACTAGCTTTAGAGCCCGTGTTACACATAGGATTATTTGAATTATAAAATCACAAGTAAAGCAAATAATTACGTAACGTATATGAAAAAATATATTACATCTATGCTTGTACATGTACTATGTGTACATAAATTAAACTATTATATCACAAAATGATTTTTTTAAATGAATTTAATAAAAAAATGCACGTATAGAAATGTACTCGAGAATGCTCTTTTTACTGAAAACTTTTGACCCATAAAAGTCAAATTTAAGTTTCACAAAAAACCCGAAACAATCCTAGACAAAAATATTAAGAAATTAAATTTGATAAACTTTGTTATGTCTGAAAGTGATTGGTATATACTATCCTAATATTTTAATATATATATATATATATATATATATATATATATATATATATATCTAGTTTACTAAATTAATCGAAAAATAAATGGATAGATTTAAAGAATAGATTCATAAGTTATAAATTTATATGAGAATTTACAATAATAATAATAATAGATAAATTGATTGATTTTAAAAAAAATTGATCGACTTTTAAAAGCATATATTTTTAATTTAATGATTAAAAAAATAGCTTTGTAAAATGAAAGCATATTCGAGTTTTATTTTTCTTTACAGTCTTCCACAATATACATAGTACAATATGTTAATGATAACATTTAAAATTATATTATTTTTCAATCTTTGCCAAACATTGTTTGTTATTGATTTTTGGATTTCACCAAATATTTTAGAATATATAGTAAAAGAATATGTTAATATTTATTTTTATAAAAATAGATAAATATAATATAAACAGAGTATAAAAGGAAAGTGAATAATTATTGATTTATTATATATATTAGGGTTAATTAAGATCTTAGTTTTGAATGGAAAAGAATTGTGAGAATTAACCAACAGATGACAGGTGTCCACAATTATTTTACATTATTAGAATATGTAGATTTATAGATAGAAATCTTATAAAAGAAAACACCCGCCTTGTTGCTTTTTTATTAATTTAGTTTCATTTTTTTAACTCATAAAGAATGTTATATAATTAGTTTTTAGAAAAAAATAATATTATAAAATAAATTATTTTTTTATCTTCTATTTCAGTATAATGTTGCCATATGTTTCAAATGATGTTTTATAAATGTTGAATTGCTTTCACATGAATCTCTATATTAATCTAAAGAAATTCACATATCTTTAAATTTATATCATAATTTTGTTTAACTCCCACATGTCATTCGCTTATATTTTTCTCTATATTATTTTTTTATTATTATTATTATTTCTTTCTCTTTCTAATATTACATAGGGTCGTACAATCCAAAATGGTTAAAAGTATAATTCAAAATGTTTAAAATACAATATATAAATTTTAGAGTAGTGAAGAGAGAGCCTCTTTGTATATAGAGATTTCATAAATTAGAAAACCTCTCTTTTTATGATGAAAATAGGAGATAGATGATCGGATGAATTATGAGAGTGCTCTTATAAATAACTAAAATAGAAAGCACATAAAAAACCTTTACATCTTATAAAATGGAATATTTCTAACTAAATTTTACTATTCTACTAATTAAGTCACTCAATTTTTTATTTTTTAGTTTCAATTTGGTCACTTAAGTTACAGATACTGTTTAATAATAGGTATTTTACATTTTTAATAGGTTACCATGTTTATTTCAGATGCAGACTTCTTTTTGTGTGTGTGTTTAGGTCACCACACTCTTTAAATTGGAGAGTCATTGTCCCACTATGGGCACACTATGTGGTCTTAATTGAACCCATATTGACTTTAAAGTTTGGCTTGGGCGTTCCCCTTAGAAATACAATATATAAATTGTAGAGTAGTGAAGAGAGAGCTTCTTTGTATATAGAGATTTCATAAATTAGAAAACCTCTCTTTTTCAGATGAAAATAGGAGATGGATGATCGGATGGATTATGAGAGTGCTCCATAGGAGATAGACGATCTGATGGATTATGAGAGTGCTCTTATAAATAACTAAAATAGAAAGCACATAAAAAGTAACTTTACATCTTATAAAATGGAACATTTCTAA
Organism: Bidens hawaiensis; assembly: GCF_021521415.1. Taxonomy (NCBI): domain Eukaryota; kingdom Viridiplantae; phylum Streptophyta; class Magnoliopsida; order Asterales; family Asteraceae; genus Bidens; species Bidens hawaiensis. The sequence continues at coordinate 3,177,244 of NW_027491069.1, read as the reverse complement.
CTAAATTTTACTATTCTACTAATTAAGTCACGCAATTTTTTATTGTTTAGTTTCAATTTGGTCACTTAAGTTTCAAATAGTGTTCTAATAATAGGTATTTTACATTTTTAATAGGTTACCATGTTTATTTCAGATGCAGAATGTTTTTTGTGTGTGTGTTTAGGCCACCACACTCTTTAAATTGGAGAGCACTTGTCCCACTCTGGGCAGACTATGTGGTCTTAATCGGGCCCACATTGACTTTAAAGTTTGGCTTGGGCGTTCCCCTAGGAAATCATACCGCCGACTGACACTTGACATTTATTGTGTTGCCACAAGAGCATAACTCTCTGGCATAACACATGGTGGGACTAAAACCCGAGGGGGGGGGGGGGGGGGCTTAGAATACAAACTGACAACCTCGCAAGGCCTAGCTCAAATCCTTTCATAATCCACTAAAAGTGACACAAATGAGGATCGAACTTAGGTTTCAACTGAAGAACCCAAGTCTTCCTACCACTAAGTCAGAAGTGATGGATTTAATATGTTACCATGCGCACATAGTATTTCTTTTTTCTAAATATGTTGATGTGTAAATTGAATCAAAACTACGCAGTTTTGATAAAATCTTACATCATTATATGGGATTTATAGTTAAATTAGGAAAATTTTAATTAAAACTACGCAGTTTTGATGGGTTTGACGTTTAAACTTAGACGCCTAATAGCACCATATTCACTTTCTCATGTAGCAATTGGAATAAAATACAAAATTATAGAAACTATGGGCAAATTCGTGGCTAAATTTGTGGCAAAAAGCTTACACAATTCATAGCAAAAATCATTAAAATTTGAAGCTAGATTCATAGCAAAAAATTTTACAAAACTGAAGCAAAAGGATAGCAAAGTTTCGTAGCAATAATCATAGCAACTTTTCTAGCTAATATACATAGCAACTTCGTAGCAAACTAAGTAGCTAACAATTTGTAGCAAAATTCTGTAGCTAAAAAACGATAGCTAGAAAACGTAGCAAAAATATGTAGCTAAAAATCTGTAGCAAACATTTTTGTAGCAAAATCCATAGCTAATGTAACTAAAATAGCGACGTTTTTTTTGTAGTAAGATTTCGTAGCTAAAATTTGTAGCAAATAATTCAGCTACGAGACTTATAACTGCGCACCAATTCTGTAGGAAATCCGCAGCAAAATGGGATGTTGCTATGGATTAGTTAGGGATTTGGCCGTAGCAAATACTTGTTTTTGTAGTAGTATAATCTTGCACTGCTTGTCATTTACACTCTTAACTACTATAAAACATCTTAATTACGGGCAGCACTTCTTCTTAACTACCCTAAAACTATTGTTCTTTTCTTAATAAAAAATATAGAAATGGTGGATGGTTAGATATATATTGATGGCCTACTTACAACTAGTCTCTCCTCTTTATTGATCGGGCACTAATGTGCTCTTGTACTACCTGATTTGGGTACCCTAAGTAGGTCGGGGTGCTTCTCTTATTAGTGAACAAATATCAAAAGGGGTACCCGAATGGTGCCCCTTCCCCTTACACACAGTCTAAATGTAAATTTAGTCATAGGTCAATAAGCGATTTAAACCTGCTTTTCAAAAAGCTATACTAATTGGATGTAGTTTTAGTCATTTTGTGATCCATTTTCTTCTTAGGGTGTATGCAATCTTATGCTGCTTTTCAATTGTTTTTTCTATTATTTAAGTCACTTGATTAGTGGTGATTTACGTTTAGTGGCCACTTATTTGGTAATGGATGAACCGCATGATCAAGTGTGCAAAGAAATGATTTGATACAAATGATTGCAATTTGAAAATGTGTATGAAATGGCTAATCATATTAAACTTATCAATCAAACTATAGTATTTATTAATTAAAGGTATATTGGTTTTATTAAACCTAACTATCATTATTTAGTCGCTGTTAGTCCTAACTAATGAATTGACTGAATAATGATCTCACATTTATTATATTTGTTTCCAACAGTCCACGACTTATGAAATTTTAACACCGTTAGTTGTAGGTTGCCCGAAAAACGTTTTTTCTGGAAAACTCGCATTCTAATGCGATTACGTATGTAATGATATGAGGTTATTTTCTAGCTAGCTTCATTTGAATTTTTAATCACTCCATTTAATATCTAGATACTGTCTTATAATACGCTTACTCCTAATAACTTAAACTTAAATTTCAGACACAATTACGCAGTTAATCCCTAATGTTTTCTTACAATAGTAAGATTGGATACTAAGGTTTAAAAGTTACAAGTATGGGTATGAATGTTTTAATTTTGTAACAATGTTAGGTACTAACTTTAACGACGTTTCCCTACTGTAATAAGATTGGGTACGAAGGTATAATAGTTATAAGTATGGGTACTACGGTTTCGATTTTGTAACAATTTTAGGTACCAATTTAACTTCCGTTAAAAGTTAACAGAATTTATGTCAACTCGCCGTCGTAACGCTCAGATTTACCAATGCCTAGGCTTCAAACACTCGGGTTTTACCAAAGTATGATTTTTACCGATTGAATAAACATCGTTTTAAATTTTTAATTTTGTTTGTCTGTTAATCTTTTTATATGTCAATTCGACAAATCTATATTTTGGATTTTTATAAAGGTACCTTTACGAACGTATGCGTCAACTCATCGCCGCAACACAACGTCCGGTTATACTGACTGAATAAATATTGCCTTAAATATGGTAATTTTAAAAATATACACTATACTAGTGCCGCTATTTTTTTTTTGGTTTTTATTTTAAATATGTAAATTTGATTAATTTATTTTTTAGATTTAGTTCCAGTACCATAGCGAGCATAGTCAATACAAACCGAATTCATGTTGAATCGCAACACTTGAGTTTTACTAACCGAATTCGCTGCGTAACGCACGAGTAATTTACTAGTTGTCATACCAATCGGAACGTGAAATTCCAAAATATTCCAAAACACAAATATACCAAACATTTTAGTAAAGAATGTGTAATGACAATAATGCCGTAAGCTTTTTTGCACTTTTTGTTAACATTTAACGGTAGTTAAAGTCAATACCTAACATCGTTACAAAATTAAAACCTTAATACCTATATATGCGACTTTTAAACCTTAGTACCCAATCTTGTTAATTTAGGTAAACGCCAGAAACCAACAATGTAATTGTGTTTATCATTATTATTATTTTATACACAATTACTTAGATGGTGCCTGAGATTTGAGTAAAGTAACACATTTTGTACTAAGGTTTTAAAGTAACAAGTTTGGGTTTTAAGTTTTAATTTTGTAACGAGTTTGGGTATTAACATTAACTTTTCTATTAAGATTAAGGGCATTTTAGTCTTTTCAAATTTGAAGGACTAATTATGTAACTTAATTGGGTGAGGGGCTAATTATGTAATTTACTTAAAAAGTATAAATTCATATACAATCGTTTATTTATTTTTTATATTTATAATGCATTATAAAAATATTAATTTATTTAAAATAATGATTATTCGGTTAGAAAAATCCGGACGTTGGTAAAAATCGAGACCATGGCGGGAAAAACGAAGTGTTACGACAGCAGTCATATCAACTACATTCATTACAATATAAACAATTGATAAAACCCACGAGCTAAAAGCCCCAAAATAGTTTCATCAAATTAACATATCAAAAAATAAAATATTTAAAATGATGTTTATTCGGTTATTAAAACTTGGGAGTTGGTAAAACCCAAGTGTTGCCTGTCTCAGGCTTTTGCGGCGGTGAGTCGGTAAAGCGAGTGTTGGTAAAACCCGATTGTTGCGGCTGTGATTCGACACAATTTCGGTCGGTTTCGGTTAAATTCGTTACCGTGTTGGAACTAAACCAAAAGGATTGGTAAAGCTCGAGTGTTAGTAAAACCAGAGCGTTGTCGGTTCCGGCCATTGCGACGGTAAATCGATGCCCGTGCATTACAGAGGTGAATCAACGCAAATTTGGTTGGTTTAGGTTACATTCGCTATGCAAATCTGGTTGGTTTAGGTGACATGGCCCAGTGTTTGTCCGCCACTTGCCAGCCTAACGTCACCAAAGTTATTTAACTTACCGTCCTAAATAGGTTATTAATTTGGGTGACATGACATGTATATGATCCTTAATCAAAAGAACGTAGCTTCACAAATAAATAAATGACATAACTACACAAATTGTGTCTGAGGTTTGAGTAATTAACGTCTTTGGGTACCAAGGTTTTTAATTAACAAATTTGTTTTTTTAAGCTTTCACTTTTGTAATGAGTTTGGGTATTAAAATTAACTTATGTTAATTTTTATGTTAAATTCTAACAACATGACTAAAATACCCATAGATACTAAAAACCAATTATTCTTGGGTTTGAACCCGACACTCTGACACGGGGTGAGAGTTTACGGATTCCATCCGATTCCCGCGCTTTAGGCGGTACGGTCTTACGATAGTCGAAGAGTCGACCTTTGACATAGCTCAGAATATGATAGGTTTATACGTGAGATTTTTTCTGTCTCGTAAAAAAAATAATAATATCACAAATGAGTTAAGGGGATTTGATGACTTTGATCCATTTAAACACATTTATAAGCATATCCCCGACGTGTACTCCAAAGATAACACATTTAAATTTGGGGAAAATTCCTAAAATAAGCCTTTTGGAAAGAAAGAAACCTAAAATAAGCAAAAAGTTTTCAAACTTCCGTTAATCATCATTCAAAAACCGTCCCCGCCGTGAGATTTGTTTTCCCGTCGATGGATTTCATCCCCCAATAAAAGAGTGACGTGTGTAAAGCATCTGACACACGCTGATGGTTTTGTAAAAAAATCTACTCGCGCCGATGTTTTTGGTCTGAAAATAATCTCTGCGAAAACCATCACCTCTGTGATGTTTGGTCTTGTTTTCATCTCCTCCGTGAGTTTTCAAAAAAAGTCAAAATCCGTGTTTTTAAGAAATTCATCTGACGAGATGAATTTCAAGTGAACTTCGTCGTTTGACATAAAACCCACAACAATCTTCATCTTCATCTTCATCGTCATATAATTTACCACACATCCTCCCTCCGTTTTGACATAAAACCCACAACATTCTTCATCTTCTTCCCCTTCACATAATCTACCACACATCCTCCCTCCCCGATGCCGCCACTCATCTCCTTCCCCGACGAACTCCAAGAGCTCAACCTTTTCCGACGAGCCACCGCCGGTCAAAGTCCATATGAATTTCCGGCGGTGGTGGTGGCTCGCTGGAAAAGGTTGAGCTCCTGGAGTTTTTTGGCGAATGAGATGGGTGGCGGCAGCGGAGGGAGTATGTGTGGTAGATTATGTGAAGATGAAGATTGTTGTGGGTTTTATGTCAAAAGACGAAATTCACTTAAAATTCATCTAGTCAGATGAATTTCAAAAAACACGGATTTTGACCTTTTTTTTCCTGAAAACTCACAGAAGAGATAAAAACAGGATCAAACATCACGGAGGAGATGACTTTCGTGGAGATGATTTTCAGACCAGAAGCATCGGCCCAAATAGATTTGATTACAAAACCATCAGCGTGTCAGATGCTTTACACGTGCCACTCTTTTATTGGGGGATGAAATTCATCGGCGGGAAAACAAATCTCACGGCAACGACGATTTTTGAATGATTATTAATGGAAATTTGAAAATTTTGACTTATTTTAGGTTTCTCTCTTTTTAAAAGGCTTATTTTTAAGAATTTTCTCTTAAATTTTTATCAAACCCAGTTTTAAACTAAGAAAAATGGAGAATGAGAATATGTGTCCAACTAAGAAAACAGGAGAATGAGAATTCTCTGTACAAAATCTATGGGCAGTTGCATATTTACATATTAATTTTTTTTTTACATATTTAAATTAAGCCGTATATATAATTAAAAAAATTGAAGGAGAAAGTAGGCACACGAAGTATGGCCCAATCGATCCTTTACTTTTGATGAAGTAAAATCTTTTTAGAAACTACTTTTTCTTAAATTTAATTTAATTTTCAAAAAAAAAGAAGGATGTTTTAATCAATATAAAGTAAAATGTAGATACTGGAAACTGATTAAGATATTATGTATTATTAATCAATTTGTTTATATATAAAGTACTTATCGTAAGATAAATATAATCAAATAATATATTATAATTGTCATAACTATATATAATTGAAAGCGCTTCAAGCTCTCATGTCGCACCCCCTTTTTTCTCTTGCCATCACATGCGTCTATTTGAGAATAAAGCCCTCTCATTGACTGTGAAATTGAAAAGACGTGGGCATCGGGTCGGGTTGCTGGTTTGGTATGGGTATGATAATTGTAACATCTCGGATTTTTTAAACCCATATTCGTTTACATAAAACCGATCCGGGAACATTTTCGGATCTTTATTAGTAATCAAGTCAAATAATGTTAAGTAATTAATATTTATATTTTCATTTTATACCCTTTAAGTTCTTAAAGTTGTTCGTGCTTTGTTTTAACCTTAAAATAATAAAAAAAATGGCTATTTTAGAAAGTGCAAGGGCTTAAGTTGCCAAAAATCAAAATTTTCCTCCTTGATGCCGGGGCGCCGAGCGGTGGCAAGCCATCCCCATGGCCGCGCGCCGCCGTGGCTACCTGTGCAAAATATTAAGTTTATTTCGTTTCCTAGTTCGTTTTTGGCTCGAAATCGTTTATTTTAGGACTAAATCGAGTGTTTTAAGCCCCTAGAAAACTCATATTGATTATAATATTGATTTTGTCATTAAATGCTTATTCGGTTTCCTATACGAGTGAATTAACTAAATATGGTTCGTTTTTGCTTATTCTATATAAACACATCATAATTCTTCTGCCACAAACATCCCTAAACCCTAAATTATCACTCTCAGCCGTCACATGATTCTGTCCTTCATCATTCTCTTTGGTTTTGCCATAATACTCGATTAAGCAAGCCTTGAAGGTTGACTTTGCTATTGTATTGACCCTTGACTTTCGTTTCTCATCGATTCACGCATTATCCGGGTAAGTTGTCTTCTGTGAAATCGTTCATACATATTCCCTATTCAATAAAATTCAATCAATTTCGATGGTTGAAGGGTGTTGACTGGTCAATTCGTTTAAAAACCATTAAAGGGTAAAACAGTCAACAAGTTTGACTATTCGTTTTCTCATACTTCTGGTCGGATTCAACGTTCGGTCCAGAAGACTTTTATTCTCATAACGAAATTTTAAGGCTACTAATCAAAACCTGACTTCTGACTTGCTGTTCGGATTCTGGTCAGTATCGACTCGTTTAAATCTTAAATTTAACGTAACCGGAGATCTAAACATCCGTTGGATTGATTCCAGCGAAAACGAGTTTGTTTTTACTTATATTATCATATCTCAAAGTTTTAGGTTCTGATTGTTTATCTCGTTCGACGCGTTAGTGGACGACTCGCTTAATTATTAACTCGTTTATTCATATTTGTATTCACTTGCCTTCAAACTAAGGTGAGTTTTATCATTCCCCTATTTTACTAAGTTTTCTAAATATTTTAGGGACATATACGTATTATTCGTGTTTCATATTATATATATCTTAAAGATAGCAAATGTGTAATTGTGTGTGATTAACCGAATATACGTGTTACATGCTTACTTGTACTAATATTCATTCATTTGTATATTACGGAGGGTCCAACATATTCCCATGTATAGGGTGCTCATATTATTGGCCAACGCCCGATTCGCTTGGCAACGGTCTAATTACTTTCTTATGGTTTGATTCATTTACCACAATTTACTATGCTATGCTTATTTAACATACTATATCATATCATTGCAAAACTGGTGGTAATCTCACTCAACTTTATGTTGACAAACTCTATTATTTTCTACGCATATGCATGTTGCTTTTGAATTGAAGTTTGACGTGAAAAGGACATCTAGACCAGACCTTAGGATTTAATGAAGACAATCATTATTTAAGTTTATCTTGGATTATATTTACTTTGAATTGTTTTGTAATATTTGTAAAATTGTGTGTACTCTTTGAAATAAAATAATTAACTTAATAGATATTTTCATCATTATATTATGATAGTACCTTTGAGCTGTGAACAATCGGCTCATGCCCCGGCATTTCCGCCTTAGGTTAGGGTGTAACAATAATTTTAAACGGGTAGTATATAAACATTGTAATACCCTAAAGAAAATAATTCCTATCTCTCAACTTCACAGTTTTACTCTATCTCTCTCAATTCTAAAAACCCTTAACGCGATTGCAGGTGGTATATATCACAGTTGCTCTGACAATCAAGATAATACAACATTTAACACCAGCAAGTAAGTTTTGCATGTTAAAGTCAATTTTAAATCAGGATTTACAAGCAATTTATATTTCTCTATTAAAGTCGATTTTAGTCGATTTTGAGTTTTTCCGTTATTCAAACTGTAAACTATAAAGTTGAAACCCTGACTATACTCGATTAGAAGTTAAAGTTGAGATTATAAGTTATAACATATTTGAAGTTTACATTTTAAAGTTGAAACCTTAAGTATAGCTGCTTGGAATATATAATTGTCTTGTGGGAATTATTAACTATAGTCGATTTAGGAAGAATGAGATGACATATCGAATAAGTATAGAAAAATTGTGCTCGTAGAAGGTATATTGTTCTAGATTTAAGCGTTTAAGTTATTATCTATTATTATAGTTAATTTAAGAAGAGTAATATGATATATTGTGGTGCTTATAGAAGGTATTTTTACAGTCAATTTAGGAAGGGTAACGTGACATATCGAATAACTATAGAAAAATTGTGCTCATGGAAGATATATTGTTCTAGATTTTAACGTTAAAGTTATTATCTATTATTGTAGTTAATTTAAGAAGAGTAACATGATATATTGGATGTTGCTAAACAAGAAACTTAGACTATCATTATTTGCAATTCAATTATGATTTATTTTTTTTTATTTATCTCGGAATGGCATTGAAGTTTCTCCATGAATTACAAGATGGTATTTGTTACCAAACTGTAAGTATATTAGTTTTCACAATATTTGTAAAACTTGAATCGTTTTTTTAAAATTTTTTATATGATATATTTTGTTGTAGAAAACTTCAAAGATGATGGAACATGTGTTTGCAAGAATTTTTAACACAACAGGTTGTCATCAAGTGAATGGAGATGGTGGTAGAAAACGGTCCATTAGGATCATGAGATATAAGGATGAGTATTATTTTGCAAAGGGATGGTCTGATTTGTTAACTGACCTTCAACTAATCACTCTATACTCATCTTTGAAGAGTTGAGCCTATTTATTTTCTCTTTGAAGTGCTATGATGTTGATCAAAAAGTTTGCCGACTTCGTTCTTTCTGTCACTTTTTTACTTACAATGCAGGATACAACTTAGTAAGTTATTTGATGTAAACAAGTAATAATTTATTAAGATAATGATTTATTAGTTATTTCCTATGTTGTAGGTTGATCTGTCTTGATTTGTTGACAGTTGTTTTGATGGCGAGTTACCGGACGTAATCAACATTGTTTCAGCAGATAATATGCATAATCGGAATGTTGGAATTGTTCAAGTTGAGGAGTCCTATGTCATATATGCTGGATGGAATGAGGTTGTTAGGAGCTTCGACTGATGGATAATCAATTGTTAGTTTTTGATGTTGTTGGTGAATGGTTTGAAACTAACTATTTTTGATGACCATGGACTTGAGTATATTCTTGAAATAATTCAAATTAATGAAAATGAAGATCTTAGTATTGTGATTAATTTGGATGCTGATGATTAGGATGATCAAGCTTCTCATGATAGTGACGGTGATTGTCAAGCTTCTCATGATAGTGATGGTGTTACAAGTGAAGCTTCTTCAAGTGATGATGATGCTGATATGGATGTGCCAGCTAATGGCGTTACGTTTAGTCTTCAAGTGAGGAAAGTATTTGTAAGTATCCTTTAAGTTTACTTTTCAATTTATAAATTATTTTTCTAATTTTAAATTTCTAATGTATTTTGTTAACTTTTTATCTGTTAGCGTCTCCTGCAAGATTGGTTGAATTAGCTAATGCTCGAGAGTGAGAGGTTCTCAATCTGATAAACCAGCAAGGCCAACATCGTTTAATGCCTCTACGCAAAAAGAAGAATGAAGACAGACGTGATAGATATGCGGTTATGAATTGGACAAATTTTAGAGAGGAGAACCAGTTGATGGTTGCGGATGTTTGTGTTTGGGTCTTTAATCCTATTACACTGGATTTGATCCTCACAAATGTTGAAAGGTGAAGTTGATGCTGTTTTAAACTATAAACATGATGTTTTGGTATAGTATTTTGATGTTAGGTTTAATGGTGCATGTTTCTAGATAATTTTTTTTTGTTGGAAGGCTATATTTTGTTGTGTGTTAATGTTTAACTTTATGTTGAAGTTATGATTTTTGTAATATGTAAGCGGAAAATTATAAAATCAAAACTTATCAGGTTGATGTTCAATTTAGTAATGAGACCACTACCAGACTGCTCTATCAAAGGTTCTAACTTTTTTTGAATTATGGCTTTACGAATCTATGTAAAACTAAAATTGAAACTACAAAAAGAACAAAAGCATCATAACCAAAACTTAAAGCAGGCTAAAATCTAAAAGAAATTGATTTTTATTTAAGAAATCTAATCTTTATTTAAAGATTCAACATGCACATTTAAATATAAATCTAAAACTCCTATAGATCATTTAAAAGAAATTGATCTTTATTTAAGAATGCGATATTTTTTTAAAGATTCCAGATGCATAATGTTATAGATCATTTAAAAGAAACTGATTTTTAAAGATTTCGGTAGATCATTTCTTGTGATTTGTTTCTCGAGCACCTATAGTTTGAGAATGCTGTTTTTGCTTGAAGTTTAATTCTTGAGCAAGTTGTGCTTGCTTGCGATTTAGATTTCGAGCAAATTATATTTTGTCCTTGCTTGGATTAACCTTCGAGCATGATTTTTATTTGAATTTTTGGGGTTATTATATTGGGTTATTTCTTTTCACGTTTTGCTTGGGCTAAACAACAAAATTAATAACCCAATTTCTAATTTTCCCTCTTTGAACTCTTCGTCTGCTTAAAACCAAATCTCTCAAAACATTCTTACTCCTTCTTAGTTGTTCATCTATACTTCAATCGACTTGGTTAGTCACTTTAATCCTTGATTTTCGACCCATGTTGTCAAAGTTTACGGTTTCAATGTTTAAAAGTTAGTTACCGATTTGTCTTCATGTAGGTTTACAATTGTCGAGAAACTAGGTTACTAGAATGCATTAATCTTCTATTTTCTTTAATTATTATTGTTATTTGCATCCTTTTAGTCATTAATCCATGTTTTCATGTTCATATTTGTTTTGCAGACACAGTGGCTTACAAGTTTGAAAACAGACACAATATGTGTGCTATGTTGGAAGTTACTCAAGAAAATCATGAGTTATTCCAAATGATTAGATGGTTGTAATTATCTAATCTCAACTTTGCCCTAACAGCAAGTCCTCTACTCTACAGAAATCTGATTACTACTTTCTGGACCTCTGCTGCTTATGTGAATGATGAAAATGGTGAAAGAATTGAAGCACATATTCAGGGGCATGATATGCAAATTACTAAATCCTTAATTAGAAGGAGACTTAAATTGAATGGCAATTATCCTGAGAAACTTTTGTATTCACAACAAAGATTGATGAGAATCTTTCAAGAAACTATGGGTTATCAAGGGCATTATTACAGATGGCCAATTTCCAAAGGTATTTTTTCCCTTGATTTTCCGTTTTCTGATCATACTTAAGAACATTAAACACATGATCAGAGGGATGTCTAAACCTCCCATGCCACAACTCAACAGAAGTATGAACTATATCATACAGGGCATGTCATTAGACGGGGGACTTGGACATTGATAAGTATAGAAATATCATCAGCAACGATTGCCGTTGTGTGCAGGCAACCCTTTAATTTCTCAAAAATGATTTTTAACAAGTCGACTGCTATTAAGGGTGAACGGGATAAATTCTTAATGTATCCCAGATCCTTGCAAATAATCCTTAATGCCGAACTACCAGACTTGGTTAAACAAGGAGAGCTGTTGGTTCTACAAGATCCAAATTTTATAAGAGAATCAAACTGACAACCTACTAACTCTAAAGTTCCTTGCATGCAAGATTTACCGACAGCTGTTTCCTTCATGGTGGTTTATCTAGACACTTTACATAGCCCTTGCTTGTGCTTTTTGCTTTTTGGCCTTTTGGCTTTTATATCATTGAGCATTTTGCTTTAAACACTCAAGCTTGTGCCTTTGATTTTGATACTTTGACTCTTTAAAAATCCACCATGCTGGAAAATTTACAGACTGCTTCAAGACTTTGGTCTGCGCCACCGTGCAACATAGTGCCGAGCAAAACTATCTTCCGCTAGCATCAAAATTCAGGTCTGCGCCACCGCACAACATAGTACGGAGCTTCGTAGTTAGTAATGCCTATACATAAGATATATATATATATATATATATATATATATATATAGTATGTATACAAAAGTAGTTTTTTAAGTTATGATCAAGTGACACGAGACTTAATATGACTCGACCTTTCATCCCGGTCCTTACGTAAGACTTAATTAAGCTAACAACACCCTAAGATGTGTCCAACTTAGAACGAGTTCATTAATTTCCAACAAGTCAACGGTCAAACCAACTGTTCATTCTCAAGGGTTAAGCCTACTGACACAAAGATTACAGAGTCTAAGCCTTTCGGCTACAGTACTTTACGTGTGTTGACCTTACTGTTAACACGAAGGTTCATATGATTTCCCACATACTTTTAAAAAATATTTTGTAATTTTTCTGATTTTATACTGTTTTTGGTTTTTTTATTATTATTATTATTATTATTATTATTATTATTATTATTATTATTATTATTATAACTTTATACTTAATAAAGACAAAAACATCACTGTAACTCAGAATTCTCTTCCCATTTAATTTGGAAGAAGGGGGAATTAACATTTCAAGTACGGGATCGTTGGATTTAAACAACCATGAAGCTCAATTAGCTCATTCTCAACCCACTTCCCGTTAAGCACAACAAACATAAACATATTGAACACCCGTAAAGCAGATAACAAATATCAATTCTTAAAAACCAACATACTCCCTCAAACTTGTGTCAGAAGTAACCTACTATCAACGACCTATTTTCTGTTGACAGTCCTTCCCTACTACTCCTTCACTTCACTAAACAAATTTGTTAGAACGAGGGATCTAAGCCATTACGGTCTTGGATCTCCCAACTCATCCACATATGAAAACTTTCAAATAACCATCACACTTATCTTGCGTCTTAGTTACATTACCTGTTGGTCTGTTTATGATGTTATAATCATTTTGAAATCTAGAAATGCTTATCACGTGACCCTTTTTTCGGCAATGGAAACATGAACTCCTTCCAAAATTTTTTGACTTACCGCTCTTAGGACTTATATTCACTTCTTGATTTGAAGATGAAGATGAAGATGATGTTGCTTCATTAATTTGTTGATTTTTAGAATTAAAACATTTTTTACTCTTAACAAATTAACATTTGTTTATTTCGTTAAATTCATAACCTCATTCTACATTTCACCTCCTCTAGCAAATTTAACTAGAGTAAACAAATTGATCTTGGAGGATTTTGAGGTTTCACCGATAGGTGTGGCGTAGTTGCTTTAATTTGCTTGACTAGTTTCGGTGAAGTAGGGCAAATTCTCCTCACCAGTTAACTTTGCTGGAGCAGGGATGGCGTACTTAGAAAAGTGCGCTTCCTCTGATTCGACGACGTTACTTCAAGTTGACTGGTCAACTGTTGACTTTTCACAAAATGGAGATTCATTTTCAGGTAATTCCTCACTTGGTTTGCTCGTATAGTTGTCATTATAGGGATGTAGGACTTCATGAAATCTCAGTCTCTCTTTATCTTTGGTTGATCTTAGTGAGCTAATCATGTGATTTAAAACTAGAGAAGAGTTTCTAAATTGCTCAACTTTTTAATTTTGTTTAATTATTTTAACCTGAAAATCAGCTATTTCCTTGTCCTTTTCAGACAAGGACTTAGTTTTCTCCTCTACTACCTCATAGGCTAAATCAATTACTTGAACCTTTTCACCTAAGGTAGCTTTTAATCTCCTGCTGTCACACCCCAACCTAAGGCGGAAATGTCGGGGCGTGATCCGATTGCTCACAGCTCGAAGATACTATCATAATATAAATGTGACAATATCTAATTAATTATTTTGTTTCAATTATAAACACAATATCCAAATACAATAACAATTTAAATATACAAATATAAGCTTAAACAAAGGTTAACTTGATATTATCCTAAGGTCTTGTCTATATGTCCAAACTTCAATCTTCAATACAAGCAACCTTCATATGCGTATAAAATGGAGTTTTGTCAACATAAAGTTGAGTGAGAATATCACCAGTTTTGACACTACAATATAAATAAGCATGACGTGATAAGTGCGGTAAATATAATCAAACCATAAAAAAGTATGTAGACCGTTGCCAAGCGAATCAGGCGTTGGTCACCAGCAGGAACACCCGCTATATGATTGATTGACTAGTAATTCCAATATACAATTGATTGAATAGTAACACAAAAGAAGCAAGTAGCACGTATGTTTGATTAAATCACTCACAATAACACGTATGCATTTGTTTGAATATATATATAGTATGAAATATGGATACGTACGCATATGTCCCTAAAACGTTTAGAAAAGTTATAAAATAGGGGAATGATAAACTCACCTTAAGTGATTACTAAATGCGATTGAACGAGCTAATGAATAAGCGAGTCATCCACTACATGTCAAACGATATATATAATTCAAAATTTGAGATTTTAGGATACAATAATATAAATAAAAACGAACTTGTGGCCGCTGGATGCAATCCAAACGGACGTTTAGAACTCAAGTTATGTTTGTGTTAAAATTTAAGCGAGCTGGTACTAACCAGAATCCAAACAGTGATTCGGAAGTCAGGTTTTGGTCAGTAGCCTTAAAATTACGTTATGAGAATAAAAGTCTTCTGGACCAAATGCTGAATCCAACCAGAAGTATGAGTAAACGTTAAGTCAAACTTGTTGACTATTATGCCCTTAAACGAGTTTGAGTCCAATTGAATATCAAGACTCCCTCAATCAGCAAAATTGATTGAGGGCTTTTTTTCTACAGATAAAATTCTACAATATTGAAGAAGACACCTTACCCGATCGATAAATGGAACAAGAGATAATCGAGGTCAAAGGGTCTTGAAGCTTAAAAGTCAACAAAGTCTTGAAGAACTTGAAGAAATTGAAGAAATCGACAATCGGGAAAGGAAAATTTCGTATATTTTATATATGGTGGCTGGTATTGAAGTAATAATCTAGTGTTTTATGATATGCTTTGTTTAAATATTAATGGTTAAGGCTTGTTTATTAGGAAATAACTATTTTAGGAAACCGAATAATCAATTAATGACAAAATCGGGTATAATAACTTAAAGATTTCGGTTTGGACAGCAATAAAACGAAATTGGAATGTTTTTAACATTAGTTGACATGTCTTGGAGCTTAAGTTACGTTAATTTAATCGAAAATAGGAAAGAATTACCAAAACTAGTCCCTATAGTTCCCAAAATGCGATTTTTAGCTTTTTTAAGCGATTTTAAAAGTTGTTAAGGACTATTTGGCATGATTAAAAGTTATGAAATTATAAAATACATTAAACCAAAGTTAAAAACCAATAAATACAAGTTTTAAATTGTTCGAAAGATCCGAATTACATTCTCAAATCGGTTTAAACAAATACGAAAAATCCGAGATGTTACAGTCTCCCCGAATTTAGGGAATTTCGTCCTGAAATTAAGGAAAACCAAAACATCATCGTTTGGAAAACAATTTAATCTTTTAAGGAAAATATCATAACATAAAATTTCTAATAACCGAAGCAACGCTTCAAATGACAATCCGACAAGGGCACTTATATATAGGATGTACAAGCGGCGTATCTACCATGTCCTTATCATATTATCATTCGTACCGTTACCCAAGCTACCTTAGGTTCTAAATCATGACACACAATTGTACGTATTATGATTTCCATGCGAGGACTTGAATAATTATGTTCCGGACCATAATTACTCTTATCGTCGGATGGTCCGCATAACTCGTTCTATCATGTGGGTTTACAAAACATTGAAAACAAAATTTTGAGAGAAAACAATTGTCTTGATAATTTTAAATATAAATTCAAGAGATACTTATTAAATGTTCGGATTTGATTAATAAAACCAGGTGATTTCTATTATATCTTTTGATTAGGAAAGTTATAAATTTCGGAGATTGAAATGGATTTCTTGAAGCAGACATTTGAAATGAATTATGATGATCGAGAATAAGTTAAGAGTAGAATATGAAGCTAACCGTGATAGATAAAGAAACTTGATTCATGAGATGATATGCGCAAAGGTTTAATCTATAACAATTCTTAAGATAATTAATAACATGTGGAATATGTAAAGATCGTATTCATTAGGAAGAAATTCTTAAGGTCGAGAGTATAAGCTTAAACGAGAATTTTTGGTGAGTCGAGTTTAGTTAGTTGAGAACTTATGAGATTTAAATAGAAGTTAATATAAAGTTTATAGCTTTTCAAGTTGCGATTTTTGAGATGAGATTAGTTCAATTTTATAATAAAATATTATAATAATTAGTAAATAATAATTGAAATATTAATGAAAATGCGAAAATGTACGTATTCAAATGAATCGTTAATAGATTAAATTGGGAAGCGGATATTCCCGAATCACTGAGATAGTTTATTCCAATTAAATCTTTTAAAATTAGATAAAATATAAAGTGGGTAATTGAAGATATTAAATTATATTAACTTGGAAATTTGTGGATTTTTCTTTTTTCACAAAATCATTATAAATATTAGGAAATATGTGAATTGAATTATCGATGGTTTATAATGGAATTTCAAGTAAATAACAAATTTTAAATTAATTGTTTCACCAAAAATAAGTGTGAAATAGTATAATAAAATAAGATAAATGCGATGCTAGATATGCATTAACCACCATGACTATTCTAACAACTACGAATTTATCATTTAAAACGTTCAAAATTTTTCAAGGTGTATCAAAAATTAAAGTGGGGAATTGAAATGTTTACGAACCAATGTTTAGTTTCAAATAACAAACTTAATCACTAAATAAAGTGAGTGATGGGTTTTAATGGAAATTAAATCTAAAAGTCAATTTTAATGAAAAAAAAATAATTAATGAAAGTTTTAATTTAATAATGAAAATTAAATGTAGTGGATGAAAATTTTATTTTAATAATAATAAAATTTACATTAATTGAATTTTAATAATAAAGATTTATAAAATGGAAAGTAAGTTGTGAAAACTAACATGAGGTTGAGGAAAGACAAGTAGTAATAAAATATTTTATAGTTAAAATTGAGGGTAAATATTTAAATGCACTTAGAAATTTATAGTTTGAGAATATGGATTTAAATAAGAAAAGATGATTTAAATAATATATATATATATATATATATATATATATATATATATATATATATATTAATGGATATGAGTTAGTATAAGATTTCTTGTTTGGTGTATTTTAATTTTGTCGAGATTGGCGGTCGTTTGGTTAATAGAATACAGCAGCAAACTCCTTGTCGATTCTAGTAGTCGAACAGCAATCACGAGAAATAGGTGAACGACATTGATTATGACGATGATTTACTAGGGAAGACATTCTACGAGCACCAAGGATGAAATTTTAATGAGATGATGGGTAAGTTGTGAGAATGAGTTGATGTGAAGTAATAGGGATGCGTATGTATATGTATATGTATATATATGATTTAATGCTAGTGAAGACTCGAGGACGAGTCAGGATTTAAAATAATATGTATAAATTTGAAGCATTTAAGCAAATGAACAATGTTTATAAATTTTTTCAAGAATAAAATAATCAAGCATATCAAACGAATTGACCTCCCATTAGCTTTCCATTGCAATTTAAATGGCCAAACTAGATAAAGTAACATAAATTTTGTGAAATGGCCTCCCATGAGCGTTCCATGGCAATTTGTTGGTCCAATTCAAATAACGAGTAATAAACAATTGAGTTGGTCAGCCTATGAGCGTGTACATGGCATTTAACTGACCCAATTATCGAATCAATGAAGTTTTTCGGACCATGAGCATTACATGGCATTTAACTGACTCAACTAAATATTGAATCAACGAATTAAATAAACTTAAAATAACTAAAAATATGATTTGGTAGTATAACCGTTTAGCCGGTTATGTTTACCACGCAACCGTTTAGCCGATTACGGCTACCACTTGAAGTCATGGTTGTACGACATTTGTCATACCCCCACACTTCAAGGTGAAGGAACAAAACAAAACACGGGAATTCTTAAGGAATTTCACACAATAAAAGGCAATCTACTAAAATAAAAGATTTAGAAAAATATTTTAAATGTGAGGCATAGCCTCGGAATTTGTGTGTGTGTGCAATAAATAAATAGGATAAATACAATTAAATAATTAATATAAGCAAGCTGTAAACAATTTATTAAATAGCACATAAGGCAGTTCAGATAAGCACGTATAGGGTTCCTAATCATATGTCTAGTACCATTTATAACGACCTATCTTATAACCTTCGGCTCTGATACCAATCTTTCACACCCCAACCTAAGGCGGAAATGTCGGGGCGTGATCCGATTGCTCACAGCTCGAAAATACTATCATAATATAAATGTGACAATATCTAATTAATTATTTTGTTTCAATTATAAACACAATATCCAAATACAATAACAATTTAAATATACAAATATATGCTTAAACAAAGGTTAACTTGATATTATCCTAAGGTCTTGTCTATATGTCCAAACTTCAATCTTCAATACAAGCAACCTTCATATGCGTATAAAATGGAGTTTTGTCAACATAAAGTTGAGTGAGAATATCACCAGTTTTGACACTACAATATAAATAAGCATGACGTGATAAGTGCGGTAAATATAATCAAACCATAAAAAAGTATGTAGACCGTTGCCAAGCGAATCAGGCGTTGGTCACCAGCAGGAACACCCGCTATATGATTGATTGATTAGTAATCCCAATATACAATTGATTGAATGGTAACACAAGCAAGCAAGTAGCACGTATGTTTGATTAAATCACTCACAATAACACGTATGCATTTGTTTGAATATATATATAGTATGAAATACGGATACGTACGCATATGTCCCCAAAACGTTTAGAAAAGTTGTAAAATAGGGGAACGATAAACTCACCTTAAGCGATTACTAAATGCGATTAAACGAGCTAACGAATAAGCGAGTCGTACACTACAAGTCAAACGATATATATAATTCAGAATCTGCGATTTTAGGATACAATAATATAAATAAAAACGAACTTGTGGCCGCTGGAATCAATCCAAACGGACGTTTAGAACTCAAGTTATGTTTGTTTTAAGATTTAAGCGAGCTGATACTGACGAGAATTCGTACATCGAGTCGGAAGTAGGGTTTTGGGCTGTAGCCTTAAAATTAAGTTATTAGAATAAAAGTCTTCTGGACCAAATGTTGAATCCGACCAGAAGTATGAGAAAACGTTAAGTCAAACTTGTTGACTATTATGCCCTTAAACGGGTTTGAGTCCAATTGACCAGCGAGACTCCTTCAATCAACAAAATTGATTGAGGGATTTTGTTCTAAAGATAGAAATCTACAATATTGAAGAAGACAACTTACCCGAACAATGAATGGAACAAGAGATAATCGAGGTCAAAGGGTCTTGAAGCTTGAAAGTCAACGAAGGCTTGAAGAACTTG
Source organism: Bidens hawaiensis (assembly GCF_021521415.1). Classification (NCBI taxonomy): domain Eukaryota; kingdom Viridiplantae; phylum Streptophyta; class Magnoliopsida; order Asterales; family Asteraceae; genus Bidens; species Bidens hawaiensis. Next base: position 3,157,334 of record NW_027491069.1, on the reverse strand, counting down.
AAGAAATTGAAGAAACCAATAATGGGGAAAGGGAAATTTCATGGATTTTAGATATGGTGACTGGTATTGAAGTAATAATCTAGGGTTTTATGATATGCCTTGTTTAAATAATAATGGTTAAGGCTTGTTTATTAGGAAAGAACTATTTTAGGAAACTGAATAATCGATTAATGACAAAATCGGGTATAATAACTTAAAGATTTCAGTTTGGACAGCAATAAAACGAAATTGGAATGTTTTTAACATTAGTTGACATGTCTTGGAGCTTAATTTTCGTTAATTTATTCGAAAATAGGAAAGAATTGGCTAAACTAGTCCCTGTAGTTCCCAAAAATGCAATTTTTAGCCGTTTTAAGCGATTTTAAGGGTTGTTAAGGACTATTTGGCATGATTAAAAGTTATGAAATTATAAAATAAGTTAAACAAAGTTACAAACCAATAAATAAAAGTTTTAAATAGTTCGAAAGGTCTGAATTACATTCTTGAATCGGTTTAAACAAATACGAAAAATCCGAGATGTTACACCTGATATCTTTTTCATACCTTTGGTAGGCAACACAGAAACCAATAGTTTGGCCAGGCAATACATGCCTAAACAAGCAACTGAAGAGGTATGTCGGGAGGAAGTTGGTGATCAAGCAAAGAGCCAATATAAACTCGTAGTTACTACTACGAATATAAAGCAAAAGCTGCACAGTCGATGCAAATCACTTATTCAAAATAGTGATAAAAAGTCATAAATGATTGTTACCTCACAGGTTTGGTGTCCGCAGCTGTTCGAATAGGCTAGGTGTAGTTTAGTCTTTACATTTAATGTAAATGGCTCATTCGCTAAGTATGTTTAGCAAATGAGGTCCATTCGTTAAAGGCTAGGGCTATTCGTTAATGTAAGAGCCCATACTACAGTGTAATGAATGAAGCTCATTCTTTAAGGTATACCCATTCGCTAAGGGTATTTAGTGAATGCGGGGTCATTCGCTATGGGGAAGACTTATTCATTAGTACTGTTCTAACGAATGAGAGGCCTCATTCGTTAATACAGTATGACGAATGAGACCTGCCTATATATAGGCCTTCCATAGAGAAACCTAGAGATCCGTGCCTATTTATGTTCATTCAACTGTTACCATGCCGTATTCTCTCTAGGCCTCCATTAACGTATTCCTTCATCATCATAATGTATTGATCTATTAACGTATTGAGCATGATCTTAACGTATCGGTATTGCGACTAGATTCCTAGGCTCAAATAACGTATTCACAATGATCACAAGGTACTTTACGATAAACTTAAACAATGAGTTGATCACTCCCGTTATTAGCCACACGTTGTCCTCTTTGATGCGGTCCATACCATTATGAAAGAACATACCTGAGACACAACGTGTGTAAACCCTATAGATGAAATGGTGCATATTCACCTTAGATGATGCGCTGCAGGGTGTTGCTTGATAATGGGGGTATTCATGTAGTGGGGACACTTGCTTGGTAGTTACTTAATTGTACCTTAATTGTATATATGGTCATTCTGGTAGACTTTGATGCTTGAGTTTAGGTGGAAAACAATATCCTTGATTGTCTTAGCTATTACATATGGGCTTAAAAATCATACACCTTGTTGTGTAAAGTTTTGATCAACTTAATTTAAGGTTTAAGTCAAGTTGGGCTGGTCTAGTTCGGTAAACCCATATGAAACGTGGTAAGGCGGCATCAGGGCTTTGTAGTGTGGGTCCCACTTAATTATAAGAACTCATGTATATGTCACACTTTATTTGTCTCGGTAAGTATTAGGGCATTGGTTTAATTGGACAAAACTACCAGTGATCGCAGTTTTTGTATTAGTCTGTCATTATTTAAATTAACCTAAGTGATTTGTAAAGACTATTTTTGGTTCTGATTCCATTGTAAATCTTTTTTGGGATAAAAATGATAAGTGTGGGGATGCGATGTGTGGGTTAAAGAACGTGTTTTAAGTGTTTAATGTTGTGTGTTTTAAGTATTTTTATGTATCGAACACGAGTGATTTGAGTGGTTTTATATATACAGGTGCTCAGCACTAAAGGAACTAATTTGGAGTACTTAAGAAGGCAAGAGGTCAAGTTATGAATGAAGGGAAACACCCAGGCGTTCAACACGATGAATAAGCTTAAGAAAAATGAAAAAAATTGTGGTTTGGCACTGTAGTAACCGTAAGCTACGATTCTCAGGCCGGCTTAAGGTGGAACCAGGAGGAATGAGCACCATAAGGTAGTAATGAAGCAGCCTAGCCTACGGGCCAGCCATAAGCTACTGTGGCCAACCCGTAGCTTATGGTCTGGTCTGACGGGAAATTCGAATTTTATTATTTATTCCATATTTAAGCCGGAAAAACTCGAAGGTCGATTTTTCTTGATATTCTATCATCCTTGGGCGAATTTGGAGTCGTCATACACCATCTTAACACCTACCAATCGACACAATCATCCATGTTCTCATCATCTCAACCAAGTCAAGATTTTCAAGATGCATAAGCTAGGCTAAAGCTTTCGTGACCATCTACGGGCGTAGGGTTTTATTGTAGTTTGGCTTTTTGGTGTTCGAACCTTAATATTGGATTTGGATGTAGTTAATCATTCGGTTAGTTGAATCTTTACATTTGTTTGTATGCTTAAACAGTTTTTCATAATTGAATGCTTAAGATTTTGTCAGTTAATTTATTCAAGGTAATCAACATTTAGGATTGAGTTCTTATCGTCTTTGACTCATTTATCATTAACTATGGCATTGCTTTCATTAATCAAAACCTAAAACTGGTAATCGATTAGATTATTATTCAGTCATGCCAATTGTTCGGATTAAGTTTTGATAATCAGTAGAGCCAAATATGGCCTAATAGCACTAGAAAAATATATGAAATCTTCACGACTTATAAACACACATATATCTTTCAATATGTAAATGTGCATAATGAAATAGCAAAATACCGTAGTAACAACAACAACCACAACCACAACCACAACCACCACCACAACAACCACGACCACCACCACCACCACGACCACAATCACAATCACAACCACAACCATGACGACAACGACAACAAAAACATAATTGAATGCCTTGAAGTTTAAGAGCACCAGCAACTAGGGGTGTTCATAGTACAAAAATCGACCCGACCGGAGAGAAGACCGACCCAACTTGAGGACCGATTAAACTGAATATACTAGACTGAGGAATAACCGATGGTGATGAATTAGGGTCGGTCTTAACATGGTCGGTCTCTCGGTGCTTTCACACGGGGCCGAAACCAATTATTATACCTGCAAATTGAAATGATTATAGTATGAATCAAGGCAGATATGTCAAACTACAATTCAATTACAATTTCCAATCAATTAATAGATTATTACAATTGTTCAATAGGTAAGTTTTGTTCAGTTAGATTATCATTTTTTTCAAATTTTGCAGTATATGTTGAATGCGGTTTGTAATTCTACCTTTTTTACTTGATTACTACAGTATGATTTCTCCATTTTAGTGCTTAATTGATCAATTTAAGGTTGATTTGTTTTTTGATTCAGTATGCACTCCAACTGTTTGATGAAATGTCTCAATAAACATGTATATGGTTATTGTGTTTTCTTGAATATTTGATTAATAATTTGTGAATTGTGATATGTCTGTAATAGTTTTGAATAGGCAAGCATGAATTGAATTTTAAGTAGCAATAGCAAGTAGCAAGTAGCAACAGCTTGATTTGGTTGAAGCAGTAGCTGATTAATTAAGTTTTATAAGTTTTAGTCAGTAGATGAATTAGTTATATAAGTTTTAGGTTGAAAACGGCAGCATGCATCCATGTGGTTTTTGGTCATGGCCCACGATATTCTATTTTTTTAACATCTTTCGGTGTTTGGTTTTTTCAAGGGCCAAAGACCGACCCGACCCGAGACCGACTTAGAGTGGATTTCAATGACCGAAATTATATGTGTATAATTAGGGTCGGTCTGGGTTCGGGTTATTTCGGTCCGGTTCTTTGGGTTTTTTCGGGCCGACCCTAATTCTGCACACCCCTACCAGCAACCAGGGCCGGCCCGTGAGCCAGCGAAATCAGGCAAGGACTTTAGGCCCACACTTAATTAAGACATTAAAATCCAAAAAAAATAATCTATTATATATAGATATATTGTTGTGGGCAAAATAAAATCAAAGTTATGTATCGGTTTGGTGGTAAGCTTGGTTGTTGCTATGCGGCATGAGTTTGAGGAATGTAATAAGCGGGTTTTTTTTTCAACAATTGTCATTTAAGGCCACAAAAACTCATATCGATTTTGGTCTAAAAAATTGTTGAGTCGGCCCTGCCAGCAATGTTGTACCTCTACAAACCGTCATATTAGATTCCAAACTTTTTTTATAAACACTCATTTTCTTCCAAGACATCAAGCTTTCACAAACCCCATTAAAAAAATATTTAATTTATATAGGTGTATGTTTCTGAGAGGATGGCCCCACCTTGTCCGCTCCAAGATTTACAGAGACAAACCAACCTCACTTGTTGAAGCTTGCTAAGTACTTCCCGTCGGCCCATTGCCACGTCCGCCTGGACAACACCCACAACAAGAAGCATGGGTGCTATAAGTACTTAATTTAACTATTTACACACATTTTTAATTTATCTATTTGACAATAATATGTCATCCTATATATCTAGTGAATTGGAAAACCCGTATAAGAATGTGTACTTAGTGCTAACATAGTAACCTGGTATAATAAAAAAAAAGGAATATAAAGCTATATACCCTGGTATAATATGCGTTTCAATAGTTCTTTACGGGACAAACTATGATGTGTATAGCCGGAAGCAACATCAATTATTAGTTTATTACTATTTATTAGAGAAACAAGAGTTTGACACGAGAGAGAATGAAGGACCAAAAGAAGACGTACCGGCCGTTCGAAGTTAACAAAAGAAGAATATATTACAGTCATCTACAAAAACATGTGGATGTCAAGTCTTTGTCCCATTAAATCAACCTTAACGGCCATGAATGTTTGACAATGATGTTTACCTGACATTATCTTGGGACGGCATTTTCCATTTAAAGTGTTACTTCTATATCTCCAAATATTAACCCTAAAATATAAGAATCTATGTTATGTTGAAACGTGGACATCCTTAAATACAAGATAATGTTTGGTCACATGCGTTGGTAGTTGGCAACCGACAAAAACTTCTTTTTTGTTATCACTCATTGGTGTTGGGAATTAAAAATTTGATATTTCAGTACGCGGGACGGCTTCGAAAATTGAAAAAAAAAATAAAGTTTTGGGTCGAATGTGAAAAATATTTTGAGCCTTAAGTAATTAAATGAGACTAGAACCCGCAATCGTTTGGTTAGAATTCATATATACCCATTTGTCACTAAGTCAAGCTAGTTGTTATATAACTGAATTTAAACATTAAATATACATATCGTTTTTAATAAAAATATATATATTTAAAAAAATCTGGGCCTAGCGGGGTGTCGGGACGGGGCTGTCGACCACCCCCCCTTTCCCGGCCGGCCCAGAGTATACGTGCAAAACTATTTGTGTTGATAAATCTATTGGTTATCGACGAAAATGATTTGTCTAAGTCATTTTGTTTCATTTTGTTGAGTACGTTGCTCCAAACAATTGCACTGATTGCACAAATAATCAGCTTGAATATAAAGTGGTTTACTCGATCATATGGCCGCCTTAACCTTATTCGGTCATTTTTACATGCTGGGGTCTCCTTATGGCCGCCGCCTCCTCTCACGATGATGGATTCTCTATGAACACCATCCTTCACATGATAACAATCTAGCTTTTCTCAACCATCTTCTCAGGCGCAGTCAAATACCCTTTGATTGCCTGTCAAAAGCTATTAGGCCATATAGACGACCCCTCTTATTCACCATCTGACATAATTACCGATTGTGATAAATGTCTCCCCAAACCTGAACTAGCATTATAGAATGAAACTGATATCAATGTGTCATCACTCTCTTGCACTCCTCTCACCGAGGAATCAGCAGCCAAAGTCCTTGGCCTCATCTTTGCTTCACCTTGCAAAAATCCGAAGCAATGTATGATGGTTTTAACAAAGTGATAATAACAAGAAATCAAAAGGAATTGCTCTGAGATTATTGTTGAATGATAAAGTGATAAAGTGATGATTACAAGAGAATCATAAAGCTCATTAAATAGAGCTAATTCCTAACGTACATATACAGAAAAATAGGATAACAAAACAAACTTAGTTAGCCGTTTGATGAGCAACAACTTATTGGGATAAAGTAGATAATGCATGTGCTGAAATAAGCTTGAATTATTATATTTTATCACCCTCCCTTGATTCAAGCTCCTTGACTCCGAGCCAATGATGATAGAACACAAACTTTTCTCGGGCTAAAGCCTTTGTCAGCATGTCTGCCAGCTGCTCATTGGTCTTGCAATACTTAAGTATGACCTGATCTTGACTCACCATCTCACGAATGAAGTGATGCTTTAGTTCTATATGCTTAGAGCGACAATGCATCACCGGGTTCTTGCTCAAATTAATAGTAGACCTGTTATCACAATACAAGACTGTAGCATTTGACTGAGTTAGGCCCAAATCTTCCATTATACTTCTCAACCATAAAGCCTGACAAGTGGCTGCAATATACTCAGCTTCGGTGTTGGATAAGGCAACCGTTGACTGTTTCTTTGAGCTCTAAGTCAGTGCACCACTTCCAAGAGTAAAAACACAAGCTGAAATACTTTTTCTGTTGTAACGTCCATAATTTTCTGATAAAAAGGTTTAACCTTGTAGTGTTGTGTACACCTTTCGGGCTTGACCCGGCATTCTTGCGAGAGCTCCTTGCCACTCTCGTAACGTATTTTACTTAAATTTTCTTACAAGTTCAACCATTAGTAAAGTTGAGGGGCTAGGATGTATTATTATTGTTATAATATTATACAAAAAAAAAAATTAAACCTAACGCTACACCCCTAGTCCGATCGGCGCCCCCCTCCCCCTCTCTTCTCGATTTTCGTGAAAGACCAGCCCGTCTCCGGCCATCCAAACTTCAATTCCAGGTCGGTATTTAATGTCTAAAACTCTTTTTCACCTTAATTCATCCATATGGCGCGTTTATTCGTCGAAATTCGGTTGTTTTTAGGCTTGTCGGGTGGCTGTCCAATTGGGCAGTTTCGGGGCTGTTTCGGCTAAGGTTTTTGCACCACAAACTTCCTAGGTATGTCACTTACAACATACTAAAATTTCATGGTCATTGGAATTGGTTAGGTCGGCCAATTGTTAATAGTTTGAAAACTAGGATTCGGTTGACTAGTTTGTGAGTTGTTGTGTTTAACGCGTTTTTTGAGGGAATTGACAACCAATTCGAATGTTGTAGACTCGGCATGATATGTTGGCTGTGAAAAACTGATTTTTTTGAGTAATTGGGGTGAATTGGTTGTCGGTTACTTGAACGGGTCGGTACGGCGCAAATTCGCGTTTATTGGTAATTTGTGCATCGTGCTTGCGAATTACCGACCCATCCAACTCGTGTAGCTTCATGTGGACTTTTTGGCTGTGATTTTACTAAATTTGGTCCACACGGGGCTGAGTCGGTATCTAAGTGCATAAACAACCCATTAACGCGCGTATCCGATAAAGTCAACAACTTTCGGGGGTAAATTGGGAACCCTTTGTCCCCAGGATTATCTAAGGGTGGTTTTGGTAAATACATGGCCTCGGGGGCTGATGTAATTGAATTTGGTAATGTCAAGGCATTAGGTCAATCAAATCATGTTAGAACGTCTCGTAGGATAAGCGAGTCGGTACGTTTCGTTAGAACGTCCCGTGGTGGAGAGGCCCGTGTGGCGTGATCATCATTTTGGCGGGTCAAATATATTACTCGGGTTTTAAAATCCCGTGGTGAAGAGGCCTGTGTATGTTGAGCTGTGATCAGGTCAAATATATTACTCGGGTTGTACCCGTGGTGGAGAGGCCCGTATCACGTGCTTGGATGTGTAAGTTGTGACCGAGTCAAATATATTACTCAGGTTTGACCCGTGGTTGAGAGGCTCGTCTCACATGCTTAGGTCTTACCGCGTCCGGGTCAAATATATTACTCGAATCTTGACTCGTGGTGGAGAGGCCCGTGGACGTGTGTTCGACGATGAATGTATTATTTGGTGAATTATATTAATTATTTTATTATTATCCTCTCTATTGTTTAGAATTATAAGTTTTGAAATAAAGTATGAAATGTTGTTTATGAAAACCTGAACTCACTCAGCTCTAGCTGACTTTGTGTGTATGTTAGTTTGACTTTCAGGTTAAGGATTGGAGGTTACCGCCTGGACGTGTTGGAGACTACTCGGAAGGTTGAAGGCATTTCTGGTCAAGGATTTCAAATAAAATGGATATTTTAATTACATTCGATTTTGGACACTTGCACCCGTGTTTGGGACTTTTAATACTTAAACTTTTTCCGCTGTTATTTACTCTGAACTGGTTTTAAATACAAAGAATTGTATGGTTTTAAATTTTTGTGAAATCGTGGATGTGATTACCAGCTGTAGGATTCCCGGGATTCGGAGTCTTAAATCTGTCATCAGGGCAGCTGGCCCAGTCACTATCTGCAAACCCACTAAGTTCTAGTTCAACACCTCTTTCATACCATAGCCCGAAATTGATAGTTCCTGCCACATACTTTAGGATTCTTCTAGCTGCACCATGGTGTATTTTGGAAGGATATTGCATAAACCTTGAGATACGGCATAGACCAGATCCGGTCTAGTGTGAGTTAGATAAATTAAGCCACCTACTAGGCTCCTGTACACAACCTCATTGCACTTATCAGCACCTTCTTCCAATTGTAACTTTTCACTAGTGTTCATATGAGTTTCTTCAAAGTTACATTTTGACAAACCAAACTTGGAAATCAAGCCTTTTGCATATTTTTCTTGACTAATAAACAAACCGTCCTTAGTTTGCTTTATTTCCAAACCAAGGAAGAACTTTAACAAGCTCATACCAGACATTTCAAAAGCCTGTTTCATCCCTTCTTTAAACTCTGCAATTAAGTTAGCTGAAGCACAAGTACATATAATGTCATCAACATAAAGACATGTACATAACCTCTTTGTTTGCAGCATTCTTAACATAGAGTGTTGGCTCATTCTCATTTCTTTTATAACCATTGCTAATGAAGTACTTGTCTATCTTTGAGTACCAAGCTCTAGGAGCCTGTTTTAGGCCATATAATGCCTTTCTGAGCTTGTACACATAGTCATGTTTCCCTTCTACTTCAAAACCACAAGGTTTCTCAACATAGATTTCTTCACTTAAATCTCCATTCAAGAAGGCCGATTTTACATCCAACTGGTGAACATTCCAACCTATTTGAGCAGCCACACTTAGCACAACTCTAATACTTTCAAACCTTGCTACAGGAGCAAAGGTTTCTTGGTAATCAATACCGGCCATTTGACTGTATCCCTTAGCTACAAGTCTAGCCTTACGCCTCAAAACTCTCCCATCAAAACCAACTTTAGTTTTAAACAACCACTTCAAACCCACTACTTTCCTACCACAGGGAACCTTAACAAGTTCCCAAGTATCATTCTTTTCTATGGCATCTATCTCTTCTTCATGGCAACCAACCATTCTTGTTTCTTGCAAGCATCTTCAAATGTGACAGGATCTGTGGCAGTAAGGGCAAATTGGCAGGCATAAAAATATTCACCAATATCTACTTCTTCAGTTTCATCATACACATCATTAAGACCTTTCAATCTTTGTCTTCTGGGCACAGGAGTGTAAGGTATAGTAGGATTGTTTTGTGAAGAGTCAGGTATGTTTGAGAGTGGTGTAGTTTGGTTCATGGTTTGATTTGTGGAAATGGTTAGGCTAGGTGTCGGTTGATTAGGGGCTGATTGAGAGATGGTTTGGTTAGGAGTTTGGTTTTGGATAGGACTTTGTGGATCATGAGTGGTATTATTATTAGGAATGAGGGGATCATGTTCTTGTATAGTAGGGAAAGGATCGGTGTAATAGGTTTGAGAGGTTTCAGTGGATGTATCGTGCCATGCCCATTTTTCTTTCTCCATAAAAGTAACATCCCTTCTAGTGATAAACTTTTTGGTAACTGGATTATACAGCCTATACCCCTTTCTTTGTGAAGAGTATCCTATGAAGATACATTTTTCAGATCGTTTATCCAGCTTCCTTCTGAATTGAGCAAGTATAAGCCCATAAGCAACACACCCAAACACCCTTAAGTGATTCACATAAGGTTTCTTAAGATGCAAGGCTTCATAGGGTGTTTTATTTCTATCAGTTTTTGTGGTTGCTATATTAATGAGATAGACAGATGTGGCAACAACTTCTGCCCAAAACGGATTAGGGAGATTCATTTGCTCCATCATACTTCTAGTCATACCCATGATGGTTCTGTTTTTTCTTTCAACTACACCATTGTGTTCAGGTGTATAGGGTATGGTTAACTCCCTTTTAATACCAAAAGATTCACAAAATATATTAAATTCGTTAGAGGTATACCCTCCCCCTCTATCCGATCTTAAAACCTTAATTGAATGTTCACTTTCTTTCTTTACAATGAGTTTAAAGCTTTTGAATTTGCTAAAAGCTTCAGACTTTTCTTTGATGAAATACACCCAAACCATCCTAGTGTAGTCATCAATGAAAAGTATATAATAATTACTACCACCCATACTGGTGGCCTGCATGGCACCACATATGTCAGAATGGACCAACTCAAGAGGCTTAGTTGCCCTCCATGACTTAAAAGGAAAACTTTCTTTGGCCTGCTTACCAACTACATGTGACATCTGCCCCGATCCGACCCGACCCAGGTACCCGTTTCTCTGACCCGATCTCTTTCTTTTATGATTTAATATTTATTTATACTTATATTTTACTTTTAATAATAATAATATACTTTTCCTTCCCGCCTCTTTCTCTCTCTTTCTTTCCGCCGTCCCGTCCCTCTCCTCTCTTTCCGCCTTCTTTTCCCTCTTGTCGCCGTCCCGCCCTTACGCCTTGTTTCCCTCTTTTCTTCTCTTTGCTTGTCCTTTGTTCCTTCCCGCCTAAGGTTGTCTGCGCAGCTCCACGCGCCAGACTCCCTTACAAGGAATCCTGCGTGAAGACCACCTGTTTCAGCGATACGCGAGACGAACTCTTCTCGCAGCGCGCTAAGAATTGTAATTCTTCTCGCAACGCGCTAAGAACGGTAGTTCTTCCCGCGACGCGCTAAGGATTTGTAGTTCTTCTCGCAGCACGCTAAGAATCGTAGTTCATCCCTCGACGCACGAAGAATTATAGTTCTTCCCGCGGCGCGCTAGGAATTCTAGTTCCTCCCGCGGCGCGCTAAGAAATGTGATTCTTCCCGCGACGCGCTTAGAAATGTAGTTCTTTCCGCGACGCGTTAAGGTTGTTTCTGTCTGCCTTCGCGCTCGCGCTCTCTTGACCTTCTGTGTCTGCCTTCGCGCCTTAGCCTTCTCGCGCTAAACCCTTTTAGTTTTCTTCTGTTGAATCTAGCCGTTTGCTTTTGTGTTGTCTTATCTTTTGAGCTGTTGACCTAATCTGCTTTATGTCTGAAAAGTTACTTTCGGCGCAGCATGCGCGCCAACCCCATTGGTTGGCAGATAAAGTGACTGACATAATCTTTTGAGATCTGCTTTTGCCATGCTTGACCAGTACCTTTATCTGACCCGCCCATGCTTTTTACTGTTCCCTGACAGCTTTTCCTTTGCCCCCTGCAGCTGCCATATCTTTCTATATCTTTTGCTTTTGTTTTCTTATGCTTTTGATATCTTTTGCTTGATCCTGTTAAAGATCTTTTCCCCTTTTTCTGGATTTATGTCTCCTAGGGTTTCTCTATAAATAATAATAATATTTTCATAACACTACACACACAAAACACTTAATCTCTCCTGTTCTCTTGCTCCTTGCTCTCTCTGCCGCCTCCCTCTCTGCCTCCGTCTTCCTCCCTGTTCTGCCCTGCTTTTCCGGTAATATATATATATTATATATAATAATTTACTTATGCTAACTTATAATCAAGACTTAAAAACAAATCATTAAAACAATAATCTTTAATTATAGGTTAACTTGTGCTTGTTTAAAGTTGGTTCTTGCTTTATCTTACACCGCATCGTTTATCAAGTGAGTAATCTCGTACCTAATCCCTTTTTATTTTTAATGTTTTGGGATGTTCATGTGTTCATACAAACTTAGAGTCTTAAACTTGTTTATGAACTTTAGTCGCGCAGTATCCCATGTGTTGAGGACGTTTACTTGGCTGTTTATTTGTATGTGTGTATCATTAACCGCTTTGTTCGGCCTATTCCGAAGTTTTCATGGATCCATTATATGAACACGGGAGACCTATCGTTTACGGTTTTCTTTGTTTACACTTGCACAGATGTTTTCTCGTTTTTGTGCTCAATTGGGAGCACGGATTGAACTATGAACTATGAGCTATGATCTATCTAGGCTTGATCACAATCTGATTGCACCCTTGTTAAACACCAGACATACACGTGTTGCGCGCAGATTTATTGCTATCTATGTATTGTATTAAACTTGATTTCTCACCAACACGCAAGTGTTTGACGTTTATTTTAACACATGTTCAGGTTTGCAGTAGCTGTTTTGGAGCTTGTGGACACATAGGACGTTTTTACTTTTGGACCTAGATTAAAATGTATCAAGACAAGTTATTGCTGTTCAAATATTTTGATTTATAATATATTGATTTATGTTGGTTTATTTATATCTTATGTATACGTTGCGCATGCGTGAATGAATATATTTATTAAATATTGACACCCAATAGTGTCACGAGTAATGAAACAATATGTGGCGCCCCGATGTATAATCCGCCTTTGGTCGGGGTGTTACAGATTGGTATCAGAGCTCGTTGACTTTAGGATAGGTGGTTAGACGTAACGGCCTAGAATACCTAAGAGTCCCTTCTCGCGCATGAGAGAAATCTGATGTTTGCGCGCTTATTGTTAATTACTCGTTATTTATGAATATGCTCGCGCTTGCGCAGTATATGATTTTATTTCACGATATTTCGATTTTTGTTGAATTTCGATTGATTTTTCTTACATATTCGTTTGTTGGGTTTGAAAATCCGAAAAGTCATGGTGATACATGAATAGTTGATTTTCAATTTCCATTTATGATTATGTTCTGAGGTTGGAGACTTGAAAAGTCATGGTGATACATGAATTGTCAACCTCCAATACTCATTTTCTTGTATGTTTTATATTGAAGATTGAAAAGTCATGGTGATACATGAATCGTCAATCTCCAATACTCGTTTGCTCGTATATTTTAAATTGGGAATTCGGAAAGTCATGGTGATACATGAATTGTCGATTCTTGATTCGAATTTGTTACCCTTATTAAGTCTGCATTTAGGGTCATTTATTTTACTTTAACTTTTGATAGTATCTAACTCCGTGAAACCAAGCTTTTCGAGGTTATACTTTGTGCTAAAACCAAGATATTAACTAAAATTAAAACTTTTATAGAATGCCTCCGCTATCTCGCCGATTTCAGAGAAGAGAAGCCTCGCGCATGCGTAGACAGCAACGTTCCCAGGAAATGGCCGCCGCAATAGCCCAAGCTTTGAGCCAAAATAATACCTCCAGTTATAACATTAAATCCTTCAACGCGGGTAACCCTCCGAAGTTCACAGGTCTTGAAGGAGCCACCGTGATGCTCCAATGGCTCGAAAAGATTGAAAACACTTTCCTCCATACCCAATGCCCCTCAGACAGACGAACCCTGTATGCTTCCAGTGTCCTGGAATCCAGAGCGCTTACATGGTGGAATGGAGTAGCTCATGCGCGTGGCGCAGAGGCTGCTTCTAGCATGACATGGGAGGAATTCAAGGAAATTCTTACGCGAGAATTCTGCCCTCCCAACGAAGTTAAGCGCCTGGAGGAGGAATTTTGGAATCTTAAGCAGTACAGCGGTGAAGCGCGCGAGTACGCGACGCGCTTCCATGAACTAAGCCTGCTTGTCCCTCACCTTGTTACCCCTTCCCGCCGAGCCATAGAGAAATTCCTTGGGGGTCTCCCCATGGAAATTCAAGATTCTGTATGGGCTAGAAACCCAGTTACCCTCTCTGACGCCATCGAGTTGGCCGCTGTGCTCAGCGACAACCATGTCAGAGCAGGAACCCTGTTCCTGCGGGGATCTGAGAAGACCAAACCCACCAAGACTGTCCCTGAACCAACAGAAACCAAACCTGAACCCTCAAACCGTAACAACCTCAAGCGCAGGCGCAAGGCCTATGCGCTTACCAACCCGCCCATTACCCAGCAACCCATTTATCAACCTCCAGTTTACGCGCCTAACCCTCTGTCAGCCTACCCAACACCTCCTGTAGTCCACAACTATGCCTTAACCAATCCCGCACTCCCTGCCCCGCCACCTAAGAAACCTTACACAGGAAATCAACCCTTTTGCCCAACCTGTAGACTTCACCACCCAACCCAAACCCCGTGTCGACAATGTAACCGATGTGGCCGCGTTGGTCACTCTGCCGAATACTGTAGAGTCCCTCTCGCCAACCCAATTGCGCCAACACCACCAGTCTACCCGCAGAACCCTCAACCAACCTACCAAAACCCACGACCCAGGTCGTGCTATAACTGCGGTGATCCCAGTCATTTCCGGAACGCGTGCCCGAGACTACAAGTTCAGATTACGCAAGCGAATCCGGTGAACCAGATTTCGAACCAAGTGACACGCGGACGAGCTTTTAACATAACCGCGCACCAAGCGCAAGCGAATAATGACGTAGTTAATGGTACATTTTTACTTAACGGATTTTCTGCTTCTGTACTTTTTGATACTGGCGCCGATCGAAGTTTTATCTCTCACGCCTTTGAGCAGAAGCTTGCGCGACCGCGCGATAACTTAAAAGAAGATTTTTCAGTTGAATTGGCTAATGGTGAAACTGTTTTAATTAACTCGGTGATTAAAGATTGCACGCTTAACCTTAACGAAAACGATTTTCTGATCGATCTCATCCCCATGCCTCTTGGGAGCTTTGATGTTATTATTGGTATGGACTGGCTCTCGAATAATCGCGCCGAAGTTATTTGCGCCAAGAAGTTGATTCGCATTCCTCGAGAAAACGGTGATCTTCGCATCTACGGCGAAAAACCCTCCAGTGGTCTTAAGCTTATGTCTTGCGCCGAAGCCCAAAAGCTTATGCGGAAGAAGTGTATTGCATTCTTAGCCCATGTGGTCAAACCTGCTGAAGAGAAGAAGCTTCGTGATATCCCTGTTGTGCGTGATTTCCCTGAAGTTTTTCCTGATGATCTTCCTGGTATCCCTCCCGCTCGTGAAGTTGAGTTCCGTATTGATCTTGTCCCTGGTGCTTCCCCCGTAGCTAAATCTCCTTACCGTCTTGCACCCGCTGAGATGCAAGAATTGGCCAGCCAACTTCAAGAGTTGACTGCTAAAGGATTCATTCGCCCTAGCTCTTCGCCCTGGGGTGCTCCGGTGTTGTTCGTTAAAAAGAAAGATGGTTCGTTTCGCATGTGTATCGATTACCGCGAGTTGAACAAACTCACCATTAAGAACCGGTATCCCTTACCGCGTATTGACGACCTCTTCGATCAACTCCAAGGTGCCTCTTGTTTTTCCAAGATCGATCTCCGCTCTGGCTATCACCAGTTGCGCATCCGCGATGAAGATGTTCCGAAGACTGCTTTTCGAACTCGTTATGGCCATTTTGAATTCTTGGTCATGTCCTTCGGTTTAACCAACGCACCCGCCGTTTTCATGGATCTAATGAATCGGGTGTGTAGGCCTTTCTTGGATAAATTCGTGATTGTGTTTATCGATGATGTTCTGGTGTATTCTAAGACCAAGGCCGAGCACGAGCAACATCTTCGGTTGGTGTTGCAAAAGCTTAGAGCTGAGCAACTCTATGCTAAGCTTTCCAAGTGTGAATTTTGGTCGGATGAAGTACAGTTTCTTGGCCATGTTGTTAACAAGATGGGTATTCATGTCGACCCATCCAAAATTGAAGCAATCAAGAACTGGATTACGCCATCCTCTCCTTCCGAGATCCGTTCCTTTCTGGGCTTAGCTGGTTATTACCGGCGCTTCATTTCGAACTTCTCGAAGATCGCTTTGCCTTTAACAGCTCTAACGCACAAAGGTAAACCGTATATTTGGGGCTCGAAGCAAGAAGAAGCCTTTCTATCGCTCAAGCAATTGTTGTGTGAAGCTCCTGTTCTTGCGCTACCTGAGGGTAATGATGATTTTGTCGTGTATTGCGATGCCTCCAACCAAGGTCTCGGTTGTGTTCTTATGCAACGAGGCAAGGTTATCGCTTACGCATCAAGGCAACTTAAGGTTCATGAAAAGAATTATACGACTCACGACCTCGAACTTGGTGCAGTTGTTTTTGCCTTGAAGATCTGGAGACACTACCTTTATGGTACTAAGTGTATCCTCTACACTGACCATAAAAGCCTTCAGCATATCTTTGATCAAAAGGAACTTAACATGAGACAACGCCGATGGAACGAACTCATCAGCGATTACGATTGTGAGATCCGGTATCATCCTGGTAAGGCTAATGTGGTAGCCGATGCGCTCAGCCGAAAACCCTGCCAGCTTAACTGTATTTTGCCGCGCACGCATCTTCACTTTGCGCCGATTCAAAGCAACCTTGAATCGCGTATTCGTGACGCGCAGCGCGCATCCATCAGTAATGGTAACCTTCGCGCCGAGTTAGCGTGTGGCGCGGAAGCACACTTTGTCCCTAATCTGAGTGGAATTCTCTGCTATCTTAATCGCATCTGGATTCCCTTTGATGAGAATCTTCGCGTTGATATCCTGAGTGAGGCGCATAAATCTCGGTATTCTATTCATCCTGGCGCTGATAAGATGTACAAGGATTTGCGCATTACTTATTGGTGGCTCGGTATGAAAAAGGATATTGCTGTGTTCGTAGCTAAATGTCTGACTTGTTCTAAAGTGAAAGCTGAACACCAACGCCCATCTGGTTTGCTCGAACAACCTGAAATTCCTACGTGGAAATGGGAATGTGTAGCGATGGACTTTATTACCAAGTTACCTTTGACAGCAAGCAAACATGATAGCATTTGGGTAATAGTGGATCGTTTGACTAAGTCTGCTCACTTCCTGCCCATTCGTGAAAACTACCGTGTTGAGCAACTCGCGCAGCTTTATGTCAAGGAAATCGTCTGCCGCCATGGTACTCCTTTGAGCATCATATCCGATCGCGATGGCCGTTTTATATCTCGCTTTTGGAAATCTCTCCAATCTGCGCTAGGAACTCGCTTGGACATGAGTACGGCATATCATCCTCAGACTGACGGTCAGTCTGAGCGAACTATTCAAACTCTTGAGGATATGCTCCGATCTTGTGTTCTTGATTTTGGAGGTAATTGGGATTCACACCTGCCTTTGATTGAGTTCTCTTATAATAACAGCTATCATTCCAGTATCGGTATGGCCCCATTTGAAGCACTTTACGGTCGTAAGTGCCGCTCCCCGATCTGTTGGAGCGAAGTGGGTGAAACTCCAATCACAGGACCCGAACTTGTTCAAGAGACAACCGATAAAATCGCCAAGATCCGTGATCATCTGCTGACTGCCCGAAGCCGACAGAAGAGTTACGCAGATCGCAGGCGAAAGCCTCTCGAATTTCAAGTTGATGATCTTGTTCTCCTCAAAGTGTCGCCTTGGAAAGGTGTCGTCCGCTTTGGGAAGAAGGGTAAGCTTGCTCCTCGTTATGTTGGTCCATTCAAGATTCTCGCGCGTGTGGGAAAAGTTGCCTACAGACTTGACCTGCCACCCGCGCTCAGTAATGTGCATCCAACGTTCCATGTATCCAATCTCAAGAAGTGTTTAGCTGACGAGAACCTTCACATTCCACTTGATGAAGTTCAAGTTGATGAAACTATGCATTTTGTTGAGAAGCCTGTTGAGATTATGGATCGCGAGGTTAAGCAAACCAAGCGCAGTCGTATCCCTATCGTGAAAGTTCGCTGGGAGTCCAAGCGCGGAGCCGAGTTTACATGGGAAAGGGAAGATCAAATGAAGATCAAGTACCCGCACCTGTTCTCTGCGCAACCTACTTCGAGATAAATTTCGGGACGAAATTTCTTAAAGTAGGGGAGACTGTGACATCTGCCCCGATCCGACCCGACCCAGGTACCCGTTTCTCTGACCCGATCTCTTTCTTTTATGATTTAATATTTATTTATACTTATATTTTACTTTTAATAATAATAATATACTTTTCCTTCCCGCCTCTTTCTCTCTCTTTCTTTCCGCCGTCCCGTCCCTCTCCTCTCTTTCCGCCTTCTTTTCCCTCTTGTCGCCGTCCCGCCCTTACGCCTTGTTTCCCTCTTTTCTTCTCTTTGCTTGTCCTTTGTTCCTTCCCGCCTAAGGTTGTCTGCGCAGCTCCACGCGCCAGACTCCCTTACAAGGAATCCTGCGTGAAGACCACCTGTTTCAGCGATACGCGAGACGAACTCTTCTCGCAGCGCGCTAAGAATTGTAATTCTTCTCGCAGCGCGCTAAGAACGGTAGTTCTTCCCGCGACGCGCTAAGGATTTGTAGTTCTTCTCGCAGCACGCTAAGAATCGTAGTTCATCCCTCGACGCGCGAAGAATTATAGTTCTTCCCGCGGCGCGCTAGGAATTCTAGTTCCTCCCGCGGCGCGCTAAGAAATGTGATTCTTCCCGCGACGCGCTTAGAAATGTAGTTCT
The DNA here is from genome assembly GCF_021521415.1 of Bidens hawaiensis. Classification (NCBI taxonomy): domain Eukaryota; kingdom Viridiplantae; phylum Streptophyta; class Magnoliopsida; order Asterales; family Asteraceae; genus Bidens; species Bidens hawaiensis. Next base: position 3,138,540 of record NW_027491069.1, on the reverse strand, counting down.
TTCCGCGACGCGTTAAGGTTGTTTCTGTCTGCCTTCGCGCTCGCGCTCTCTTGACCTTCTGTGTCTGCCTTCGCGCCTTAGCCTTCTCGCGCTAAACCCTTTTAGTTTTCTTCTGTTGAATCTAGCCGTTTGCTTTTGTGTTGTCTTATCTTTTGAGCTGTTGACCTAATCTGCTTTATGTCTGAAAAGTTACTTTCGGCGCAGCATGCGCGCCAACCCCATTGGTTGGCAGATAAAGTGACTGACATAATCTTTTGAGATCTGCTTTTGCCATGCTTGACCAGTACCTTTATCTGACCCGCCCATGCTTTTTACTGTTCCCTGACAGCTTTTCCTTTGCCCCCTGCAGCTGCCATATCTTTCTATATCTTTTGCTTTTGTTTTCTTATGCTTTTGATATCTTTTGCTTGATCCTGTTAAAGATCTTTTCCCCTTTTTCTGGATTTATGTCTCCTAGGGTTTCTCTATAAATAATAATAATATTTTCATAACACTACACACACAAAACACTTAATCTCTCCTGTTCTCTTGCTCCTTGCTCTCTCTGCCGCCTCCCTCTCTGCCTCCGTCTTCCTCCCTGTTCTGCCCTGCTTTTCCGGTAATATATATATATTATATATAATAATTTACTTATGCTAACTTATAATCAAGACTTAAAAACAAATCATTAAAACAATAATCTTTAATTATAGGTTAACTTGTGCTTGTTTAAAGTTGGTTCTTGCTTTATCTTACACCGCATCGTTTATCAAGTGAGTAATCTCGTACCTAATCCCTTTTTATTTTTAATGTTTTGGGATGTTCATGTGTTCATACAAACTTAGAGTCTTAAACTTGTTTATGAACTTTAGTCGCGCAGTATCCCATGTGTTGAGGACGTTTACTTGGCTGTTTATTTGTATGTGTGTATCATTAACCGCTTTGTTCGGCCTATTCCGAAGTTTTCATGGATCCATTAGATGAACACGGGAGACCTATCGTTTACGGTTTTCTTTGTTTACACTTGCACAGATGTTTTCTCGTTTTTGTGCTCAATTGGGAGCACGGATTGAACTATGAACTATGAGCTATGATCTATCTAGGCTTGATCACAATCTGATTGCACCCTTGTTAAACACCAGACATACACGTGTTGCGCGCAGATTTATTGCTATCTATGTATTGTATTAAACTTGATTTCTCACCAACACGCAAGTGTTTGACGTTTATTTTAACACATGTTCAGGTTTGCAGTAGCTGTTTTGGAGCTTGTGGACACATAGGACGTTTTTACTTTTGGACCTAGATTAAAATGTATCAAGACAAGTTATTGCTGTTCAAATATTTTGATTTATAATATATTGATTTATGTTGGTTTATTTATATCTTATGTATACGTTGCGCATGCGTGAATGAATATATTTATTAAATATTGACACCCAATAGTGTCACGAGTAATGAAACAATATGTGGCGCCCCGATGTATAATCCGCCTTTGGTCGGGGTGTTACACTACACAACCTTCACATTTGTCAGCATGTTGTATAGTTGGTAATCCCATGACCATGTGCTTATCATGCAATAATTTAAGACTCTGGAAATGATAATGACCGTACCTTTTGTGTCACAACATAGATCGATCATCTACGGGTGATTTTTCAACTTCACTGGTCATCTTTTCTTTCTCATCAGCATCATTTAATAGGAACATGTTGTTGTTCTAAAGTGGAACATGCATAAGGATCAACCCAGAAGACTTGCTCTTTATAGTACATTTACCATCATCAAAGAGCAAGGAATAGCCTTTCCTCGTCAATTGGCCTACACTTAACAAGTTGTAGCCTAATTGAGGAGCAAAATACACATCATCAAGTAATCTGGATGATCCATTTGGAGTAGTGATCTTCACAGTTCCTTTGCCTTCTACAACCAATGTTTTCTTATCTCCGAGTCTAATTGAGATGTTAAATTTGTCATCCATAGTTGTAAAACTTTCCTTACATCCAGTCATGTGATTAGATGCTCTAGAATCAAGGAACCATAAATGAGAAGGAGTGATATTACCAGCACTATCAGCCATTAGTGACACCTGATCTTCAATCAACGCCATAAATAGCCTTTGTTCCCCTTCTTCATGAGAATCATCAGAGTCGGCAGCCATATTAGCAGTTGGTTGTTCATCTAAAAACCAACACTCTTTTATCACATGACCCAATTTGTTACAATTGGTGCATCGTGGGATCTTGTTTCTGTCACCTTGATTTCTCCCCCTTACTCTACCTCTATAAGAAGATCTACCTCTTCCACTAAAGGTTGAGGAATTTCTGAATGACCTATTCCCATCTTGCATAGCCTGAAGGGCTTGCTCATCTCCCGCATTTTGTGACTTCTCAGTAGTGGTTCTAGAATTCATCCTCTCTTCTTGTGATTGCAAACACCCCATTAATTTAACTAGAGTGAGTTTGGAGAGATCACAACCAACCTCTATGGAGGGTACTACATAATCAAACTTAGGAGTTAAACTATGTAGTACCTTCTCCACAACAGTTTGGTCAGATATTTCTTCACCATAGGCCTGTTTTTGACTTACAAGGGCCATAATCCGTCCAAAGTAATCACCAATAGCCTTGCATTCTTTCATAGCAAGGTTTTCAAATTTTCTTCTAAGACCCTGGAGTTTGATAGCTTTCACTTGAGTATCTCCTTGAAATTCCATTTTGAGTATTTCCCATGTTTCTTTTGCACTGGAGGTAGCAGCTATGCATGAAAAAAGTTGATCATGAACAGCCTATTGAATGATGGCCATCGCATGAGCATCTTTCTTCTGGGAATTCTTCAGTTTTCCTGCATCTTTTTCTGCTTCATCGACACCTTCAGTGACCGGATCCCATAAGTCTCGTGATCTGAGAATGGTCTTCATGCGAACACTCCAATACTCATAGCCTTCCCCTTTAAACACGGGGATAGGAGTTGGATTTGTGGGAAGCGTAATAGTTTGTTCAGCCATATGAATTGGAGGCTGAGGAACTAGGGTTTCTTTTTGAAGAGGGAATTAGGGTTAGAGGATTGAGCCGGATCAGATTGTTACTGGCTCTGATACCACTTTGATGGTTTTAACAAAGTGATAATAACAAGAAATCAAAAGAAATTGCTCTGAGATTATTGTTGAATGATAAAGTGATAAAGTGATGATTACAAGAGAATCATAAGGCTTATTAAATAGACCTAATTCCTAACGTACATATACAGAAAAATAGGATAACAAAACAAACTTAGTTAGCCGTTTGATGAGCAACAACTTATTGGGATAAAGTAGATAATGCATGTGCTGAAATAAGCTTGAATTATTATATTTTATCAATCTATTGTGGTAAATGTTGTAAAATGTTTAAAAAAAGGTTACTATTTATCACATTTAATTTGTTTTTAACTAGCCGTTGGAAAAATGAGGATAATATCCGTTGGATAACGACTCGTTAGCGAGACTCACCTAACACCTCCCTTTCCTGAGCCAAACCCGAGGCCCTGTGATGGTGTTCTAGGACGGCTTTTTGGCTACCCCACGCTCTCTACGACGAAGCCGATACCACACCTCGCACCCTTATTGTATATAAATACAATTTTCTGTCTTTATATGTTAGGCTTAGACGTTCATTTTTTTGTTGAAACAACATATTCGTACGTGTGTTACTTGTTTCTTTAGTTTCACCACTTCCTTTTATTCACCACATAGCTTACTATTTACATCTATATCTATCTACAGTTTACATCTCAAAATGAGTTTAAGAAAATAATATACCACTTGTTAGTTAATTTTATCGTAATAAAACCATACCTAATTCGATTTGATAATTTTCTTGTACCTTCTATTGGTTAAAACCTTGCACCCACTCATGATACATTTGTAGGACAACCGTGCATAAAAGTAAAAAATAAAATAAAACAACTTTATATTAATTATAATCCGAATTACATCTATGATAATAAAATAAACATTAATGAAAACAAATACAATGATGATTTATGTTAAACATAGGTCCTATAAAATAGATTTCGGGCTACCTAGGTGAACTTGTCTGTCACTCGAGGTAGAAAAGCTGCCGGGAACCGCTAAGAACCCAACTATAGCTGATACAAGAACGAGCAAGGTTGAGAATGCTGGAACTTTGTCTACATTTGTGTGTGTTTGCATGAAGGATTTATTCGGTCTGGTACATGGGCATATATGCAACGAGACTTGTCCATCTTAGAGATCTGAACAACACTTAACTCTGGGAGTTAACTCGTGAGTTAAGTATGAAGTCAATGCAATATTGACCTGACTTGAATACTCAAAGTAACTCATCTAACTAATGGAATTTTGATGCACACCCACGAATCATGACTCAAAAATATCAAAAGCGGCTCGCAACGATGCTCACACGCAGTATGTGCCTTTAAAAAACCACATAACGCACATCGCTCTTCGTCCATGTCTTGTCCCGGATGCGAGCGCTGTGACACACTGGCAACTGCCATCGGTTGTGTCTTGTTATACAAGAGCATATTTTTGTACAAGCTCCCACTTGTAAATCCATTCAAGATTTATTGGAGTATCTCATGAACCACCACAGGTGATACGTTCCAACCAAAAATCAAATCGAAAACGAGTTGAGAAACAGATAGTTGGAGTGCCCATGGGTTGACATGGATTTTTCACCCAACTAAACATTTTAAAATAAATAATAATAAAATATTGGAAATTTTTCCCGAATTTAGCGACCACCATGAATTCGGTTTTTATAAAAAGAATGTAACTGACCTGTCATGTTGACCACTTAAAGTTCCGGTCGTATGACATTTGTTCTGCTTTGGCCTATAGGATCGAATACTGCGGTCAGGTTATCCTCCAGGTAAGGAATAGCGTCTTACATTGGGTTCTCGGAACCGTTTTGCCAAGGCCGGACTCATGGTTCTCTCCCCCTTACGGTTAATACAAGAACATGTCATACTCCCATGCTTTAAAGTGCGGGATTAAAGTAAAAACAATGGAATTCTTAAGGAATTTCCCAAAATAAAATCAATCTAATAAATTTATTAAATAAAGGAAATTAAAAATATTTTAACAATGAGGCATAGCCTCTGAATTTGTGTGTGCACAACATTAAAATAATAAAATAAAAAAAATAATCTAAGCTGTAAACACATAATAATAAGCACATTAGACAATCAAGTAGGCACGTATAGGGTCCTAAGCATATTACTAGGACTTTGCTAACCACCTATCTTATAACCTTCAGCTCTGATACCTGTCTGTCACACCCCAACCTAAGGTGGAAATGTCGAGGTATGAACCGTGGTTCACAGCACACAAGGTACTATCATACAAAGTAAAATATGGCAATATCTATTTAATTTATTTATTTCAAAATTTAAATAAAGTGCACAAGTTTCCGTACACAACAAATATAATCACAAAACAAATAAATAATTCATAACAAATTAATAGTGCAAATATTTCTTGATTTTATTTTCTAAGGTCTTTCTATGTCCTTCATCTTAGCTTCAAATCAATTGGTAACCTGCATATGCGTTGAAAATAAACAGAGATTTATCAACAACACATGTTGAGTGAGATGATCACTAGTTTCAACACTAATAATAATATATATAATAAATAATAAATGATAAATACACAAACAAAATAATGTGAGTAATATCAGTCAAACCGTGAGCAAATAATGTGTCAGTTGACCATTGCCTTGCGAACTGGGCATTAGTTACTATGACTAGCATATAAATGTGATTGTCGGTTCGCCATGCGAACTTGCTTTGGCTACTAAGACGGCGTATAATCATACTTTAATGTGATTATAATGGACCTATCCAAATGTGATAAAGTAAATAGTCAAACAAGTAGCAATTAGCATTTAATTGAAACACGCAATATTCACGTTTGTGAGTTTGTGTATATATATCATATAAAAATATAATTTAGAGACGCATATGTCCCCCAAACGTTCGAAAATAGTAAAATAAAAGGGGAATGATATCTCACCTTATTGCTTAGGCGAGCGTGCGAGAAATAAGAATAAAAACATGATTAAACGAACAAACCGTCCTTTAACGTACTGACTGAGATAAACCGAACAGACCTAAAACTTAGAGATAATAAACTATGATTTTTTTTCATAGCCACTGGAAAAGATCCACATGGATGCCTAGACCTCCGGTTATGATATATTTAACGTTTAAGCGAACTAGTACTGACCAGAATCTGAATAGCGATTCGGAAATCAAGTTTTTGTCAGTAGCCTTAAAATCTCAAAATAATAATAATAATAATAATAATAATAATAATAATAATAATAATAATAATAATAATAATCTTCTGGACTGAAAGTCGGTTCCGACCAGAAGTGATAGAAAGCTATTGGTGACCAATATACCCTTAAACGGGTTTGAGTTAAATTGACCCGTCAATACCCCTCAATCTTAGAAATTGATTGAGGGTTATCGACAAGTGAGTTATAATGAACAATTCATCAGTTGACAACTTATCCTGATAATGCTTGAGTTGTTGAGAAATCGAAGTCAAAGGTCAGAACAACGTCAAAGTCAAACAGTAGCTTGAAGTCTTCGAGTAAATAAGCAAAAACGAGAGAGAAATTGCCGAATTAAGGGATGTGACAGCTGGGAATGTGATGTTTCAGTAACCTCTAGGGTTTGGAGTTATGATACGTATATATAATCAGTATATCTATTTATAGGACAAGAAACTGACTCGTTTTAGTAAACGAATAACATATTAATGACGAAATCGAGCCTTGTAACCTTTGATATATCAATCAAAATATAGAGAATGAACCTAGACATTATTCGCTAATAGATTAAATAACTTTTTGCTCAATTTCGTGAAATATGGTCGTTTAGGGAAAGATTTAGCATTAAACGAAAATCGAACCCAAATTTTGCTGGTCTGGGCGCGCTTCGCGCTGCGCGAAGAACCAAGGGCTCCGCCTTTGTGCCGCATGAAGGGGGGGGGGGGGGTTTACCATATTTTCCTTTTTGGCAATTTTGGTCCCTGAAGTTCCAAAAATGCATTTGAAACGATTTTAAAAGTTTCTAAGGGCTATTTGGCATAATTGAATGTTATGAAATTGTAAAATAAGTTAAATACCAATAAATACAAGTTTTAAATAGTTTGAAAGATCCAAATTACATTTTTGAATCGGTTTAAACTTAAATGAATACAAATACGAAAAATCCGAGATGTTACAGATTATCTCTTCTAGACCATGCACGACTTCCTCTTTCCTTTTGGATGCATGCTTTCGAGACCGCGGTTTATCTAATAAATTGGTTACCCACTCCCATCCTTGATTTCAAAACCCCTTACACTCTTCTCTTCCAAAAACAACCAACCTACACTAAAGTCAACCCTTTGGATGCCTATGCTACCCGTGGCTTCGCCCGTATGCAAAGTCCAAGCTTCACCCACGCTCTGAGCAATGCATTTTCTTGGGTTATTCCCATTCTAAATCCGCCTATAAATGCTATGCTCCTACTACCTGTCGCCTTTATAACTCTCGCCATGTTGAGTTTGTAGAAAATGGCTTTCCTTTTCGTACTAAAACAAACCTCTTCTGCTCCTATTCCTACGGTGGATTCCTCTACGTCATACCTCCTGTTACACCTGCTCCAAACACACAAAATCATACACCTTACCAATCAACCTAGCAGCCCACTTCACCCGGCAGCCCACTTCACTCAGCAGCCCAGCACTCCACTCCACTCCACTCAGCAACCCACTTCACTCACCTTCTGGGCATGACCCTAAGCCAAACAAATCAACCCATCTCCACTCCTTCAATCCTCCTCAAGTCCATCTCTTTCTACACCTCTCTCAGCATCTCACATCCCACCCTCACCCGCCTACTGCCCCATCCTCACCACCTTCGTCCGCTTCTTGTGCATCATCCACCTCCACCTCCTCCTCACCAAATGTATCCCATATCTTACCAACTCAATCTCGTTGCCAGAGTAAACCGAACCCAAAATACTTTAACTCCAACCTTGCCAACACCACTACACTTCACCCAATTCTACCATTCGTCGAACCCACCACTCACAATCAAGCCTTAAAAGATCCCGAGCGGCGTAAAGTTATGGATCGTGAATTTAACGCACTCGTCAAAAACGTCACGTGGGAACTAGTTCCTCCCATGCATCACAAAAATATTAGATGCAAGTGGGCCTTTTGTATCAAACTTCGTCCGGATGGTTCCATAGACAAATACAAAGCACGTCTTGTTGCAAAAGGTTTTCTCCAAGAGCATGGCAAAGACTACTTTGAAACTTTTAGTCCGGTTTCAAAACCTGTTACTTTTCATACGGTCCTTAGCACTGCCTTATCTCAACATTGGTCCCTTCACCAACTAGACGTAAACAATGCCTTTTTTACATGGTACTCTAGATGAGGATGTCTACATGTCCCAACCACCCGGATACGTTCTTCCGGACTTTTCTAGCCACATTTGTCGTCTTCATAAGTCTCTTTACGGACTCAAAAGAGCACCTCATGCTTGGTATTTAGAACTCACTAAGTTCCTTTTACACCTTGGTTTCAAAAAATCTCTTGCCGATCCTTCGTTCATATATAATCACCGGAGCACCGTATGTTATTTTATAGTATATGTCGATGACATTGTTATCACCGACAATACTGATTTCTTTGTTGAGCAGATCATTTGTTCCTTATACGACAGGTTCTACATTAAGGATTTTGGCATGCTACATCATTTTCTTGGGATTGAGGGTATCTCTACTGTTAATGGCCTCTACCTATCTCAACATGCTCACATTCAAAGTCTGTTTACAAAGTTCCACATGGATGGTGCTAAGTCTGTTGCTACACCTCTCAGGTCCACTAAAACACTTGCCCTTTTGATGGTCGTCCAAAATTGATCCTACACCATACCGAAAACTTGTTAGTTCCCTCCAATACCTCACCTTTACACGACCCGATCTGTCATTTTCCGTAAATCGACTTTCTCAATGCATGCATGCTCCGACTGAATGGCATTGGCAAGCCCTAAAACGGGTCCTTCAACATTTCAAGGGTACTATCCACCATGGTCTATTCCTCAATCGTGATTATCGGCTTGATCTTCAAGCATTCACCGACTCGGATTGGGGTGGTACTTTGGATGGGGGCCGCTCCACCACGGCGTACATCCTCTATCTCGGTTCCAATATCATCTTGTGGCGTTCCTCACGTCAAAAATCTGTCTCTCGTTCTTCCACCGAAGCCGAGTACAAAGCTTTAGCAAATGGTGTCACCGAACTAGCATGGGTTCAAAACCTACTGTTGGAACTTGGTTTCTCAAAGACAACCTCACCTACACTCTTTTGTGATAATGTGGGGGGGGGGGACTTATTTATGTGTGAATCCTGTCTACCACACACGCATGAAGCATGTGGCATTAGACGATCATTAATTTTGTTCTAGAAAAAATTGCAAATGGCTCACTACATGTTCAACACATCCATTCTGAATACCAAGGCTGACGTGCTCACGAAACCGCTTATGTGTGAATCCTGTCTACCACACACGCATGAAGCATGTGGCATTAGACGATCATTAATTTTGTTCTAGAAAAAATTGCAAATGGCTCACTACGTGTTCAACACATCCATTCTGAATACCAAGGCTGACGTGCTCACGAAACCACTAGGCCGAGGACCATTTCTTCGTCTACGGTCCAAGATTGGAGGATCCAATGGCTCCTCCATCTTGCGGGGGTCATAATAATGAGAATAACATTGCAAAATAATTTCCAGATTTTCAGCATCATTCCTTATAATCTTTATATATTTTTAGATAGGATTAATGTTATATTTGATTAGCTTATTCTTTGCCTATAGATCCTCATTCCCATTGAATGAGTTGTTGTAGCCTTGGCTTATTTAAGCGATTGTATTTTTAGTGTAAATCAAGACTTTCATTCATACAAATCTTATACTGGCCTCATACAAATCTTATACTTGCCACCGACCCACCCGATAGATAGTATATAATATTTTGTTTTACTTTTACTTAATTAAGGATGCTTGTCTCTAACTGTAACAGAAGACAAGATAATAAAATAAAGTGAATGGAGTAACATGGTACCCGTGGTCCGTTTTTGGATTCACACGTATTTTTAGTGAACATCATTTTCAATTAGTTTCAAGAGGTTTAAACTTCCGAATATCTATGCTATTGATGTGTTATAATTATTCTTGACTGATAAAATAGTTTGTATAGAATAATTAGGTATGGCGATAGGACGTGTATTTGGTCCCCAACCTCATCATGTCGGGATAAAACGAATACGTAACATCAAAACTATAGCGAGATGGATATATGATGATAGCAATGGTTTGCAGCCCGTTTCAGATTCAAGAAGAGCATATAACATAGCTCGCCTGAAACCTAATGCTTACATGTAATCATATCCGCATACATAAATACACATGCGCCTAGCTATATACACATATACACACAAGTATACGTACCAAGCATGTATTATACCATGCCATACTTTAAGAAAAAAATTCAACTCAATAGTTGACTTTTTATTTAGGAGTGACGCAAAATGAATTGAGCAAACATTAAAAAGATTCATTCTTTATCTTCTTGGTCTAGTTATATATATTCCTTCGTTTGGAATCCATACTATATAAATTAACATATATTGGCATTCTTGATCAACTAAAACTCACCCATGATTAAACCTATGAAAAACATAGAGATAAAACAAACTCGACAAGAGTAGTATATCGCACTTGAATAATCTATCAAACATGATTAAGATGCTTCCATACTTTTTTTAACAACATTTGGAATTACCCCCAATACCCCGAGTGAGCATTCCTAAGACGGGATGACAACCGTCCATACTGCTTTTGACACTATACACCTGATTCACCAGGATCACCATCAAGAAGAAAGCACACCACTGTACAGGGAAAACCCCCTTGAGTTAGGTTTTGAACCTAAGAGGCTAAGATCATAAGATCCTATCCTTAGCCATTACCCCCATGATACTGAAGCAGAAGACCAACGGCAAGAAGCTCTCATACTAAAAGACATTTAGTTTAGCGATATTCTAAGTGTTTCTTGGATGACCGTCAAAGTATCGAACAAGTGCTTTAAACGGTTTATTATGTGTTAAGTTAATTTAAAATTGTAACAGAAACATAAAACCGTATGTGATAATTGAGTATAAAAAATTTGGCATTTGAAAGAAAATATTGATAAAACTTAACAACCTTAAAAACATCAAGCTAGTGCTTTACACGCAACATCAAGTTTCTAGTCCGACATACTCCATCAAAGGAGCATTTATTCTATGCCAAAAGAACTACATGTCAAGCGTATGTATATACATAAACATGTATATACATATACACATACACATATATAAACAATTTTAATAAAAACTAAACATTTAGTAACAACCGTAACAATTGTAAATTGACAACTCATTTCAAATGCACAGACATGTACGTAATGCATCTTTAGGCATCTTTAGTTGCATTCACGTCTGTTTTCCAAACGTATGCGCATCTGAAATGAGTCACCAAGAATAACGTACTACGGTCCCTAATAAATATCTAGTTCTTATATAATACTGATCATATATGTATATATAGAAACGCTTCACCTTAATATGGACCTATCCTTTCAGTTCTTCACTATAACCTGCAAATAACAAGATTAGACCAAAGAACAAATTAGTCATGAACAACCAAATAAAAAAATTCGCTTCAAGTCTTAATAATATCTTAATCTAATATCAACTTTGCTTTGTTTATGGAATGTGAGTTTGTGCCCAAACACAAGGCCATTTGTGTCAGTCATAACCGTCTCAAAGATATCGAGTGGTTAAAGCACTACTACATAAAGCAGTATTAGTGACTGTTTAACCATGATTATGACGGTTATGATTAAGACAAATAGTCTAGTGAAATGTGTCTGTCTGAAGGCTGAAGATGGTATAATTATAAATTAACTAAATAAACGAAATAGTTAAGGCGCGTGTATGACAACCATTGGAAACAAAACTTACCTAATAACGTCGATATCATTTCGACATATAGGTTGTAGTGTGGTCCTAGTAATAGAGTGATCCTAAAATCAGGATAACAATAATTTAAGTTACTAAAAACCTTCAACTTTTTGTTATCATGTATTGTAACATATTGATCATACCCTGCCACCAGTTTCCTCGTGAAGCACGCCCATCATCTTCTCCATCTTTTGTGTACTGCTGCTGCTGAAATCGCATACAAATTTTTAGTGTTTGTGACCGATGAAAACTACAACTCTTCCGTGTGGAAATTACCAATTTGTCCATATTTGATACTTACTAGGGTTTTCTTTGTTGCAATGCAAGGGTATTTTAGACTTTTAACTTGTAAAAGGTATGACTTACTGTTGTGTGTGCAGGGGTGTTCTTGGTGGTAATACGAGGATTCGTGTAAACGTCTTGGCCACCATAGTATATTGATGAGCTCAGATGACACGGTTGTGATGTTTCCTGCTGATAAAACCGGCTCGTGTCCGTCTTAGGATTCCGACTCCTGTCTTCATTATCCACAGAATCTGGATGGACAAAAATACCAAATGGGAGATTAATTAGGAAGAGTTTTCCGAAAAGTAAAAGAAATTTGTCTTTAAAAAAAATATATAGTAAGACGGTTCAAATCTGATAGAGAAGCATCCATATTAATTTCTGAATGCATATAGATTACAAAATTTCAAATTCTGTATTTTAAGATAAATATGGTTATTCTGTAATACAACTTATTACCATTTGGGTTATTATGTAATACAACTTAATTTAATATAAGTGTTAGCGGTTAACCCAACTCAACTAGATTCGTCCACTACAATAAATTTACACATTTGGGTCTCTCCTGGAATGGCCTCTTATTTTTTAACAAATAATAAAAGAATTATAGTAATTCTGGTACAAGATCAAAAATGAAAATTGAAGTCTATGGTAGTCTTACGTATGGTCGAACATCGTTCGGTTGCGGATTCACAGCTCTTATCGGTCTCTACAGAGCGAATATAGTCCCTTGTATTTACCTGTACGTAAACAAACCAACATATATATACACAGTTTAAGGCATGACATAAATAAGTAAAAAATTATGAGAAGGAAATTGTAAATAAAGTTTTTTACAGTGATACGTATAAATATACTGATAACAATAATTTAGGTTTATTACACAATATTATAAGTCCACAAAATAATAATTTATATTAAGGTTATCAGTTTTAACTTTTAGTTATGCCAATAGGTTGATATTGGTAACAATCAAGTCAAAGTTCTTAGACATGTCAAAAGCCACAGCAATATTTATAGCCAAATATATGTTTCGTTGAATAAGACATTATACTGGTCCACTGATGGAATGACTTAAAAATCGGGATAAAGTTATAAATGAATTAAAAGGTTAATATATAAGTATTATACTATTATATAAACAAAATGTGAAAGTACTTTAGTTAATTTTTTTATATTTGTAATGTTAATTTATATTTTAAAAGTGAACACACATCCTTCTAAAATTCATTTAGAGTATTTGTTGTGGGCTAATGCCTCTAGCCACATTGACCGTTAACGCTCAGAACCACCGCGTCTCAAGATTTAAAAGGGGTGTCAACAAAGGGGGTGTCGGCCCACTAGCAGGTCTCACTTTGGTTGGGTGAGTCTTCTTCTCTTTACCAATCACATGCAAATACATGCACATTTATTTATTTTTTTCTTTTATTAAAATATTATTTATATCACAACGTGATAGTTAAATGGTGAGTTTGTTAAAAAAAATGAGAAAAAAGTTTAGTTTGTATACCTGTGGTTTGTTGCTTCCATCCATTTGTATACAAATTTGAAACCTTTAACACTTTGAGTACATATTAATTCCAATTGTATCCATTTGTATACAAATTTCAAACGGAGTTAACCAACCCGTTAAAACCTCCCCCACATAAAGGATATTTTCGTCTATTCCAATAAAACCGTTTATGCTTTAAACCGTTCATTTTTAAAAGAACCTAAACGAACATGAATATGTTTATTTTTTTTAAATGAACAAGAACATGCTCAATTTTATGTGTTCGTTTTCACTAAAAGTTAAATACACACCTACGAACATGCTCGTTTTCATTCGGTTCGTTTGCATGCCCCCATAAAATGTTGTAAGCCTGTAATAAGGCTAACTGAATAAAAATAGGAGTAGTTGACTTTCTATAATAGTTTGACAAATAGTCAAACTATGTTTACAAAATTTTAATGGAACATAATTTATTTGCATAAAAAGGAGGCGATTCTGATATAATTTAAAAACAATTTGAAAACACATAAATGTAGTATAATTAAGATTCACATGTTCATGATCTACATTTGACTTTTTGGTCAAACTATTGAATTATTGATCTAATTACCCATTCAAGCATCTACCAAAATGTTAATTTCAGATTTTTTACTTCAATATAAATGTGACCAATATATTGCATCATATTGCGATATATATTGCAGCAGATCATATATTGTAGGAATATATTGCAGATTTTCATGCATAATGTCAGTTTTTTTATTCACTAACCGTATACCATTTGGTACCTGCAATTACAATGAACTTTCACTAACAGTAGCATAAAGACATTATCATTTTCATACAACGTATCCTCTTTTCCTAATATCATTAAAAATAAAAATTAGGTCATAAGGTTTAAATGTTGTTGTTTGGGAATAATATTAAAAAAAACTAAACAATGTATTTTTTTAATTGGCTTAAAATTTTAAATTGGTCTGATATGAAATTTGGATTATTTTTTATTTGAATAGACGAAAATACCCATCATGTGGGGGAGGTTTTAACGGCATTGGTTAACTCCGTTTGGAACTTGTATACAAATGAATACAATTGGAATTAATACGTATTCAAAGAGTTAAAGGTTTTGAATTTATATATAAATGGATGAAAGCAGCAAACCATAGGTATATAAGTAGAATTTTTTTCAAAAAATGATGAGTTAGTTAAACCCCATTGTCTCTACTTGACAATAGCATTGCATGGAGTTAAGCACTTTATAGTTAAAGCACAATGGATAGTAAGGCCATCTCGAAGAATCATTCATTTTTTTGGGCTGAAGGCAGATCCCAAAAATTTTTGAATCTTAGGTAGAAGAGTTTTTCGTTAGGCTTAAAATATTAAATTTTTAGATAGACTTGTTTAATTATGATTTAGGTTCAAAAAATTTTGTTTATAAAGATAGACTTAAATGAGTTGAATAATTAGATTTAAACATTAGAAATAATTATTTTTATAGCCTTTTTTTTTACTTTTCGGGCCTAACGAGGTGTTAGACTGGTGTCGGTCGACCACCTACCCTCGTTAAAAGCCGGACTTATGAATATTCTTGTTCTTATTTTGTAAGACTTTGAACTTACACTAATTTAAATTTTGAAGAGGATATAACATCACGCACCGCTAGACCAAGAGACCGTCACCATTTGTAATATTAATAAACTATAAAATCTTAATAAACTAATTATAAAGAAATGAGATTTTGGAATGAGAAAAAATAAAAATAGTAATAATAAAAAATTGCTCCTGTTCACAACTCTATTAAGTAAGCACGGTTCAAATAGACGCAATCAAACCACTGTCTGGTTTGTCCGGTCCGGTTTTGAACACTCTGAGTCTGAAAACAAGAGAAATCAGCAACCCAGAGCTTAATTTTCCGGGTTTTGAATTAAATATTTCTTCACGTATAACACCGTCAAAACATTGAATCACCAAACTCAGAGCTTATATCTCGTTAATCTGTTTATTCTGATTCAGATGGTATCTATACGTTCTTATTTCTCAATCAAAACTCGCATGCATCGGCTATTTCTGCAACCGGCCGCTATTCAAATCAGAAAAACAAATACCGAAAACACATACCTTTGAAGGAGGAGGGAAAATGGAATTAAAAAGACCAGAAGAAGATGAAGCAGATGAATCCTTTGATCCAAATAGTTCATTTGTGAATGAAGATGAAGTCGAAGAACTTGGTTGCTTTTTGTGTTCCATGGCTATGAAATGGCACAGAAAGAAAGAAAGAAGATGGGGAACACGTGAAAGGAGGGCGGGGAACTGCAACCGTTGGCCTATGCTCATTATTTATAAGCCTAGTCTTGTACATGTTTTCAACTTAAACGTACAACTTGTAATTTAATGATCGTGATCGTACCCGATTATAAAATCGTGTCTCATACCTCCAGGCTTCGACCAATATTTGTCGCATACGTGACTACTATTTTTTTTCTTTTTCTGAATAGTAAATTTTTTCATCTAAAATTCAACTAACCTTGCATTTGTAAGGATTTAAACCCATCATCTCATTTTTAAAGGTGCTAATATCATACAACTACGCGACTGCTAAATTAACTGCCAGATATTATGTATACCCCGTTATTTATTAAAAGTTACATGCTGGGATTCCTATCTTTATATTGTTTTATTTTTCATATACTTTTATTTTTTCTTATTCAATTAAATATAGAAAATTTTTCAATGTTTAGATTACATCGAAACAAAAGACAAGCGGGCAACAAGTTGCGCCGCTACTCCTTTTATTAAGCGTGAAATTAGAAATATAAAGCTAAAATGTTACCAGATAGTAGATTGCCCTATCAATCAAAGAACAAAGGAAAATAATAGTGATGGGAATGTTATTGGTATGTATTTTTTGCAATATATAGTTTTCCCTATTTCATATAGTATACTTTAGTTAAATATAAATTTATATTATTTTATAATCTTTATAGTTATGCACCGCTAGATTCCGTGCGTTTAAATGTATTCATTTGAATCATTTCCAAGCTGCTTAAACATTTAAAAGGTACTTCTAAATAGCCTTTTGTATTTCATTTTTTTTTTAATTCCAGATAAAATATAATGCAATTAACATAAATTATAGTTAAAAAATTTCTTAAGTGCACCGATCGACTGTATAATAAACTATAAAATGTATCATGGACATTAGTAAAAATCAGTCCAATAAAATAATTGTAAATGCCACTCGATCTCATATTTTATGCGACTGGTAGCTAGCTACCTCAGCTCACACCGGCCATACACATCACAAACAGTAAAATCCAAACGGCCATGCAAAAGAAAATAAATAAATAAGACCATCATATTACTTTTGGTTATGAAAGACCAATAAAGCCCGTTCATTAGGTATGGTAAAAGGCTAGACTTCTATGATTGCGGGCATAGTAGATGACCTAGCCTACAATCAATTTCAGAGGAAACCTATCACCCAAAAACCCATTTTGTTAAAACGCTTGCCTCGCACACATTTTTGTCATTAATGAGGCAAGAACTTGCTTAATATAGTTGTAAATCATTTCTTTTATTTTAAACTATTTAACAAAGTTTAAGTCTTTATCTTTCTTTTACCATATCTTATTCCAACAAAGGCATGATGTGCGTCGCACTTAAGATCATAGCATGCTAAATCCTTACTCTTATCATATGCAAGACATATCTTTATCCCCAATTATCCCATCATATCTTTCATTCTTGCTAAAGTATTTCTATCACATGACCACCTCACTCACCTCACTTATGTCTCATATGTGACTCCACTTATATACTAGTACTACACACATGAGTATGACTCTAGTATGTATCTTTGTATATACCGTGAATTATGAAACTCAACGTGCATTTATGCATGGTAATTATACTGAAACCTTTTTTTTTATTAACTCGTCATGTAATTCTGTTGTTGTTGCATGAGTTTTTACGTGTTTTCATGCTGAGTAAATACTCTTCTTAATCGATATTTGATGTTTTTAATTTGGTTGGCATAAATCTCATTTTTGTGCCTTTATTTTAATGGTCGTATGACACAAGGATCAATATATCAGTCGTTTACTATGTTTATTTCTTTTTAAATACCAATTGAATTAAAACACTCTTCCTAGTTAGAAAAAACCTAACCGTCAATACAACTTTTAGAGTTTACATCTTCAAAAACGATATCGCTTGATTTATTTATCATAATTAGGTTCATTTTAATACTAACATGTATCACTATATTATTACACTAGCTACTTCGAGATATGTCTCGTCCATAAGTCAGGTTTTAAAGAAAACGTAATTTAATATTTAATTTAGTGATGAGGTATCCATCTCTATAATATAGATCAAGAACACCATATATTTGTTTGTTTTATAAAACCAAATTGAGCTTTATTTGTTCATATCATACTTGATTCTCTCTAAAACATCGGGTTCCATTTGTTCAATCAACATATATAGAACGTCTGTAGGGCCAATATTCTATATTGTTTTTAGGATTGTACATGTCGTTTTAGTTTGCTTTTAGTCGGTGTAGTACGTACTCGGTACGTTTAGTTTGTACGTTTATTTTGTAAGTTTTGGAGAAATGAGAACCCTATAAAAGGTCACCTACCCATTTCTCCACACCAACTCTTCACTACTTTAAGAAAATAAAGTTTCTTTCTCTTCAAAATCTCTCCTCTCATTTTCTCTCTTTTGTAATAACAAACTAAGATTCGAGATCCGAGTGTCGTTGGTGATTTTCGCTAACCAACAATACGGATTGATCCGAGTCAAGTCTTGAGATCCATCTAGAGGACCTACAAGTGGTATCAGAGCTTTCGGCTCGACTTTTTGTGGTTTTCGGGTCAAACTTTTCGGATTTTGATCTTAGTTTTTGTTGGATTTGAGGTTGATTTCGTGTTACTCATCTCTTTTGGAGTCCCTTACACCTTAGAAACACACGAGAATCACCAAATCTAAGTTTTTAGTATTTTAAGTTTTTGTGTCTGGGCTCAGATTCGGCTTAAAACTCAGATCTAGGCCGATTTATTGATTTTTAGATTAAAGTCTTTTTGACTTTTTGGAAGTTTGGGTGTTATATTCTCAAAAAAAAAAAATCGCATCGGGTACTGTAGCAGTCGCTTCCAGGGTAATGTAGCAATCGCATCGCCGAGGTACTGTAGCAATCGCTTCGCACCGGTTACTGTAGCAAATCGTTTCGCTTCGCATGGGGGGGGGGGTACTGTAGCAATCGCTTCGCATCGGGGACTGTAGCAACTCATGCGAAACACTGTAGCGACTCGGTACTGTAGCAACTCATGCGAAACACTGTAGCGACTCGGTACTGTAGCAACTCATGCGAAACATTGTAGCGACTCGGCACTGTAGCAACTCGGTATTGTAGCAAAAAAAAACTTAAAATTTTTTTCTCTTTAAAAAAAAAACTAATCAGGTTAAAAAAAAAATGTCTTACGAATCTAAGCTTGGAGGAAATCTGGATATGGGAGAAAGCCGAAAGGAAATATTAAAAAGAGAATTCGACATGTTTACACATATTAAAGGAGAATCGGTTTCCTCTCTCATCAACAGATTTGAGTCACTCGTCACTAAAATGAGAAGTGTCGGTATTATCAATGGTTTCTCTAAGATCAACATGAAGCTGTTGAATTCACTGCCTTATACATGGAGCATCAATGTGGTTACCATCAAAAGAACCACAAATCTATATACCATGACACTCTCAGAGTTGGCTTCTACCATCAAGTCTTTTGAAATAATGGAAGATAAGCTCCAAATGAACAATCAGTCCAAAGAAAATAAAGTTGGGACAAGTAATAAAGTTGGGACAAGTGCTGCCGGTAAAAGCAGTCATGCATGTCCTATCATTTCCGACACATCACCAGTCGATGAGGTAAATTACAATCTGTGCACTCAAGCTTGTGTTAATAAGATTACATATTAAAGATACTTACAAGACGAAGTTTTGAAAGAAAATGCAAAACTTCGTCAATTGAACACTGAATATGTAAAAGCTGACAAGATCTACATTGAAAAGATCAAAACTCATCACGATGATGTAGCAAATCTTAGACTTGAAATTTTTCGAGAAAAGCATAATGTCATTTATTATAAAGACATACTTAATGATTTAAAAGAAGAAATTAAGAAATTAAAACTCGAAGTTTCTGATAAGAAAGAAAAAGAAAAACAAGTTGAAAGATTTGAGGCATCATTTGAAAAATTAGATGATCTTATTGGAGCTCAGAGAAGCGCTAAAGTTAAAGCGGGGTTGGGGTACGATTACACTGCCGTACCACCACCATTCAATGATAACTACACCAGTTTGCCCCACTTTAGCTATAACACTTTTGCATAGGAAGAAATGGAATACGGGGTTGGTAGAATACCAACGCCTGTGAAATTTGTTCCTGCTGCCTCTCAAACTGCTGCTCCAGTCCCATCATCTGATAAATCTGACATCAATGTGTCTTGTGTAGCAGCTGGTGATGTAAATGGTGGTGAATGTGGGACGGTTAACCTGGGTTGTAAGCTAAAAAGAAAGTTAGAACCACGTTTTGAATCATGTGTGGATCTAACCAAAACTATTAACAATCCAGTTTGTAATAAAACTTGTGAATCCATGTTGGGAAGTTTAAAGTCAGGGTCAAATTATGTATTTTATGAAAATTCAAGTGATGATAGTTGTACAAACGTTTGCAATGAAAATGAATGTTCTTCTTCTGACTCAGATTATGAAATCGTTTGTGATGAAATTTTTGTTGAAAAATGTGTCAACGAAAGTAGGCCTGTTGAGGTGAACATATCAAGTTGTTTATCATCAAGTTGTGAGACTGAGGATAATTCAAGTAAAAGCAAAGTTTTTGAAAATGAAAAGACAAGTACTTCTTGTAAATATGTTCCACCAAATAAACGATCATTTTCTCAAACAACCAATCAATCAAGAGATCCTCAGTCATACAACTTCTGTGACAACAACTACTATGGTCATTATCAACAAAATTTTGTTGATCCATATTACACAAATGTGTTTTATAATCATGTTCCTTTCCAAGGATCACCTTTCCCACCACACCAACCACATTATAGTTCAGATGAGTTCTTTGGCACTCCTAGGAGAAAGTGTTGTTTTGTGTGTGGTCACTCTTCTCACCTTGCAAGACATTGCAAGAACTAGTTCAAGCAACAGCTTGATATTCAAAGGTGGTTTAGTCAGTCCCCAAAAGGAGCTTTTAGTAGCCCTGATTCAAGAATTGATCAAGCTGATAGTGAACCCAGTGAAATGGATGTGAGATCCAAAGTAAATAAATTAAAACATAAAAAGAAACCTTTTTGGAAAACCAAGAAGGATAAAATCAAAAAGGATCCAAAGACTGTAAAGTCTGAGGATTTACTAAAAATAGTTTTAAAAGCAAGAAAAGAGAAGTCCAAAATTGCCAAAACCAAGGAACAAGTTTTTGCTTGGATTCCTAAGGACCGATCTTCATCAAGTGAGGCTCCAACAAGAAATAAATGATTTTCAGGAAATAAAATCAAGTTTGGTCGATTTACGGTTGACCTTCCCGGGACAAAAGTATCCCGGGAACCCATGTCTATTTGAAAGCTTAGTGCATGCAGGGTCAATCAAGGAGGACTATCAATAGTATTAGGTACTTAGATAGTGATTGCACCCGGCATATGATGGGAGACGAACCCTTTCTATTTGATGCTAAACCATTCGATGGCGGATTCGAGTCTTTCATAAGCGACATAGGAGGACAAACTTCAAAGAAGGGAAGCCTTGTTTAAATGGTTCAATAAGAACTTTCGAGCGTTTCTCAACTAACCTCGTCCAACTACTTCTCTCAAGTGATGGATCCAGCATCAGCTGTTGGATCTCGGTTTGAATCTCTTCAACTTTGTCATACAATGTGATAATGCATGCTTAAGATAGTCCACCTGACAACAACTTTGCTGACCTTTTCACTAAAAACATCGATCATGCTCGATTTGAATTTCGGGTCATATAGATCGGCATGATCAATTTTGATTAAAACAAACTATCTATCTTTTTGTATATAAAATTGTAAATATTTTTCAAATATGTCACAATTTTAGAGGGAGAAAATGAGTTAAGTTTAACTCACCAAAAATATTTTCAATTCATCTTAAGAAAAGCAAAAACAAATCATTTGATTTACCAAAAAGATTTTATATTACTTTTAAGAAAATCTAAAAGGAATTGTCCCGTTTAGAGGGAGCTCCTGCTTAGAAGGAGTCGGATATTTAAAATTTTTAAAATTTTGAGAAATTGATCCGACCATTGGAAAATGATAAGAAATTATCTCTAACAATTCTAGCACATGAAAAGAGTAGATCAAAAGCCAACAAGATCATTGCTTGATGTGTAGATAGGCTTGACAAATGAGTAAGTGTCATAGTGATATAAACTTAAATATCTGCCTATGCTAGTGGTTACACGTTATGAAGCGGTTGCCGACTCCAACTAAAGTCATATTAATGAAGGCTGAAATGCAATTAAACATGTCATACCCAAGCCTCTCTTTACCTTATCACAGTTGACTTATGAAAAATCAGTGTCATTTTTAATTTTTATTAAGTCAAGAAAAGAGTCAAGTAAAGTGTCAAGAAAAGCAAGAAAAATAGAAACAAAAGAGGCAGAAAAGAAAAAGAAAAATCAAGAAAAAGAGTCAGAAAAAGAGTCAGTTCTAAGAATTTTAACTTCTGCGTTATTTCTTCATTTATTTTGATTCAAGCCTTGGACTTTCTCCTGCGCGATAATATGGTATTATCCGACCTGATTGTTAAGGCCCTGAATCTTCTGCTTTGTTTTATTTTCTTTCTTTTGTTCAAGCCTTGGACTTTCTCTGCACGATAATATGGTATTATCCGACCTGATTGTTATGGCCTGAACTTCTGCTTTATTTTAATCTTTCTAGATCGAGTTAAGTGTACAAAGTTTCAAGTGCACAAAGTCAAAGTGTCAAGTGTGTTAATAAGATTACTGTGATCAAATAAGAAAGGTTTAAGTCAAGTTGAGGTGACATGTGAAAGCAAATTAAGCCCGAGGTATGATGGAGTCTGTAATTTGTCAGATTAAATGGGGACCACACAAGCATTGTGCCTAACTGTACCTTAATGTATCATGTTGACATCAAAATACTTGTTAAGTTTAAAGTGAACAAATTATATCTAGAATCGACTTTGGGTTCTTGGCATAATAATGTCCAAATAGAAGTATGATCTAGAACGTTAACAGATAATGTGATTCCATGTTGTGATCTTTCTCAGAAAAATAATTTAGTAAACGTTTAAAGTAAATATTTTTGATATATAATATTAATTTCATCTTTACTCCTATCTTATTTTTGTTTTATTTTTTGTTTCAACTTCAAAATATTATGTATATATTTTCGTTATTTTTAAAATATATGAAAATGCCAAAAAGATTTTAAACTTTTATTATGTTCGTACATATTTTGTTAAACTGTGTTTCATTCAAAATCATTTGTTTTGTTGTCAAGGTCGTTCATGCAAAGTTCGTTGGAAATCTGGGACTTAAACAAATCATTTACAAGTTGAGAGACTGAAATTGGGAGGGTCTGTGAACAAACTCTTCTTTGACCCTCGAGAGGGTCTGTGAACGAATCTTATTCGTTCTAAGTTTTGTGTAGTTATACGGACAGGTAGATCAAGATCAAGTCTGCTTGGAGTTGCAGATGTTGAAGCACTTAAAAGAAAACGAGAACGTGAAAGTTGGTGGTCGAACCTAAAAAGGAATTGATTGTATCTGAAGACAAGGAAAGAAACCAGTTGGCTCAAGAAAGTCAACAAAAGAAAATTAGATGTCGAGCCTCCCGCATCTGATGTTTCTAAAATTTGTTGTTGCCGATCCTTCCCAGAAAATAAGATAAGAACTGGAAAATAAAGAACTGTTCAAGATCCAATCTGGTTCAATATCCTGGATCAAGACAAGTACTAAGTTTCAAGAAATAAAGACGAAGCAAAGAACTTGACGAAGGTTCCTCGACATACTCAATCCTAGAGGGAGATTGTAGGGCCAATATTCTATATTGTTTTTAGGATTGTATATGTCGTTTTAGTTTGCTTTTAGTCGGTGTAGTACGTACTCGGTACGTTTAGTTTGTACGTTTATTTTGTAAGTTTTGGAGAAATGGAAACCCTATAAAAGGTCACCTACCCATTTCTCCATAACAGCTCTTCACTATTTTAAGAAAATAAAGTTTCTCTCTCTCAAAAAAAAAAAAAAAAACTTGTAGGTCCTCTAGATGGATCTCAAGACTTGACTCGGATCAATCCGTGTTGTTGGTTAGCGGAAATCACCAACGACACTCGGATCTCGGATCTTAGTTTGTTATTACAAAAGAGAGAAAATGAGATGAGAGGTTTTGGAGAGAGAGAAACTTTATTTTCTTGAAGTAGTGAAGAGTTGGTGTGGAGAAATGGGTAAGTGACCTTTTATAAGGTCCCCATTTCTCCAAAACTTACAAAATAAACGTACAAACTAAACGTACCGAGTACGTACTACACCGACTAAAAGCAAACTAAAACGACATATACAATTATAAAAACAATATAGAATATTGGCCCAACAACGTCGTTCCAGATGGGTTATGTCCTATTAAAGACCATCTATTAATTAGTCCCAAATGAATTTACATGTGAGAATTATATGTTTCTTTTAACCGCTAACTGGCACAGCCATTAAATTTTTTATGAATGGCGAATATTGGTTTCTAATGTACTAAGATCATAAACTAGAAGTAACAAAACAATCTGTTACAACAGTCGGTTCGAGTTAAGGACAAAATTCTACTGGTTGTCAAATCCTGTCAAAAAAACATGTTCCATTTACTTGTCAAAAAATCATGTTATATTTTTTTGTCTTGTAGGCAACAAACCCCACCCCGAAAAAATAAAAACAAAGGCTACGACATTTAGGTAATTTGGTTATGAAACGTGGGGCTTGACATATGCCCAAGAGGCCTAACTCATGTCCATAAGAGGGGCCTCATGTGTGCTCATATGAGAGGCCTAGCAGTAGATTTGACCTTCTCACTCAATTTATAATGACATTCACAATAGAACTTTGTATTTTTACCATTTCTCAGATCCAAACAACCCTAAAAACATTCTAATTAAAAGATCTAAAACTCACCTGATCGTGGTTAATTGCACGTGCAGAGTTGCCTAAAACTAGAATAAACGTCTCATGTCGATCTGCATAGAAGTTAACACGTGAAGACTCGTCACAAAATGCTAGTATCACTAACAGTGTTGCTAGACAGTGTAGCCAACAATGACCCGAGAACTATTGCAAGCAGTGTTGCCGACACGGTCGCAAGCACTTGTCGCCTAACTTCTGTTAGTTCTTAAAAACCGTCTCCAAATAACATGGAGATAGAAGCGTCTCCAAATATCATGGGAACTAGAAGTGTCTCCAAATATCGTATACAAACTATAAATTTCTCTGGATGAATACAGAAGCGTCGTCGGACGAACACTAAGTCTCCGGATGAACACCAACTCCAAACTATCTCGTTTTCAGCTCAAAATCCAAACTTTTTTATGTCCAAATCATTTATTTAACAACCAAAAGATTAGATCCATGACCAAAATCCATAAGCACGCGTAAAAATGTGTTTTAAATTGAAAACCCTCATTTAAAAAAAAAACCCAAAACCCCCAAATTTAAGGATCAAAACAGAAGGTTTTGAATAGATTCTCACCTTGATCTCGCCTCCAATGCTATAGAGATAATTTCTCATTTGAATTCCAAGCTCAAGTCCAAGAATGGACAATGATTTCCTCACTTTCTCACTCTACCTTTTTTCTCTACATTTTTTTTATAAGAAAGATGAAATGAAGAGATATTGTGATGATGGCTGATTTATAATTAGAGTTTCATGTTAATCCTTTTTTATAATGACATAATAACTCCTAAATACTTCTTAATTGCCATAAAAGTCTTTAAATAAATAATTAATAAACAATTTTATTCATAATCGTTCAAGCTATAATATATACAAAAATTCGGGTCCTCGCATAATTTGACCTTATTTGGACTTCAACTACATTTTTTTTTGCATAATTCACTCAGACTTGATCAATAACTTTTAGCCTAGAATTCAAGAGTTTGGCACTCTAGTCTCTTATCAAACGTCTTTGTATGAAAGAACAATTTATATCATATCTCAAATATGATTTAATGTAAAAAGTTATGTGCATTTAATTTAAATTACTAAAAATTTGAAATGTTATAAAAACTCAACCCTAACCAAAACTTATAATATTCCAAAGGTGCCCAAAAACAGACTTCCTCAAAAATCATGGATTCATAAATTCCAAAATGTGGGTTCTCTTAATTCCAAACCCTGAGTTTCCATAATTTCAAAATCCCATATTCTGGCCATCATTCACAAGCCTCCCCGAAACTTAGAGTGGTGGGGGTGGAGCTCGGGTACCCACCACGGGTAACCTCATACACTCAACAATTTTATACCAACTTTATAACCATTTCTATACTATTTTCTCCATACACTCTTTAAAATGAACATAAACTTTCTTCCCGTGTATATTCCACCCAATGATTACGATGGTGAATCCACGATAGTAGTCACCTGTTTCTCTATGATCTTGCCCGACAAGCCGGAGAAGACACTGGTACATCTAAAAAAATATACGTGCACGTGATCGAGAAAAAGATCACCAAGTTCAAATGGAAGATTACTTCGTCGACGATCCAAAATACCCCGAAGACATGTTTTGATATATGTTTCGTATGTCGAAACGTTTATTTTGAAAAAATTGTTGGTGATATAGAAGAAAACTTCGTTTGTTTCAAAGAGGGTACGGACGCAAGGATGAAAAAGAGATTTTCCGCATTAAAAAAATGCACTTCAACTGTTAAACAACTCGCTTCCGGTAACCCTCCAGACGAATACGACGAGTATTTGTGTGTCTGCAAGGACTTAGCATGAATCCTTACATTTTTCTATGATGTCGTGGTTCATTTATATGACCAAGAGTTCTTACATAGACCAACTAGCCACAACATTGTCATTTTGTATCAAGCACATGAAACAAAACATCACCTTTCGGGGATGCGGGGACGGTACGGGCTTCAAATGATTTGTGGATTTGGCATGCGATCTGTGGTCCGCTAGGATCTAACAATGGCATCATGGTCCTCCAACAATCTCTTCTTCCTTCTCACCCATCAAAATGAAACCGCGCCTTATGCTACATTTCATGTAAATGGTCGAGAATACAAATGTGGTTACTATCTTACCAACGGGATCTGCCCCACTTGGTCGACGTTTATGAAAGCCTTCCCGTATCCCATATTGACGAAGGAAAAGAGGTTCTTGAAGCTTCAAGCGTCGGCAAGAAAATATATGGAGCATGCTTTCGGTGTTCTAAAGGCAAGATGGGGCATGTTTTTTTATACATAGTGTTGTTAATGAATATGTTGGTTTGATAAAAATCCATATTGTGTTTCTTTTATTCTCTATTTCTCCATCTTTTCTAACTCACTATTCTTCTAATTGTTGAACGAGTGTGATGTTAACAAGCGTGTTGTTACTGAATGTGTTGTTAGCAAGTGTGCTGGTTTGTTAAAATCCCATTTTGCGCATATTTAATTTTCCATTTTCTTCATCTTTTTTTACTGAGTAATCTTCTGATTGTTGAACGAGTGTGCTAACGAGCGTACTGTTACTAAATGTGTTTCTTTCTAGTGTCTTGTTAATGAATGTGCTGTTAATAATTGTACTAGATGAAGATAAGTAAATGAAGAATCAAATTTATGCAAATACTTAATCTTAGATTATATATTTTATTGAAAGATTTGATGCTGAGTTTGATTTTGATTCTCATTATCATTGTTTCTAGAAGGGACGCCAATAATCTAGAACCAAATTGAACTTCTACAAATAAAAACAAAAAAAGGACGATATTGCCCATCCTTATATCTAAAAACATAATCTCTTTCTAAATTAATTAGAAACTAAATCTCAACCATAAATCATGAATATGAAAGGCCATAATCTATTCTCACATTTCTACATAAATTATGTATTCTATAATAACCACCCTCTATATTAGCATGTGTGTGTATAGGGGAAAGTGAGTATGGGGTTGTTAAGCATCTAGCCTTACATGTGAAACTATCAAAACTGTGTAGTTTTGGTTAAAAAGTTTCTAAAAATACTGATTTTATTCTTTCCTTGATTCGTTTTCCTCTCTGTGAGCTTATCAGATCTACAGAAAACCTAACTCATAATTCGTCATCGTAGATGAAAGTATTTAAAAGTAAAACCCAAAATTAATTTGTCAAGAAGATGAAGACGGTATATATAAAATCAAGATGGGAGTGGTTTAAAAATAAGTTTCACCTCCTTCATTCATATTGAAAAACAATTGAAACCAATTTAGTTGAAAATCAAGAATAGTTTTGTGATATGAGAATTCAATTTCTTCGGTATTAATAGATAGTTTTAGTTTTAATTGTTTTCATGGATGATGATAAGTTAAGAATCAGACTTACTCAAAATTTGATAAACTCATGGAGAGGAAAAAGAATTACGGAAAGAATAAAATCAGTATTTTTAGAAACTTTTTAACCAAAACTACGTAGTTTTGATGGTTTCACATGTAAGGTTAGGTGCTTAACAGCCCCATATTCACTTTCCTCATATATATATATATGTGTGTGTGTGTGTGTGTGTCATATATATAGATAAAGGATCTGATACAATAATCCTTTATCGTGTATTATGTACGCGACACCCTTAACCCTTGATTTCAAAAAATACGCGGTGGCAGATTTGTAAATTATTTCAATTCGTTTCCATCCCAATTAACCGTTGGGCCGATTCAACCATCGTCACGACGCCATTTGAAGACACCACTTCAATTGAATTGAATTGAAATATGCCATTTGCAGAAATCCATTTGCAAAACTTTAAATACGTTCCAGATTTGTTCATATGATGAAATCGATGAATAAATCGATGGTTAATTGATGATTTCTTGATGATTATGAGATTATATGAAGTGATTTCAGCATTCAATTTCATGTTACAGATAGTTTGATTTCAGATCTGAGCTTCTGAATGTTTAAAGGTTTGGCTAGAACATTTAATTTCATATCTGAGCTCTGATTAGGGTTTTGAATTTCTAAACTTTTGTTCTGAACTTCTAAACTTTTTGTTCAAAACTTCTAAACTTAAACGTTTAAAGGTGTTCGTTTTGGTCAGAACATTTAATTTTGTTTAGAACGTTTAAAGGTGTTCATTTTTTGGTCAGAGCATTTAACTTGAACGTTTAAAGGTGTTCGTTTTGGTTAGAACGTTTTAGTGTCTTCAGTTTTGTTCAGAACGTTTAAACGTAATATTTTGAACTATAATAAGAGCTCAATTGAGTATAGTATTATGCTATTTCTTAATCGATTGATGAATCTAAATCCTTCTACACATTAATTTGATTGATTAAATCATCATTTTTTGATCAATTTTGAAGATTCTTGATGTTCAACGACGTTTCATTTTGATTTTGGTTTTTGACTTTAGAGATTTCATATTTTAAGCTCTTATTAAGGTTTTAGAAATTGGATGAGATGGAGCGATGAGTTCAGAATTTGGATCAGAATGGATTTGTAATTGATGAATTTGATCATGAACTAGTTTGGGTTATTTACGAAACTGTCACCGCGTGTTTTTTAATCCAACGCTCTAGAATGTCGCGTAGGTAATGTACGATAAGTCATTATTGTAAAATAGCCCACCCCTATATATATATATATAAGTTCGGGAGAGAAATGAGATCCATGCGAGAAATGAATATAGGCCACTAGTTTTATTTTAAGTTTTAAATGTTTAAAATAAATTAAAAAAAAATATAAATATAACAATAAATGCATCCACTCTCTTCAATTAATACAACTAATATAACCATAATAAATCCCTCTCTAATTAATATACCTAACTAATTTAACTATAATAATTAAAAAGATAAAAACACTAATTTAGTTTTATATATAATTTATTTACCCCCTTTTCATTTATCCAACAAAAATACAATTTATTCATATAATACTATTTCTTTTTATAAAATAAACAATTTATTTCCACTCAATTTATTAGCATATATTAACACGTAAATTTTAACAATAAATATCAAAACATAATATTTTTTTTCAATTTATATAATTAGAAAAATTATTGCGATAAATAATAATAAAAAAAATATCATACAAATGTGTCCATTAAATATAAATATACAACCTACATAAAATTATATAACCTACACTTGTTTTGAGCAATAAAAAAGTACGACATACAAAAAAGTATACAATTTACATATGTAATTCGACATCAACAATTATATAAACTAGACAAAGATACACAAATCCTATACGTGTGTAGGTTACATGTTTTTCGTGTATAAGTTATATATTTTCTTATTCTTATAACAAGTGTATGTTATATGTTTTTGTGTATGTTGTATATTTTTTATTGACATTTAATACTAACATATGTAAAATAGTTTTTTTGTATTATTCATCACAATAGACCTACGTGTTGATGGATATTGATATATTGAGTTGGAAGAAATTGGTTTTGGATAGAAAAAAAATTTAATGTATGAATAAATTGTATTTGTGTAGGATAAAATTTCGAGTGTAAGTTATATGTTTTTCGTGTGTAGGTTATACGTTTTCGTGTGCGTGTGTAGTTTATTGATACTGAATTTTGTGTGTCGGTTATATGTTTTTCGTGTGTAGGTTATATGTTTTCCAATTCTTAGAACAAGTGTAGGTTATATGTTTATGTGTAGATTGTGTATTTTTTTGTTGATATTTAATGCAAAAACGTGTAATAGAGTTTTTGATACTATTTATCACGATGTAACTACGTGTTGATGGATATTAATATATTGAGTTGGAAGAAATTTGTTTTGGATAAAAAGAAATTTTAATATATGAATAAATTGTACTTGTGTAAGATATAAAAATTTAAGAGACAAAAACTAAGTTATAAAAATAAATGAATTCTTAATATTTTCCAATTATAATAATTTGATTAGTTATATTAATCGAATAGATAACTATTGTATTTATTAGTTATATATTAATTGAACATAGAGCATGCATTAATATTTTCTTATTTATCTTTACGCATCTAAAATCTAAAATAAAACTAGTGGTCCATATTCATTTCTCGCAGTAATCTAATTTCTCTTCTGAACCAACCCCTATATATATATATATATATCAGAATCATGTGAGAACTTTTTGGAAATTGTGAACCATAAGAACTATTTTTTATACATATATGTATAATATGTACATATATACACACAGGTTTTTTTATACATATATACACAATTTAAGGTAAATGATAATGTACATATGTGTGCATTGCGTAACTAGAAATGAAATTATACACATGTGTATAAGTAAAATACGAATTAATTTTTTTATGAAACCGGAATGAAATATAAGTGTTTTGGTTAAAAATTGACAATCGTGATTTTACAACCAAATTAGTAAAATGGGACTAGGTGCTTGTAAAATTGGCTTGAACACAGAGATTTGCTGCGAGGAAAAAACCTGTTATCCTTAGGATAACAAGAAAAAAAAACCCCGGGTGTTGAAAACTATCACCACCGATTTATTAATAACAAAGTGGTTACAAGTGTGGAGCTAAAACTTGATCGTGATTATAGAGAATATGAGTACTAGTAAGTCTCGAGTGCTAAAGTGTGTGTTTTAATCGAAGCTTATCGCTCTATTTATAACAAAAAAGAGTCTAACAAACTTTTCTACAATTTAGGAAACTAAGGAATGAGTCCAATTAGCCGTTAATCCTCTTAATCAGCATGTTTCCTTTCCTGCCACGCTCTATTAACTGAAAGTGCGAGTCTTTGGGGAATCTAGGCAACGTTCTCTGACCTAGTAAACAAGGAATGGCTGCAAGCGAATTGTTAGTAATATAATGTATTTAGGATACCTGTTACCTTGGAGGATACCGCATCCTGGAGTTGTTCTGAATTTAATGTTTGCTGGGGATACTGAAAATCCGAGCCCTAACAATTGTCCCCAAAATGGATTACAGCTGTGAAATTTTGAATTTTAAATTTTGAATTCCCGCATGTGTGAAGGATCTTGCTGCACGTGTCATACATCCTGGTGATTCGCCAAACCCTAGGTCGTCCATATAACTACCCGGATAAATAACATTTCTATCCATCTTCCCTTCTATCCAGGTAACTTCTTCCTTATTTCTCTTCTTTATCTTCGCGAAATCATGAGTCCGAAACCTTGTCCTTCCGGTATTGAGGATTTTGTGTCTCAAAATCTCCTCGCAAGTCCTGCGAACGAGATATGCATTTTTGGTAACACCAATATCGCTAACCTTCAATCTCGGGGTTGTTTTCCTGCTGGAACTGTTTTTAGATCATTTGATGCCACGCTTTCTTCTGATCTTGTTTCAAAAACCTGGATTTGCTTTCCGTTTTTGCTGTTTAAAATCGGTTTTTCTTATCCGTTTCCTGCTTTTACCACCGAGTTCTTTAGTAGAACTGGTCTTAGTTTTGCCCAAACCATGCCTATGGTTTGGAGGACCTTTTTTGTTTTGGAAAGATTAATTGCTGACCACGCCCTTGACTTCACCCTTTATGAACTTGCTTCTGTGTATGACCTTCGTAGTCATGGTTCCTCCAGATACCTTCTCAAAACTAGATCTGGCTGTACCCCGCTCGTTTCTAAGAATACCCAAAATAACGATCAGTGGAAGAGACAGTTCTTCTTAATCAGGAGAGATAGTCTCCCTCATCCTGAGGATCTTTCGTATTTTTGGGTTGCCAAAAGTAGGATACACTATCTTGAAGATGTGTGCCGATAATCTTCACGACTGATGTGTTTTTTCGTTTTTTGCAGCTTTAAAGTTCTTCGAGATTGCCCCGCCCACCAGAGATACTGAGACCAAGCTTAGCTCTTTCTTTCTTATTGATGAGGAAGAAAGGACGTTCTATCCTCAGTCAGGCCTCCAAGAACCCTCGCCATCAGCAGGCTCCGTTATGTCTGGTAAGGAACACTGAAATGTTAGCATAAATATCTTTCAGGGTTAGAGATACTAACCTATATTTTTGCTGGAAAATCGGCTTCAGTTTTCATCCTTGACGATATTGACAGCATGGTTTCTACTCGCAGCCCCAAGAAAAAGGAAGTCGCTCATGTCCCCCAGCCGAAACCCGAAGGCAGTCGTGCTAAAGGTTCTAAGAAGAGGAAGACCCAAGAGGCTTCTGATTCTTTTCCTACCTGCAACCTGGAGTTTAATAAGGTATGCCTTCTGATAGTGTCCTCGTATCTTGAAGATAACATACGCTGAGGAAAATTCATTTTGGACAGGGACTGGAATAGCTATCCTCCTGCTTTAACGATCTGCATTATGAACTTCTTGATGCCAACACCCGCATAGCCGAGATGTTGAAGATTGCAAATGCCAAAACCAGCCTTCTTGACAAGAAGACAAAGGAGATCGTGGACTTGAAGCAGGAACTCTCGCTAGCCAAGAAGGAGCTCTTCTACCAAGAGGCGGATCGTCTGGTGCAGATCCAAGAGGTTACCAAGGGGGCGAAGAGGTCGGCTGCTGTCTCTGTTTTTCAGTCCCGGCTCAGGATGGCTAAGGAGGCAAAAGATGCGGGACTGGAGACTCCTTTTTGGGATGTGGCTGCTTGGGAGAGAGTCTTGGTTGAGCTTAACGGTGAGAATGTGGAAGATGCTGGTCCGAGTGGAGTGGAGAAGGCTGCGGAGGAGACTGTTGAGGTGGCGATCAAGGATTCGGTGAAGGCAGTTAGTGACGAGGTGCAATTGGGCGATGATAGCGGTAAAGAAAAGGCTTGAGCCCAATTTTTTATGGCTTTTGGTGTTTGTTGGTCTATGATGGGTTGTACTGGCTATTGAACAATTTTTATTTTCCTGTCTTGAACAATTAGATTTAGGATAATAGGATACATGGGTGGAGAGATCTTGACTTTCCAAGACGAAGCCCATGTTATCTTGACTTTTGAACATCTGGCAATATTCGGGTGGAGGGATCTTGGCTTTTCAAGACGAAACCCGGGTGTTGCCCTTTTAATTTCCTGCACTTATGATTAGTAATAACATAATCTTTTGGCTTTAAGCATTGTGTTCAATATGTATGTTACTTTTACATAACTTATGTGAATAAGTTATAATTGGAATATTACATATCTTCCATTTTCTGAAATAAGATAAAGTATCCTGAAAACATGCTTTTTGAACATCTTGAGGATAAAACATATTGAGGATAATGTGTCCTATTCATAAAATGTTTTAAGGATTATATATATTTGTAGAAAATATATCTTTAAGACTTGTTATGTATTGAAATAAAGCATTTCAAGGATAATACATCCTTACGCCTTGTGTAAGTTGTCACAATCAAACCAAAAGATCATGCTTTGAAATATAAATTGTGATAATACTAAGTGTAAAGAGTACCTTCGTGGAGATCATTTATAAATCTAGTTAGCATACATATGATGTCCCCAACCGTGATGATTTTTTAAGTACCATGCTTCTGGGATTTAGTAACATTTTTATACTTAACGATCTGGCCGATCTCCGTCCTGTCACAATAAAGTTAGATAATTCTGGCGATAAAGCCCATTTACCGGCGATAAAGCCTTTGTACTGGCGATAAAGCCTTTTCACTGGCGACTAGGTCTTTACTTGAGAGACATAAAAATGTCTAAGCTTGAGATAAATCTGGGGAAAATCCCAATCGTATGGGCATGAAAATGCCAAGACTTTAGATAACATGAAAATAGTATAAACCTTAGATAACATGAAAATGTTATAAACCATATGTGTAGCACATCTGCCACTTATCTTAAGGATTCGGTATATAGCCAACAACAAACGGATTATCAGCTGGTCTGTTCCGCCTGCCTTGAACTATATCCGAATCATCGTGCGCTCCAGGCGGCGTTAGAAAGGTGAAGACCTTTAAACCTTAGAAGATATCAAGGATATCTTATTCGTGCGCTCCAGGCGTTCGTTAGCAAGGTGAAGATCTTGAAACCATAGAAGATATCAAGGATATCTTATTCGTGTGTGAGGTGACCAGCCTCTGACTGTTGTGAAGATAACATATCCTTGGGATAACTGCAAAACACTAAGCTCTTAATGAGGGGTGGGTGTTAGCCTGGCTAACACCCCTCCGATGCTTAAGTCAGTAAACTTGATTTCGAAATAATAAAGTTCAAAAATGTAAACATGGACGAGGGAACATACCTTTATCCTGAGGATACGAATATACCGGTTAAGGATATTAACAAAAATATGCCTTAAGGTGGATAGCATTCCAAGCTCTTGGTATAGGAACACCTTCTTTAGTGATTAACCTGTAGGCCCCTTTTCCTGCTTCTGAATCAATCAAGTAAGGAACTTCCCACTTTGGAGCTAGTTTTCCATCTGCTGGGTTTGTGGTATTCTGAAATGCCTTTCTTAACACCATATCTCCTACTTGGAATATTTGAATTCTGATATTCTTTTTGTAGGACTTGGCTATTCTTTGTTGGTATGTTGCCATTCTGATTCTGGCGAGATCTATGAGTTCATCGATGGTATCCAGGTCTTCAGTAAGGCTTTGGTTGTTAGATTCAGTATCTTGGATGCTGGTTCTTGCTGTGGGGATCACCATCTCTGTAGGGATAACAGCTTCAGCCCCAAACACCAAGGAGAAAGGTGTTGGTCCCATTGCATTTTTTTGAAGTGATTCTATCAGCCTAAAGAACAAATGGTAGTTCTTCAGCCCATTTTCTCTTCTTGGATCCCAATTTCTTCTTCAAATTGTTGATGATGATCTTGTTACTAGATTCTGCTTGACCGTTAGCTTGAAGATGCACTGGAGTCGAAGTCACCATCTTGATTCCCCAACTTTCACAAAAGTTGGTTGTTCTTCTACCGATGAACTGTGATCCATTGTCACAAACAATCTCTGCCGGGATACCAAATCTTGTCAGGATATTACGTTCGATAAATGAGATCACATCCTTTTCTTTAACTTGGACAAATGCCTCTGCTTCGATCCACTTGGAGAAGTAATCTTTCATGGCCAGCATAAAGACCTTTCCACCAGGAGCCTTGGGCAGCTTTCCCACAATATCCATTCCCTAATTCATAAATGGCCATGGGGATATGATAGGATATAATGGTTCAGCTGGTTGATGCAAGATGTTGCTGTGTCTTTGACAAGCATCACATTTTGTGGAGAAGTTCATTGCGTCCTTCTTCATTGTTGGCCAGAAGTAACCTGTCCTCAGTATCTTGGATACTAAGGCTCTGCCCCCAATGTGGTTTCTACAATCACCTTCATATATATCTTTGAGAACTTCTTGTGCTTGTTGATATTCAAAGCATCTCAAGTATGGACCTGCAAGTGACTTTCTATACAAAACATCATTTAGGATAATATACTGGGTTACCTTGATTCGGAAAGCTCTTGGATTTTCTCCTTCTGGGATCTTATTTTCCTGAAGATACCGTATTATAGGATAGGTCCAGGATACTAGGTCATCCTCAGTTTTTGAAATTTCCACAACTTCGTGGTTCTCTTTTGTTGCTGGAGTCAAGATATGTATGATGGATATCTTGATTTCATCAGGTATCTTGAGAGCTGATGCTAAATTTGCCAAAGTATCTGCTTCAGTGTTTTCTTCTCTTGGTACCTGTACTATATCAAATGTTTCGAAACACATAGCTAATTTCTTAACTACTTCTAAATATTTTACTAAGTTTTCTGCATTCACTACATAAGAGCCATTAAAATGGTTAGCTAGTAACAAAGAATCAGCGTAAACTTGAAGATACCTGACCCTCATATCCTTAGCTAATTGTAAACCAGCTATTAAGGCTTCATATTCAGCCTCATTATTAGTAGCCTGGAATTCGCAAGATATGGATAGAGGTATAATGTCCCCCTGTGGTGATTTGAGCAGGATACCTAGACATGTTCCTCTTATGTTGGAGGCAGCATCAGTATGCAAGGTCCAACTCTCCTTGATTTCCAATTGATGAACTTCTTTTTCTACTTCTACAAGTATATCCTGGCTAAAATCAGCCACAAAGTCGGCAAGTTCTTGAGATTTGATGGCTGTCCTTAGCTCATACAAGATATCGTATGCACTAAGTTTTACAGCCTGCTTTGCCATCCTACTTGACATTTCTAGTTTTCTCAAAACAGCCTTAATATAATAGTTAGTCTTTACATGTATAGTATGAGTTTCAAAGTAATGTCTTAATTTAGTAGAAGCCATTATGAGTGCTAAAATTAACTTTTCAAGATAAGAATACCTGGATTCAGCATCTAGTAGACTTTTACTTACATAATATATTGGATGTTGTTAACCTTCATGATCTTTGACCAAGACAACACTGATTGCACTTCCAGAAACGGCTAGGTACAGGGATAATGGCTCACATCGACTGGCTTCATTAGGAGTGGTGCTGAGGATAAGTATTCCTTCATGGATACCAATGCCCTTTCTTGTTTCTCTCCCCATTCGAACTTTTGATTCTTCCTCAGGATATCATAGAAGTCTTTACACTTCTTCGAAGATCTTGAGCTGAATCTGTTGAGAGCAGCGATTCTTCCGGTCAACCTTTGGACATCTTTAACATTTCTTGGTGATTTGATATCCAGGATAGCCTTGATCTGCTCTGGGCTTGCTTCTATCCCTCTTTTGGTGACCATGTATCCAAGGAATTTTCCTGCTTTGACCCGAAAGTGACACTTGGCTGGATTCAACTTCATGTTGTATTCATCCAGGATATCAAATATTGTTGCCAAGTCTTTGAGATGATCCTCTGCCTTCTTTGACTTTACCACCACGTCATCTATGTAGACTTCCATCGTGTCCCCCAGTTGGTCTTTGAACATCATGTTGACTAGCCTCTGGTATGTTGCACCTGCATTTTTTAGTCCAAAAGGCATTGCAGTATAACAGTATATACCTGTAGGAGTCATGAAGGCTGTATCTTCTTGATGCGAAGGCTCCATTTGAATTTGTTGAAATCCTGATGATGCATCCATGAAGGTTAGCAGTTCATGGCCAGGAGTTGCATCCACCATTGAGTCAATGTGTGGGAGTGGAAATGGGACTTTTGGACAGGCCTTATTCAGGTCTGTGAAGTCCACATACACTCTCCACTTTCCATTCTTCTTCTGGACTACAACTAGATTGGCTAACCATCTAGGATATTGGACCTCTCTTATCATCTTGGTCTTGAGCAGCTTTTGCACTTCTTCTTGCATGATAATGTTTCTCTCAGGAGCAAACTTCTTTCACTTTTGATGTACCGGCCTGAAAGATTATCTATACCAAGTTTATGAGCAATTATAGATTTAGAGATACCTGTTATATCTTCATGTTTCCAGGCGAAGGTAGAAGCTCTTTCCTTTAGGAGGATATCAACTCTATTTCAATATCCTCAGGAATATTTGATCCTAATAATACTTTGATCTCAGTA
Source organism: Bidens hawaiensis (assembly GCF_021521415.1). Lineage (NCBI taxonomy): Eukaryota > Viridiplantae > Streptophyta > Magnoliopsida > Asterales > Asteraceae > Bidens > Bidens hawaiensis. Next base: position 3,100,076 of record NW_027491069.1, on the reverse strand, counting down.
TCTTGAGGATCCAAAGATACTTCCTTTACATCCTTCTCTCTTGCTTGCAGGACCTTCCCCGGCTGTTTCTGTAATTGCTATGCTTGAGTAGGCTTTGTAGTCCACTTCATTGATGAAGCATAACATTCCTTGGCATCCTGCTGATCACTCTCAATTTTGATGACTCCCCAAGGACTTGGGAGTTTTCCACATTGGTGATAAGTCGAGGGTACTGCCTTCATGCTGTGGATCCAGGGCCTGCCTAATATCACATTACAACAAGATAATGAGTCAATAACACAAAATTTTTGTAGAGAGTTAGTTCCCTCAATATATATTGGAAGTTTGATTTCTCCCAAAGTATTCTTGGTCTTGCCACTGAATCCTACGAGAACTGAGGATTTTGGAATAATCTTCGTTTCTGGGATATCCATTTTCTTCAAGGCATCCATCTGGATAATGTTCACAGAGCTTCCTCCACAACGAGTATCCTGCGCACAAAACAGTTAGCTATACAAAAAGTGATTACCAAACCATCATGGTTGGGATCCACAAGATCACATCGATCCTCCTCGTCGAAGGATATGATCCTTTGAGTTGTCAGAGTGAAATTGCGGAGAGGTCTTTCTCCGTTGTCCATTTTTGTTTCTCTAGAACGCTTCTTAGTTGCTGAATAGGTTCCACAGATGTCGGATCCTCCCGAGATAAAGGATACAACCTTAGCTCCGGGTGGAGGAGAAGGTGCTCTTTCAGGTATCTTGACAGGATCCTGACTCTTGTTCTTGTTTTTTCCAAACAGTTCTTTTAGGTACCCTTTGCTGAGAAGATATACTATTTCTTTTCGAAGTGCTATGCAATTTTCAGTGCGATGGCAAAGTCTTCATGGAATGCACACCATTTGGACTTGTCTTTGATGGATCCGGGCTTTTCATTTTTCTTAGGCGATCTGGCCTTGTCACCTAGATCCTGCATGGCACAAATCACACCACTAATATCAATATTAAAACAATATTCAGAGATTTTAGAATACTCTTCATCGTCTTCATCTTCTTCCACGGCATTTACCCTGGAATTATCCTGTTTGGAATATGGTTTTGACCTGGAGAAATTTTGTGGAGAGTCTGATTTTCTATTGGTGGACTCATACTTCGGGATAACCGAGTTTCCATGAGCCTTCGTGTCATCCTCTAGCCGAATGTATCTTAACGCTATGTTTCTGACTTCATCAAGATTCCTGCATGGAGTCATGACAAGGTCATCATAGAAAGGAGAATCCTTCCTTAGTCCCATGAAGGCTTCGACAGCAGCTCCCATGTCAAGGTTGGGGATCTCTAAAGCTTACCTGCTAAATCTAGTTATGTAATCCCTTATGCATTCATGGTTATGCTGAACAATTCTATATAAATCACCTATCCTTTTCTCAAAAGATCTGCTACAAGAAAATTGATTATTGAACAAGTTATTCAAATGGGAAAATGAGGTAATAGTGTTGGAAGGAATACTCAATAACCATTTGAGTGCTGGCCCCGTCAATGTTGAACAAAATCCCTTGCATAGGCAAGCTTCTTTGATGTCAATGGGGATGGGATTGATCTCCATCCTTTCTCTATACTGAGCTACGTGTTCCTTGGGATTTGTAGTGCCATCGTACAGCTTCATGATGGGCGTCTGGAATTTCTTGGGGATCTCCACGTCACATATAGGCCAAGTGAACCTGGATATCCCGTGGCTACCTGCGGGAACTTCAGCTATGGGAGGTATTATCCCCGGGATATTGAAAATTATATCCTTCATCTTCTGTAATTCCCTGGTTATCTTAGGGGATATCCGCTTATCCTGCCCGTGTCCACGGTTAGTGCATAAATTAGCATTAAGTAAACTGTCACCGAGGTTGTGGTTAGGTCTCTGGTATCCTGAGCCTTGACTGCTAGTTCCTCCATAGAGAGTATCCTCAAGATTAGGTGACGTCTGCATAGGGATGTCATCTCCAATATGCACTTCAGAGGACACCATAGGAGATCCTGACGAGAATATGCCGGCTGGCATGGTTGAACGAGGTTGGATGTTCATGGAGTCTAGCTTCATAGGTCTCGGTAGTTCCGAGGATAACCAAGGGTAGGTCTCCCAGTATCCTGACTGCTGCTGGGGCGGAATCCTTGCTGATTGTGTCCCCAAGGATCTGGGATTCTGAAGGATAGATGATCCTGGAGAACCAAATCAAGGACCCTGGGCATGATTGGAGTGGCCTCTTGCCTTGGTTTCTTTTTGATCCCTTTAATCTCCTTAAATAGCCTTGAGTTGGTATTCTCTTGCTGCTCCATGTGAGTTTTGACCTGTTTTATCAAAGCAAAAATATCATTGTTAGAAATAGACGGATCTACCTGTGTAGAGGATCCCGCGAATGGTGGAAGTTCTCCTCTGGGCTGAATATTTTTCTTCGGCGATGGTGGAGGTCCTGGGTTGACATTTGAAGCAGCAGTGACCACCGGAGAAAAAACTGAACTCGTTTTTGGTTGTGAGGCCATTGTTGTCACACCCCGACCAATGAAGGCGGAAACGTCAAGGCGCGACATGATTGTTCATGGCACAACGACACTATAAAGTGACAATATTTAAACAACTCATTTAAAACCATATCATCATAAATAACACAACAATTGTTCATACAATATGCCAAATAGATAGATAACAAATAACTTGTTCTTTCATTTTCTAATATCCTAAAGCCAAGATGATAAGTTTCTTCAAGTAATCCAATCAAGCTAACATCAAACCTGTAACATTGCATAAAATAGAGTTTGTCAACACAAAGGTTGGTGAGTAATTTTCATAGTTTTGGACAATAAGTATATAGTATGAAATCCACAACAAGTATATGAAAACAATAAATAATAGCAACAATTTAGATAATAAAACTATCGATAAGAATACATTGATGAACCGTCAATAAAAATACATTGACGACAATAATGAAATCGTCAATAAGAATACATTGACAACACCTTTCTATATGGGGATACCATATATACACGGATTAACGTATGATCATACTTTGATGAGGCTACCCGCCTTAGCATTCAAGAGGCTACTCGCCTTAGCATTCAAGAATTTGCACATGATCATGTAAAGCAAGTAACACCAAATCGAGCATTTATTTAAGTAAACATATACAATAAGTGTTGTGGTTTAAGACTCAAATATAAATTATTTGAATTTGAGTAAGTATGCAATGCCACCCCCAAAATGAAAGATGGAAAACGGGGGATGAAAAAGTACTCACTTTAACAAGTAACTTGAAAGATAGTGTCGTGAATAATCGGAGAGATCGGTTTAAAGAGCAAGACCTATATTAAACGTGTCTTCTGTTAGTAGGTAGTCTTGGAAGGGTTTAAAGTAAAATACATGACAAATAAAGTAAATAAATAAAGTTTAGGGTTTAAAATGTAAATATTCGAGAAATTAAAGAAACGAGTTTTGCAAAATAAGTTTACTCGAAACCAGGTCTTGGTATTCTATTCATTAGTTTTTTTTTTACTCAACCTATGTTAAGTAATAATGTGGGTTAAAATGCAATATTGCAAAACCCTTGATTATAAGAATACCAAAACGAGGTTTAAACGAGTATTCGGGTTTGTCGGTTCGAGACTTGATAATTGACCAAGCTCAAAGTTAACTTACCAAAATAATAAATGTTATGAGATAACTCAATAAAATCAAAATAGACTTAACCAAGTATGTAGTTCTATTGTGAAGAACCTTAACGTTCGTTAAGCGAGTATACGACTTTATCGGTCCGAACTTGTTATAAGATCAAGTTGGTTACCGACATGCCAAGTATGTTTAGAAATTAACTAAAATTGTTTCAAAATATAATCTTGAAGAAAAATATGGGTTTTGGTGGCTAAAAACACACTTGTGTGTCTTAAGCGAGTGAACTCGGTTTAGTTCGGTTTTTGGTTCGGTCCTTGACTCGGAATAAGACCGACGATGGTTACCTCATACCCAATTACCATGGAACTCGTAAAATAACTTATAAATAATAATACTCAAGTTTTACATTCAAAAAGTTAACAATAAAGCTTTTAAACGAAAGTTCGGTTTTTGGTTCGGTTCTCAACTCGGGATGAAACCAAGGCTAGTCACCACATACCCAATTCCATGGAACTTGACAAATATGAACAATAAACTAAAATATGCAGAAATTAAGCAAGTATAACAAGTTATATGGTTAGATTTGTTAATTATATAAACAAGGACTAAAAAGTCCTCCATATAACCTTGCCTTACTAGCCCGACATTTCAACCGGCCGAGACCGGAGAAATGAAAGACCAAAGGTAAAAAAGGAGTGTATATTATATATATGTTGTATATGTTGTAACATCAAGCTTTAAGTATCGAGAAGTTAGTTAAAATGAAAGATTAGCTTAGTTTGACCTTGAGAGTCAAACTATGAAGAACAACCTTAGAATTCACGAATTTGAGAGAGAAATGAGGAAATGAGCAAGCACAAATGAAGAAGATGGGTGTGTATATATAGGGTAAGTTGAATACGTCTTTCATAAAGGGTTTTGCATGAAAATAGGTTGGTTATAGACCCAAGAAAACACAAACTACAAATGGGTCTTTCAAGTCTTTATTTTGGTAGTTTTAGTCCCTGAAGTTCATTTTAAGTGTTTTCAAGGCATTTGATGAACCGAAAAGGGTGTTTTTTTGATATCCGAAAACTATAAAACAAATATGTAACATAAAATTCATCAGTTTGATAATATCGAAAGGTTCAGGATACAAAACGGGTCGGGTTTACATTAAGAATACAAGTATAAAATAACCCGAAATTGACAAATGTCACAGTATCCCCTACTTTAGGAAATTTCGTCCCGAAATTAAGATAATGTAAACAAATGTGGATATTTTTCTTTCATCGAGTCTTCTCGTTCCCATGTAAACTCTGCGCCACGCCGTGATTCCCATCGAACTTTACTTAACTTGATGCGACTTCGCTTGGATTTCTTTTCGTTGCGGTCCATGATTTCAACGGGTCGTTCAACCATGATCATTGATTCATTGACATGTACTTCGTCGAGAGGTATATGGAGATTACCTTCGGCTAAGTACTTCTTGAGATTTGAAACATGAAAGGTCGGATGAACACCGGTGAGTTCTTCCGGTAGTTGGAGTCGGTAGGCTACTTTTCCGACTCGCTCAAGAATCTTGAATGGGCATACAAATCGGGGAGCTAGTTTTCCTTTCTTTCCAAAACGAACAACTCCTTTCCAAGGGGATACCATGAGAAGGACGAGATCGTCGACATTGAATTCGATCGGTTTTCGCCGTTTGTCGGCGTAGCTCTTTTGTCGACTTCTAGCGGCAAGTAGGTTCTTGCGGATTTGGTCGATACGGTCGGTGGCTTCTTGGACCATTTCGAGTCCAGTAATTTGAGCTTCACCGATTTCGTTCCAACTAATCAGGGAACGACATTTGCGACCGTAGAGAGCTTCGAAAGGAGGCATACCGATGCTAGAATGGAAACTATTATTGTAAGAGAATTCAATGTAAGGAATGTGAGAATCCCAATTCCCACGGAAATCGAGTACACACGCTCGAAGCATGTCCTCAAGTGTTTGAATCGTACGTTCGGATTGTCCATCCGTTTGAGGATGATAAACGGTGCTAATATCAAGATGAATTCCTAAGGTTTCTTGAATTGATAGCCAAAAATGAGACGTCAATCGAGCATCGCGATCGGAGATAATAGTCAAAGGTAAACCGTGGCGACACACGATTTCGCGAACGTAGATTTGGGCAAGTTGCTCAATGAAGTATTTTTCTCGAATTGGAATAAAGTGAGCGGACTTGGTTAATCTGTCAATAATCACCCAAATGCTATCGTTGCCTTTTTGAGTAGTGAGTAGTTTCATTATAAAGTCCATAGTAATTTCTTCCCATTTCCATATGGGAATCGATGGTTGCTCGAGTAACCCAAAGGGTTTTTGATGTTCGGCTTTGACTTTAGAGAAGGTAAGACATTTCGAAACGTACGTTGCTACGTCTTTCTTCATACCCGGCCACCAAAAGGTAGAACGAAGAACGAAATACATTTTATCCGTGCCGGGATGAACAGAATATCGTGACTTGTGAGCTTCGTCGAGTATGCAAGTAAGAAGGTCATCGCGATCGGGACCCATAAACGATTGAGATAATACAATAAGCCATCGGGTTTTGTTTCGAGTTGAAGCTCGGCTCCACATAACATTTCGTCGTACATGTTGCCTTCATCAACGGAGGTACGTTGGGCTTGATAGATTTTGGCTTGGAGATCGGTTTGAACGGTGACGCTAAGAAGCAAGACAGATTTGACATTAACTTTTCGACTAAGGGCATCGGCCATGACATTCGCTTTACCGGGATGGTAGCGAATCTCGCAATCGTAGTTACTAAGTAACTCAGCCTATCGTCGTTGTCTCATGTTGAGATCTTTTTGGTCAAAAATGTGTTGAAGGCTTTTGTGATCGGTAAAAACCACACATTTCGTTCCGTAAAGGTAATGTCTCCAAATTTTGAGTGCGAAAATTACGGCACCAAGTTCAAGATCGTGTGTCGTGTAGTTCTTCACGTTGACCTTGAGTTGCCTTGAAGCATGCGCGATAACTTGACCTCTTTGCATGAGAACGCAACCAAGACCTTGATGAGAAGCATCGCAAAATACTACAAAGTTGTCGTTTCCATCGGGAAGGGTTAGAACGGGAGCATTGCAAAGTATGTGTTTAAGAGTATTAAAGGTTTCTTCTTGTTTGGATCCCCGTTCATAAGCCTTTCCTTTGTGAGTTAGGGAAGTGAGGGGTAAAGAGATCTTGGAAAAATTTTGGATGAAACGCCAATAATATCTGGCCAAACCGAGGAAAGATCAAATTTCCGTGGGTGTAGTCGGAGTCTTCCAATCTTTGACGGTTTTGATTTTTGCGGGAACGACATGAATACCCTTGTCATTGACGATGTGTCCCAAAAATTAAACTTCCTCTAGCCAAAATTCACATTTTGAGAATTTGGCGTAAAGTCGTTCGTTTCTTAAGACTTCGAGAATGGAACGCAAGTGATACTCATGTTCGGCCTTGGTTTTGGAAAAGATGAGGATGTCATCAATAAAGACAATGACGAATTTATCTAGAAACGGTTTGCAAACGCGGTTCATGAGATCCATAAATACCGTGGCTGCGTTGGTTAAACCGAAAGGCATGACTAGAAATTCGAAATGTCCACATTGAGTACGGAATGCGGTTTTTGGGATGTCTTCATCGCGAATACGCAATTGGTGATATCCCGATCGAAGATCGATTTTTGAGAAACACGTTGCGCCTTGAAGTTGATTGAAGAGGTCGTCGATTCGTGGCAAAGGATAACGATTTTTAATAGTAAGTTTGTTAAGCTCATGATAATCGATGCACATACGAAACGAACCTTCTTTCTTTTTCACGAACAGGACGGGAGCGCCCCGAGGAGAAGAGCTTGGACGAATAAAGCCTTTGTCGGAAAGTTCTTCAAGTTGGTTTGATAACTCTTGCATTTCCGACGAGGCTAAACGGTAAGGAGCTTTGGCTACGGGCAATGCTTCGGGCACAAGATCGATTCGGAATTCTACCGGGCGAATGGGTGGAAGACCGGTAACGTCTTCGGGAAAGACATCGAGGAAGTCACAGACGATGGAGATGTCTTGGATTTTTCTTTCCTTAAGGTCTTTAACCACCACTTGAGCTAGGAACGGAACATACGTTTGGCGCAAATATTTTCGGGATTGAGAGTATGACATAAGGTAGAGCCTTTTAGGAGTAGTCTTGCCGTGGACCTTGAGTGTTTTACCGTTTACAAGTGGGATTCGAATGATTTTATCGTGACAAACGACTTCGGCACGGTGCAAAGATAACCAATCCATGCCTACTATGACATCGAAACTTCCCATTTGCATCGGGATAAGATCAATCGAAAATTGAGTGAGAATACAATTGAAAATTGAGTGAGAATACATGACAAATAAAGTAAATAAATAAAGTTTAGGGTTTAAAATGTAAATACTTGAGAAATTAAAAAAACGAGTTTTGTAAAATAAGTTTACTCGAAACCGGGTCTCGGTATTCTATTCATTAGTTTTTTTTTACTCAACCTATGTTAAGTAATAATGTGGGTTAAAATGCAATATTGCAAAACCCTTGGTTATAAGAATACCAAAACGAGGTTTAAACGAGTGTTCGGGTTTGTCAGTTCGAGACTTGATAATTGTCCAAGCTCAAAGTTAACTTCCCAAAATAATAAATGTTATGAGATAACTCAATAAAATCAAAATAGACTTAACCAAGTATGTAGTTCTATTGTGAAGAACCTTAACGTTCGTTAAGTGAGTATACGACTTTATCGGTCCGAACTTGTTATAAGATCAAGTTGGTTACTGACATGCCAATTATCTTTAGAAATTAACTAAAATTGTTTTAAAATATAATCTTGAAGAAAAATATGAGTTTTGGTGGCTAAAAACACACTTGTGTGTCTTAAGCGAGTGAACTCGATTTAGTTCGGTTTTTGGTTCGGTCCTTGACTCGGAATAAGACCGACGATGGTTACCACATACCCAATTACCATGAAACTCGTAAAATAACTTATAAATAATAATACTCAAGTTTTACATTCAAAAAGTTAACAATAAAGATTTTAAACGAAAGTTCAGTTTTTGGCTCGGTTCTCAACTCGGGATGAAACCAAAGCTAGTCACCACATACCCAATACCATGGAACTTGACAAATATGAACAATAAACTAAAATATGCAGAAGTTAAGCAAGTATAACAAGTTATATGGTTAGATTTGTTGAATATATAAACAAGGACTACAAAGTCCTCCTTATAACCTTGCCTTACTAGCCCGACATTTCAACTGGCCGAGACCGGAGAAATGAAATACCGAAGGTAAACAAGGAGTGTATATTATATATATGTTGTATATGTTGTAGCATCAAGCTTTAAGTATCGAGAAGTTAGTTAAATTGAAAGATTTGCTTAGTTTGACCTTGAGAGTCAAACTATAAAGAACAACCTTAGAATTCAAGAATTTGAGAGAGAAATGAGGAATGAGCAAGCACAAATGAAGAAGATGGGTGTATATATAGGGTAAGTTGAATGGGTCTTTCATAAAGGATGTTGCATGAAAATGGGTTGGTTATAGACCCAAGAAAGCACAAACTACAAATGGGTCTTTCAAGTCTTCATTTTGGTAGTTTTAGTCCCTGAAGTTCATTTTAAGTGTTTTCGAGGCATTTGAAGAACCGAAAAGGGTGTTTTTTTGAGATCCGACAACTATAAAACAAATATGTAACATAAAATTCATCATTTTGTTAATATCGAAAGGTTCGGGATACAAAACGGGTTGGGTTTACATTAAGAATACAAGTATAAAATAACCCGAAATTGACAAATGTCACAATTGTCAAGAGAATGAAAGTGATTGAAAATGAGATAAACGGATTTCAAGGATTGAAGCACCGTAGCCCCACGGTAGGCACCAAATTGTTTTGGTCAAAAATTGACAATCGTGATTTTATAACCAAATTAGTAAAATGGGACTAGGTGCTTGTAAAATTGGCTTGAACACAGAGATTTGTTGCGAGGAAAAAACCTGTTATCCTTAGGATAACAAGAAAAACCCCGGGTGGTGAAAACTATCACCACCGATTTATTAATAACAAAGTGGTTACAAGTGTGGAGCTAAAACTCGATCCTGATTACAGAGAATGTGAGTACTAGTAAGTCTCGAGTGATAAAGTGTGTGTTTTGATCGAAGCTTATCGCTCTATTTATAACAAAAAAGAGTCTAACAAACTTTTCTACAATTTAGGAAACTAAGGAATGAGTCCAATTAGCCGTTAATCCCCTTAATTAGCACGTTTCCTTTCCTACCACACTCTATTAACTGAAAGTGCGAGTCTTTGGGGAATCTATGCAACGTTCTTTGACTTGGTAAACAAGGAAAGGCTGCAAGCGAATTGTTAGTAATATAACGTATTTAGGATACCTATCACCTTGGAGGATACCGCATCCTGGAGTTGTTTTGAATTTAATGTTTGCTGAGGATACTGAAAATCCGAGCCCTAACAATAAGAATTTTGGTTTTTTTACTTTTTTAAAATTTTCGTTTTTTTTTTGTTTTATCATTTTTAAATATTTTCTTAGAGGTTTTTTTAGTGGTACAAAATGGTTCTTAAAGTTCTCAATTTGCAAATGATTCTCTTAGGATCCTTACCCTATATATATATGGGTTTGGATCAAATATAAATGAAATTAACGTGCTAAACGTGAGAATCAAGTAGAGTAATTATGTAATTACTCTACTTGATTCTCATGCTTAGCACGTTAATTTCATTTGTACGTTAACCCTCCCCTATATATATATATATATATATATATATAAGTACAAAATGAAAACCCACTTGAGTTATGAAAACCCATGAAAACCCTATGTAACATCGTTTTTTCTTTTTTGTTTTTTTACACACGTAATATATGTTGTAACATTTAATACAAAACATCGAAAACTAAAAAAAAATGTTTTACTAATTTTTAACATTTTTTACTAATTTTTATATATGTTTTCAGGAGAGAGAAAAAGTTATATTTATATTTACATTTTTTATTAACTTTAATTGTGGACCATAAGTTCAAACTTTAATTAAAAACATGTGTTTGGGAATGAGTTTCTAGAGTTTTCATAACTCAAGTGGGTTTTTATTTTAACCTTACCCTATATATATATATATATATATATATATACAACGCTAAAAACACCACTACACCCTTAATACAAAAATATCTCATTTGCTGCTATACGTCACATGACAATTATCCCTCTAAATTTGTAGCTTTCACTACACATAACCTTATCAATGATGTCATAATGGAGAGGAAATTAATGGTTATGAATCATGAATTAATTTCTACAACTCTTTTTCTTTCTTCGTTTTAATGTTTAGTGAATCCCAAATATGCTCCAAAGGTGCTAGATGCACCTTCAATAAACCACTAGGGTAATATTAGGTTTGACGGGGAACGATGTTGTAAGTTGTAACCCATATGGGTATTTCTGGGTTGCAATATGGCGTTCCTCAATAATTGATTCTTTTTTAAAGAATTTTCAGGAAAGGTTAGGATTAGTGACGGATCCAGGAATTTTTTTCACGTGGTGCACGAGATTCAGATCGGTTCGATGGTTCGGACAAAATTCAATACAAACTAACAAATTAAAAACTAACAAAAACTAATAAACTAACAAATTAAAAACTAAAATTTAACAAATAACTTAACAATTAACAACATCAAGAACAATTAAATATCTAACAAATGAATCTAAACTTACTTTTACAGTGAGAGGAGTCTAGGAAGAGTAGCAAGGGTGAGTATGAGGAATGGAGAGAGACAACAACTTAAAAAAAACATAGAAACCTTGCTGCATGGAATCAACCCCGTGACCTTCTGTTTAAAATACCAGCAACTTACCAGCTAGTCCAACCATTATAGTGTAAATAGAGTGGTTCCTTCCTAATTTATAAGGTGGTTCCTCTAATATTTTCTATATATCGATACATTATTATTTCGAAACTCGGGTGGTTTCTGGGAACCACCCTCGTACACTATAGATCTGCCCCTGGTTGGGATTACACCCGTAACCCTAAAAAAATGGCAATTTGAATAATCTAATATTAATTATTTAAATTGTTGTTTATGATTTGAATAAGAATTTTTATTTAATTTAAATGAAAACATATAGTGAAAGTCTATCGATCAAGTTGAGGCGCGTTAAAACTAATTTTTATTTAACCGTATACACATTTGTATCTTTTGTTTTAATTCACAATATATAAGATGGTTACATGCCGTCTACTAGTCAGTGTTATTAATATTTTCCTATTTGTTATGTAGTTTTCTCAGTAACTATTTAAAAGTGGTCATATATTAAGCATACCGTATAATAAGTGTTATTTATTTTTATAAATAACATATGCTTTTTTTATTTATGTAGGAATATGGCGTCTTGGTAGAAAGACTGAGTTTTTTAGTAGAGACCCAAGTTTAATCCCCATAGAAAACATTTTGGGAAGGACATGAGTTGTTCAACGAAAGATGACCATGATCTCTGTTTCCATCCTGAGGGCGTCCGGGTTATATCACCAATGTGACTTCGGGCATGTGAGTTTTCCTTGAAACTGGAAATAACTTGGAGACGTTTAGAGGCTCCATACAACTAGATTAGACCAACATACGATGACCTAATTTTGCTATTGGGTATTTCTATAGGAAATACTTACACAATTCTGATATTAAAAAATATATACACACATAAATATAATGATGCACTTGCTGTTATCGTTGGAACTTTCTTTTTGTCCTTTTTGCTGTTGGCGACTATCCCTCCGATGTCTCATGACCCATGCTATGGCTTTATACATTTTTATTGCTTTTGGCCCTTAACTATGAATATCCACCAAAATTATTCCCCCGTAATGTGAAATATTTCTAAACAGTAATTGTGTAGTCAATAATTAGTTTCTTTCAAATACAATGAACATTGTCACTTCAAATATTTGCAAGTTAATTTTACAAGTGAAAGAAAGTATGTGAAGGAATGAGACTCCTCTAGTTTAAAGTGATCTTGACGATCGTGTTAGGCCATTCATCCTCTTCAGAGTTGAGGACATGGATGCACACATTGAAAACCTATTATAGAGGTTCATGAGGCCACAACTTAGATTATGTGTAGTGGAGAGTTACAAAATGTGGGGGATTTTTGACACATGGTGTCACGCCAGCAAATGAGCGATTTTCATTTTAAGGGTGTAATGGTGTTGTAGCTCCATCACATCATATATATATATATATATATACATACAAAGGAGATTTCAATTAAAAACCCCTTTGAGTTTTAAGAACTCGAAAGAACTCAGTGTAACGATTTTTTTTTCGAATTTTTTTTTACACATGCGTAATATATGTAAGTTACATACACGTAAAAAAATTACAGAATTTTTTACGCACCGAGTCGACTTTTTAAACATGTGTAACGGACGTAAAAGTTAGTATAACCACTTACATATTTATTCTCTCTCCTACTTTAACTGTTTTGCCAGATTTAATCTCAACCATATATTCCAATTCATTTAATTAAATGTGTGGTCTAGAATTGAGTTCTTAAGTTCTTAAAACTCAACATAGTTCTCAAAAGATCCCTCCTATATATATATATTACACACATATACTAATATAATACTATTATCCCAAAAAAAAAACCACGGCGACAAATATACGCCCCCCCCCCTCCCCCCGCAAAACACTTATGACCCACTTATCGTCTGTTGGGGGGGGGGGTGTTATAACCCATTATCGCCCAAAATCTTCTCACTTGTCGCCCCAATACATTCACTCTTAGAAGACCACACCCTAACGATCATGTTAGCATATCTATCTAACATTACAAATACAACTATATGTACATGAATAATAAGTTTAAGATGTTTAAATAGTGTAGTTAGGGAGAGAGGGAGAAAGATGTGCAAATACAATTAAAAATGCAATACGTTTTGTATTTTTTCTTATATAATTCCCTTAACAATTATTTGAATTTAAAAAATGAACAAATTCTTTTGTCCTCTTAAGAGTCTCACAACAATATTTTATACATTATAGTCTCTCTAATTGTTAAACTTGAACAAAATTTTGAACATTTTTACTTTTATTAAAACATGAGGGAAGAATTGAGATGAATTAATGTTCTAAATATATGCGGCAAGACAAATTTCGCTCAATCTTCGTCTTTTCTTCTTCATATTTTAATTCCATAAGTTGATAAATCCCAAATAATCTTTCAAAATCAATATTGTGATAATGTAACTCAAAGTAATTAAAAAACTAAAAACATATAAATACGTTTGTAACAATTTGAAAATTGCTAAAAAGATAATTTATAATGTAATTTTGTTTTCATAGTTTCATCCAATGATAATTAAGAAATATTTTTTTTTTCAAATTTAACATGTTAAATGACTAATGATAAAAAACACAAAAAGTATACTGGTTTTTTATGTATAAAATATTGTTATATATATGTGTGTGTGTGTGTGTATAGAGAGGAAAATTAACGTACAAACTAAATTAGCGTGCTAACTGTGAGAATCAATTAGTGTAATCATATATACAAGTAGTATAATTATGCAATTACATCATGGTGCAGTTACACTATGCTGTAAATACACTACACTATAATTACACTATGTTGTATATATAATTACACTCATTGACTCTCATAGTTAGCACGCTAATTTAATCTGTATTTAATCCAAACCCTATACATATGTATGACTTTTATGATAAAAACAAAAGATATGTTGGCTTTTTATGTAGCATAAAATTGTTAAGAGACTTGTAAAAAACAAAGAAAAGGGAAAAAAAAAAAGAGCATGCTGATTTTTATTATATTTGTCCAAATAAGTATTTAATATCTTTTTATACGATGGAGGTGGGCCAAGTTAGTATTGGACGAAGCTTATAAAACATTAAAACCAGACCCAAGATAGAGAGCTAGAGACACCCTCTACTGAACTAAAGAAATATATTTAATGACTATGTGTATGTGACATACTTTAATATTATATAGAGGGTATTTAATATATTTAGAGCTCACGTGTATTTTAATTTTAACATAAGAACATAGGAAATAATAACAATTTATAAAAAAAATGAGAACATAAGAAACAATATCAACTACAATATCAATCTACATAAACAATGATTTATAATAACAAAGAAAAAAACTTAAAAATTACAAGAAAATAATCAAAATTAAGAACAAAATAATAACATTAAATACTTATAACAGCAAAAGAAAAAATTTAATAATAACAAAATAGAAATCAACAAATACTTGTAACGTCTCATAATCGAAAATTAACAAATAAGAACCATAAATAACAGTAAACACTTATAAAAATAAAACTAATAATAACAGCAAAGTAGTTCTCACTATTTTCATGTTAAGAATAAAATGTATTTGATCATGTTTTCATATTTATATACATGATTTTGGTTACCTAAAAACATGAGTGCATTCTACTTCCATTATGCTATTTTTATGTAAATAGGGTGTAATATACTCGACTAATTACATTTTTTAATATAAACCGTAAGTTTTATGTTTTATATTTGGTTTTAAATAAGAAACATTTCAACTTTTTATGTTATTTTTTTATTCAAAAGACACTTTCTGCCGCTATGCCCAAACGAGTAATATTAGTTTTTGTGATGTCTATTGATTAAATGTTTACTTGAAGGATGAAAATAAAGATTCGTAAAGTTGAGGGGGCTTTGATTGTAACCTTGCCGTTTTCAGTTGGAAAACCTCGTGCCAGGTGTTAAGGATCTTACGACTTATCCTATTTAGATATGGGCACACAAGAAAAGTAACCAATTACAGAGTGCCACGATTTCTGCAGTTGATAATAAGAAACCCATGTTCCTTGACTTCGTCACAAGACACAACTCAATTTGGATTCCACTTTAAATCCTTGGCTTATCCGTTTGTTCACGCGAATGTATAACATCATATATTATATTATATTTAATGTGTGTGTATATGTATAATAACCAAAACAGCATATTAACATCCCCTTTATATAATCACAGTTCAAAAAAAAACATCCCCTTTATATTATTATTATTAAAATTTGAATGATTGATTAATATGAAGGAATTAGATAAAAGTTTTGAATTCTAATTTACTTCATTCTATTTGAATCGGTTGCCAATAAAAGAATCTTGTAACGACACATACACCCTCGACAACAAATATCTTTCACACTTAGACACGTATGGATTATTTCAAGTTGCCGTGATAATTCATTATACTTAGGGGCTGTCTTAATTCAACACCTTGTTGATCTTGTTCTAGTGAATGCTTGTTTGCTTAATCAAAGTTCATTTTGCTAGCCTAGAAAAGTGTAAGAGCAAGATGGGTGGTTAAGCAAGGTACCCCCAATCACATAATGCCATGTCACCCTAAAACTACTTAAACAATAAGCAACAGTTCATTCAACTAATTTAACTCTTTCTCCTTCTCCTCTCCATGCACACACAATTTACTTGGGTAGTTGTCCATTATTTCTGGTATCTTTAAAGCCATTTAAGTTGATGGAGACGATGTTGACTATCATGTATGGGTATCCGATTTCTTTTTACCGACCGCGCCCCTCTTGCCCTAATAATAACAAAAAAAGGTTTAAACCAACCCAATTTTTTAACACATAACATCTATATATATAATCTTGTTTAATATCCAAGTAATTTTAACCTAGAGAAATATGTGATAAGTAATTTTTAAATTTAAAGAGCAGTTACAACAATTGTGTTTGTGGGACAAGGTTAAAATACAAAGTACAACAAAAATAAGAATAAATCTAATTTATTAGTCTTAGATTTGGATGGTGGGAATTATTTAAGAATAAAAATTGATGAGAATGCATTAAGGTAATAACCCATTTATGATGACTTTCTCTTTCCACATGCATGACACATGTCAATTCCCCTCATCATTTTAGAACGTCTATAACTTTTTCATATGACATTTCTATTACGACTACTATAATTATCTTAAATTACCTATTTATTTAGTTATTATAGATATATGTTTTTCCTTCCTGGCCTACAGGTTAGTGGTTGAATCCGGTTTTCTTTTACTTGATTCCATGCATATGGTTTTCGAGCCGGGGGTCTCTCTGGAAGCAACCTCTCTATTCATTGGGATGGAGGTAAGGTTTGCCTACATTTCACCTTCCCTAGACCTTGCCAACAGCTTTGCTATTGGTGGGATTTATACTAGGTATAGTCGTTGTTGCTGTATTGTTATATAAAAATAAATAAAAAAAATTAGTGGTTTTTTTATATTGTGTTATTTGGTTGTTCATTATGTTTTTTAATTGGGTTTTTCTATTCATTGTGTTATAAATTTTGGTTATTATGTTTTTCAATTGATACTCATATTAAAGATAAAAGTTAAAACAAAAATTGCATCATTGTGTCATTTAGTTCGTCATTGTGCTTTGTGCTCAACATTTGTCTTTCCACTTATCATTCTGTTTTAGTAACTGTGTAATGCGTTCATGTCTTTTGTTCGTAATTGACATGTGGCATTCACTTAATTTGAGAAAAATAATATTGTGTTCATTGGGTATTACATTAAAGTCATTGTGTAATATGTAGTTTCCATTGTGTTTTGTGTTTCGGGTTATTATGTTATATGTATTCACGATTGTGTCTTACGTTCTAAGTCTTCGTGTTATATGTATTCATCATTATGTTTTAGGTTTCATGTTATTGTGTAATATGTACTCATCATTGTGTTTTATGTGTAAGATAATTTGTTAGAATTTTTCATTATATTTACATATTATTATTACACAACGGTGCTATTGGTATTTAAAAAAAAAGAATGATGAGTTTTCAGAAACAATGACAAAAAAACACAATCACAAACAAAAAGACATAATGAAGAAAAAATACATAATGGTAAGCAAAAAGACACAATGACGTAATTTTTGTTTTAATTTTTATATAACAAAATCATACTCATATTAAAGATTAAAAACGCTTGTTATTAGTGGTGCAAATGAGCCGAGCTACTCGCAAGCTACTCGAGATCGGCTCGTTAAAAAGCTCGATCGAGCCGAGCTTAATTGAGCCCGAGCTCGAGCCTAAGTAAGCTTGTTTAATAAACGAGCCCGAGCCCAAGCTTCACTTAGCGAGCTCAAGCCGGCTCGCGAGCCTAAATGAGCCAGTCATTTATATAATTTTTTAAAATATATATTTAATAATTGTTAATTAATATATATAATATTATGAAAAAATAAATAAAAAATTACTAAATAATATAAGTATATAAAAATAATTATAATTATATAAAAATAACTAAATTATAATAGAAAAAAATATATAAAAATAATTATAATTATATAAAAATATTTGATATATAGTAAACGAGCCGAGCTTGAGCCGAGCTCGAGCCTGAAAATCTACTCACGAGCCGAGCTCGGGCTTTGAAAATAGAGCTCGAAATGAGCCGAGCTCGAGCTCTGTGTAAGTTAAACGAGCCAAGCTCAAGCCTAGTCGAGATCGGGCTCGGCTCGGCTCGTTTACACCCTTACTTGTGTTACATTCGTTACTTTTCAAACCCGAAAACCCGACCCATTTTAAATTTTCGGTTTTGTTTAATAAATTATATATGTATAAATATATATTATATCTCAAGTTCGCTTCATTTATTTTACGTGTCATTCGTTATTTCTATTTGGGTTTGTATTCATATTCACTGAACCGACCCGTGTTTACGTCTCATCATACTCGTGTTGACGTTCATCGTTAACATAATATTCACGAAGATTTACGTTTAACGCTCATTCGTTTTCTTGTTCATTTTGTACAACCAACGATACTCCGGGATTTAAAGTTTTTATTTAAAGGTGTAAATCGATTTGCAAACTATCCGAGTCTGATACAAAAACTATCCAAGCTTTATAAATTATATTTCAAGTTTTATCTTAATATAAAGTTTAAGGTTTAATTTGTAAATTATAATTAATATTCTGATTTAATATAAACTGAAAGTAGGATGGCCAAAATTGTAAAATGTATTTTAAATTATAATAATTTAATATCCCAACCCAGCCACCCCCTAGCCCTCGTTTTTCCGGCGACCTCGCCGACGGCAACGCCGGTTTTCCGGCCAAACATTAAACCACTGTAATTCTCGCGTTTTTGACCAACCCAAACATTGTAACGACTTTTGACACCAATATCTCGCTTTAGTCATCAACTATAACAAGTTATAACGTACTAATTCGAGCATATTAATCCCGTTAATATTGCCGGATTTTCGGCCAACATATTAATCAAGAATTAACGATGGTCTGTTTCAATTAGTAGTATAAATAGCTTCCTAACATCAAACTAAACTAGCTCACAATCTCAAAACATACTCTCTACAATCTATAATCAGTTCGTTTTAATCCGACTCTGGCCAACCACGGTTCTCCGTCAACTCGTAACGACACAAGGTAATTGTTATATGCAACGTTATAGTTTTTAGATGTACATCGAAACCCCCAACCTAATTAAGCAAACATGGAATCTTTTAACTGAATTGGAAATCTAGGTATTGTTAAGGAAGAAGATGAAGTTGCAATGCACGCACACACACACACACACACACACACATATATATATATATATTTCTGATTTCGTTCTAATAACAAATAATCAATCTAGCTCACTGGATAAAACGCAAGGGTGATGCACACCAGATCCGGGTTCGAACCTGGGTCAATGCATAATTTTTTTATTTATCTTTTTACCTATTTTTCTTTTACAATAAAACAAATGTAATTACTAAAAATCAAATAAAATTAAATAGAAGTAGTTATAATTTATACTTATCACCTAAAAAAACGACTTTCGCTTCCGTTCAGTTTTCGTTAAAACCTGGCTAATATTAGATTAATATTTAACCTTTAGTTAACTTTATAAATCGCTAAAATAAATTATCTTAAAATTAGTTATAAATCTAAACAACTAATTTTTCGTTTCACGACTCCGTTGATATCATAATGTTATATTATTATTATTTTTTTCCGTTTCGTTAAGTAGGCTAACATAACCATTTTCAAAATAAATATTAAACCAAAATTCGATGTTCCATAAGATTTCTCATATTAATAAATAATAAACAGTTAGTTGAAATAACATGTAACTAATATTATATTATAATTCTTTCTCGTTAATATTAGTTTCGTTAAACTATAATTCATTAGATATAATTCGCTAGTTTAATCCAATAACATAATTAATTTTTGTGAGATAAAATTTGTGCCTTGTATATACCATAAGTCTTTTAATAACATTAGTTATAATATTTAAATAATATAAATAATTAAAATTCTGTTAAAACTTAAAAATAAAATTATAATGTCATAAATTAATAAAATATTAAAATAATGCTTAAACCCTAAAACCAAATTACTTTAACTTTATTGATCCCGGTAGCTAGTCCCTGATTTTGTATCTTCGTTATTATTTATAGTTCGTGAGATTCAATCGCTTCGGTTTCGTCATCATGCTTTCGATTTTCATTGCAATGTTTATCTTCGATTTTAAGGTGAGTTTCTTACACCCCGTTTTTAAAAGTTTTCATATTTTGGGGGTAGTATATGTATCCTATCAAACCTCATTATTTACAATATTGCTTACAAACTACAATTCATATCATGGACTTGTGTGCTTACTTTCTTATTTGTTATATACGTGGATTTCAAGTAGTTGCCTCAATAAGTATGATCATACGCCCCCCTTTGCACTCAGGTCCATTTGTATCGAGTGGAAAAGGGACCTCATATCCGAGTACTTTGGTAGCCCCAACTGGAAAGGAACTTCATTGTTCTTTACACTCAGGTCCATTGCATCGAGTGTAAAGAACCCTTATGTGCTCATTTCACAAGTTTCATGGAATTGTATAATTTTTACGTATTATATCAACTGTGTTAATCTCACCAGCTATTTTCATAGCTGACTTTATTTTATACATATGCTACAGGTGTAAAGGTACGAGGATGAAGGTTAGAAGACACATAGCATGCTTATAGGATATTCAAAGAACAACTTATTGTTTCGTTTAATTATTTTTTACTTGTATTACTTGATAAACTTGTGTTACATGATGATTTAAATGAAATAATGTTATTATAGTCACCTAATAGTGTCACGTGTGTTTGAGCAATCTGTACGTCACCCTCAGGCGTTTCCACTCTAGCCAAGGTGTTACAGATTGGTATTAGAGCCGTGACTTTAAGATAGGAGATTAGACGTAGTGCCTTAGTTAGATATAGCTTATTTGTTTATTTTTTAGGGTTGCATGATAGAATTATGTGAGCCTATACTTGATTGTTTAAACGCATTTACTATTACTGTACTACTGATTTCATTAACGACTCATGAACACAAGTACACACATACAAGTACAAGGCTTAGGCCTAAATTATGGTTTCTCAAAAGCAATTTCAAGCAATTTTCAAAGTCGGTATTCCGATAGTTCATCTTCTTAAAGACCATGTCCCCTTTGTGATAAGGATATGGTTGCACTCCT
Source organism: Bidens hawaiensis (assembly GCF_021521415.1). Classification (NCBI taxonomy): domain Eukaryota; kingdom Viridiplantae; phylum Streptophyta; class Magnoliopsida; order Asterales; family Asteraceae; genus Bidens; species Bidens hawaiensis. Next base: position 3,078,887 of record NW_027491069.1, on the reverse strand, counting down.
TAGGATGTCACACAAGTCATGGTGGTTCATGCGACGTGTGACTCCGACCCTCAATGTTTTACAATGTGTTTTAACAAAAAGTCTGACAAGTCGTGGTGATACACGAATACATAGCTTTTGGTTCAATTTGATTTCGCATTTTTTTTAATTTCATTGGAACATACAAGTCATGATGATTCGTACAACGTGTGATTCCAAAAACTTAATTGTTCATATTACGGTTTTGAAACGTCACTAGGTTATGTGAGTGGTCAAGTTTTTAATTCGTTATCTGTGGTTATATATTCACTGAAATTTCTAAAAGTCGTGCAATTGCAAGAATTGTCAAATTTCAAGTTGTTTTTTGTTTTTGGTTTAAAATTTAAAATTCGAAAAGTCATGATGATACATGAATAGTCGATTTTCAATACTCATTTTCTCATGTGTTTTTAAATTAAGAAATTCGAAAAGTCATGGTGATACATGAATTGTCAATTTTCAGTTCGTTTTCTCTATATAATTTGCTTATTATGATGGTTTTAATTGAAAATTCGAAAAGTCATGGAGGTACATAAACACTCGATTTTCAATTCAATTTCATTACCCATATTAGGTTTCTATTAATTTCGTGTTTTCATTTCAAACGTGATATATTTTCCCATATGTTTATTCAAAATTTACAAGATTAGTATTAGTGAAATGCAAAAACTTATACTCACTCATGAGCACTTCGATTTCGATTTCAAATTTTTTTTCATTTGATTGTACTTATTTATTTATTTTCATACTTATAGATGGATTCCGATTTTTAGGAATCTCTCGTGTAACGTTTCTTTTGATTTTTATATGAATTTCATATTTACGTCCAATGTCACGCGAATTGTTCACACTTCATGTCCTTTCATTCTCCTCGGCGCTGCCCTTGAAACTCAACCCACAAAATGACAACCAAAATCATCAAGCATTTGACCATCCGCAATCCCGACCATAACAAACCAAGATTCATTACCAACCACAATAATATATTCAAACCTCAAAGCCATACCTAAGTAAATTCAAACCCAACCTGACACTTGGATACTCAAACCCAACTCAACCGAGGTATTTACACGAGAACCCACTCTTTGTAACACGAACGATTCTCCCACTCCGCTACCGCGATGTCAAAATGTCCCAAATAGTGTTAAGTTCGGCCAACTCATCAACTTTTGCCTCATAACTATACATACTCAATACAACACCTTTATTCCCACTACTTGTTACCCAACCATTTATTCCCCACCGTATGCCTTACCTCATGCTCGCTACAATTGCAGTAACTCAAGCACACCCGTTATAAGGCCTAACTTGTTTCCGCCATGCCATACCTTACCCCACATCCCTTGACTACTAAAAAGTTTATTTGCTTCCGACATTAATACCTAGTCTTTTCAAACTCATCAACCATTCCTAAATTTTAAATATATAAATTTTCATACATAATTTTCCCCGTTTATTTCTTTATGTGAAAAATAATCAAATCTCGATTATTTTAAATAGTCAATTAACAAATATACATCCATATATATTTCGTATAATCGAGATATTTTTCTAAAAGAAATCTCATTTCAACCAAATGGGTTCACTACAAAAAAGATTGCTGATATAACGTTTATTATACATTAATCCCGTGTACATTTTATTTATTATTTTATTAGTTTTGTGTGTTTTCTCATAATATTTGTATACTACCAAATTAGTTTTATGTTTTAGGTTTCGGGTTTTAATTCCGATGAAAAGAGGGCGAAAAACGAGCAAAAACAAGCCGAACCGGAGAACCGACGCATCAGGAAACGAACCGGACCGAATCAGGAATGAACCGAACCAGCAAGATGGACCAGACCCTCCCCCCCCCCCCTCAGGCCGGAGCACCGTGCGACGGGGAGGGGGAAGCCCGCCGCAGCACGGCATGATGGTGGCGGTGCCTAGTCTCCTGAATCTTCCATGCTTAACCGTCTTAACCTATTTTTGGACCCCTATTGCCTATAAAAAGACCTCTAAACTTACCATTAATCATACCTTGAAGTCCAGATGAATTTGGTGGGTTCCGAGGCAACTGAGAGCCGTTTCCGGCAACTTTGGAGTCGAAGAATCAGCTGGTGTTGCGCATATTGGTTGAAGACGAAGAACACGGGTTCTATCTATTATTTCTTTCGTTTTCATTATTTTATCGTCATGAATTCTTATATGTTTGTTTTGTTTAAACCTAAGATTCTAGGCTAAATTACATGAACTGCCTAGGTTATGATGAACTTATTTTGATGTTTTGATTTGACTTTGTGATTGTTTATCGTTATGGTTTTTATGGTTTAGTAAAAGATTTATCTATAATTAATTGATGCATATGGATACTTAGGATTGTTTGATGAGTTTTGTTCCATAGTTTTCCTTGATTATTGTTTGTCATATGATAGGATTGCTATTAGGTCAATTACTTTATGTTTTTGATTATTTTATGATTGATGTCATGATAAGATCATAGGAATAATATTGTCAAATAAACCTAAGTGTGCTACTAACCTAAAATCTGTAAAGTGCTAGGTTATTGACAAGTCTTTACTATTTAATCTTGCTAGATTTAGTTCTTCGTAAGAAGTCCGTCTAGGGTTAATTATTTATTATTGTTTATCAAATCAATTAAGTATAGTAAATTGCCATTGATTTCCGCGCTGTAAGGTACGATTTCGTATAAAGGAACTAAATTATAAACAATTGAGTGACCGTAAACTTGATTTTTAATACTGGTGTGCGTTAAAACTTGTTAGAAATCCATAGGTTTCTCATGAGAAGAGGTTAGGGGTCTTGTTCGGGTTTTCTTTCAAATGTCTATTTTACGATCCCAGTCCATAACTAAATATTTTCCCAAGTCAATTCATTACTGAAATTTAGAGGAGTCTGGCCTAGGTAGTTTTCTCATCATCATCATCTTATTTTCATAACAAACTTTGCTTTCGTTTAAATTACTTGTTTTCTTAATTGGTTTTTAATTATAGTATTAAATTAGTATTTTAAATAAAAAAATCCCCCAAACAAATATAATTAATAAGTCGTTTTTTGTAGTCGAGTCTAATTAGGAAATAAACGTAATTTAGAGAGTCTCGTGGGTTCGATATCCGGACTTAGTTAGCTTTACTATAGTCGATCGGTTCACTTGCCGGTTAGTAGTTTAGTCGAGTTTTAGAGAGTCTAGAGTATTACTTAGTGTTTATTTTTAGTTAATTGAGTTAATAAATATTAAACTACTTCAAGCACATCAATTGCTATCTAGGACTGAAAAATTAGTCTCTGACACTTCCGAATCAGTACCTAATGCTTGTAGCGGACTGATTTGCTAGTCCCCAGCCAGTAACAGATACCTAGTCCTAGAAATCGCTTTTAGTAACTGAAAATCAATCTCCGATGTATGACACCAGTTGGGACTACTGGTCAGCCACCAATACTTAAACATTCAGTCCTTGATTTATCCCCTGATATCACGTTATTTCAGTCCTTAAAACATTTCTTCAAGGACTGCATATCAGTCTCAGTTACTTCGATATTTCAGTCGTTAATATATGACTTTGGAGACTGAAAATCAATAGTTTAAAAAGACCACATTGCCCCTAATACGTTTTGTTAGTAGGGATGGCAGTCAAACCCGGACTCGACGGGAATACCCGAAACTCGACATAATTGGGACGGGTATTACCCGTCCCATTAGGGTTTGGGACGGGTTTGGGATTAGTTTTAAAAATTTCCGCGGGTCTGGGACGGGTTTGGGGTTTATAAAATACCCAGTTATCCGGCCCGATTACCCGATAATATTGACTCATTTACCTGATTATATACCCGACATAATATTATATATATGTGTGTGTTATACATATATAAATACATATGTTTAATATATTAATAGTAAAAATAGTATTTTTGATTTTTTGTTAACTAGTGCGGTGGTGCCATTCAACTAACTGGCTAAAGATACAGTAACGTTAAAAGATAGTATATAGAGTAACATTAGAAAAAAGTATATTCTATTATATTAGTATATTAATTAATCAAAATTTATTTGATTATTCACTTTCCTTAGTATATTAATTAACTAAAGAAAGGAAAAGAATATTACCTTCACTGATATGGGAACATTTCTCTAACGGGTACGCCCGAAACCCGTGGGTATGCCCGAAACCCGTGGGTAATTACACGATAAAAACCCGACGGGTCTGGGACGGGTTTCTATAATCGGGTTCGGGTCTAGGAATGCCTAGACCCGTCCCAGACCCGACCCATTGCCATCCCTATTTGTTAGGTTCACTATTCCATATCAAATCATTCCCAAATAAGATTTAAAGACTAACAATTAGTCCCTAGCATCATTCGATTTTAGACGTTAATATGCTTCTTTAGAGACTAAAATATAATCTCATATAGCAATTATTTTATTCTCTAGTATGTACTTTTAGAGCCATATAACCAAACAAATAATATAAATTGATCAATACATTCAAGCATCAATATCATAATTACAATTTTCAAGATTAAAATAGTATTACACAAAAAACTATAATAAGCGTCTTAACTAATGTGCTAGATTGTGTTTTGTGAACAAGAACTCTTTGCATTCTTTCATATTGTCTTCAATCTCACTTGAATCACGTTGAGATGATTAGGCTAGCGATTTCTTCCAATTATCTTTTTCCTCAACACAGGCACAACAGCATATAGTTATGGTTATTTCTTAAATTTTATCTGCAAACATAAATATTAGAATAATGAAGAATATTACAACACAATTAAAAATAGATCCAACTACAGGGAAAAAAAAAGTGATACTGATCATATATAGCTTCAAAGTAAAGATATGATCAAAGTATTGTTAAATATTAGAGCTAAAATTTGTATAATTTATAAACCAATTTTCTACTATCATAAACTTGTGTTGCAATTGTTTCATCAAAATAAGAAATTTTATCACTGACAAAGAGCTAAAATTTGTATAATTTATAAACCAATTTTCTACTGTCATAAACTTGTGTTGCAATTGTTTCATCAAAATAAGAAATTTTATCACTGACAATTAAATACTGAAAAGATGGATTTTTAAATACCATTGTCATGAGTAGGGTATAAACAAGCCGAGCCAATCGTGAGCTACTCGAGATCGCCTCATTAAAACTCAAATCAAACCAAACTTAAACGAGCTCGAGCCGGCTATATTAAAAACTCAAATCAAACTGAACTTAAATGAGTAGTCTAGAACCAGTAATCTAGAAAATAAATAATAACATAACAAGTGAAGTAAGCCAACATCCTTTTGAGCATCTGATGAGAATTCCAAGTGATAGCAAGAACCTTTGGGTTATATTCACCAGCAAGCTGCACCTCATTATTCCTTCATATCAACAACAACGTCACAAAACAAGACATTATAATGGCATCAAACTTCAACTAAACCAACTTCAATAAAATATATTAATAATCACTCACCTCTCGCCCTAACGAGGACACTCAAAGACTGATATTCAGCTACCATTACTCATCTGTAAAATTGGCAATAAACCCAAATTAGCACATACTTGCAGTTAACTATTTTCTAAATAAATCAAATATTCAAACCGTAACATAATTTTTAGTGATTAGACCTTCGGATAAATGATAATCCAACAACGTAATCAGAAGCACATAAAAAATTTAACAATGCATAGAAGATTGACGAGAAATCGACCTGCTTACAAGTGATTTCAGTGCTGCGTCCCGCAGTTCAGATATCCCGCCACATACCCCTGGTAGCACAACAACCACTGTCTGAATGCGATTCACACCGAGGTCGGAGACGAAGTAAACGACGGCGATGGAGAAAACTGAGACAAGTGATATCAGTAGGGAATTGAGATCGGTGAGTGAGAGATGAATAAGTGTAGTTATTGCCGGGGATAGTTGTTCATCGCCATCTTCATTTGAGACGGTAGTTTTTCTAGGGCCAGAATAAGTATAAGAGTTTTTGATTTTTTTGGGTTCGAAAAGGGCATGATAATATTTGTATTTAAAGAAAAAACTTAATATATATATATATATATACAAATTTTATAAATATGAAATTAAAATTATAACAAACTTTTTTTTAACAAGATATGTATAAAAATCTTACTCAAGTATAATTTATTGGATAGAATGCTAATGCTCTTATGTTAAGTCGTATTAGGATTTAGACCATGCGTAGTGGCCTCTCCACCAACAAGTATTTTCATTTTTAGCTCTGTCATGCCACTCGCACAATATAGCGTAAATGGACCGTGTGGCAGCACCTAATTTGTTCACTTTATTGGCCTTTTTGTTTGTTTTCTAGATTATTTATTTTATTTTTTCGGATTATAGTTTTAGAACTTCAACGAATGTGACGAAAACCAACGTAATTCAAGCATACTCATCGCGCATTGTGTTAGTTCCAGTACCGTAGTACCGTAACGAAAACCAACCGAATTTTTTGTTTTTATTTTTTTGGGATTTGTTAACTCTGGTACTGTATTGAACGTGACAGGAACCGACCGAATTCGCGCAGGTCCACGCCTTAATGCCCTGGATCAATAGCGGTCAGGTTTTACCAACGCTCGAGTTTTACCAACCGATGCCACCCATTAGTCAACCTCAATTTTATAATTTTTTGTTATATTTTTGGTTTTAAGTATGGTACAATAACGCACGTAACCGAAACCAATCGAATGCACATGAACTTACCGCCTCAAGACTTGGGACCGACAACGCCTGAGTTTTATTGACCTTCCTCGATGCAACACGTCGGTTAAAAGACTAATTTTCTTGAAAGGTTACACTAGGATAAAGCTAATAATATTAGTACATGATGAGTTATAATTGAGTGTACATGTTTTAACGAGTTATATCATTAGTAGCAGAGTCTCTCTAATAGTTTTCTTAAACTAGAAGAATTTGTGCTAAACGTTTTGTAGACCAAAAATTAGTCATTGATCATTTCATACGCAAAAGACAGTCCGGACTAAATATTAGTCCATAGTGCAATCAAGTGTTGTAGAAATATGAAGAACAAATTTTTAATCTCTAATATATAGCATCATACGATGGATTAAAGATAAGTTGCCTACACAATTGTACTTGATAGTCAATTCAAATTTTAGAATTTGTGAAACACATTTGGAGACTAAAAAATCAGTTCTTAATCATTTTATATATAAAAGGACATTCACGACTGAATAATAATCCCTAAGTCAAATCACTTTTAGTAGTACTAAGACTGATTTTTAGTCTCTAATGCGTTCCTTCCATCTTAGAGACTAAAGATTAGTCACCATGCACTTACACAATGTGTCATCATATATTAGGGATTGAAATTCAGTTGCCAATAACTTCCCCTTTAAAACCTTATATTACATAGGCTTACGTGTGACTAAATTTCAGTCTCAAATAGCAAGGCGGAATATTAGAGACTGATTATTAGTCGTCAAAATCAGTCACATAATAATCAGTCTCCAATAATATTAGTAACTGACAAATCAATCCCAGATAGTATGTATTTGAGACTGATATATCAGTCCTTGATAGTTTAGTCCCTAATGGCCCATTTTTTGGTAGTGGTTATCCCTAACATTATTACTACTCGTACATCATTATTATTACTATTATTATTATTATTATTATCTTTTTAAAAATTATTATTATTATTATTATCATTATTTTTATTATTATTATTATTATTCCCAAAAAAAAAAGATCTTTAAAAAAAAGATTATTATTATTTCTTTTTGTTACAAATTAATCTTATCACCTTTCACTCAATAACCAACTTCTACATACTTGTTAAATCCGTGAGTCTCGTTAATAAAAATATTATCACTATAACAGTTATAACATTTGAAGATCCTCCATAGTGATTTCATAAGACACAACCCGACAGAAAATCTTTTACACTAAAAGGTCTTATAAAGTTTCGCAAACTTTAGTACTTACTAAATGTTTCTTTGCAAATTATTGTTATTATTTTTTTTTCTTGAGTTAAAAAAAATCACGTTTTTACGTTTTTACGATTGTACATGTTTTAACGAGTTATATCATTAGTAGCAGAGTCTCTCTAATAGTTTTCTTAAACTAGAAGAATTTGTGCTAAACGTTTTGTAGACCAAAAATTAGTCATTGATCATTTCATACGCAAAAGACAGTCCGGACTAAATATTAGTCCATAGTGCAATCAAGTGTTGTAGAAATATGAAGAACAAATTTTTAATCTCTAATATATAGCATCATACGATGGATTAAAGATAAGTTGCCTACACAATTGTACTTGATAGTCAATTCAAATTTTAGAATTTGTGAAACACATTTGGAGACTAAAAAATCAGTTCTTAATCATTTTATATATAAAAGGACATTCACGACTGAATAATAATCCCTAAGTCAAATCACTTTTAGTAGTACTAAGACTGATTTTTAGTCTCTAATGCGTTCCTTCCATCTTAGAGACTAAAGATTAGTCACCATGCACTTACACAATGTGTCATCATATATTAGGGATTGAAATTCAGTTGCCAATAACTTCCCCTTTAAAACCTTATATTACATAGGCTTACGTGTGACTAAATTTCAGTCTCAAATAGCAAGGCGGAATATTAGAGACTGATTATTAGTCGTCAAAATCAGTCACATAATAATCAGTCTCCAATAATATTAGTAACTGACAAATCAATCCCAGATAGTATGTATTTGAGACTGATATATCAGTCCTTGATAGTTTAGTCCCTAATGGCCCATTTTTTGGTAGTGGTTATCCCTAACATTATTACTACTCGTACATCATTATTATTACTATTATTATTATTATTATTATTATTATTATTATTATTATCTTTTTAAAAATTATTATTATTATTATTATCATTATTTTTATTATTATTATTATTATTCCCAAAAAAAAAAGATCTTTAAAAAAAAGATTATTATTATTTCTTTTTGTTACAAATTAATCTTATCACCTTTCACTCAATAACCAACTTCTACATACTTGTTAAATCCGTGAGTCTCGTTAATAAAAATATTATCACTATAACAGTTATAACATTTGAAGATCCTCCATAGTGATTTCATAAGACACAACCCGACAGAAAATCTTTTACACTAAAAGGTCTTATAAAGTTTCGCAAACTTTAGTGCTTACTAAATGTTTCTTTGCAAATTATTGTTATTATTTTTTTTTTCTTGAGTTAAAAAAAATCACGTTTTTACGATTGATTTTCACAAATTTAAACGAAGTTCAGCAATCGCTTCTTTTCCTTTTCCTTTTCAACGCCAACGAGTTTTGAGTTAATAAGTCATACCATCGCCCCTATAATAACTTCCATACCCCAAAACCATCTTCGAGAAGACAAGCATCGCAAGCCATCTTTCGTTTTCCTTTCTTTCTTCTTTATACAGGTATATTGTTATACTGATTACGCATTATCAAAATAATTTTGTGTAGCGATTTCTTTCGAATATTGTTTACGAAGTTAATATTGAGTTTGGTCATCCGTTAATTAGTGAACTATTTTCATTCATAGTTGCATTTTGAATCGGTTTACTTTGTTATTTCAATCTCGTGATCTATAACCGATTTCCCATAAATGTAATCGTCTAGTGGAAGTTGGGACTATGGGCATGTTTATACACATGTTGAGTTTATTATTATTACACGAATTGTTTTGGTTATTATGTTCTATTTCCACTCAATCTTTTATTCGAATCATTTTTGTTATTCTTGATCTCAATATTTTATCAATTTGAGACAAATGTTTTACTTGATCTCGAAGGTGCGATTATTTATTTTGTTATTATTAATCTCAAATTTTGCCCTTGTTCACGCTGCTATTTTCTTTATTGAAAATTTTCATTTGTTTAACGAGTCATTATTGACTCCAAAAACTTACTCGGTTCTATTATTAAAGTTTAGTTAATCTATTTTATTCTCGAACCTAATGCTTTATCAAATTACGTGTTTGTATTTTGTTAGCTAAATGCTACACTTGCTTACCCTGTTATTCTCAACCTCATTATTTCATTTAATGAGATGTTCAGGTCTTCAATTGTTTTTATTCGGTGTTACCCAAGAGTTTCACTCATTTCGTTATAAGTTTGATAACATCGTTATATCATTTAAAACTTCAATGATTTCATTTGGATCTAATACTTTCGCTTATCCTTGATCTCAAGGATTTTGTTTATCTTGATTTCTATGGTTCATTGTTTTTAAATTATAAGTTTTTATATATTTATTGTATATTTTTAACCCACACAATGGGACGGATTATGTGGACCATCCGACGATAAAGGTAATTATGGGTCGACACGTAATTATCCAAGTTCTCGCATGGAAGACATAATAAGTACGTTGTGTGCAATAACTCGAAACCTGGAATGATTTTGAAATACGGGACAAATACAGTATGATAAGGACATGGTGGATACGCCGCTGATAAATCCTATATATAAGTGTCCTTATAATATTCCCATTAGTGGCGTCTTTTCGGGCCATTCAAAGAGTGACGTTATTGTTTTTATATAATTATGTATATATAAAATTTTTAAAACTTTTAAACAACTCCTTGCATTAGTTGTTTTCTTTTTAAAATTTTATTTTTATTTTAATTTCGGGACGAAATTTCCAAAAGTTGTGAATCCTGTAACATTCGTTACTTTTCAAACCCGAAAACCCGACCCATTTTAAATTTTCGGTTTTTTTTATTAAATTATATATGTATAAATATATATTATATCTCAAGTTCGCTTCATGTATTTTACATGTCATTTGTTATTTCTATTTGGGTTTGTATTCGTATTCATTGGACCGGCCCGTGTTTACGTCTCAACGTACTCGTGTTGACGTTCATCGTTAACATAACATTCACGGAGATTTACGTTTAACGCTCATTCGTTTTCTTGTTCATTTTGATCAACCAACGATAGTCCGGGATTTAAAGTTTTTATTTAAAGGTGTAATCGATTTGCAAACTATCCGGGTCTAATACAAAAACTATCTAAGCTTTATAAATTATATTTCAAGTTTTATCTTAATATAAAGTTTAAGGTTTAATTTGTAAATTATAATTAATTTTCAGATTTAATATAAACTGAAAGTAGGAGGGCCAAATTGTCAAATGTATTTTAAATTATAATAATTAATATCCCAACCCAGCCACCCCCTAGCCCTCGTTTTTCCGACGACCTCGCCGCCGGCAACGCCGGTTTTCCGGCCAAACATTAAACCACCGTAATTCTCGCGTTTTTGACCAACCCAAACATTGTAACGACTTTTGACTCCAATATCGCGCTTTACTCATCAACTATAACAAGTTATAACGTACTAATTCGAGCATATTAATACCGTTAATATCGCCGGATTTTCGGCCAACATATTAATCACGAATTAACGATGATCTGTTTCAATTAGTAGTATAAATAGCTTCCTAACATCAAACTAAACTAGCTCACAATCTCAAAACATACTCTCTACAATCTATAATCAGTTAGTTTTAATCCAACTCCGGCCAACCACGGTTCTCCGTCAACTCGTAACGACACAAGGTAATTGTTATATGCAACGTTATAGTTTTTAGCCGTACATCGAAACCCCCAACCTTAATTAAGCAAACATGGAACCTTTTAACTGAATTGGAAATCTAGGTATTGTTAAGGAAGAAGATGAAGTTGCAGTATATATATATATATATATATTTCTGATTTCGATCTAATAGCAAGTAATCAATCTAGTTCACTGGATAAAACGCAAGGATGATGCACACCAGACCCGGATTCGAACCTAGGTCAATGCACAACTTTTTTGTTTATCTTTTTACCTATTTTTCTTTTACAATAAAACAAATGTAATTACTAAAAATCAAATAAAATTACATAGAAGCAGTTATAATTTATATTTATCACCTAAAAAACGACTTTCGTTTCTGTTAAGTTTTCGTTAAAACCCGGCTAATATTAGATTAATATTTAACTTTTATTTAACTTTATAAATCGCTAAAATAAATTATCTTAAAAATTAGTTATAAATCTAAACAACTAATTTTTCGTTTCACGACTCCGTTAATATCATAATGTTATATTATTTTTTTTTTCCGTTTCGTTAAGTAGGCTTACGTAACCGTTTTCAAAATAAATATTAAACCAAAATTCGATGTTCCATAAGATTTCTCATATTAATAAATAATAAACCGTTAGTTGAAATAACATGTAAATAACATTATATTATAATTCTTTCTTGTTAATATTAGTTTCGTTAAACTATAATTCATTAGATATAATTCGCTAGTTTAATCCAATAACATAATTAATTTTTGTGAGATAAAATTTGTGCCTTGTATATACCATAAGTCTTTTAATAACATTAGTTATAATATTTAAATAATATAAATAATTAAAATTATGTTAAAACTTAAAAATAATATTATAATGTCATAAATTAATAAAATATTAAAATAATGCTTAAACCCTAAAACCAAATTACTTTAACTTTATTGATCCCGGTAGCTAGTCCTTGATTTTGTATCTTCGTTATTATTTATAGTTCGTGAGATTCAATCGCTTCGGTTTCGTCATCATGCTTTCGATTTTCATTGCAATGTTTATCTTCGATTTCAAGGTGAGTTTCTTACACCCCGTTTTTAAAAGTTTTCATATTTTGGGGGTAGTATATGTATCCTATCAAACCTCATTATTTACAATATTGCTTACAAACTACAATTCATATCATGGACTTGTGTGCTTACTTTCTTATTTGTTATATACGTGGATTTCAAGTAGTTGCCGCAATAAGTATGATCATACGCCCCCATTTGCACTCAGGTCCATTTGTATCGAGTGGAAAAAGGGACCTCATATCCGAGTACTTTGGTAGCCCCAACTGGAAAGGACCTTCATTGTTCTTTACACTCAGGTCCATTGCATCGAGTGTAAAGAACCCTTATGTGCTCATTTCACAAGTTTCATGGAATTGTATAATTTTTACGTATTATATCAACTGTGGGAATCTCACCAGCTATGTTCATAGCTGACTTTATTTTATACATATGCTACAGGTGTAAAGATACGAGGATGAAGGTTAGAAGACACATATCATGCTTATAGGATATTCAAAGAACAACTTATCGTTTCGTTTAATTATTTATTTACAACTTGTATTATTTGATAAACTTGTGTTACATGATGATTTAAATGAAATAATGTTATTATGGTCATCTAATAGTATCACGTGTGTTTGAGCAATCTGTACGTCACATTCAGGCGTTTCCGCCTTAGCCGGGGTGTTACAACTTGTTATTATAGTGAGTTTTTATTTTTTTTTTAAAATATCAAATGAAAAAATATAGATGTTTTAGAATAATGGGGAAACTAACATATGGCTTGCATGTGTAGAGAGAGAATGTGTATTATTACTTTTATACCATTTTCTTTTAATCCCACTTAGTACATGTCAATTAAATTATAACTTCTCACACTTCTATTTTTTACTGAAATTTGTTGAATAACTCAACCCGAGTAAAATGTATGTTATAAACAACTTGAAAATTCAAATTCGAAACATGTAAACAAATCAAAGGTGAACACGTGAAAACAATATTATAATACTTTTTTGTTTCATTGAAAACTTCTCAGTGCATGTAAATACTATATATCTCATATAATAATAATATTTAAACTTGATTTTTTGTAAATATTAAAAATAAAAATAAAAAGGTGGAATTAAATTCATGAGCGAGCCATGATTAATAATACAATTTGAATAAGGTATTTTGATTTACAAACGAAAATGGCATCTAACTTGTCACTCTAAACCTTCTAACTTTGGCTAGTTAAAGAAAAAAAAAGAAACAAACAAACAAAATATAACTAAACTTTAATATTATAATTACGTTTAAGCATATCTTGTCTTTCTATTGTAACTTTTAAAATATAATCTTTATAAATTTCAGAGTATACTATTACAACATGCTTATTTTTATATGCATCTTGATATAAATTTGACTGAAAACTTCATTGCAAATAATAATATACAAATGATCAATATACAAGTGATCGAAATATAAACGTAAATGCCATCATAGCCACCTTACCCTTTTGTGTGTTTTTTACATTACCCTTAGCCCTGCTTGCGGTGCGCACATATGATGTATATATGTGTGAACCCTCGGGTGGGCAAAAGTGAAATTGCACTAATTTTGACGTTATTTTACTAATCTCGTGAAAATAACGTTAAAAGTGACGGACGGTTAATCAGGCATCATGTAGTGGCGTTGATAGCCGAAAGACAAGGGTACATGCACCGATCAGCCGGTGTCCCGATGATTGAGTGCTATGTGCCTTATGTCCAAGGCTTGATGCAAAACTACTATCGAGCCGGGGGTCTCAACGGAAGCAGCCTCTCTATCCTTATGGGGTAGAGGTAAGGCTGTCTACATCTTACCCTCCTCAGACCCTACTATAGCTTTGCTATTGGTGGGATATACTGAGTACGATGATGATGATGATGATTGTTGCTCACCCTTTTTGTTATTTTTAATAATATAATGTGACTTAAGTCTTGTTCAGAAGAGAGCATGTCCAATTAATTTGATCTTTTTTTCTTTTTTCTTCACCTTGGCGAAATTAACGAATTGATACGGTGACCTCTCCCTGCTTGATTTGTTCATTCTTTCTTTCTTATCCTTTCTTCCTACTTAGGCTTTCTACATTGGGCTTTGGCTGGACCTCTTCAAATCTTGTTCATCATATCCTTACTTGTAGGCTACCTTTGCCCTCTCTTATTACTGTTAAGGCCCATTACGAGAGTAACCTCTTCATATGATGGGTCAAATTTTTAGAAATAGTGTGTCATTCTTGTGACATTCAATGATTGTGATACAACTCCTTATCAAATATGAGTTCCCTAGATGTTTTGGGCAGCTCAGTCAAGATTTTTATTAGATAGTGAACCTAACCTTATCGATGGCTATCATTTTATAAGAGTGGAAGAGGAGCTCCAGGCTCATCATCCCACATGAACCTACTCTACTATCCAATAAAATTGTGCCACTTAATTTTAACCCAATTTAAACCAAAAAGAAAAGAGACACTTAGGGCATCCATAATAAGTCATTTTTACATAGTATTTTTATAAGCCAAAGTGACACTTGCCAAACTAATCACAATCTTTCTCTCTCTCTTGCCCTACTCAAATCCACTTAAAAACACAATTTCTTTCACCACTTTTCTCACTCCTATTCAATGTTTTTAGACCCGACTTGAACACTGACCCGGACACCTTACCGGGTCAAGGTCGGACTGACCCGGGAAGGTGGACCGGTGTTTGACCCTGATGACATCATAAATAGTTTATCTACACGCGCGGGCGCGCGCGCACACACACACATATATATAATTCATATACATATAAAAAATAATAACCAAAAATAATAATAATAAACTTAAATGTTATTTATGTTTTATACATTGCTTTTTAAATATATATGATTTATGTTTAATCAATAAATACATCAATGAAGCTTGATTGGTTGGCTCATAGGGTAATTATTAAAACTTATATCTCGGAAATGAACCAAGTTTGAATCCCAACATGTACATTTTATTTTGTTTTAATGAAAAAAATGAGTTTTACCAGTTCACTCGCCAGGTCACCAGGTCCGGGCCAACCGCCACCAGCAAAACCCGGCCGAGTTTTTAGAAAACGACCCAAATACCCTGACTCGGCCTGGTAGCGACCAGGTCCTGGTTGGACCGGTCCTACCGGCCAGGTTTTAAAGGAATGCTCCTAGTCACTCTCACATACTAGTTTTTGGTGAATACTAATCATCATATTCTTTCCTCCACGTCACCCCATCTCTCATTCACATTACCTTCTGCATCCTCAAAAACTCCTACCTCTAAAAGTATCTATCGTGGATGCTCTTATACTTGAACCCATAACTACCCTTACTTTTATATTTGGGTTATTGAATTTTAATACTCCAAACTTTGGTCTATTGGCCGAGTTGCTGGCATTAAACATATAGTACATAAGCGAACTTTTTATTTTTTGAAAAATTGAAAAATAAAAACCTAAAAGCCGCAAGGTCAATCTCGCTTTGCCTCTACTTCCCATTTACATTCTAGTAAAATCGCAAGTACGTCAGACACATGTTCACGCGGCTCCATAAACACCTTGATATCACAATCTTTTTATTCTTCAAGCATCATACTCATCTTTTTCTGACCAGCCCTTTCATTATCTTGCACTCATCGACGATATGTACCAATCTTTCATTTCCTTTGCTAGACGGCTTGGCTGCTTTCCTTCCCTTCGTTGCGGCCTTATCGGTGTGGTGTTCTTCTTGTGTTCGTTAAAATTAGGAATTTTGCTTGTAAACCATCCATTGAGCTTGTATGGTTTTCCTACTCGGGGTGTTATCTTTTTTAGAGAATGGCCCTCAAGCTCCAAACCCATCAATGAAACGGAGTCCCCTTTGACAATTGACATGAATTCTTGCAATATCTCATCCCAACAAATTTGGTAAACCTTTCATAGTGTAGGCTTATTTCTTGTACTCGTTTAAAATTAATATCGGAACTTTCACTTGGCCAACATTGGCACTATGTTATTTTAAAATAAGTAATAAAAAAATGTAACTTAAATTATGGATAATAAAAATATAACAACTTAGATAAAAAAAAAATTTGTACCTCCTGTTCTTTTTCCTTTTCATATTCCTCCTCCTCCTCCTCCTTTTGGGTCATGGTATGGTAATCCACTTCTTCCTTTACCTCCTTCAGCTTGTCCTCCTCTTCTTCCTCATCTTCCTTATCCTCTTCCACTTCATCATCTAAGTTGCTATGACCGGTTTTGGTAGTGTGGGCTTTGGTCATGAGACGTTTAACGGTCAATGGTTGGTTCATGGGGTGCTTGAATAATAGTTAAATGACTCGGTGAAATTAAGTTTACAAGGGTTGCATAGGTGCAGGTTGGGGGTAGTATAGTGGACATTGTATAGGTTGGGTTGGATATAGTTGCCAAGCTCGAACCTTCTGCCTTAACGGGTTTGGCTTTGAGGATGCAGTTATTTACGTGCCCCTCCAGTGGAATAACTTTTTATAACTGTAGAAATATAATGCCAGAAGAGAAATTGAAGAAATGCAAAAAACAAAAAAAAAATGTGTATATGTAATTCTGTAGTGTAAAAGTAGTGGGTATAAAATTATCTTTTGTAAAAAAATAAAAAGTCCAGCGGCTATCTAAAGGTTGAGCAATGGTCGTTTTTAGTCTCCTCTCGTTCGGCTTGTAGAACTCACTCGCAAACCCATTTTCCATACTCTCTTGGGCGATGGTTTTATCAACCCAACTCGCTCACCATGCGTATCCTTGAGTATCACCATACGCAAATCTTATATTAGTCCTAGGCAAAAAGATGTTGGGTCTATAGAAATGTTCCACCTCAAATGCCATCGATGTGTTTTGGACGTATTCGTTATGGATATGAGAACTAACACGCTTGGTGGTGTAATTATGGACGACGGACAAACCCAAACCCAAACCCAAACCCAAACCCAATGGGTATTTTGATACGGGACTAGGTATGGTGTCAGTTGTAAGAAATTTATCAGGAATTAGACAAGTATAAGATTAAGTGATACATGATTCAATTATCCGAAATATATGTACTTAGTCATTCCCCCTAACAAAAGCCATAAACATTTTCATTTTGTTTAATTTTACTTTTAACGTTTAATGTGTCAAGAGATCCCCGCACATCAAGCTTTTGATCTTATTTTTCTCCCATGCTCAGATTATTTAACTCCAAAATCATTAAATTGCCACAAAAACACAATACATCATGTCTCCTTGACAGTTGTATTTCGTATTATTTTGCTTCTTTCACGTGTAATTCCGTTCAACGCTTACTCTGCTCACCTATAATATTGATTCTTCTGGAACGAATGTGGTAATTTAGAATGGACAGTTCACAAATTATTATTATTCGATATTTGAAACTTTTAGAATCATAAATATCTATTAAACATGAAAATATAGTCTAAAAAGCAGGGATCACAAAAAAGCCCGAGCTCGACAGGTATACCCGAAACCCGAAACAAATGGGACGGTATACCCGAAACCTGATGGGTATAGGCCGGGTATGGGATTAGGATTTAAAATTTTCACGGGTATGGGCCGGGTATGAGATTAGATGACACCCAGCCCGATTACCCGAAAATGCCCTACCTGTTTACCCGAACCATATACCCGAATCGTATACCCGAAAAATTCTTTGTATTTTGTAGGTTGTGAAGTGTATATATAAAAAATTATATAAACATTATAATGATATTATTTATTTATTGTAACGATTATATATGTGGTGTGCATTATATTTTAATTTGTAATAACTGTTATATAAATAAAAAGGTATAAAAGAATTATAATGATAAAAATGTACTTGAAAATCCCAAAGGGGTACCCGATATCCAAGGGTATGCCCGATACCTAATGGGTAATTACCCGAAAAATATTCAATGGGTAATTGGCCGGGTACGGGACACGGTTTTACAAACGGGTATGGGTATAGGATTACCAATACCCGGCCTGAATCCGACCTGTTGCCATCCCTACTAAAAAAAGTTTGTAGTTTGAACCTGCATAACCTCATGCTCATAGCATGCCTTACAGACGAACATCAAACATCTGAGGTCGCCCCTTAAAAATTTTTGGTCAAAGACGAAAAAAAATTTAAGCTTTAAGTGTTATTTTTTATTTTTTTATTATTATTTTTTTTGCTGGTTATGATTTAGGTTAAGCAATTTTTTTATATATATAAAAAACGGACTTAAATTAATGGGGTAATTGAGTTTAAACATTAAGAATACATATTTTTTTCTTTATACCAAAAACATATATACGTACCCCCCACCCTCTTCAAAGCCGGCAGTGCAAACATCACTAAACCGGCTCATTCAATTCTCTCTTTCTTTGCGCACACATATCTAACCATATTTATAGGCTTGGAGCTTACACGGGAATCAATCACGATACATTTAAACCACTATTCAATTTTTGTTGTAATTCCATAGCGTGCTTTTATTACCCTAGTTCAATTTTTGTTGTAGTGTAATTATACTATGCACTTAATTACGAAAATGTTGTTACATGTGTTTTGTCCCCTCGCTTCGCTTCGTACCCTTCGCACATGTAAAAATATTTTTTCACAATTATTTTCAGATCGTATTTGAATTTGTTTGTTTGTTTGAACTATGAGTATGACTACTCTCATTCACAATTCAACCCAATCAAACTATTCATTAAAATATTAATTTCTCTCTCTTCCACCTACACAATCAACTAACCCAAAATTTTGACTCACATTATTAACAACGCAACCAAACAAACTCTTTCATATTAAAATATAATTTAAATTTTAATAGAAATTATAAAAAGAGGTATTCAATTAAAAATAAAAAATAGATTGAAATTAAAATTTTAATTAACAATAAAATTTACTATAAAATAGAGTCCGATACAAAAACAGACACAGAATTGAATGACTTGTTTTCAGTTTTAAATTAATGATGTTTTAAATTTAATTATTCGCTAACTTTTATATTAATATATGGCGACAGAAAGTTTTTCAATTAGCAATTCATAAAAAAGAAAGGAAGTTCTCAATTAATAATGATGTGTTGGTACCAGACGGCCAAGCCACTTAGTTGAACTTGATTGCCACATAAGCCAATTTTCATTTTCCTTTTAATTCCACATATGCTAAATTAACCGACCGACTGAACCGATGGGAGGAGCCTAAGAGGTTTTATGACATCAACAATAATTATCACTTCGATTAAATGCCATGATCACAATTTATATTGATTTGCTTTTATTTCCTTAAACATTTTGTTGGCATGTTTTTGCAAGGCTTAAAGTAACAGTGGGTTTGGTCTAGAGTCCCAACTTGCCAGGTGGAAATTGAGGAATTGAGAGGCTTGTTATTGGCATGTCAACCGGTTCGACTTGTTTCGGGTGTTGACCGGTTCGTATGGAGTTTTGATGAAGAAAAAAATTTTTCTATGAAAAGTTTTAAAGGAAAGATGGAGGCGATAGTAGGTAGCGACATTGGCTATCTAATTGAGTGGAATAACTTTGTTCCGAAAAAAGTTGGGATTTTAGTTTGGAGGGCGGAAATGGAAAGGATACTGGTATTGATGGCTTTGGCTAAGAGAAATGTCAATTTGGAGTCCATTTGGTGCCCGGTATGTGGTGATGCGGAGGAAACGGCGGAACATCTTTTAGTGTCATGTAGATTTGCCTAGGCCATTTGGAATGGAATAGCTAATTGGTGTGAGGTGCCGGTGATATATGTTTTTTCCACTTGTGATGTGTTAGAATTATATAAATATTGTCACTTCTCTAAACGGAAAGCGAAGATTTTTCATGCGGTTTGTCTAACGATAGTATGGCGTATTTGGAAGGCTAGATATGCGGCGGTGTTCAAGCGTAAACCAGTGAACCGATGCAATCTTATCAGAGAAATAAGAGCGAGCAGTTTCCTTTGGGTTTGTAATAGGTCGAAGAATACACGTATTTCATGGGAGAAGTGGAGAAGATTTGATATTAAAAATAGAGTTAATGGCCATTTTCGTCCCTGTGGTTTGCTACTTTCGCCACTTCAGTCCAAAATTTGTATTTTTGTCAATTTAGTCCTCATAGTTTTAAATATTAGCCAATTACATCCTATCCGTCTAACGGCATCCAGCTATGCCGTTAGTTTAAGGGTATTTTTGTCTTTCTCCTTTTTATTTTGAGTTATTGGTCATTTTCGTCCATGTGGTTTGATACTTTTGCCAATTCAGTCCAAAGTTTGAAATTTTGTCAATTTAAGTCAGTTTTTTTCTATAATTCTAGAGAGCATTATCCAAGCCCAAAACAAGTCTGCATTTACTCTGTCGACAGCAGTAATCATACCCCCTCCTCTCGTATTTAGTTTCTAGACGGTTCCTAAACTCTCCCCCATGGTGGAATTCAATGGTAAAGTGGTCAAAGCAATTCCGTGAAACCGAATTGTACGGAAAAAACTAAAAATCGTTTCTTTGATGAATGCATAATATTTAGGGTTTAGAGATTAACATATCATAACGAAAATCTGGGTCGTAATCAACTATTATACATTAATCAACAAAACAATTTTTAGTTTTTTGTGTATAATTCGATTTCAGGGAATTACCTTGACCACTTTACCATTGAATTCCACCATGAAGAAGATTTTAGGAAATGTCTAGAAACTAAATATAAGGGGGGGTATGATTACTGTTGTCAACAGAGTAATGCATACCAGTATTTGAGGTTGCTCGATGGTTTTGGGCTTGAATTATGCTCTTTAGGGTTATAAACAAAAAACATAAAAAATAAAAACAACTGAATTAAACTGAACATTAAATTGACAAATTTTCAAACTTTGGACTGAATTGGCAAAGATATCAAACCACAGGGACTAAAATGACCATTAACTCAAAATTAAAAAGAGAAAGACAAAAATACCCTTAAACCAACGGCATAGCTGGATGCCGTTAGACGGATGGGACGTAATTGGCTAAAATTTAAAACTATGAGGACTAAATTGACAAAATTAAAAATTTTGGACTGAAGTGACGAAAGTAGCAAACCACAGGGACGAAAATGGCCATTAACTCTTAAAAATATGTAATCTTTTTATAGGTGGCATGGGCTTCCTTTATTTGTAAGGTGTTTTATTTGTAACTTTGGTGATGTAACTAGGCGAGATAGCTTCTTGTTATTTCGTCATAAATTTTTTCGTTTTATTATTGATTGATCGTTAAAAAAAAAGAAGAATAAGCATAGATTTATTTTGTCAGTGCGCACGTGTACGGAAGGACATCGGCACATTCTAAGAAATTACATGGAAATGAACACATAATCTTTAGGGTGTAGGTGTAGGTGTAGGTGTAGGTGCAAGGGACAAGACATGTAGACTTGGGCTTCTCCTAGAGCCACAAGACAAAATATTGTCCAGAGTTATAGATTCCGTTCCATTGTTGGGTGGTGTAGGATGTTATAAATTTAAGAACTTAAACTTTCTAAACCGATCGTAAGATATTGATTCATTCAATTCAATAAATGATTATATAGAGATTATAAGATAAATGATTATAAACCTAAAATGACACGTGGACTCATACTAGTAAACCCTAAACAACAATATACTCTAATCGATAAGTGACTTATCATTGTTACATGACTCCAGTTACACCATTCAAATAACATATCAAAGTTAGCAACAAAGATCTCAAGAGTAATAACATGTATTTAATTAAGTTATTAATACTCGTTACATTACAATAAATTAGTTTTCTAACTCTATTTTAGGGAAAGTTTACATTCTTTCACATTATTAGCATATAGTATATTAGTATAGTAGTGAAGTTGAGCGATACACAAGTTTACTTTCTCCTAGTGATAGTATATGCTGTTTTATCGTACTAATTTGTATTATCATGCTCATTCAAAGAAAATCAATGTAAATGTCACCCCAAACAACCGTCAATCTCTTAGTCCTTAGGATTTACATCCGTTTTGAAGCAATCAAACTCAAAAGGCTGGCATATGTGATATTAAACAAAATTTAGTTTTTATTTGGCTTAATATAAATTACCCCCTTCTTGACATTTCAATATCATGATATTTCCTCAAATTGAATATATTTGCTCCAACAGTGAATCAACCCACATCAACTTTAAACTCTTGCAATTATGATTTGGTAGATTTCATAACAATAAACATAATAGGCCAAATATATTTCATAAAAAATTCGAATTCATGATATATATATATATAGGGTAAGGTTAAAATGAAAACCAACTTGAGTTGTGAAAACCCGCAAAAACCCTATGTAACATCGTTTTTTTTTGTTACATGTAATATATGTTGTAACATTTAATACAAAATATCGAAACATAAAAAAAAATGTTTTGCTATTTTTTAACATTTTTTTACTAATTTTTATATATGTTTTCAGGAAAGAGAAAAAGTTATATTTATATTTACATTTTTTATTCACTTTAATTGTGGATCACAAGATTTAAACATTAATTAAAAACATGTGGTTGAGAATGAGTTTCTAGAGTTTTCACAACTCAAGTGAGTTTTCATTTTATACTTAGCCTATATATATATATATATATATATATATATAGCATGGCAATGTATAGAATGAAAACTCATGAAAACCCTATGTAAAATCAATTTTTTTACAATGTAATATGTATTGCTACATTTAATACAAAACATAAAAAATAAAAAAAAAATATTATTTGCTATTTTTTTTAAATTTGTTTACTAACTCGAGAGAGACAAAAATTTATTTTTATCTTTATATTTTTTATTAACTTTAATTGGGGACTACAAGATTCAAATTTTAATTAAAAACATGCGACTGGAAAAGAGTTTTTAGAATTTTCTCAACTCAAGTGAGTTTTTATTTTATACTACTCTTTGTATCATAACCTTTAAATGCTATACCCTAACCATGATAAACTAATGTCCTCACTATTTAAGAAAATCAAAATATAACTTAGTTCTCTAATCAATCCGCGGTTACAAAGGAAATTAAAAAGACTTCATTTAATATAATTTATTGAAATGCCAGTTTAACTTATCTATTTTTCTTAACAATATTTTTTTATTGTTTTGTTATCTACGGGTATAAACCCACACCCTTTAAGAATGCAAAACTTATCTAACGTCTTTATACCACTAGGCTAAGCACCCTTTAGTTCAATTTAACTTATCTTATGGGCTTTATTTCCCTTTAAATAATTAAACTTCTAAAAACATATCGACACTGCATACATTTAACATCTTCCAATTTACTTTAGGAACCCCTGCCCGTTTTACATTTCCTTTTTTTTATTTTATGGGTCGCCGTCGAATTTTCGACTTGCCTACGCTCTACTAACTGAAGCTGAATAATTCGTGAGCATAAAAACTACTAGCATGCACAAAATGAACAATTATGCAATACAATCAACCAATCTACTAAGCATACAAACTCAAACCAAATTCATAACATAAAACAATATTATAATTTACTTGTAGAACACATTTTATTAACATTTATGCATCTATCCCGGTTTTAGTTATCTCATGACTAGTAGATCTATATTAAACTTATTTAAAGTTATAGCATCATAAATCACTTTCAATTAGATTTTGTTAATAAGTTTGGGTCAATTGTTTATTTTATTAAAATTAAAACATTACTGACTTTTTTATTAACTCTGCCTTATTTATTCTCTCTCAAAATTTAATTTGACTTGGTTACCTCACTTTTCTAGGGGTCGATATTCACCTATATTTTAATTATTTTATTGCATTAACAATTAATTGCAACATAAAACACAATGCATCATGTCCCCTAACAGTTGTATTCCAAGCTATTCTATTCCTTTCACGTGTAAACTTGTCCTTTTCTACAGACAATATGCATATATTTAACAACCATTAATTAATCTATTTACAAATACTATAATATTATTTTATATTCTATACACTCTTAATTCATACAAAATGTTACAAAAATAAATGATAAAAAACCAAGCAAAAGGAAATTTCCATTGCCGTTGACATCATCTAGTGGAACCAAAAGAAATTTCCTTCACAGCTGTGATCATGTGAAGTCACGTACCCTATATAAATGTACCCAAACCACACACCTAAAAGCCACTAAATACCTTCATTTCATGCATTAAGAACATTTAAAACAATGGCTCAGTTTGTTCTTTTTCTCTTGATCTTAACGCACACATTTCTAACCCTGTCAGCCGAATACTCAGGAGGGATCGAGCCTAAGGCAGTTGGAACGCCAGCTTTTAGTCCTTTGAATGATATATACACAGCTGAAGCGCCCAACAGTCGAAAACTTGGTAAACACCAAGCAAGCAAATCAGAGCCACCTGCCACTGAACCATCAAGTGATCATGAAGAGAATAATGGGAGTAGGGCTGAAGAGGAGGATGGAATGTACTTGGAGAAGCAGCAGCACCACCACCATGAATCAAGTTCGGTCGATAAGTCCATCGCTGGCGGGGGAGTGATCCTTGGAGGGTTAGTCATGGCGTTTGTGGTGTCGATTGTGTGCTACATCCGAGCCACTAGAAGAAAAAGTATGGTGGAACCACCAACGCCCACCACTGCTAGAAGTGTTTCACCATAGAATCATGGTCGGGTGATACAAATTATTGTTTGCATACAAATTATTTATAAAGTAAATAGTTTTTTTCCTTAGTTCTTAGTTTTAAGTTTTAGATGTTATGGCATTTGTTATAAAGGCTAATTAGTCTGAATCTGGATTTGAGTCTGATATAAGTTATAACTTAAAATATGCCAACAAAAAAAATGTGAATAATAAACAACAAAATGAATCCAAGTAGGGATGAAAATTAGACGTGCATAAGTAATCCAAGATCACATCCGATTGTAAAATTATGTGTCTTACACGGTAAAATTTATGCATTGGGATTTTCAAATACATGTCTTACTATTTTAATACTTATATAACTATTATTTATAAAAAATTAGAAATCTAAAAATTAAAATGAGTGGACTAGCAGATTAGTAGATTGCTCTATAATTTTATTATCCAACAAAAAGAAAAAGAAAATGTTTACAAGTTGGTTCGTGTAAATATGTATGTATGCTTTGGGCTTTCAGGCAAGTATAACATAATACCATACTCGTCTTAAATCCACTGAAAAATTAAAACTAATCACATACATATATGTCTTGAATGTTTCGGATTTCGAGTTTACTAGCTTGCCATGCATGAAGCCAAGGATTGGGAGTAGACCATGCAACAACTAACTAAAGGACTATAAATAGATAACCGTAACAACTTAAGGACCATGCATTACTAGCAATCAAATAATGAAATAAGGACTGTTTCTAGAGAACTCCCACGGTTGCACCACCATCTAGTCGCCACATCCACTACCGCCGATGAGAAACTGAAGGTTATAGCAGACCGGTTTCTGGAACCCGGTGGGTTCGATTTATGGTCCGAGAAAGAAGGCCCCAAGTTTTTACGCTTCGGATCAAATCTTTTATTCTCTTAGCTTATGTTCTGCTTAAAGTCTTGGGCCGGATTCCTCATGGGCTTTTAGTAATAGATTCTTGGAATTAGGTTAAAGATTCTAATCCAGAACACACGAAATTGAGCATTGAAGGCATTTGAAGCAATTGAGTTTGATTACGGAGAAGGTTTAAGCACGGGGCCACAAAATTTGATGCAGGTCCATATGCATATTTAATATTTAAAAATAATTCCATAGCCACTAACTTGGTCTACTAGCAAATAGATATTACTCATAACCAAAAGGTTGTGAGTTCTGGCCTCACTTGAGACATGCTTAATTCTTTTTTTATACAAAAGTAATTTTTTTTACACAACCCAAATTATAACCAAGTAAGAGGCTGTTTGGTTCATTCAGATCTAAATGAGTCAGATTTGAATAAGCCTCTGTCCCATTCAGCATCAACATGGAGTCTGATTGATTCAGACATAATTTTAACTATTCAGATGTTTTTTTATTTGGAACCAAACAGGCTGAAGTCTGAATAAATCAGATGTTTCCATCTGAATGGTTCAATTCAGATGTAAACAAACAACCCCTAAGCCCATATAAAAATTAAATTGTTTAAACCCAACAAAATACTCCTTTTACTTAAGCTCAAAAAAATTTTCGGCTTTGATCAAAAAATTTTTTTGCTTTCTCGGAGCCGGCCCTGGAGAGCCGGAAGATAATTAAAAATAGTAAAATCGGCTTCACTAAGGCCCACACTCGAATATCAGGTGTGAGCTGGTTGTTGTACCCTAATCGTCCATATGAATTAATGAAATTGGACTTCCAAGCCCGTAACCCAGTGTTTTTCTTCGACTTGAGGTTTTCTCACCACCCTCTCAATCGAAGTACACAACGCTTTAAGGGTTTTACACACTTCCTTTCTCAAATCGTCAGCATGATGTCAACGATAGCGACTCGTGTCATCTAGACAAGAAGACAGTGAAGATTTGCTTTTGACTTTGTTCAGAGTGTGTTTAATAACCTTTTTTATGATTATATGTCACGTGTTTGTAATTTTTTTTATGTAACTTTTTTAAGAACGGACATGCTTTATGATTTTTGTATTTATTGGTTAAAAGTGTATTAAAACACCCCCTCCGGCACCCACACGCACGGCTGTAAATTGACTGAATGTTCAGCGAATATTCGTGAACTATTTGGCGAAAAGTTCCTTTTCGCTCATTCGTTTAATAAATGAACGAACACGGACAAGAAAATTTGTTCGTTAGTTAAATAAACGAACATGAACAAAGATTGTGTTTGTTCATTTATGTTCGTAAACGTTTGGTAATATGTTCATTTATATTTGTTACTTAAAGGTTCGTTTTATATTTTTATAATATTTTATTTGTAATAACCAACCTAGCATTAAATTTCATAATTTTATATTTTTATTGTTTATGTTCCGTTTGTTTTTTTAATAGTTGATTTATAAAGTGTTGCTTTAACTAACAACAAATCTAACTTGTACTTCGCTGACATTATCATAATGAAATCACCGATTGGGGATGATTATGCTTATGATTATTATTATTTTAAGTGCTTAACTTTATATTTAATTAAGGTGATCATGCCTAATGTTGGATTAAGAATGTTTTTTTTTTCTTTTTGCTTACTTAAATACTGGATGTTCGTTTTCCTTGTCAACACGTTCAAATTCTTAACAAATGATCCCAAATAAATAAGATTATCTATTCGCTTAGCATTCATGAACCTTTTGTGAACAAGCTTAATGCTAAACGAACGAATATCAACAAGGCTTCGTATGATTCATTTACAGCCCTGCCCACCAACACATGTTCGTAATATTATTTGATAGGCTACAAAAATGCAATGAAGGAATGATCTTGATCTCCAAAATGAACGAACACCATGATGACATGTTTTTACCATTAACAAACACAGTGGTTGTGGTTGGCCTTATTGTGAACGCCATTAGGCATATTTTAATTTGATTGAAAATATAAAGTCAAGCCATCATCATTATATGCATATTCTTTTGGCAATTAGCTAGAACCAACTGTTAGTTAACATTGATTTAGAAATCAAGTTTAGGGGTAACTTTCAAAATAATTTTTTTGTATCGTATTTTATACATATATTGCAAACGAAACAAAAATAAAAACATGATAATAAACATATTTAAACACATGAGGTGCAGATTTCCCCTCTTCGGTTTTAAAAAGTTGAAATCGAGCAATTATATCCTCTTATTTAATTTATTATTCTTTTTTGCATTTCTTAGATTGAACTTACCAATATTCGAATTGTTCTCACAAATCAAATTTAAAACCGCAAGAAATAGACCTTCAGAAAAAGATTCTTCAGATCCATTATGACCACGAAATGATAAACTATTTTCTAACGAGAATCTATAACTATGAACAGAACCCAAAAATCGATATCAATTTGCAATCTTTTTTTTCATACTACGCTTAGTGACATTCGCCTTATAGGATCGCTTTAGGTTCAAGAGATTGTTACATTTTTAGCCGCCTTATTGTGAACACTATTAACTTCCTCAACATGGTCTTTTAAGGAACCCGGTTTACTCCAATTACAAAAGCCTCCACTTACAAAAGTTTCTCTTCCACCTTGATTACCAACACTTTCATTCAACAAGTAACACCATAAGCAATATGGTTTTTCTTGTTTAGTACTATACTCCAGCCAATCATGTTTATCAAACTATTTTACATTAAAACGTCTCCAGGCATTAGAATAGTTTGTTATTTAAAGTCATGACCTCGTTGTTGAAAAGCATTTTTAACAAACTACGCTCTTCTTATGTCATCTATGTGATTAGGAAGATAACTAGCAATAGGTGGTCTATCAGAGGGATCCAAAGGAAGATCATTCAAATCGATTGCGCGTCGTATTGAAAGCTTGAAGCCGAATGATTATTTAGACCATATTATCATTTTCTTGCATATCATTCTCAATATTTGAACTGGACTGATCTTCATTTTCTTGCATATCATCAACAATATTTGAATTTGGAGTTGGAATATTTGAACTTGGTGTTGGACTGATATCATTATTTTCTTTTCTTTTTATGTAAACAAACTGCTAACTAGCAATAGGTGGTCTATCAGAGAGATCCAAAGGAAGATCATTCAAATCGATTGTACGTCGTATTGAAAGCTTGAAGCCGAATGATTATTTAGACCAATATTATCATTTTCTTGCATATCATTCTCAATATTTGAACTGGACTGATCTTCATTTTCTTGCATATCATCAACAATATTTGAACTTGGAGTTGGAATATTTAAACTTGGTGTTGGATTGATATCATTATTTTCTTTTTTTTTTATGTAAACAAACTGCTAAAGCAACTGTTGAGCCTTTTTCTGTTTGATGTTTCTCGTTCACGAATAAAATAAAAAAAATAAAAAAAAGGTTAATGGGTTTTATTTACTTCGGGCTTTAAACTTTGTTTGGGCTTTAATTCATTTGAACTTTTAAATTTGTTGGACTTTAAACAAATATACAGGTAACGCAATATCTTTTCAGGGTAGCGAAATACGAAAACGAGCCAAAAAAAAGTGCACTACCAGCGAAAAGTTGATGGATAGCAAAGGCTCCCCTAGTTGTGCACTAGGTCCGTCCCTAGTTAACGTTTGTTAATTATGTTAAAATCAGGGGCAAAATTAAAATCAGGGGCAAAATCGTCTTTTCACAGATAATAATAATAATAATAATAATAATAATAATAAGGAATATTGGTTTTAAATAATCTAACTATGCCCTATTGGTAAATATCAGTCCCAACTTTACACTTGCCTGCTGACAGTCCCAACTATTGGTGTATTTGTTTTTAACGGGTCGTGACTAACGGATGACTAACTCCGTTAGTGATTTGCTGATGTGACACGCCTAGTTGTCAAAAAATTGCTTATGTGGCAGCTTAGGTGGCAACCCCAACAACATAAGCAGGAGTAGCACCCTAGATTTCAATAAATTCATCTTCTTACCTTCACCATATGCAGTTCCTCTACCTTTTTCACTTCACGGCCACCCACTTCCACACCAGCCATCACCGCTACACTAGACTTTCTGCCACCACCGCCGCCACAATAGATCTTCCATGCCACCACCGCCTCTCCTCCCAACTTTCTTATTCGTCAGCACCTGCGACCTCCGTTAACCACCTCTGCCGCCCGCCGCCACCAGCTGCAACCTCCGCCCCACCCTCTGCCACCGCCGCCTCCACTCGCAAATTCCGTTATGCACCTCTGCAACCCCCGATTTTCTTGAATCAGTAAACCTTTGAAACTTGAATAAGTAAATCTAATATGCATTCGATGTATATTGAAACTTGAATTGTTGAATGGTGGGGAGAGATGGTGGTGATATAGTGGTTTCATGGTTGGATTTATAACTCGTGGAATCGTAAATCTTGACGTTTCGGTGGTGGGTGAATAGCAGGAGAGAGAGAGAGAGAGAGAGAGAGGGAGGGAGAGATAAAATTCTTATACCGAGCCACGTAAGTTGTCATATAAGCATTTTTTTGACAACTAAGCGTGCCACATCAGCAAATCACTAATGGAGTTAGACATCCGTCAGTCATGGCCCATTAAAATTAAATACACCAATAGTTGAGACTGTCAGCAGTCAAGTGTACACTTGAGACTGATATTTACCAATAGAGCATAGTTGGGATTATTTAAAACCAATATTCCTAATAATAATAATAATAATAATAATAATAATATGTATATTTTCCAAGAACAGACCCAACCCCCGCCCCAGATTGACCTTTCTTCCCCATAACCCCAACCCCAAGGTCTGGAAGCAGCGACGGGACGGGGGATACTTCATTGATTTAAGTGATTCTCGAAGAAGACGAACGATGGTGTCACGACTCTGCTCTGAGGGTTTGGGCGGAGAGAGAGCTGTGATCGACTCCTTCGGAATCTGTGAGTTGACAGGTAAATTAGAGAGTTAACGGATTGTATTTTAATGATTTCTTAGTTTTAATAGGACATCGGTGACCTTCAACCCTAATTCCTGCCTTTTGACAACTGTGGATGGCCGTTAATTGTTGCTTACCATCAATATCACTAAGTGACTGCACCAACTGGGATGTAATTTATTTAAGACTAGTTTGGTAAGTTTATTTCATGAGGAGGAACTGATGATGGTGCGGGCTCTTGATGAAAGGTGATGACGAACTTCACCAATTGACTTGAGGAACCGTTTGTACTCAAATTAGGGGAATTAAAAGGTGAATTTAGGCTAGGATAAGATGGAATAAGTGGGATAGGTTTTGAGGATTAAATCCATTGTTTGAAGCTTTCATCATGATTCGATTTGAAGAAACCGACTAGAGAGAAAGGAGAGAGTTTAGAGAAAGAAGAAGAGGAAGAATAGGAGGAGGAGGAGGAGGAGGAAAAGGAAGAGGAAGGGGCAGAGGAGGAGGTGGAAGAAGAAGAAGCGGTCGGGGGTGTAACGGTCTTTTCACATGATTTTTAACTTTGGGTTTACGGCGGGTTTCCAATTGCAAAAAAAAAAAGAAAAAAAATGCAAACCACTAGGGTGATTTTTGTAGAAAAACAAAACGACCACAAGGTTGATTCCAAGCAAAATAATGTTGACCACCGAGTTGATTTTTGCACTTAACTTTTTATTTTTCATATGAATATCCACGATCTCTAATCTTTTAATAAATTTACTAAACTAGTTTTTTAATAAATTACATGGATGGTTCCTAGATTTTCTGAATTCCGTATTTGGTATTACTTTATTAGAGATTTCTGTAGGCCAACCATTCACAAAATGAATAACAATATTTTTCAGAGTTTCATATTACAATATGAAGGAAATAATCAGAAGAAATACAAAATCTATACTAACACAAACTGAAATGAATTACAGAACAGAAGTTTACAAAAATCAAAAAACTAGTACAGAAACAAGAGGGTTGCTTAGGATTTTTGTTTAACTTAGGTCAATTAAAACATATTTCTAGTCACCCAGGTGAACTCGCTTTTCTCCCAGGGTACAACAGCCGCAGCAGGAAGTATTGTCGAGATTAGCCTAGCACTCAAACTATACCTGCAACAACAGAATGCAAGATCGTAAAGCTTGAAAATTCTTCAAGTTGTGTGTTTGTTTGCATGAACGGATTTTAGTGTGTTTGATCTAGGAACTTATGTTAGTTATATTAAAAAACCATGTCTTAACCAAAAGTCTTGAGTTAATACACCACTTAACCATTAGAGTTATGTTCTGGAATCAATGCGACACTTATGAGACTTGAATAACACAATTAAGTCAGAGAGATAAGTTCTAAAATCAATACAAAATGTATGAGACTTAAATAACACAATTAACTCTTGCAACTGATGGAACTTGAAAAGTCAAAGGCACCCATGAACCAAGACTCAAAAATACTAACACGGCCCTTAAGTGGTGATGCAAGCGTGCAAAATGCAAAGTGCACCATTAAAATGCACATTACGCACATCACATCGCTCCTTGCTTATGCCCGTTGCAACTGCCACTGAACTACTTGAGAGTTTCTCATTCCACCAATGTGAGACAAACTCATTTACATAATTTCAAAGTCTCAAGCACACCTTAGAGTATCGATGTTGCATTCATCTTTACGTCATTTGGGACTCGTTACCAATTTATATTAATAGTATTTATTTGTGTCACAAATTTCCAACAATTTTTATGTTTTTTTTTCTAGCGGTAACTGAGTGACTTTTTCTTGGCTAGGGGAGGTCACCGGTTCAAGTCTTGTTCGCGAGCCAGGGTTTTGTCATAGTGGGAGTAGGCTTTCGGGATTTCCTTGTAATTTGTGGCGAGCCAAGTCACCAGTGCCATCTGCGATCACAAATGTAGGAGACTTTTTGCCAAAGAATATACACGAAAAACCGGACTTTGTTGGTCATTCAGGTGCTGTTTATTTTTTAGAGGTAAAATATCTAAAGTCTGCGGACCACATCTGTTGAAGAAGAGGTGGACCAAACCTCTGCAGTCTGCAAAAGAAGACTGTTTGTTTTTTAACGTCTATAGACTGCTAAAATAAACTGTTGGTGGTGTACGAACTATGATAGTGGGCGGTGGTGGTGCTGGACGGTGCTAGTGGTGGTGGTGGTGGACAGTGGTGGCAGGTGGTAGACAGTGGTGATAGGTGGTGGTGGGTGGTTTTGATGGACAGTGGAGGTAAACGGTGGTGGTGGCAGATGGTGGGTTGTGGTGGTGGAAGATGGTGGGGGTGGTGGTGATAGCGGACGGTGGGTGGTGGTGGTGGACAGTGAGTGCTAGTAGGTGGTAGTATTTAATCCTCTACAAACCTTAGAAGATCTTAGAAGTTTATGGGCCAAGTCTGAACCAGAAAGAGCTCGCGCAAACATTTTATAATGATAAGTTTTCGAAAAAACAAACAATCTGTTGGTGGCAATGTCTACGTGTAATCTGCATAATACAAACAAAAAAACCTGTACAGACCTTTAAAAAAAACAAACAGCACCTCAAATGAAAAACACAAACTATCTAATAGAAGCATAATCCTATATTTGTCCCATATGTACTCCGTATCTCGTTGATTCTATTTCCCCCTTTTCATTTACAAAATTTGGGGTGGGTGAAAGTTGGTGCGTATCCCATTCGGCCTTCTTCATCATAACCCCCCTCTCCTGTTTAAATACTTTTTATGTTCGATATTTCTAGAAACCACTTTGTTAACTTCAAATTTTCCCTCTCCAAATCATTTCTTCCTTTTCAAAAACTAATTTATTAAGTGTGTGGCTGTAATGTAAGCATGTTTTCTTTGTGTTAGATGTGCTGTTTAATTGTAGATATGCTGTTTAATTGTTAATAATTTGTTTGTCTATTTCTATTTACCACTTATTCCTATAGTTTGTGGGTATCAACTATATGTTTTTTTTCGTTCGATGATTCACTCATCTTATAAAAAACAAACAATTTCTCTCCAATCCTACCAGTAGTTTGTGTGTTCTTACATTTCTACATTGTTGCCACCTTTTGCTTATTATTATTAAATCATTTTTTTACTAAACTATTTTTCTTACTTTGTATCATTTAGAATAATAAAATTTATTTAAAAAGTATAATTTGTTACATTAAAATTTGGAAAAATTGGGGAAATTCAATATTTTTAATTTAAAAACTGTATATAATTTAAAAATTATAAACAGCAAAATCACATAAATTGAAAGTAACAAACAACAAACGTTACAACTTAACTAAATTTATAATTCATATTTAGCTCTAATTTTATCACATAGCTTTTCGTGGCTTGTAAGTTATACGGAGTTCATGTTGCTTATATCGAGTAAAAAGGGATTATTTGTTCTTCCGGTTGAACGTAAGTGTTACTTTGATCTTTGGATCGTCCAAATACTTGTTTTTTTTATTTTTTTGTTCCGAAGCATTATGCTAATCCCCTTATTGACTTTGGCGCTCTTTTAACAACAAGATCCCTGTTGACGTGGTGTGGCGGGGGATGGTAGTTGTTTGATGTTTCTATGGACCTCATCAAAGGGTGATGTCTCTTTGAGCCACCAGTTTCATTGTTCCAAAAATTGTAATATTCATAAACGAACGTATGCCCCACCCTTCACAATAGGCATCAATGTTTATAACTATTATTCTACATTGGTATAAACTAAATTGAATTAAACGATTTGATAATATTAAAATTTCCAGCGACATATATCCACCATAACTTGTGTGTTTGAAGTAGTTTAATAATTATTAACTAAAAATAAACACTAAGTAATACTCTAGACTCTCTAAAACTCGACTAAACTACTAACCGGTAAGTGAACCGATCGACTCTAGTAAAGCTAAGTAAGTCCGGATATCGAACCCACGAGACTCTCTAAATTACGTTTATTAGCTAAGTAGACTCGACTACACACATGACTTATTAATTATATTTGTTTGGGGGGTTGTATTTAAAATATTAATTTAATACTATAATTAAAAACTAATTAAGAAAATAAGTAATTTAAACGAAAGTAAAAGTTTGTTATGAAAATAAGATGATGATGAGAAAACTACCTAGGCTAGAATCCCCTAGATTTCAGTAATGAATTAACCCGGGAAAATGTTTAGTTATGGACTGGGATCGTAAAATAGACACATAAAAAAAAACCCGAACAGGACCCCTGACCCTTCTTAAGAGACACCTATGGATTTCTAACAAGTTTTAACGCACACCAGTATTGAAAATCAAGTTTCCTTACGGTCACATAATTATTTATAATTTAGTTCCTTTATACGAAATCCTACCTTACAGCGCGGAAATCAAAGGCAATTTATTATATTTAATTGATTTGATAAACAATAATAAATAATCAACCCTAGACGGACTCCTTACGAAGAACTAAATCTAGCAAGATTAAATTGTAAAGACTTATCAATAACCTAGCACTTTACAGATTTTAGGTTAGCAGCACACTTAGGTTTATTTGACAATATTATTCCTATGATCTTATCATGAAATCAACCATAAAATAATCAAGAACACAAAGTAATTGACCTAATAGTAATCCTATCATATGACAAACAATAATCAAGGAAAACTATGGAATAAAACTCACCAAACAATCCTAAGCATTCATACGCATCAATTAATTATAAGTAAATCTTTGACTAAACCATAAAAACCATAACGATAAACAATCCCAAAGTCAAATCAAAACATCAAAATAGGTTCATCATAAGCCTGGATAGTTCATATAATTTAGCCTAGCATCTTAGGTTTAAACAAAACAAACAAATAAGAATTCATGGCGTTTAAATAAACGAAAACTAAAGAAATAACAGATAGAACCCGTTGATGGGTAGATTGTAGAGCCACCTTTAATTGTAGTAATTCTAAACAAAACATGAGTGTTTACGTGTTATTTCAAGGATTTAGGTTATTACCGTATATAGTGCGTGTTTGCAGGTACAGGTGCTAAATATGGCGAATCAAGTGAACTATGATGGAGAGGAGCAAAGAACTCCAGAGTTGGTGATGGCAGTCAACAAGTCAAAGAAGAACAAAGAACTTGGAGCTGAGGCTACCGTAGCTTACGGTAGCCACGGTAGGGTCCCAATGTAGCAGCCTAGCGTAAACAGGTAGAACATGGCGTAGTGATTTTCAAAGCACCGTAAGCTACGGTGGCCACCGTAGCTTACGGTGGACCCTGAAGACTGGTGGCGGGTACAACTCGTTTTTTATGTTATAATTGGCTTTTGAGCTCCATTCTTCATTATTCAGTTTTGAGACAATTTTTGGGGTGTTTTTGGGGCTTGAGAACAAGTTTTTGAGAGTTTGGAATCAAGGATTAACATCATAATCTTGGATTGCTTCGGATTAAACGTGGTATGATGATTTCAATTATGTGTGGCTAAAACTTTTAGTATTTCTATTGGTTGTAAGGTTATTGCAATACTCTTTTTGTTTATTGTTCGTGCACTTGGATTGATTATCGAATCGTTTAGATTAATATAATCACGTTGTTTGTTTGATTGTTTGTAATTTGTCCATATCGTTTAACCTAATTTCGTTCTATACGTTCTTGGTGTCGTTGACAATTGAGATTTAGTAGAAGGAATTAGGGTTAAGACTATATTGATTGATTATCAAGTAACGACCTCACGTTCTAGGAATCCGAGTACTTAGTTCTTGATTAATCACAAACATTTGCAGTTACACAAAATCAAGATATTATGATTTATCCATTGAACGTTAATAAAAGTGTTGAGTAATAACCCGAATTCCAAGAGGAATACTTGCTTAAGCAATTGTTTACAACTTTCTTTTAGTTTATTTAGTTTATAAAATCAAATCAAAACCAACTTGAGAATTACTTTTTCGTCATTTACATTTATATTAGCTTAATTGTTGAGTTACTTAGTAACACATATTCCACAAACTCCTCGTGTTCGACACCCACTTACCGCTATCTAGTTAGTTGTATTTGGTTTATTTTTGCGCGAGTCTTCGACCTCGTGTCAAATTTTGGCGCCGTTGCCGGGGATTTACGGCGGTTTATTAAAGGTTTTAGTGTGATTACTAAACCTTTATGCAATTTGTTGCTAAAAGATGTTGCATTTGATTTTGCTAATGATTGTTTGCAAGCATTTGATGTTTTGAAGGAAAAATTCGTGCAAGCACCGATTTTGCAACCGCCGGATTGGACGAAGCCTTTTGAGATTATGTGTGATGCAAGTGATACCACGATTGGAGCAGTTTTGGGTCAAAGAATTGATAAGAAGCCGGTGGTGATTTACTATGCAAGCAAAACGTTATCCGAGGCACAATTGAATTACACCACTACTGAAAAAGAATTACTTGCGGTGGTGTACGCCTTGGATAAGTTTCGGTTATACATATGGGGAAGTAAGGTTGTGGTTTATTCGGATCATAGTGCGGTTCGTTACCTCATGGAGAAGAAAGATGCAAAACCCCGTTTGATTCGTTGGGTCTTATTGTTACAAGAGTTCGATTTGGAGATCCGAGATAAGAAGGGGTGTGAAAATGTGGTGCGGACCACTTATCGAGAATTCATTTGGAAGGGGTCGATGATTCACATGTAATCAATGAGAGATTTCCGGATGAACAGTTGTTAGCCGTTTCCATTACACCTGGTATGCTCATTTTGTCAATTATCGGGTCACAAGTGAGATGCCAAAACATTGGGCCAAGAAAAGGAGACAACAATTTCTCTCCCAAGTCAAGCAATATATTTGGGATGAGCCCAATTTGTTCAAAATTGGTGTCGATCAAATCATTCGGCGTTGCATTCCCGAATCTGAAGTTCAAGAGATTTTGGCACATGCCCATTCATCCGCTTGTGGTGGTCATTTTAGTGGGCAAAAGATGGGTTACCGAGTTCTGACATGTGGGTTTTATTGGCCTAAAATCTTTAAAGATGCAAGTGAATATGCTCGCCATTGTTTGAATTGTCAAAAGATGGGTGGAATTTCAAAACGGGATGAGATGCCCTTGCAACCCATTTTGGTCGTTGACATTTTTGATGTATGGGGAATTGACTTTATGGGCCCGTTTCCAAATTCTTGTGGGTATTTATACATGTTGGTGGCGGTGGATTATGTTTCAAAGTGGGTTGAGGCCATAGCAACAAGGACTAATGATCACACCGTGGTATGTAAGTTTGTTCAATCCAATATTTTTGCAAGATTTGGAATTCCGAGAGTGATTATAAGTGATGGTGGAACGCATTTCAAGAATTTCAATTTTGGGAAATTGTTGAAGCGGTATAATGTGAATCATCGAATTGCTACTCCGTATCGCCCGCAAACAAGTGGACAAGTTGAAGAGTCCAACCGACAAATTAAAGAAATATTGATGAAGACGGTACGAGTTGATAGGAAGGATTGGTCGGTAAAGTTGGATGATGCATTATGGGCGTATCGAACCACTTATAAAACACCCATAGGAACGACTCCTTACCGGTTGGTTTATGGGAAATGATGTCATTTGCCTATGGAGTTGGCTCACCGGGCACTGTGGGCTATTAAGAGTGTGAACATAGATTACAATGAAGCCGGTGGATTGAGAAAGTTGAAGTTGGCGGAATTGGAAGAGATAAGGGATGAAGCTTATGAGTGTGCATTGGCATACAAAGATAAGTTGAAAAAGGTTCATGATGACAAGTTGAGGAAGCGGGTTTTTGAAGAAGGGCAAAATGTTTGGTTATATAATTCACGGCTCAAGCTTTTTCCCGGAAATGTGAAAAGCAAATGGATGGGCCCGTATGTTATAACAAGAGTGGGCAAGTTTGGTGATGTGGAAATTGAAGACTTGCACAATCAAGCAAGACAAACTGTGAACGGACACCGACTTAAACCATACTTGGAGGGTAAGGATATCAACATGTGTGAAGTGGACAAAGTAGGCTACCTGTTGCGGTCGCCTTAGGAAATAACCAATTAAACGGTCCGGGTTTGTTGTATAATTTAGTTTAGATTTTGTTCCAATTTTTTTTTTTTAAAAATTACCTTTCTCATTTAGGAGGTTGTCCAAATCAAGTGTGGGGAATTCTTAGGAATCTCTTCACCGTGTTGAGGACAACTCGGGTTTTTCATGGGGGTAGGGTAATTTTTAGTTTTTGTTTTATAAATAATTTTATTTAGTTTTTAATGGATTTTGGCTTTACTTAAAAAAAAAAATTCCCATCAGATGCCACCGTAGCCTACGGTGTCCCTCGTAAGCTACGGTGGACTTGATATCGCTATGCTGGCCTTTTTCTGTTTACGCCAGCATCTTACGGCAAGGAACCTACCGTAAGCTACGGTAGCCACCGTAGCTTACGGTGGACTGTGAATGGGCGACGCAACAACAACAACATATAAAAAAAATAAATAAAAGTTTTAATAAAATCCGAAAATCCCCATCCACATCTTCCACTTACCTTCTTCTTCATACTTTCATTCATCCATCCATCCACCCCTCTCTACCAAACCCTAATACCCAATTCATAACTTCCTCAAATCTTAACCAAAATCAACGATTTTCGGGTCTAAATTGACTAGATTTTCGCAAGGAATCACATTCTTTGCTTGGTTTTCATCAATCTTAACTTTTTGGGGTTCGATTTTGGACGTTTTTGGTCCGAAAATTGTGAACAACAAGTGGGTTTTGCAAGTGACTAGTGATTAGAGTGATTAGAGGGTTTAATTCGGTTTAAAGATGGGACGTTCTGCTAAGGATAAAGGAAAAGGGATTGAGGGTTCATCTAGCAACTCTACCGCCAAACAAGCAAAAAAGTGGAGGTTAGAACAACAACAAGAACGTGAAGAAGAGGTGGAGTATGTTAACCAGATTGGACTCATGGACCACTAAAAGATCATGATTTGAGATGACAACCAGAGTTGTTTCACGAGAAAATGAATACATTGACAAAGAAGTACGATGCATTTATTTGTGAGAAAGTGGACCCAGAACGTGAGTTTGGTCCGTTTGATGTTTTTGATCTATTCAAGGCATTGGGTTGGGAAGCAGCCCTCAAGTGTTATGATCGAAACGAGAAGTATGTTTTCATCGATGAAGTTGAAGAATGGATGGCAACTTTGAGATGTCCTTCGTTTAATAAACCTTCGGGGATGAAACTCATAGGAACTGTTAACAACATTGAAGTCACTATGTCATTTGAAACATTGAGGCAAATTGCACGATTTGACAGTAAGCCTCAAAGCAACTACGTGTATCCATATTTGAATGACTTGTATTATCAACCCGACATGCATCCAACGTGGAGAATGATGTTGGATGCATTGTTTTTACCCGGCACTTATAATGGGAAGTTATTGAGGAAGAAATTAAAGATTGAGCCAAAGATGTTGCTCATCATTTGTTTACACAATGTCATGCCAAGAAGAGGGGGTATGCAAGAAGTTCGGTATCCCAATGTCCCGATTCTATACTCTTTGATGCATGGAGGACCACTTGTTTCGTTCCGGTATCTAGTACTTAACAAAATTTGGATAAGTCGGAATAATGTGAGTAGGAAGATTATTCCACATTGTCGGTTGATTACCGCGTTGTTGATGCGGTTTGGTGTTATTGGAGATAATGATATTGGAGTTGAGAAGAAACACAAGCCGTTCGATGTGACAAAGTTTGGGGTTGGTTTGGAATACCCAGCAAGTGACAGGTACCATATGTTGAAAAGCAAGGGACATAGATGGAGAGCATTGAAGGTTGATGCTCGACCTTTGCAACCGGGAGAAGAAAATGAAAGTGAGAGTGATGATGAAGAGGGAGAGAGTGGAGAAGATGACTATGATGATGAACCGGGTGAGCGGGTTGCGGTGGAAAGTGAAGGAGTAGGTGGTGGTTCAAGTGCACAAGGATGGGGACGGGGAAGTGCCTTACCATTTGATTATTCGAGGCAAACATTTGACCCAAATTGGGCACACCATGGCAGCATGCAGGATGTAATATTCAACACCAGGCCAGCACACTACTATAATTGGGCCGAGACAACTCAGACATTGTTTGATCACCAAACATTCATGGGCGCTAGTATGGAGCGCGCTCAAAAGCAAATGTATGATCGCCAAGAAGTATGAAACCGGACCCACGCTTATGCTGAACATAGAGAAATCAACCATCGATATGAGGATGACCGTCAGAGACAAATGCACGCCGCATGGCATTCGGGGAAACCGGTGGTGGCTGACCCACCGATCGTTGACTACACCACATTGCCACCATACGACGGTATGGTGAATTATCCCATGCCACCGTTGCATCATTCAAAATGGTTGGATCTACGACAGACTCAAGGTTCAGGACAAGCTCAAGGGGAAGGTCAAGCTGGTGGAGAGGATCAGGGGGCGTTTGGTTTTTGCGAATTCATGGACGTGTTGACGTCCATTTTTGGACCACCTCAACCACGCTTCTATTGAGCTGCGTTGGCAGCAAATCAGGTGTTCCCTTGTAAATTTGTGTATCTTGTTTTTTTCTGTTTATGTTTGGGTTTTGGGAGGTTGAGTGGAGTAATGACAAGTTGGAATTTAAGGGTCGTGCTCGTGGTGGTGTTTTGTTATCCTAAATACCCTACATTGAGGACAATGTATCTCAAGTGTGGGAATGAGGGATGAAAATAAAATAAAAATAAATAAATAAATAAAGTAAAAATAAATAAATAATAATAATAATAAAGAAACTATAAAAAAAACACAGAAAAAGTGGTAAGATTGTCGGGGCAAAGTTTTGATCCCTTTTCATGGTCATAATTCCCCAAAAATCAAGTTGCTTAGCTATGTTAAAAGTGTGGTCAAGTAGTATTCTAGGCAAGGTTAGCATGCTTTCGGTTTATCCAATCACATAACATGCCACAGTCACTTGGGTATTGGGAAAACGAAAAGCGGTGACGGAATAGTTATTCTCCGTTAGAACTTGTGCCATCAATGCATTTCAAGACCTTAGCTTGGCATAAATGCAAAAGTGATTGAGGCACTTAGGTTAAAACCTCGTCTTGGATGAGTGTGAGTGTGGGTTTTGGGGGGTTAGGCCTCATAAATTACATATATGAGCGTGGATAATGAGAGGGGCAGGGGTTGGTTCCTTTAGAAAACTTTATTGGACCTATTCGTTTTATTTTATCAAACCCCGATGTAATTGTGAGACGATCCGGCTTAATAGGTTGTTTTTGTAATTGTAGTTGTTTCATTAGTAATAAATAGGAAGTAGTAGTTAATTGTTTATGCAAGTTATTATGTCAAAAAAAATGAAAAAAAAGGACAAGGAAAAGTCGAGGCAATGTTCAAAGCCTTGTGGTTCGAGTTCATTATGAAAGTTGTTATGTATATAGTTTATGTTTTATTGTTTAATTTAGTTTTGATGTAACAAGCCGGGTGGATCATTTGAGCCACTTTCAATGTCCCCATTCCATACCTTTACCCCTAGCCTCATTACAACCCGTTTAAGACCTCTTGATTTGCTTTTATGTTAAAGCACGATTAGGTGGATATTTGACGGTGGTACAAGCGTATGCGAGGAGAATCGAGTATGATTGTGATATTTGGAACGATCACCGAAAAGTGAGTTAATGAGTGACGGTGTGTTATGTGCAAGTAAAGACCGAAAGCATGTTAAGGTTGACTAGAATTCTATGTTTTAAAATATAATATCAAGTAAGTTAGTGCAAACCTCTGATTATGTGGGAATAGGGTATGACTCGGGACCTTAACTGAGCCGGGTTTGTGGTTTGTGTGGTGGTGGTGTTCTAAAATCAATTGGTTTGATGAGTTGCTTGAGGGCAAGCAACGAGCAAGTGTGGGAATGTGACGGGTGGATTGTAGAGCCACCCTTAATTGTAGTAATTCTAAACAAAACATGAGCGTTTACGTGTTATTTCAAGGATTTAGGTTACTACCGTATATGGTGCGTGTTTGCTGGTACAGGTGCTAAAAATGGCGATTCAAGTGAACTATGATGGAGAGGAGCAAAGAACTCCAGAGTTGGTGATGGCAGTCAAGAAGTCAAAGAAGAACAAAGAACTTGGAGCTGAGGCTACCGTAGCTTACGGTAGCCATCGTAAGGGTCCCAATGTAGCAGCCTAGCGTAAACCGATAGAACATGGCGTAGTGATTTTCAAAGCCACCGTAAGCTACAGTGGCCACCGTAGCTTATGGTGGACCCTGACGACTGGTGGTGGTTACAACTCGTTTTTTATGTTATAATTGGCTTTTGAGCTCCATTCTTCATTATGCCATTTTGAGACAATTGTTGGGGTGTTTTTGGGGCTTGAGAACAAGTTTTTGAGAGTTTGGAATCAAGGATTAACATCATAATCTTGGATTGCTTCGGATTAAACTTGGTATGATGATTTCAATTATGTGTGGCTAAAACTTTTAGTATTTCTCTTGGTTGTAAGGTTATTGCAATACTCTTTTTGTTTATTGTTCGTACACTTGGATTGATTATCGAATTGTTTAGATTAATATAATCACGTTGTTTGTTTAATTGTTTGTAATTTGTCCATATCGTTTAACCTAATTTCGTTCTATACGTTCTTGGTGTCGTTGGCAATTGAGATTTAGTAGAAGGAATTAGGGTTAAGACTATATTGATTGATTATCAAGTAACGACCTCGCGTTCCAGGAATCCGAGTACTTAGTTCTTGATTAATCACAAACATTTACACTTACAAAAAATCAAGATATTATGATTTATCCATTGAACTTTAATAAAAGTGTTAAGTAATAACCCGAATTCCAAGAGGAATACTTGCTTAATCAATTGTTTACAACTTTCGTTTAGTTTATTTAGTTTATAAAATCAAATCAAAACCAACTTGAGAATTACTTTTTCGTCATTTACATTTATATTAGCTTAATTGTTGAGTTACTTAGTAACACATATTCCACAAACTCCTCGTGTTCGACACCCACTTACCGCTATCTAGTTAGTTGTATTTGGTTTATTTTTGCGCGAGTCTTCGACCTCGTGTCACCCGTGTTCTTCGTCTTCAAACAATATGCGCAACACCAGCTGATTCTTCGACTCCAAAGCTGCCAAAAACTCATCTCGTACGCCTCGAAACTCACCAAATTCGTCTGGAACTTCAGGGTATGCTTAATGGTGAGTTTAGGGGTCTTTTTATAGGTAACTGGGGTCCAAAAA
Organism: Bidens hawaiensis; assembly: GCF_021521415.1. NCBI lineage: Eukaryota > Viridiplantae > Streptophyta > Magnoliopsida > Asterales > Asteraceae > Bidens > Bidens hawaiensis. The sequence continues at coordinate 3,034,600 of NW_027491069.1, read as the reverse complement.
TACACAAGACGGTTAAACTAATCTGGAATCTTCCAACATAGGGCCGCGCGCCGCGCGGCGGGCTTGGCCACCCCGGTCGCGTGGCGCTCCGACGTGGATGGGGGGGTCGGCCTTGCCGGTCCGGTTCTCTTCCTGGTCCGGTCTGGTTCGTTTCCTGATTCTTCAGTTCTCCGGTTCGCTTGTTTTCGCTCATTTTTCGTCCTCTTTTCACCACAATTCAAACCCGAAACCTAAAACATAAAACCATGTTAGTAGTATACAAATCTTGCTTAAAACCGAACAAAACTAATAGAATAATAAATAAAATGCACACAAGAATAATATATATTAAATATTATATCATAACTCCATAGAGGATTCAATTATGATATAGGACTTAATGTTAATAAAATCAATCATATTTGTTTCAATGAACTCGATCAAAAACTTAATTTAAACTAAAACTCAATTTAGTTATTAAAATACTAGGTTAGTACCTATGTTATACACAAGCTTGTATAAAACGAAAACGACAAAAAATAAATATATTAATGTAAATAATTATAACATTTTTTTATTCATACACTAAAAGAATACAGATTAATTCACAATTCTCTGTTTCACGAAACACAATCACAAGATAGTGCTTTTTATCTTGAGCATTATAAACTATATCTCGGCGTGCTTTTGATCCAAGAACAATGAACACAATTATATAAAAAAAACACAACTATTCAAGAACTAAAACACACTATGTTGAACATCATTATTTTGTACACACAATTACAATAAACAAAAACATAATTACAATGAACAAAAACACTATAATTCATCTAACAATAATGAACAAAAACACCTACAACTATGAACTAAAACACTATACGAAAACATTGACATGTTGATGACCTAAAGCACACTCGCTCGCTCCGAGATTTGTGATTGTGTTTTGCGAAACAACAACCAGATCTAGAGAAGAATAAAGCTTTATGTAAGAACACTTCATCCACTTCAATTACATCAACTTGAAAAACAATGTAAAGTCAACAAAATATATGAAAACACTAAATTTACTAAAATATAAAAAAACGCAGTATAAATATTATGTTTAATTTCACTTTCAAATTGATTTACTCATTGAGAACATTCATGATGTCATATATGATTACAATGAGTCAATGATAGATTCTATATATTATCACTAACAAATCCACAATACTTTATTCAATAAAAAAACAGTTATATATAATAGCTTACAAATTAAACGCTCATCGGAAAGATTGTAAAAAAACCCTAAGACTCTACACCACGGATTGCGATCCCAACGCTCACAGATCAACGCAGATTAAGATCTCGACGTTCAGAGAGCGCCCGTTGCGACTACTGTCACAGCCCCGACCCCTATACCCCAGGAGGGGAGCCGTGAACGTTGAGTGGTGGTATTGATGTTTATTAAAATAATTTGCAGCAGAATATTTCATTAGAACCGTAGTTAGGAAAATTAATCAGAGTTATAAAAACACCATAATTCTTATTTCATAAACTGGGATAAAAACCCATTTTTATACAAACAAAAGTTTTATAGGGATAAACCCTAATTTATGAAACACGTTTCTTTATTCTGGTGACAAGCCACTTATTTAAGCTGGAAGCCCGCAGGCATCATTCCTTTGTCTCTAACAAGTCACCTGAAACATGTTTAAAAATATTTGATCAGCAGGAAATACTGGTGAGTACATTGATTTATAAATGACACATTTTGCAGTTACAACATTAAGATGTTTTTACATCTGCCTGCTTACAAATTACCGAAAGGTACTTGTCACTCGACCGTATCTGTGACTGTGGTCATATTACTTATTGGCTAACACTTGTCCAATAAGTAACGTGTAATAGCCCAGTAGGCAAGCCTTGTATACAAAACCCCACAATACCAGTAGTAACCATCCCGTAAGTCTATAGAGACTTAATCACTGTAATGTAGTTTAACTCTTTTGAAAATTTTTAAACTATCCATCATGAGTTTAATGGTTTTGGAAAAACATCATGACGGTGTTGGAAAATCAATTGTCTCACGCAAATGTGAGTTATGCAAAAATTTCAAATGTCTCACCTTGCAAGTTTATATTTAACAAGCCTTCAGGTGTTAAGCACCTAGATTAAACAGAATGTAGTATATTTCTATTAGTATAAACCCATAATCATAACGATAATCACGAGACATGAAACTTTACACGATAGCACAATGTCATACCTTGGTTAGGTAGAGCTTTTGGATTCGTGTTATAAAAGTTCCTTTCAATCGGAGAGGTACCGTTACAATTACTTGGTATAATACTAGCCTTATATATAAGAAATACGAGAAAAAGTATGATTTTTGTGATGAGTTTGTGAATTCCAGATTGCTGCCCTATTTATGCTTGAATTTGAGCATCTTCGCGTATCGGGAAGGAAATCTTCGCGTATCGCGAAGTTGCAGTAGGGTTGCTGAGTCAGCCCTAGCTATGCCACGTGGCGTGACACGTGTTAGGCTACGTGTCAATGTTGCATAGCTTTCACGTCACATCTTCGCGTATCGCGAAGATGCAAAAACACTAAGGCGGCCCTTAAGCGGCGATGCGAGCGTGTGAAGTGCAAAGTGCGCCATCAACGCGCCACATTGCGCCCGTCACACTTCGCCCGAGCCCGTGCGCGTCGGGTGCTTCGCACCCTCCGCTAGGACTACTGGGTGTGATTTGGCACATAAGAATATTATCATGTGAACTCTCTTCCTTATAAAGAGCTTACAAGTTTTGTAATCTAGCGATGTGGGACAAGAGTTAGAAATCCTATTTATACCATGGTGGAAGCCTTCCATTTTCTTCCCTCCACCAATGTGGGATGGAATTTTCCTTTACATTTTCCATTCTTCCTTTTACTTCTCTTTTCTTTCTCATTTCTTCATTTCTTTCTTTGATTAGTTTATTCTTTATTATGGTTTGTTATAGTCTCCCCTCCTTATTTTAAATCTCGTCCTCGAGATCTATTGAAATAGGTGTGGGTACTTCCGCTTCATTTTTGATTCTAATTCCCAAGTATATTCTGGTCCACGTTTTGAATCCCATTTTACTTTGACCAGAACTATTCTTTTATGCTTGAGACTCCTGTTCTTCCTATCTTCAATTTTTAATGGTTTTTCAACGAATTTTAATTTTTCGTTTACCTTTATATCTTGAAGGGGTACTTTTAATGATTCTTCAGCTAGACATTTCCTTAGGTTGCTTACATGAAATACATCATGTATACCGGCCATTTCTTCTGGTAACTCCAGCTGATAGACTACTTGTCCAATTCTTTTAATAATTTGGAATGGTCCAACAAACCTTGGACTTAACTTTCCTTTCTTACCAAATCGGACTACTCCTTTCCATAGATATACCTTTAGTAGCACTTTATCTCCAACTTGAAATTCTAATGGTTTGCGTCGATGATTTGCATAACTCTTCTGACTATCTCGTGCGGAATTTAATCTTTCCTTGATTTGAATTATCTTGTCAGTAGTTTCTTGTATGATTTCAGGACCTGATAATTGTTTTCCTCCTATTTCTGCCCAACACACTGGTGTTCTGCACATTCGTCCATAAAGTGCTTCAAATGGGGCAGCATTAATACTTATATGATAACTGTTGTTGTAAGAGAATTCTCTCAGTGGTAAATGGTCATCCCAATTTCCACCAAAATCTATCACACAAGCTCTTAGCATGTCTTCCAACGTTTGTATGGTCCTTTAACTTTGACCGTCAGTCTGTGGATGGTATGCTGTGCTCAAGTTTAACGTTGTTCCCATGGCTATTTGGAAATTCTTCCAAAAATGAGAAGTAAAACGGCTATCCTGATCAGATACGATGGATAATGGAACTCCATGTATTGAGACAACTTTGTCTACATACAGTTTAGCTAATTGTTCCATTTTAAAAGTTTCCTTCATTGGTATGAAATGAGCTGACTTTGTTAATCTATCCATAATCACCCAGATTATGTCATTACCTCTTCTCGTTTTAGGTAATTTAGTAACAAAATCCATTGTTATTAATTCCCATTTCCATTTTGGCATTTCTAATTGTTGAAGTAATCCTGATGGTTTTTGATGTTCGGCTTTAACTTGCGAACAAGTTATACATTTCGAAACAAAATTAGCTACATCCTTTTTCATTCCTATCCACCGATAGGTTTTCTTTAAATCTTGATACATTTTATCATTTCCAGGATGCATCGTATACTTGGTTTTATGAGCTTCTTCGAGAATCCTTTCTCATAAATTTCCAATGATTGGTATTGACGGGCGACCCATAGGAAAGCAACTAAGTGATATAAAAGATATAATTACGCTTACGGGATTAAGTTAATTCCATGGAATTAGTTGACTATGGTTGCTCGTGTGTTTGGAGGTTTAAGGAGCTAGAGAGCGGTGTTACGAGAACACGGGCGAAAACGGTGAAGGAAACAAGCTGGAACGCGAGAGATACGAAGAAATCAAATCGCGGAAATGAGCTCCACCGTGGCCCACGGTTTGAACCGTGGCCCACGGTCCACCTGATGCAAAAACTCCAGACTCCACCGTACCGTGGAGAAGAAGGGAACCGTGGAGGTGACCGTGGCCCACGGTCTACACCGTGGCCCACAGTCATGCTGGTAGACCTGTTGACTATTGGTTAACCGTGGACTACAGTTCACATCGTGGCCCACAGTCCTGGACGGAGACAAAGTTGCATGTCTTTTAATAGGCCGTTTGGGAGTGTCTTTTGGACTACTTTTTCACCTTGGCTGGCCTACAGGCGATTTTGGAGAACAAAAACATTATTTTGGGTCTTGTATTGATTTGTTTTATGTCTTGGATTGTGAGAAACAAGTTACTTGATGCAAAGATGATCTCCCGAACCATGAGTGGCTAGTTACTTCGGTATTTCTCTCGGGATGTAAGGTTATTTGCAAAACACTTTTGTTTCTTGTTCTTGAACTTGGATTGATTATCGACATGCTATGTTAGTATGATCATGTGCTTGTGTGATTGTTTGTAGCTTGTCCATATTCTTTCCATCTAGCTTTTAGCCATATGTTCTTGGTGTCGTTGGCAATCGAGATTGAGTGGAAAGAACTAGGGAGAATAGTATTGATTGATTGATTAAGTAGCAACCTCGCATTCTAGAAATCCGAGTACTTAGTGCTTGATTAATCACAACAATTGCATACACACAAAACTGAGATATTACAGTTTATCCATTGAGCGTTAACAAAAGTGTTGAATAATAACCCGAACCCCAAGAGGAATACTTGTTTAATTATTCGTTTACAACTTTCATTTAGTTTAATTTAGTATTAAAAATCAGATCAAAACCAACTTGGAAATTACTTTGTGTCATTTACATTTATCTTAGATTAATCATTAAGCTACTTGGTTAACGCATTTTCCCCAAACTCTTCGTGTTCGATACCCACTTACTGCTATCTAATTTAGTTGTATTTGGTTTAAGTTTGCGTGAGCCTTCGACCTCCCGTCAAATTTTGGCGCCGTTGCCGGGGAGTAGTGCGCAACGTGTGTTACTTTTGTAGTTTTTGTTTAATTGTTATTGTCAGTTTTACGCGGGTTGTGTTAGTGTGCAGGTACCCACAGGTATATGCATACGCGAAACTCTCGGTCTTCATCACCGTTAGTTTTTGATCTGGAAATCGAAAGATCTGCTCGTCAGAATCGGATTCTTCAAAGGGAGAATAAGATTACCAAGACGCCAAGCACACACAGTCAAACAACTGACACCACAAACATGGCTTTGGGTCAATCCGTACCACCTATACCACCACCCATCAACCCAGAAAATCCTCCTTCTAATGAAATCATTACCACTCCAAATCCTACTAGTGAGCCCATTTCGACCATGTTTAGCTTTCAACCACCATCTAACCTTCCACCATTGACTAATTTCATGCCCACTCAAGGACAATCATCGAACTCACAACAACAATCACCTTTCCAATCTCAACAAAACCCGTCTTATAATCAACCATACACATTACCACAAGACCCACCCATCATCCATACTTCACCGGGTCTTAGGTTGGGCCCGCATTCATTTGGCGGGCCACGTTTTGGTGACAATAGAGAAGGGTATGAAGAGTATGAAGAGGGGTATTCAAGTGGGGGCGACGGAAATCAAGTAAGGGTGCAAGGTCAATTTGGGTATGTTGCGCAACAACAAGTGCAACAATGGGGTGTACCACATGTAAATCAAGCACCATTGCAACAACCACAACCATTGCAACAAGTTCCTCCACAACCTCATTATCAACAACAACATCAACAACCAATACCTCAACCTCAATTCCAACAATACCCACCGCCAAGGCCCGTGTATAGGAAAATGAGCCAACCGAGAGTACCAATGGGGGTACCAAGAAAGCATGTGAGAGAGATGGCGAGGGGAATCGAAGCTCACTTTCGACCAATCATTACAAACAACCCATCTCCGGTGGTCATTCCTCAATATCAAAATGGAAGAACATTTGAGGTCAGATTCAACGCACTCCAAAGTTTACCAAAGTACAAAGGTTTAGCAACTGAAGAACCCTATTTCCATTTGGAGGCGTATGACTCGATTTGCAACATGATCGGGGGTCAAGGTTTTTCACCGGATGAGGTCAAGTTGGTTTTATTCCAATTTTCGTTAGAAGATAAGGCAAAAAGATGGTTTTACACCTTGCCTTCCGCATCAATCTATACTTGGGCCGAGATGTAACAAAGGTTCTTGGAAGAGTTTTACACGGCCCAAAAGACAAATGATGCAAGACGAAGTTTGAGAAGCTTCCAAAAACAATCGGGCGAGATGTTTCATGAAGCCTTTGAGCAATTCAACATGATGATCAAGAATTGCCCTCACCACGGTACTGCTCTTTGGGAATTGTTGAACGTGTTTCATGAGGGGTTGAGTACGGAAGACGAACGGGACTTAATGTCAATCACAAATGGTACATTTGGTACAAATTATGAACAAGAGGAATGGGCATTCTTGAAAAAAAATGTCATTTACATCGAAGAGAAAAGCTCAAACCGCAAGAAGAGCAAGACCGGCTACCACGAGACCACAAGTGCTTGCGGTTAACAATGAAGAACCTCAAGTCTCTAATCAAGTATATGATGTATGCACGAACTGTAACGGGTTGGGATGCAAGTGATTTGTTTCCCGGTGTGGAAGGGCAAGTTGAAGAGGTAAATGCAATTCAAGGTCAAGGGGGTGGTCGGAACTACAAAATGAATTCAAACACCTACCACCCCGGGTTGAGAAATCATCCCGATTTTCGATATGGCAACCCATTGACTCAACTCAACCCTAACTTCCAAGGAACTTCTCAAACCCATTTTGTCCCTCGTCAACAATATTTCAACCAAGGGAATGCTCAAGGTGGGAACAATCAAGGAAGTCAAAATCACTTTAAAGGAACGGGTGGAGGTCAAATCGGGTCTTCGGGCCAAGGTGTATCAAGTGGGAATGAGGTAATGGATATGCTAAAGTCAATGCAACAAGACATGCAGAAAAGGAATCAACTTGATGAAGCCCAAATGCAAAAGGACGAAAGTCGGGACAAGGCCATCCAATCATTGACCACACAAATGGGTAAACTTGCAACCGAGGTGGCGGAATTGAAGAAAAACAAAGGTAAATTGCAAAGCAACAGCAAGATAAACCCTTCTCATAACTCGTCTCATAATGTTCCTATTAATCATGTATGTGTGTTGAGAAGTGGTAAAGAATGTAAGGCGAACTTGTCGTTGGATTTGGTTGATGGGGAAGTTGAGGATATCATGGGTAAAGAAAGTGATGATGAAGAAGTTGAAATTAATAAACCCACTAAACATGTCACTTTTGAGAAACCAAACCAAGCCTCGGGTCAAGCCCAAAATTTAAATGACAAAAATAAGGAAGTGGAGTCAAATGTAATTCTATTTCCTTCGGCTTTACTTGACCCGGGCAAGAAAAATGTGATTTCAAAACGGGGTCCTCAAAAGGAGGAAATGTGGGAGGTATTTAAGCAGGTTAAAGTAAACTTACCTTTACTTGAAGCAATAAAACAAGTGCCCGCTTATGCAAAATTTTTGAAAGAATTATGCACTCAAAAGAGGCAACAAAAAGTGCCTAAACGGGTGGATTTAACCGAGTGGGTAAGTGCGGTTTTAAAAGGTCTTCCTCCTAAGCTTCAAGATCCGGGAACACCCTTAATTAACATTCAAGTAGGTGATTTTCAAATGTCTAGGGCGTTATTAGATCTTGGGGTCGGGGTCAGTATTCTTCCGGGGGGTTTGTATGACTGATATGACTTTGGTCCCTTGAAACGTGTGGAGACCACGGTTGTATTGGCTGATTTGTCTTATAAACTCCCCTGGGGAATCGTACGGGATGTGATTGTGAAGGTAGAGGAATTCTATTATCCTATGGATTTCTTGGTCTTGGATTATTCATTGGGTGACTCAAGTCAACAACAAAATGTTATCTTGGGTCATCCATTCTTGAACACGGTTCATGCCATCATTGATTATAGGTTTGGTATTGTTGACATGGCATTTGGCAACCGGAAAATGCGTTTAAATGTTTTTACTAATGTTGCTAATTCTTTGAGTGGTGAAGAATGTTTTTTGGCAGATGTGGTGGATCATTGTAATCCTCATGAATATGATGAAGATTGTATGGAAGCTTGTATTTGTGATGATTCTAAACAGGTACACGTGTGTGCTTTGCGGTTGGAGGAGCACAAACAAGATGCTTTAGCTTTGCAAGAGAAGAGACCACCATAGACACATCAAACGAAAAGTTTGCCAAGGGAGATCAACTCGGACACAAAACCATCCTTGGAATGTCCACCAAAAGTGGAGTTAAAGGAGCTTCCAAGTCACTTGAATTACGTTTTCTTAGGAGAGACTGAAACCCTCCCGGTTATCATTGCCTCTAATTTTGAGGAAGTTCAAGAGCGGGCATTGATGAAGGTGTTGGGAGCACACAAGGAGGCCATTGGGTGGACACTTGCAGATTTGAAAGGTATTCGTCCTTCTATTGTTATGCAAAAAATAATTACATATGAGAAGGCTAAACCAACAAGAGAGACTCAAAGGAGATTGAACCCGAACTTGCGGGAAGTGGTGAAGAAGGAGGTAATCAAGTGGTTGGATGCGGGGATCATTTATCCCATTTCAGACAGTACATGGGTGAGCCCGACACAGGTAGTGCCCAAGAAAGTCGGCATCCAGGTACTTAAAGATGATAATGGTGAGCAAATCGCCACCCGACTGGTAACCGGGTGGCGAGTGTGCATCGATTATAGGAAATTGAATACCGCCACTTCAAAAGATCATTTTCTGTTACCGTTCATTGACCAAATAATTGAAAAACTTGCGGGTCAAAAATATTATTGTTTTTTTGATGGGTATTCGGGGTATAATCAAATTGCAATCCATCCCGATGACCAACACAAGACCACTTTTATTTGCCCATATGGCACCTTTGCTTTCAGACGGATGCCATTTGGGTTGTGTAATGCCCCGGCCACTTTTCAAAGATGTATGATGAGCATATTTTCGGATATGGTCGGGGATTCACTTGAAGTTTTCATGGATGACTTTTCCATTTTTGGTTCAACTTTCGAGGCCTGTCTCAATGATTTAGAAAAAGTTTTAAAACGATGTGTCGAGACAAACTTGGTTTTAAGTTGGGAGAAAAGTCATTTCATGGTGCAAGAAGGTATTTTGTTGGGACATGTGGTGTCAAGTAGGGGAATGGAAGTCGATCAAGCAAAGATAAAAGTAATTTCATCCTTACCACCCCCGAAAAATGTTAAAGGGGTGAGGTCGTTTTTGGGACATGCCGGCTTCTATAGAAGATTCATTAAGGGTTTTAGTGTAATTTCAAAACCCTTATGTAGTCTTTTGTTGAAGGATGTCCCTTTTGAGTTTACTAATGAGTGTTTGCAAGTGTTTGATAGTTTGAAGAAAAAGTTAGTGCAAGCACCCATTTTGCAATCCCCGGATTGGTCAACACCGTTTGAAATTATGTGTGATGCGAGTGACAACACGGTGGGAGCGGTTTTTGGTCAAAGAGTGGACACAAAGCCAGTGGTGATCTATTATGCGAGCAAGACTTTATCCGAGGCACAATTGAACTACACCACCACCGAAAAGGAGTTGTTATCGGTGGTGTATGCCTTAGATAAGTTTCGCTCGTATATCTTGGGAAGTAAAGTTGTGGTGTACTCGGATTATAGTGCGGTGCGTTATTTAAGGGAAAAGAAGGATGCAAAACCGCGTTTGATTCAATGGGTGTTATTGTTGCAAGAGTTTGAACTTGAAATTCGCGACAAGAAGGGATGTGAAAATGTCGTGGCCGATCACTTGTCGAGAATCACCCTTGAGGGTGTTGATGGTCCGAAAGAGATAAACAAGAGATTTCCGGATGAACAGTTGCTCTTTGTTTCGACCGCACCGTAGTATGCCCATTATGTCAATTATTTGGCCACGGGTGCGACTCCGGAATATTGGTCCAAGAAGAGAAGGCAACAATTTGCAGCCCAAGTTAAGCAATACATTTGGGATGAACCGGATCTCTTCAAGATTGGAGCGGATCAAGTAGTGAGAAGATGTGTACCCGAGAACGAAGTACAAGAGATCTTGAAACACACTCATTCGTCGGCATGTGGGGGTCATTTTAGTGGCTCTAAAACGGGGTACAAAGTACTTATGTGTGGATTCTATTGGCCGACGATTTTCAAGGATGCTAGTGAATTCGCTCGGCATTGTTTAGATTGCCAACGAATGGGGAGTATATCGAAATGGAATGAAATGCCGTTACAACCTATTTTGGTTGTAGACACTTTCGATGTGTGGGGCATAGACTTCATGGGCCCGTTTCCAAATTCGTGCGGGTACTTGTACATTCTTGTTGCAGTTGACTATGTGTCAAAGTGGGTTGAAGCGGTTGCAACAAGAACTAATGATCATTCCGGGGTGTGCAAGTTTGTACAAGCCAACATCTTCTCAAGATTTGGGATTCCCCGAGTTATCATAAGTGATGGTGGATCGCATTTCAAGAATTTTGCATTTGGCAAATTGTTGAAGCGTTATGGTGTGAATCACCGAATTGGAACACCCTATCATCCTCAAAAAAGTGGCCAAGTTGAAGTGTCGAATCGACAAATTAAAGAAATTTTGATGAAGACGGTTCGAGTTGATAAAAAAGACTGGTCGACTAAGTTAGATGATGCATTGTGGGCCTATCGCAAGGCTTACAAGACGCCGATTGGTACTACTCCGTATCGGTTGGTGTATGGAAATGGATGTCATTTGCCAATGGAGTTGGCTCACTAGGCATTATGGGCAATTAAGAGTGTTAATTTGGATTACAAGGGAGCCGGTGAGTTAAGAAAGTTGAAATTGAACGAGTTGGAGGAAATACAGGATGAGGCATATGAATGTGCTTCGAATTACAAAGACAAATTGAAGAGAGTGCACGATGCCAAGATAAGGAAACAAACATTTGAGGTTGGGGCAAAAAGTGTGGCTTTATAATTCAAGACTCAAATTGTTTCCCAGAAAGCTCAAGAGCAAATGGATGGGCCCGTTTGTGATCACTAGGGTCGGGAAGTTTGGCGATGTGGAGATTGAAGACATGCAAAGTCAAGCTAAACAAGTTGTGAATGGCCATCGTCTCAAACCATACTTAGAAGGGAAAGATGTGAACATGCTTAACAATGAGTTTCCTCTTAAGATCACCGGACGGTTCCACCGCATAAAGGCCAAGGTGTGTTGTAGGGTGTAAATATTTTTTGTTTACATTGTTTTTCAAAGTTACCTCTCTCTCTCTCTCTCTCTCGTGGTAGTGTGTTCGAGTCAAGTGTGGGGAAGTCCTTAGGAATTTCTCTACCGTGTTGAGGACAACTAGGGATTTTCATGGGGGTAGGGTAATTTTAGTTTTCGTTTATTCTAAGTATCGATTAATCTTTAGTTTTCTTTCCAAAAAAAACGGGTCCACCGTTGACCACGGTTCAGACTGTGGGCCACAGTCATGTCAGCGTAAGACACGGTCCAGAGAGTCACCACGGTACGGTGCTTTCTGGAAATTCTGGAACAACATCACCATGGACCACGGTTCACACTGTGACCCACGGTCCCTCCTGGCTGGATCGTTGACTTTGGTTAACTGTGGACCACGGTTCACACCGTGGCCCACGGTGTGCGCAGAACTGCTGCAGTTTGGCGGGGGTTAAGGGCGTTAAACGAGTTTTAAAATTTTCTTTACAACCATTTTCAACCACAAACTTCACCAACCCTTTTCTATACCTTCATATTCTATCTTCCAAACCCTAATTTAACATCTCTTTCTCTCATTAACCCCAAAACCTAAACTTGTTAATCATTTTGTAAGTGAATTTGTGAAAGGATTAACAATACAACTCTCTTTCCTTCTCATTCTCAAGTGTTATCCCGTTTGTGAGTATTTGAATCCCGAAAAGTTCAAAATTTTTGGGGGTTTCTTGTTTGCTCGTCAAGAATTACTTGTATCATTCTAACACACCAACCAATGTATGTATTTGTCAATTCTTTGAATACATTGAAGAAATTGTTAGGATAGTGTTAATTTGTGTAAACCCACTTGCTTGTTAGTGATAATGGTTACAAATTAGAGTTTTGGATAAGAAATAAATGCTTGAAATTAGTGATTTTTCATGAAAAATCACTAATTTCTATTGAAGATTTGTGACATTGGTTAATTATAATAACAAGTTGGTTATCCACAACTATGGTAGCAAGCAAGTGTGCGGATGGACATATTGAATTAACTTGGTTGTCTTTGGTGATTTGTGTGTATAGATGGGAAGGAATTCAGACAAGGGGAAAGGAAAGGCGGCATCTTCGAGTAGTCGGGCCGCCCAATCCAAAAGAAAACGGTTGCGAGAGGAGCAAGAGCATGTTCAAGTAGAAGTCCCAAGGCCCGACTGGAGGGGTGGGGTGCTATCGAGTTATGCTGTAGAATGGCAACCGGAGTTATTCAAGGAAAAGATGAGCGGTATAAAAGAAGGATTGGAAGGGTTCATGTGTGAAAAGGAGGTGACCGACTCGGGGTTTGAGGCATTTGGCGTATTCGACAAGTTCGAAGCTTTAGGTTGGGAAGCTGCTCTGCAGTGTTATGATGGAGAGAGCGCGGTGTTGTATGACAGGGAAATGGAGAGTGAGTATCTACCTTGAGGTGCCCACCGTTTAGGAAGGGTTCAGAGATGAAGTTGATCGATACTGTGGGTGGAACGACCGTGGAAATGTCCTTTGAAACACTCAATCAAGTTGCTCACTTCGAAAGCAAGCCAGCCAATTCATATGTATACCCGTCGGTCAAAGATTTGATTAACCATCCCGACAGAAGCCCACAATGGTATAATATACTATCGTCGGTATTGGCGGGGGGTAGAGGTACGGGGTCGAACTTTAAGAGGAGGGAGTTGAGGATTCAAGCTCAATTGTTGATGATTATATGTCTTTCTAATGTGATACCCCGCCGGAGCGACATTTCGGTAGTGAGAAACAGCGATATGCCAGTGTTGGCCGCATTGATGAATGGACAACCGCGGATTTCCTTTCGCTACTTGGCCATGTTGAACATATGGACGAGTAGAGAGAGCAACAAGAGGAGGCTGATCCCGCATTGCCGATTGATCACGGCAATACTGAAGTTGCATGGCGCCATTCCAACAGGCGCGGTGGGGTTGAAAAAGACGTTTACGGAACACAAATTGGATTCGTTGGGCCCGGGTTGGACTTATACAAAAAACGAACGGTACCATCAATTGAAGAACGGTAGTGTGAAGTAGCGAGTGTTAAGGAGGATGTTGAGAAGGAAGCGGATGAAGAACTAGAGGAAATAATAGAAGAGGGAAGTGATGATGATGAAATGGAGATGGTTGGTGAGGCGAATGTTGGTGGTAGTGGGTCCCAACAAAGGGGTTGGGACTATTCTTCGGGTTACGCGTCTTATGGAGACAATTGGGCCCACATGGGTTCGATAAACGAGGTGGTGGAGAGGCATCGGCCCTCCACTTTTGATACTTGGTCGGAGGAGACTCGGTCACTTTCGACCGCCAAACTTTCATGGGGGCGTTTCATGAACGGGCCGAGAAAGAGAGACGACCGCAACGAGATGTGGAACCGTGCTCACGCCTATGCGCGCGAGCACGAAACAAACATGCGGTACATGGATGAAAGGAACAGAAGAATGCATGAACAATGGCATGCAGGTGAGGAGGTCGTCCCAGATCCACCAAGTGTGGATTACACATCTTTGCCTCCATACGACGGCTCCGTGCGATACCCCGAGCCTCCATTGCACCACTCCATATGGGTGGACCCGATGCAGTCGATGGCACCACCACCACCACCTTCGGGAGAGGGCACAGCGGCGGAAGTGGCGCGTTTAACTTTGGTGAATTTTCGGACTTCATGACCTCCATTTTCGGGCCGCCTCAACCGCCTTACTATTGATAAGGGCCTCGTCACACCAGGTCTATGTGTTTTTGTTTATTGTGTACAGTTGTTTATTTTGTTTTCGGTTTAGTTTTTGGGTGGTAGGGAGGAGGATTGAATCTTTTGAGATCATGTTGCGGGTCGGAAAGAGGTGGTGTTTTTGTGTGTGCTTCTCTCAAAACCGTACATTGGGGACAATGTATCCCAAGTATGGGGATGGGGAATATTTTTGAAAAATAAAAAATAAAAATAAATAAATAAATAAATAAATAAAATGACGAAAAAGATGTCAATTGAAAGAAAAACACCGGAAAAGTGGTAAGATTGGTGGGGCAAAGTTTTGGTCCCCTTTCATGGTCATAATTCCCCCAAATCAAATTTGCTTAGCTATGTTAAAAATGTGGTCGAGTAGTATTCTAGGCAAGGTTAGCATGATTTCGGTTTATCAAATCACATAACATGCCTACTGTCACTTGGGTATTTGGAAAACAAAGAGCGGTGACGAATCGGTAATTCTCCTTTAGAACTTGTGCCATCAATGCACTTCGAGATCTTAGCTTGGCATAAATGCAAAAGTGATTGAGGCACTTAGGTTAAAGCCTCGTCTCGGATGAGTGTGAGTGCGGGTTTTGGGGGTTCGGCCTCATACATTACACATATGAGCGTGGGTAATGAGAGGGGCGGGGGGTTGGTTTCTTTAGAAAACTTGATTGGACCTATTCTTTTTATTTGATCAACCCCGATATATTTGTGAGACGATCCGGCTTGATAGGTTCTTTGTAAATGTAGTTGTTTTGATGTTAATCTATAGAGAGTAGTATGTAAGTGCTTATGTTAAAAAATAAATAAATAAATAAAAATATATGAAAAAAAAAGTAAACTAAAAAAAAAAAGTTGAAGCTATATTTTTAGTCTTGTATATCGAGTTGATGATACAAGTTGTGTATATAGTAGTGTGTTTGTTTGTTTATTTTAAGTTTTAATGTAACAAGCCGGGTCGGATTACTTGAGTCACTTTCAATATTTCCCATTCCATACCCTTACACCTAGCCTCATTACAACCCATTTAAGACCTTTTGATTTGCATTTGTGTCAAAGCACGAGTAGGTGGAGATTTGACGGTGGTACAAGCGTATGCGAGGAGAATCGAGCTTTATTGTGATATTCGGAGCGGTCACCGATTAATGAGTTAATAGTGACGGTGTATTATGTGTGAGTAAAGACCGAGAGCATGTTAAGGTTGATTAGAATCCTATGTTTTGAAATGTAATGTCAAGTATCCTAGTGCAACTTTTAATTATGTGGGAATAGGGTATGACTCGGGACCTCAACAGAGCCGGTCTTGTGGTATGTTTGGTGGTGTGTTTTGAAAGCAATTGTGATTTAAAAGTGTTGCTTGGGGACAAGCAACGGGTAAGTGTGGGAATGTGACGGGCGACTCGTAGGAAAGCAACTAAGTGATATAAAAGATATAATTACGCTTACGGGATTAAGTTAATTCCATGGAATTAGTTGACTACGGTTGCTCGTGTGTTTGCAGGTTTAAGGAGCTAGAGAGCGGTGTTACGAGAACACGGGCGAAAACGGTGAAAGAAACGGAGCTGGAACGCGAGAGATACGAAGAAATCAAGTCGCGGAAATGAGCTCCACCGTGGCCCACGGTTTGAACCGTGGACCACGGTCCACCTGATGCAAAAACTCCAGACTCCACCGTACCGTGGAGAAGAAGGGAACCGTGGAGGTGACCATGGCCCACGGTCTACACCGTGGCCCACGGTCGTGCTGGTAGACCTGTTGACTTTTGGTCAACCATGGACCATGGTTCACACCGTGGCCCACGGTCCTGGACGGAGACAAAGTTGCATGACTTTTAATAGGCCGTTGGGAGTGTCTTTTGGACTACTTTTTCACCTTGGCCGGCCTACAGGCGATTTTGGAGAACAAAAACATTATTTTGGGTCTTGTATTGATTTGTTTTATGTCTTGGATTGTGAGAAACAAGTTACTTGATGCAAAGATGATCTCCCGAACCATGAGTGGCTAGTTACTTCGGTATTTCTCTCGGGATGTAAGGTTATTTGCAAAACACTTTTGTTTCTTGTTCTTGAACTTGGATTGATTATCTAAATGCTATGTTAGTATGATCTTGTGCTTGTGATTGTTTGTAGCTTGTCCATATTCTTTCCATCTAGCTTTTAGCCATATGTTCTTGGCGTCGTTGGCAATCGAGATTGAGTGGAAAGAACTAGGGAGAATAGTATTTATTGATTGATTAAGTAGCAACCTCGCATTCTAGAAATCCGAGTACTTAGTGCTTGATTAATCACAACAATTGCATACACACAAAACTGAGATATTACAGTTTATCCATTGAGCGTTAACAAAAGTGTTGAATAATAACTCGAACCCCAAGAGGAATACTTGTTTAATTATTCGTTTACAACTTTCATTTAGTTTCATTTAGTATTAAAAATCAGATCATCATTTCCTTTTGTCAGTTGGTCAATTGTACCATTTCTTTTTTCATTAGCAATGTTATTTCCTTCCTATGCTTGTTTTTGAGCATTTTTCACTTCATCAATTAAATTGATTTGAAGTTATATTCTTAGAGCTCGTTCTTTTTTAGGTTTCTCGTGCTCTTTTCTGCTTAATGCATCGGCTACTACATTCGCCTTTCCTTCACGATATTGGATTTCACAATCATAGTCGCTAAGAATTTCCATCCAGCGTCTTTGCCTCATGTTAAGCTCCTTTTGCCTAAATATATACTTTAAACTTTTATGATCTATGAATACAGTAAACTTACTACCATACAAATAATGTCTCCAGATTTTTAGGGCAAAAATTATTGCTCCCAATTCTAAATCATGTGTTGTGTGATTCTCTTCATGCTTCTTCAATTGTCTGGATGGATAAGCAATAACTTTTTCACGTTGCATTAACACACATCCTAATCCTGACTTGGAAATATCACAACAAACTGTGAAATCTTCAGTTCCTTCTGGTAATGCAAGTATTTGGGCATTTGTTAACTTTTGTTTTTAAGTTACAAAAGCTTCTTCTTACTTATATCCCCATTCGAACTTAACATTTTTACAATGTTAACTTTGTTAACGGAACTGCTATTCGGGAAAAGTTTTGAATGAAGCGTCTATAGTATCCTGCTAATCCTAAGAAACTTCGAATTTCTGTAGGAGTTTTAGGAATTTCCCATTTAATGATTGCTTCTATTTTGGCAGGGTCAACATGAATACCTTCCTGATTAATCAAGTGACCTAGAAATTACACTTCTTGTAACCAAAACTCACACTTTGGGAATTTAGCATAAAGCTTCTCTTTTCTCAATAGTGTTAAAAGTGTATGAAGATGTTTGACATGATCATCACTAGTTTTGGAATAAATAAGTATATCGTCTATAAAGACGATCACAAATTTATCCAAATACGGTTTACATATCCGATTCATCATATCCATGAATGCAGCTGGTGCATTGGTTAAACCAAACGGCATAACTGTAAACTCGTAGTGACCATATCTGGTTCTAAAAGCAGTTTTAGGAATGTCTTCTTTCTGTACCTTTAACTGATGGTATCCTGAGCGTAAATCGATCTTTGAAAAATATCGAGCTCCTTGAAGATGATCAAATAGATCATCAATTCTTGGTAAGGGATACCGATTCTTAATTGTGACCTTGTTTAATTCTCTATAATCGACACGAACAAGCGTGTTCTCGACCACCCCTCGAGGGTATTTCACAGAACTATCAGCAAGCTGGATACTCATCCTTGTAGGCCTCGGTTCGCCTAAACCCAGCTTGTGATACACGGAATACGGCATGAGATTAATACTGGCACCAAGATCAGCCAGCGCATGAATAACCGTATCATCACTCAAGATGCAGGGAATCGTGAAACTCCCTGGATCGGCCATCTTCTCTGGTAACTTCCACTGTAAGACAGCAGAACAACTAGCACTCAAAGGGATGGAAGCTTCCTCAGCTAACTTCTCCTTATTCGAAAGAATATCCTTAAGGAACTTTGCGTGTTTAGGCATCTGAGTAAGTGCCTCAAGGAATGGAATATAAAGGTGAAGCTGCTTCAAAAGATCAAGGAATTTAGAATTCTGCTCTTCATCTCTATCTCTGCGGAGTCTCCCGGGGTATGGTACTCTAGGTTTGTAGACTCTCGGTAGCTGGCTCGGTAGCTGCTGTCTCTCGGCCTGTGCTGAACTCCCTGGGCTGCTCCTCTGATGCACCTGGGCCGGTGGAGACTCCATCTGAATCTCCTCATCCACCTGCATCTCTCCATCATCAACCGCAGGCTCCTCGACGACTCCTCCTCTGGACCTCTGCTGAATCACGGGCTCATCTCGTGCCCCTGCACCGCTCCTCGTTGTCACAGCTTTCGCGAATCCCTTCGGGTTTTGCTCGGTGTTACTCGGTAGCGTACCCTGCGGCCTCTCGTTCAACCGACTAGCTATCTCTCCCATCTGCCGCTCGAGACTCTGAATCGACGCTCCATGATTCCTCATGAACTGCTCGTACTCGCGAAACTTCTCCTGGGTCTCCTTATGTCGGGAATCCTCTCGCGTCATAAGCTGTGACAATATCTGCGTCTGCTTCGCCATCATGTCCTCCAAAGTGGGCTTCTTCTCCCCACTGCTCGCTCCCTCACCGGCATCCTGGAATAGACTCTGACGCTGCTGAAAACCGGACTGATTACCGCCCCTCCAGTTGGAATTCTGGTTGCCTCTCCATCCCGAATTATAAGAATTGAAAGAATTTGGATTTCGGTTCGGATTTCCTATAAAGTCTAGGGCCTCCTCTTATGAACTAACTGGGCACTGAATGGTATCATGCCCTCCTCTGCATATCTCGCACAACCTGCTCTTCGTCTACAAGTCTTTCACAATCTGCGCTAACACCTCTACCTGTGTCGTGAGTGCGGTGGTCGTATCCACCGAATGCATGCCGCGTGATATGGAGTCGACGGTCTTACCACCCTTGGCGGGTGGTCGCTGGTATCCACTCATAGCTAACCCGTTAAACAAAGCGATGCACTCATCCAAGTCCTTCGTCGTCAGCAAATTTCCTCCCGCCGCCATGTCAAGCATGTTCCGCGTCACGTATGTCACTCCATTATAAAACTTCTCTACAACCGCCCAATCTTGCAAGCCGTGGTTCGGGAACAAGCTAAAAGATTTTTAAAACGCTCCCATGCCTCTTAGAAACTCTCGGTGTACTCCATCTGAAAAGAATGAATCTGATTACGTAGACGAGCGGCCTTAGTCGGAGGATCGTATTTCTCAAGAAATTGGGTCTGCATGGCAGCCCAATTAGCTATGGAGCCCTGTGGGAGGGACTCGAGCTACAGACTCGCTTTATCGATGAGTGAGAACGGAAAAATGCGGAGTTTCACGGTGTCTTCGGATACGCCGGCAAGATGGAAGGTGTCGCAGATACGCGCGATGCGAGTGAGATGATGATGCGGGTTTTCGTGAAGTAACTCGTGGAACTGAGCAGAATGAGAAATGGTGTTCAGAATATTCGACGGAATCTGCCAGTTCGTGTTAACTCCAATGGCGGGTGGTGCGATGCTGGATCTCGCGCCAGCATTGGCCGGTCGGGCCTGGTCTGCAACTGTCCTCCTCGGTGGTGGATTGTCGCCCATGATCCTATCCCTATCAACGAAATCGAAAGATGTAGGAGATGAGGATAAACTACCAACAGATGATGAAGTGGATGATTGTGAAACGGTGCGACGTCTCTCTCAGGCTCGGGAAATGCTTCAGTGTCAGGTGGTCCACGAGATCGAGTATGTCGCATACAACTATACAAATCAATAAAAGAAGCCAAAATATCCTAATAATTACAAGTAGCACAAAAGGTAAGTCCTAACTAGGATTTCTCTCAAAACGCCTAAAACCGTGTCCCCGGCAACGGCGCTAAAAACTTGATGTGCGTCGGATAACCCTATAACAATGACCCTCACAACTAAGCTTTAAATATAAAACGAAAATCCTAAACCACACACAACCGGCAAGTGTACCGATCGCAAGTAGTATAGACCTAGGAAGTCCGAGTATCAAACACGTGGACACGTCAGAACGCTAATGATCACTAACGCTAGACAAGACCTACCTAAGAATAATATTTAATTGATTTTTGATTTCTTTTAACTTAACTGAACTAACTAGACTGATTGACAAAAGTTACCTAAAATAGAAAACTTGCCGACAAACTAACTATGTTAACTTAGGATGGAAGAAAGCGTCTACCTAGGTCTGAATCAAACTGTAGGCCTAACAAGCTAATGAATTGAATGATATCTAGACACCGGTCCCTAAATATGACACGACTAAGGATCGCTCGGGCGCACTGGATTACCGGGAAACAAGCCTTAACTACTCAAAATCGACTAAAATGACCAAACCGGGAAACAATTGCTAACGTGTTCGACTCACCTCTCGGTCTCACCAACACTCGACCCTAATGGCAATGAATACTACACAACCAAGGATAGAGGAACAATTCAACTTAACCAAAATAGATCAACTAGTCGCTCAAAACACTTAAACCTGACAAGAAACGAACTCGCTCTCGCGCAATTCTTATTCTAGCATGCAAAGGCAATGAGACAGCCCTAACTTCTTATCACCTCTCAGTCTCTAAGAAGGTGTTTAACCGTTGTACTTTAACCTAAATTCATGCAACAAAACCCTACGGTTGTACCTACCGCAAACAAACCCTAAACACAAAGTCTAGAATCAAACAATGCACCAATCAATCAACACAAAACTAATTAACCGACACAAGGGGTTTAAGCAATGAATTAACCAATTTTCCAGCCATTAAACACAACCTATTTCATGTCTAAATCAAACTTTACAATAACATTTAACATCTATCAATCAAACAATCTAATAAACTCATCAAAACCTAACAATAATCATCATTCCTAGGTATAACTAACAAGTTTAGCCTCTAATCATAGTTGGACAGCCATGAATACTCAATAAAATCATTAATAAACTCATCTCAAACATCAATTCAAACATTCAATAATCAACAAATATCATAAACAAGTCAATATCTCAAGTAATTGCAAAACAATTCAACAATTGATCAAGAACAATGAAAGTGATGAACAAAGTTTAACAAGAGAGGATATAAGATGGTTTTCGGGCTACTCCTTGGCTGTGAAATTGATGATGAACGATCCCGAGGCTTGCACTTACTTCCTTCTTCCTTCCCTAGCCGCCACAAGTCCACAACCTAAGCCGAAAAAACTTTCTTCCCCTTGCTTCTAGCTGCTGCCGATCGCAGGTTGTTGCTGCCTTAGGGTTTTTTTCTTTCTTTTATATATTATAATATAATGGCATCTTGGGCTTTTCCAATATGTAACCGGGCTAGGCCTTGAGCTTTGTCTTGAAATTGTATGCGTAAAAGACCCGTAAGCTCTCCGAAAAGCTCGGTTTTTCTTCCTTTCCACCCTTTGCCTACAAGATAAATAAAAATATGTAAAACCTATCTAAAACAAGTTAAAATACATAAAATGTAATACAATACATAGATAAAAGGTGCGGAAAATACGTGTGTTTTACAACACATCATCTACAGAGATTTAATCACTGTAATGTAGTTTAAATCTTTTGAAAATATTTAAACTATCCGTCATGAGTTTAATGGTTTTGGAAAAGCATCATGACAATGTTGGAAAATCAATTGTCTCACGCAAACGTGAGTTATGCAAAAATTTCAAATGTCTCACCTTACAAGTTTATATTTAACAAGTCTTCTGGTGTTAAGCACCTAGATTAAACACAATGTAGTATATTTCTATTAGTATAAACCCATAATCATAACGATAATCACGAGACATGAAACTTTATACGATAGCAAATGTCATACCTTGGTTAGGTAGAGCTTTTGGATTCGTGTTATAAAAGTTCCTTTCAATCGGAGAGGTACCGTTACAACTAGCCTTATATATAAGAAATGCGAGAGAAAGTATGATTTTTGGGACGAGTTTGTGAATTCCAGATTGTTGCCCTATTTATGCTTGAATTTGAGCATCTTCGCGTATCGCGAAGTTGCAGTAGGGTTGTCGAGTCAGCCCTAGCTATGCCATGTGGCGTGACACGTGTCAGGCTACGTGTCAATGTTGCGTAGCTTTCACGTCACATCTTCTTGTATCGCGAAGAAGCTTAAGCATACTTCTTGTATCGCAAAGATGCAAAAACACTAAGGCGGCCCTTAGAGCGTGCGAAGTGCAAAGTGCGCCATCAAAGCGCCACATTGCGTCCATCGCACTTCGCGCGAGCCCGTGCCCGTGGGCGTCGGGTGCTTCGCACCCTCCACTAGGACTACTGGGTGTGATTTGGCACATAAGAATATTATCATGTGAACTCTCTTCCTTATAAAGAGCTTACAAGTTTTGTAATCTAGCGATGTGGGACAAGAGTTAGAAATCCTTTTTATACCATGGTGGAAACCTTCCGTTTTCTTCCCTCCACCAATGTGGGATGAAATTTTCCTTTTCATTTTCCATTCTTCCTTTTACTTCTTCTCTTTTCTTTCTCATTTCTTCATTTCTTTCTTTGATTAGTTTATTCTTTATTATGGTTTGTTATAACTACGACGATAGGCCCGGCTGAAATTCCGATAGAATTAGCAGGCGGAGTACTTGTAGAGACGGTTCTATGGGGCGGCGGAGAAGATGCAATTCATCCCATCGGAGATGCTTGAGTGCTCTTGGAGTCGGTGGCGACTGGAATGAGTCAAAGTTTGAATATACTTGTGAGAGATTTGTAATTGTGAACGCCAACAATGACTTCGTGCTTATTTCAACGATAATTGGTGATGATATTTGATAAATGTAATTTATAATAATTGTTTCATAAAATAGTAAATATAACTTCTATAATTAATTTAACATGATTGACAAAAATACCCCTATGTAGTTTGGTGTGTTATTGCCACATGTCATTTTCATATTGCTTCCTACGCTTCTCACAAAAGTTTTTCTTTTTATCCTACCTTTACTCTCTCTCTCTCTCTCTTTCTCTCATATATATATATATATATATATATAAGATATGAAAACTTGAGGAAAAAGGTAATCTATATTAGGTTTTGATAACTATAATATTAATATATTTATAACAGAAATAAAAATTTTAAATAATTTTAAATAAAAATATAAATAAAAATGCCCCATTCCTTAGTTTGGGGCATAGCTTTTACCGTCAACAATTAAGCCCTTACTCATGCGGCTGCTCTTCTACCGCCCATTTCCGGCTTAACAAAATCACCCACACTGGCTGACTTGAGAAGCACGTAGATGCTTTTGCATCAATTATACATTTGATTCTAAGAATTTTTAATAGAATAAGTTCTTTGGTTTTTTATTACATCTTTAACTAGGTGTTATCCCAGCGCGTTGTGCCAGTGTAGCTTCATTGTAGTTATTTCTTCATTTAGCTAGGCAGTGGGTGCAATTTGTTAATTGTTACAAAACTTCCTTCCATTTATGGTGATGTGTTTAGCTAGGCAATTTGGTATACGTTTAACACCAACACTTATCGTATATCTCACACCTTACAGCAATCGCTATTCAACAGGATATTCACACATGCAAGAACAACCGGCAAAATACATAACAACGTAGCACCAAACATACACGATTAAGATTAGAAGCAGCAAATAAAGGCACAGTCGACACTATCACCAAATAGAATCCGCACAATAGCAGACAATACACCAAGAGAATAAATAACCCAACTATACATTAGGCATATCAAAGCAAACTGTCGACGTTTGAAAACTCTAAAACCACATCAAAGCAAAGTCTTATATACACACCCGCAAAACGTCCAAAGAAAAGCACAATTGAAATCATAAGTTAAGCATAAATCAAAAATTAAGCGCCAAAGTATAAACCATTGTGATACACAAAACTTGGTATACTATGTGACAAACAAAAGAAACCTGACACAAAGTAGTTGTACTAAATGCTATTATCAATAATTTAATGGACTAAATATGCACACAATAACTGAATGGACTAAATATGCACACATGCAAACATTACTGTAACATATATTTTCACATGGGCTAACCAAAAGAATCTTGCTGTGTAATTATCCAAAATGCCCTGGACACTGTAGATTGCTACAGGAACACCATATGGTATAATGTGAGATAAATAAAGTGGTCTTCTTTTGTAGGTCTTTCAAGATCCTTAGTATTTGCATTCAAGATTCGATGTGGGATCAAGTTTGTAATAGATACGCAACCTTTTCCCACAATGATGTGTAGTGCTGTCACTTTTAATCGAACTTTGACCCGAGAAAACACGAGCCCACCCAAACCGAAGTAATTAAGGTTGGTTCTGATATCTGATTTATGGGTTCTGGGTCAGCCCGAATAAATCTTTGGTTTTAAAACTTGTTACTATTATTATTATTAGGTATAACCTAAGGTTATCAGATCGACACTTATGCATTATGGACATCATATACAGTTAACTCTACATATCTCACTTGTTTCCATTCCACCTATATATTATGGTTGATCGATTGTTTATTGTTATTAATATAGTATTGAAAGTGGAAGAGCAAACAAATGATAATACGTAAAAATTGAAGACAATTATATATGTTGGTGTTTTTTCATATAGTTGAACTTTGTTAAATTTTATTGCTTTTCATATTGTTTTATCACGTTGTGTTGGTTATGTTGGTTTGTTATTTGTTTATTTAGTTTACGAGTGAAGAAGAATGTGTTCCTTCAATTTTTAACAATGTAGCTTTTATTACTATTATTAGTGTTGTTTGTGTTTTTAGACACTTGAAACCCGATTAACCCAACAATAAAAAACTGAACCCAAAAAATGCATGAGAGATTTAGGTTGGGCTTCAAGTCTAGATTTAAAACTTTGAAACCCAAAAAAAGCCAATACCCAAAGGGAAACCCGAAGTAAAAAAAAAAAACCCCTAATCATGCCTATATGGTTACACATACGTGTAATGTGTTATCAACATTGTTCCTTAGTTAGACACTATATGTCTTGGATATTCTATGTAGGTGATAAACAATGGAACAATAACACATTACATATAGTCATATAGTCGTACTCATCATGTTAGGAAAAGGTTGAATGTTTATTGCAAACTTGATCCCACGCCAAACCTTGAATGAAAGAAGAATGTACGTAGTTTATTTTCTCACATATGTAATGAAAACCCAAAGGGCTCATTCTACAAGAAAACTTAGAATTAAATGTATAGTTGATGTAGGAGCATCTACTAGCTTCTCAAGTCGGCTAGTGTGGGTGTTTGGGTTAAGCTAAGAAGTGGGTTCGGTGGAGCATCGCAATGGAGGAGGGGGCCGCATGAGTACAAGCTTAGATGTCAATGGCAAAATCAAGCTAGGTTTGGAGCTAAGGAGCGGAAACTTTTTGTTTATCTTTTTATTTAAAAGTTTGATCTCATTATTTATCTTATTCTGTTTCTTTTCTTTTCAATTTTGGTTGTCATCTATAAGATGGGATCTAGGGTTTATTTGGGTTTCGTTTGACCTCGAACAGTTTTGTATTAAACATTCGATTAAAGCGTTTGATTTTCGAAGCTTTCGAGAATCGGTTTCACCCGTATATTCTTGATAACAATTTGTTTGTGTTTCTGTTTGCATCAATAATACTAATTGATTACTTGAAAAATAAAGTAAAAGTTTTTAGGCTAAAACTTAAATCTTTTAATAATTCTTTTTCTAAAATCAACTTCACATGCATAATTAACACTACTTAATGCATGAACGGATGAACAATATGATTATATGTTTTGACCATTTGTGTAATATATAGTGCTTATGGTTGGCACTACTGGTAATGGAGATCCCAAATAGACATTTTAAATCATGAAAAGAAAATAAAGTCAAAGCCATCATCAATTTTTTATTTAAAGCGTTATGTTGATTAGTCTTTAATCTTTATTAAAGCCTATTAGATTGGTCTTTAATTTTATTATTTGCAATGTTGATCATGCCTAGACTTTGAATATGAAAAGTTATATAGAAGATATAAAATCGGTCTACGAATATTCTTTTTATGATAGTATCATTTTTGTGTAGTAATACTGAATTAATAAGATGTCTGAAAGGTTAAAAGACTCCGAACCTAGTAAGTGCTAAGTCAGTGTTGAGTATGCCAGTGTGGTGGTGGTGGGTTAAGGATGTGGTACATGAGTGGCAAACTAAGTGTTATGAGAGTGGCAAACTAAGTGTTATGAGCACATGTGAAGAGCAAGGGTGGACCCAGAAAATTTTTTCTTGGGGGTCGTTTTAAAAGTCCATGGGGCAGGTGTCAATTTTCTTGGGGTGTGGTCGGAATTTTAACATATAAATATTAAAAATTATAAAATAAAAGGGGTGCAAACAACCCCCTTTCTAAAGCATTAAGTCCGCCTCTGGTGAAGAGATAAGGGGTAAAATTTTCATTTAATGTCATTTGAAGTTTAATGATTAAGAGATTTGCTGACAATTCAAAAGTATCATTTTGATGAACCAAACACACTCAATACCAGTGGCGGACCTAAGAAATTTTCTTACAGAGTTTGGAAATTTTTTTGATCGGTACTCAGTTAACTATCGGTATATAAATTTTTTCGGTCAGCTTCAACTGTTCAAGTCAAGTCAAATTGACATACAAACTTGTGTCTTGTTTGCTGGTTCCGTTCAGGTCAAATGAGGCCTGGTCATATAAAAAAAGATAATTAAACAAATATCATATAACCAAAAAAAAGTACGTGAAACATTATTAACAATGCTTAAATTAAAATACAATATAGAGTTATTCTTTACGAGTTTTTATCTTTTAAAGTCTAACTATATAACATCATCTAGTTTAACGTTCCTAAGCAAGTCTTTTTCAGTAAAACAAATACAAATACCGTTTAACTTTGAAATTAAATTCATATTTAATTGGGTATAGGACTTAAAAAATTCAGTAGAGATTGATTGGGTTAGGTATTGGGCTTAAAATTTGGATATTAAATTCAAATTTAATTGGATAAGTTATTTGTATTACATTTATATAGTTATATTTGTAAAATTATCTAATTAGTTTTTATTAGGGTTTGTCTCGAACTTTCATGTGGTCGTTCTCGAAATTCCAAGGGGTGATACCAAAACTTCATATAGGTCGGTTTTGACACTATAATAGAACTTAAAAGTAATTTCCACGAGGGACGGCGAACCCCTACGCCATGGATAGATCCGCGATGCTTAATAATGGTCGGGTATAAATCGTGTACATATTCGTATTATTTTATGGTTTTCATTCAGTTTATTGTGCGAACAATGGTACTTCATACATGTTTATATGTGGCAGATCATTGAATTTTAATGATGCTAAACCAGAACTTGTACAAGCACGGGATGAAGTTTCTGGATGATCAAAGAGCAATCGAAAGCTAACCAAAGTGGAGAATCAAGCCTAAGTGAGTTATACAAGTAGTGGAATTGAAGCGAGAACAAACCGTTGAAAACTGAGACCTGACATAGCTTACTTAGGGTTAACATATATGGAGCGTTGGCTTTTTCAACTCATTTTGTTTGGGCGTAGGGAATCAAGACCCAGCGTAGCTTATGCCGGGGAGGGAGTAGCTTAAGCCTGTCACACCCTCAATTTTCAAATACGAGGCTTTACCGCGAGACGCGTGACTTACCAGGATCTAGTCATGTGTAATAACGAGCAACCGTTTAATAATGAAAGTTTACCAAATAATATTGCTCATCGTTAATGAGCAAAATATAATTACAATACAATTTGCATTTTTGGAAGTGTAAAACAAGTATAACATTTTAACCCATAGTGTGCAACTAGGCGCCAGACATAACATTTCTTGAAAAACCCTAAGCATGTTTCGATGCTTGATGAGATCCACACATCCACGAATCAACATAATTATGATATGCACCTTAGTGACCTGAGAAATACATGCTATAAAGTGTCAATATAATGGTTGGTGAGTTCACAAGTTTGTATCTACAAGTTCTCAAAATGTACAGATAAACAAATTTTATCACTAGTTAATTACTCTAGATATCATAATACAATAGTGTGGGGCTCATCACGACCGAAGCTGGCAATTTTTTTTGTGCCTCCCGACAAGTCTTTCCCATAACTTGCCAATGTGTCTAGGTTAATGTTACACTCGTTCAACCTCGAGTCGAGTTAGAGCAACTAATGCGTTGGGGTTTGTCAAACCCAGTAGTACTACTCAATATTACCTCGCTAAATAAACTTAGTTAACAATCCGATGTGAGTGAGGACTTTCAGTTGGTAATTGGAATAAGTAACTATGAGATAAAACAGCCTTACATTATCCAAAATATTTGTGCATGCTTTTTCCCTCAAAAGGAGTAAGTAAAAGAGAGGGGTCATGAAACTCACCTCGAATGCGTGTTGTGTGAAAATCAATAGCTAAATGTAGAGTGGTCGGCATAAGTATACAAGTATGTGAGTATACGTGTAACGATTCCTTGAAACCCTAGTATCTAAGCAATCCCAATTTTATTGTGTTTAACTTTTGTTGTCCTTTGACCAAAAGTTTGACTTTTATTGACCGTTGACCAACAGTTTGACCGAGTTGACCCGACAACACTTTGGTGACTTATTAATGCAAACATGCTTGTTTATAAGTGTTATGTATCATTTCCAACAAGCAGTATTCAAAATGCATACACGTAAACTAATAACGTTATCATGAAAACAAATTGTTCAAAAACTATTACATTACATGTTAAAGGAAGTTTATGATAAAATAGATAGTAAGTTCGTTATTTATATGTGCAAAATAATGTTAAATGACTTTTATGCGAAAAATTAGAAAGCATATTGGTTTTTATGTGTGTGATTTTGGTGAGTTCATTATATATATTAAAGGAAAATTGGTTTTTATTGGTCCCAACTATTTCATTTTTGTCGGCGTTGGTCCCAACTTTCATTTTGGCTGGTAACGGTCCGAACTTTAACATTCGTTTCTTCCACCAGTCCGCGAATAACGGAGTGCTAACTCCGTTATGTTTTTGCTGACGGCCCATTTGACGGCGAAGGCGGACTCGTCGGAGAGGTCGACGGCGATGCCGATACGGCGTTGGGCGGTGGTGGTGGGGATGGCAGGAGTGGCGGTGGGACGATGGTGTGGGAAGGTGGCTGCCACGTAACATCTTTTTAACAACTCAGACGAACACATCAACAAAAACATAACGGAGTTAGTACTCCGTTAGTCGCGGACTGGTGGAAGAAACGAATGATAAAGTTGGGACCGTTGCCAGCCAAAATGAAAGTTGTGACCAGCGCAGACAAAAATGAAATAGTTGGGACCAATAAAAACCAATTTTCCTATATTAAATAGTTCTAATTTAGTACTTTTTTATCATGTCTAACTTTTTGTTAGTTTATTATTTGTTTTAAATTTAAATGATACTAATTTCTTTTATGTGTGGTTTTTAGTATGTGGTTTTGGTGCATTTATATGTTTAAAAATGGTGTTTATTTCTAGGTTTAAGATATGTTAATTATAAACAATTTCGTTCCATTCAACACATTTCCTTGTTATCAAGAAAATGAAATTATCATTATCATAACTGCCAAGAAAAAGAACAGGGAAGCATATATAAGAAAACGTTATCATATCTTCTCTTAGACTTATGCAAATTCAATCTTCTTAATTACTAACCATGTGCACCCAATGCCTCTAAAGTACCATTCGGGATTTTTCCTAAGTTATCATGATTGATATTGAGTCAAAGTATATGAACCAACTAGTTAACAACTCTTATGACAAATTGAAATCTCAATTTCTTAGATCGTTACTTGAATAACTATGTTATAGGTAATGATGTGCTAAAAGTATTTATAAAATTATTAACTAAAATTACATTAATCGAGACACTAAGGGGGTGTTTGTTTTTTTCAAAAAGGCATTCAGGGGCTCTTTTGTCTGCGCCGCGCAAACCATATGCAGACATAGCCCTCTGTAGACTGTTTGTTTTTCCGAAAATGTTTCATTAAAAAAAGGTCTGCGCACCCACTTCTTGGTGCAGACATAGTCCTTCCACTTCCTATCTCTTTAAACCTCTTCTCACACTATTCAGTATTATATTTTCTTTTCTCTTCAAACCCTAATCTCCCACATCCACTCTTCCCTCTCCTCCACCACACCTTAGCCACCACCACTCCACAGTTGTCGGCCAACCAACCGTCCCCCTCACAACAACCGCACCGCCGGCCAGCCGCCCCACCCCAGCCTCTGGTACGACGATCCGAACGCCGCCTTTTCTTCAACCAGACTCCGGCCATCGCCACCACCTCCAACCCCACCTCCGGCAGCCTCCTCTCCGCCACCCCCTGTTCCCCTTACTTCTTCTCCGCCAGCCGGTTTAGTCCATCTCCGACAATCTCTCCACCGGCGTCGGAAACTCCATCTCTATCAATCTCCCCATCTCCGGAATCACTAAGCCGGCCATAAGAAGGCTGGCCATGAGAGGCCAAGTCAAGAGAATCAACTATTAATGTAATTACGGTTTGATAGTTATAGTTGTGGTTGTCTTTAAGATTTTTTATATTTTTGTTCTTGATTAGTGATTTTCCAAGGAATTTGATTTTAAAGTTTGTTTGCCGGAGTATGATAATGTGATAGAAAAGATATACGCCCTCTTTAAATTGTTTAATATGTTTAATAAGTTTAAAAAAATCGGTTTATTTAAATTTATGTTTATTTTATCAGTTTGCAGAAGTTAAAAAACAAACAGTCTTCTTATTGCAGACTGCAGAGGTTTGGTCCACCTCTTCTGTTGCAGATGTCTGCAGATATGGTCCGTAGACTGCAGATGTTTTACCTCTTAAAAAACAAACAGCACCTAAGTAATAATTCTAGACCCTTAACTTAACTACAACTACTAACCGACAAGTGAACCATGTCACCCCCAACCTACGGCGGAATATGTCGGTCGTGACGTAATTGTATCACAGCTCAAAAGACACTAAGTAAATACACGTGTCAATATCTAAGTTATTTATTTCATATAATCTCAAATACGTAAAGCACAAACATTGTCTCACGAGAAATGTAAACGTTACAATTAAAATAATTTAAATAAGTTCATCATCATGCATCCTAAGGTCGAATCTACTCTTTAAACCTCTTGCTTCATCCAATATAGCTACCTGTGCCATGCGAGAAAATACGTAGTTTGTCAACATAAAGTTGAGCAAGTAATCACGGTTGTTGAATACATATAATATAAAAATGACAATTCCTTGCGATAATATGAAACACTACAACTAGCATAACAATAATATAACAATAACATAAAAGTTGTCTTTTCACTCGAATCCCATGGATAACGAGCTACTCTGACGGCATATGATCATACTAATGAGGATGAGGATGAGATACCAACCACCAAAACATAAAATAAACACATAGTCACATTTACATGTATACCTAATTGAGCAACATCATATAACGCAAATAGTGAAATTGTAGTGAAAAAATGATTAACGCGTAACGCACCCAAAATGTAAAATAGTAAAAAGGGGGATGTGAATTACTTACCTTTAGTGAATGGATTAGTGAGGATGAGATAATAATAAAATGTGAGAATGAACACGGTCAAGCCTTCGAGATACATCAGCAAGGATGCCCTAATTGTTTAACGATCGTATTAATAAATGAGGAAAAGAACCAATAAACATTTAAGATTCGATTAGCCATTATTGCGATTTAATCGGTTTGATAAATGGGAGTCCTTTAGGGTTTAGATGCAATTTTTGTTGTTATTATAATTAACTAGTTTTAGTATTAACATTATATTTATTATTATTATTATTATTATTATTATTAGTGTTACTATTATTATTTGGTAATTAATATAAGTGATATATTTTATCCATGCTCATATTTTTCAAGTAAATAGATTTTAAATAAATAATAACTGATATTAAGTATTAATAAGCATTATATATATGTTTAAATGAACATTAATTTAAAAAAAAATTCATATATATATATAGGGGAGGGATATTTTGAGAACCATGTTGAGTTTTAAGAACTTAAGAACTCAATTCTATGCCACACATTTAATTAAATTGATTGTAATATGTGGTTGAGATTAAATCTGGCAAAAAAGTCAAAGTAGGAGAGAGAATAAATATGTAAGTGGTTACACTAACTTTTACGTCCGTTACACATGTGTAAAAAGTCAACTCAGTGCGTAAAAAATTCTGTAATTTTTTTACGTGTATGTAACTTACATATATTACGCATGTGTAAAAAAATTCGAAAAAAAATCGTTACACTGAGTTCTTTCGAGTTCTTAAAACTCAAAAGGGTTCTTAATTGAAATCTCCCCTATATACATATATATATATATATATAAAACATTGGAGAATTCATTCGGACCCTTGAACTAGATCGGTTTAGTACTATAAATAATGAATAAATAATAAATATGAATAAATAAATAAATAAGATAATATTTATTTTATAGTGTTATATGTATATATATGTATTATATGAGTATACATGCTTATGACGCAAAGCCATGGCCAAAATAACACTTTCTAGGTTCGGTTTCGTTAAAATAATGTTTATTAGATATTATATTATTATTATAAAAAGAATTAAACAAAGGATTAAAAAAAATAAACAGAACCGAGTCCAGGGAGGGTCCAACCCGCGCCCTGGGCCGGTTCAGTGACTAAACATGAAACGCACCAGCCAACAGGCTGGTGCTTCACTTTGTGTTTCATATATGTTCCTAAAATATATAACCAGATGCAACCCAGTACCCAAATTCAATTACAAACCCAAAGAGTTTAAATTCATTGATTTAGTTGTTGTTCATTCAGGATTGGTGGTGAAACAGGGGAGAACGACGAACGGACTCCGCGGCCTGGACTCGGACCCTAATCAGATCTTAACAGATTCGTATAGGGTAATTGAGTTAGGGTTTAGTGTCTCAAGATTGAGAGAAAGGTGTGTGCGAGTTTAAATGAATTTTAGACGTGTATTTATAGTGTATTACAGTTAGGGCAGCCGCGGGTTTGATATATGCGATTAGCGGCGATTTTAATTAGTTTTTCCAAGATTAAACTGTCGGTGTGATGCGTGTTTTGGTAACAAACGATATGGTGTGATCAATTTTTTATTATACCCGAGAATTACGAATCAAGCAATGGAGGGGGGTGTTTGTAGGCGACGGGGTGAGGGAAAGAGGGGAAGAAAGATTTGAATAATGTTTGCAAAAAGGTCCTTAGACTTTGATTGTGGATGCAAAACGGATTAGAAGTAAGTGTAGGGGTTGTTTTTGCTATTCTTTGTAGTTGATATGAATAAATAAATAGTTAAACAAACAAACAAATAAAATAAAAAAAATGGTTCGGGTTTTAAAATCCAAAATTTAACGAATGTTAAAGTATTCACAACTTTTTGAAAATTTCGTCCCGAAATTAGAATACACGAAAAAAAATAATAAAATGAAAATAAACCCAAATTACTAAATCATTTCCGTAATAAAACGAAAAAACATAGATGCTCGAGTGACCCGGAAAACGCTACAAATGGTAATATGACAAGTCCACTTTTATATAGGATGTACCAGCAGCGTATCCACCATGACCTTATCATATTATATATCATTTGTATTGTTGTCCTATAGTCCCTCGGTTCTAAGTTGTTCGCCACCAACGTACCCACTATGACTTCCATGCGAGGGTTTCGGTAATTATGCATGCACTCATAATTACTTATTTCGTCGCATGGTCCGCATGGTTCGTTCCGTTGGGTAGGTTAAAATTATACATACACATTTATGAAAAAATCTTTTTTAAAATCAAGATAAAATTTGGAATAAAGGCGAAACAAAATTTAACGATCATTAAAAACTAAAGAGAATCCTTGAAGTCAAATATCAAGAACACAAAAACAATTGAACAAGCTTAAATATCCAAATTCTTAGAATTAATGTATATCGAGATAGAACGTTTGAAAGACGTAACAAGTTATCGGCTATTATAAACCAAATACAAAAACTCTTTTTATAGTAAATGAAAATAATCATCACAATAGTTAAGTCGAATATACGAAACATCGGGGGTCATGAAAGGCTAAAAAAATTGTGTAAACATATGATAATCACAAGAAAGACATTACAGAAATTATCCTTTATCTTTCATCCAAATTTCACTTGTTGTCCCTGATCTTTAAAATTGGTCTTTTTTATCCTTTACGTTTCAAAATACAACAGCATTTGTCCTTTTTGCCTAACCCAGTTAGATTTTCTCGTTAAGTCAGGTTATGTGCCCTGCACATGAGGGCAAATTCATCTTTATATCCATTTATTTAAAAAACATTTTAATTAATTAAAATTCCTCCACTGCCACCAAGCTTCATCTCTGGTGAGCCCACCACCACCGTCTTCTCCGACGACGAAAATCACCATCACAGCCACCGGAAAACCACCACCACCACAGCTAACCCGTAGCTACCACCAACATCTTCCCCGTTTGAACCCTAAAATTCACCTCGTATTCAAGCTCAAAATTCGCGTAATGTGATAAAATTTGAAATCCATACTTTAGGGCTTTTTATCAGAAAAAAGGAGCAAGTAGATTTGTATATCACCTACCTCGGATGGTTCCCGATTTGATGATTGTAGTTTTACTGGAGTTATACACGTCGGTGGCGGATCAAACAGCAAACAAGACGAAACGATTGAGTGACAAAACTGAGAGTAGCGATTGTGGTGTTCTTCAAATATGGGTGGCGAACACGAATCCAATTCCGATGGGGTAATAAAATGGTTCATCCGGCGGTGCTTTGGCCAGCGGGTTCAGCGGCTGGTGAAGGTGGAATTGGAAGCGATTGGAGGAGGTTGCTAGGCTGATTGTAGCAGGTCCGGTGGTGGCGGTGCTAGAGTTAGTGGGGGGGAAGATCCGGTGCTGTCTATGGTAGTTTCGGTTCCGGTGGTATTTAGGTTGTGGTGGCTGTTTAATGGTGATGGTGGCGACAGATTAACGACGGTGGTTGCGAAGATGATTGTTGCAGAGTGTTTGGTTCGTGATGGTATATTTGTTTTTAACATATCTCAATTACCAAAAAGGTTGCAGGTCATAAATACATGGTATAGGTGGTTTGGTGGTGGTTGTGGGCCAACGGTGGTGTTGGTGGTTTTCCGGTGGCAGTGGTGATGATTTTCGTCGTCGGAGAAGACGGTGGCGGTGGGCTCGCATGAGATGAAGCTTGGTAATGAAAATGTTTTTTTAAATAAATGGATAAAAAGATGAATTTGCCCTAATGGGCAGGGCACATGACCTGACTTAACGAGAAAATGTAACGGTGTTAGGCGAAAAGGACAAACGCTGTTGGATTTTGAAACGTAAAGGACAAAAAAGATCAATTTTAAAGATCAGAGACAACAAGTGAAATTTGGGTGAAAGATAAAGGACAATTTCTGTAATTCTGTCTCACAAGAAACTATCAAAATTAGAGAAATAATGCCGCAAAATTGTTAGTTGCGATATTCCCGAAGAAGTTTAACCGCTGCGGGGAGGATGTAAGTTTGTGACGCTTAAATTGAGATAATGGTAAATCGTAAATGAGAATATAAAATAAATAAAATATAATGGATGCATAGGGCTCCTATTAGATAGCTATGTCTTAACCAAGTATACAGCCCCGGTTCAAAGTGACCGGTCATAGGCAGTTAAATTTAGTTGATCATGAGCAAACAATTATAATTATAAAGATAAATATAAACAATGCGTGTCGTGCTTTGTGAGGAGAGTAAATGAAGATGGATATATCAAATGTAAACACAAATTCAATAATAATATGAAAATATGAGTACGAAGAGACATTATTCAGAAAAAAGAACCAAAACAAAAGTAATAAATGCGAAAATGATGAATAAAAATGTTGCTTGCAGCGTTTGTCTTCTCGGGGTAGGTAGGTATTTGGGCATTAGGACTAGTGTGAAGTGGTTCCATGATTCCTAGGTTGCAATTTATTGGCGTTGGTGTAGTACACACGTCCTTGCATGCCTGATTGGCTTGATTCGTTTGGGTCTGCTCGGCTTGGTTTGGTTGAGGTTGAATAGCTTGGATGGGTTTGGCTTGCATTAGTTAGGCTTGGTCGGCTAGACCGGCTTGGGGTTGGAAAGTTTGGGCTTGATATATTTGGAGTTGATTGGTTGGGCTTGGGTAGGTTTAAATTTGATAAACGAATTTTGGACATGTGTTGCGAAGATGGTTTGGGCTACCGCAATGATAGCAGGCTTGTTTAGATGGGAGAGATGGAGCAATAGGTAGGGCATCTGGTTGGGAAAATGATTGAGTGATGGGTTGGGGAATAGGGGAGTTAAGTTGCGTTTTCATAGGCTCTCGACAATATTTGGTGAGGTGGCCGAATCGGTGGCAATTGGTACATACTCGGCAAGTGGATTGGGTCAGATGGTGGCGTTGGCAAGTGTTGTGTAACATCCAACTCTTGTTAAATAAATAACAAAAAGTTTTGTTAATAGTGTGTGTCGTTAAAATAGTCTTGTGTTAAGTGTTTGGGAAGTAGGGATTGGGAATGGGTGGTGGGACCCATGAAACCCTCTGTATATATAACCCAACCACTTCTTCCTTTTCTTTTCCTTTTTTATCCAAACACACACAAACACACACACTCAAGATCACACACACACTTTCTATCTACACTCCGGATCCAAATCCGTGTACAAAAAAAAGAGAGGAAAAATCTCATGTGTAGACATCATCAAATAGCAAGAATCATCGTCCAGATCTACGTATTGTCCGGATCTGAACTCGAACCCGAAGCAAAGGTAGGTTTCGGTGTAAATGGTTAAGTTTTATGGTTAGAATCGTCATGCAAACAGATATAATGATAGATCGGGTTGTAAAATGGAAGAAAAATATAAACTTGGTAAGTTATAACCTCTTGGGTGCACTTTGTGATAAAAACGTGGTGTTTGGACTTTGAGAGATGGGTTCAGGATCAGGTGCATGGGGTCAGAATGTGTCAAAAGTTGGGAAGGAGTAAAAATCAGGTCCTGAGGAAGAGCCACGAAGTAAAATGGCTTAAAAATGGTAAAAGCGACGAAAGGCAGGCATTTCACTTCGCTCAGCCATGAGAAGCAAAATAGGCATTTCGCTTCGCTTAGCCATGCGAAGCGAAACGCTTCCATGCGAAGCGAAACAGTTTCATGCGAAGCGAAACAGTCCCATGCGAAGCGAAATTCTTCCAAGCAAAATTTTATAAAATTCATTTTCTGATGCAATTTTGTTAAATGACTGTTAACAAAAAAAAAAAAAAATTTCCGAGCTGACCTGGCAGCTCAACCCCAGCCAGGGGCGATGCCCCTTGGACCCTGCTAGGGCGGCAGCCCCTAGACCCCGCTACCAGGGGCGCTGCCCCCGGACCCCCGTGAGTTGAGGGTGTCATTTAGATATAAGAGGTAGTAGTAATGGATACTTGACACTCATAATGCGTTATACAGTTAGCCGTGCACAGCTAAAGAAGGGCATTACTTTTAACGGCGAGAGAAACCGACTTCAGGTGAGATTCTAGCCCCTTTATCCGTTATGTTTTTGGGGCTGCATGCATACTCCTTTGTGATAGTTGTTAATACACTTAACTTAAGTGGTAAGTGTATGATATGTGAATGTTATATGTATGACTAAGTGTTGATTGTTAGTATGGATTGTTTATACGAATGAATATGTACATATACGTATGTGCATGACCAGAAGATATGTAAAGTATGCATAAATGAAAATGAATGTATGATCGAGTGACGTGACAGGTACGGTTATTGGAGACAAAGGGACCAGACCCTAATAATATCTGAGACAGAAGGGACCAGACCCTGATAATATCTAAGTCAGAAGGGACCAGACCCTGATAATATCTGAGACAGAAGGGACCAGACCCTAATAATATCTGAGACAGAAGGGACCAGACCCTAATAATATCTGTGATGGTAGAGATAGAATAGCTTATGGTAAATTACAAGGCCTTATGAAAGAAAGTTTGTAAGCGCGTGTGCATGTATACAAAGTTTGTATGAAAGAAGTAAGAGTAAATAAGGTATAAATACGTATCTTCGGATGCATATGAGTAAGGGTTTGAATGTATTGTATGTTAAATGATTAACTAGAACTCATTCAGCGTAGCTGACTTTTAGTATGCATGCAGGCAAATAGATTGAGGCAGCTGGCTTAAGGTGGGATACAGGCATGGACTGAATAGACCGGCATCCATGATGAAGTGTTATGATTGTTTTAATTAATTACTTATGAAAAGACAAATTGTATGTTAAGACAATAATGAATGTTTTGGAATGTAATGTTTGAAGTTTACAATTAACTCTGATTTTAGAATTTTGTTTATGAGTAAATCCAACACCAAAGTAGGGTTACCGGGAACGGGGCCTTACATGTTGCAATATGGGTGAGGGATGGTGTATGGTTTCTTGGTTGGAGGGGCTTGTTGGGCTTGTGATTGGGCTAAGACATAGTTTTGTGAGTTGGGCTTTCGTTTGTTATTGTGGTAATGAGATGAGTTATGGTTGTGGTTGTATTTAGAGGATTCGGGCTTGGACTCTTTAGCGGGCTCGGATGCAGGCTTATCATTGGGCTTCTTGGAACTCTTTCGCGTCAAGGTCCCGGCCTTAACGTGGTTTTCAATGAGGGTACCGGCTAGGGTAATGGCATCACGAAGTTCCTTCGGGTCACGACTAAGGACGGAATCTTGGATTTGCATCGGCAAACCCATGATGTACTTGTCAATGGCACGCTCCAAGGGAGTGACCATGTGCGGGATAAGGACGCTCAATTCGTGGAACCGATCGTTGTAAGCGGTATTATCACCTCCCTTTTACTTCAAATTCCAGAATTCTTCTTCCAACTTACAGAGTTCATATTTCGGGCAGATATGGTCTAGCATGAGCTTCTTGAGGTCATCCCATGGCAAGGTCACGGCAACCTCAGCCCCAAGGTCTCTCTCTTTGCTATTCCACCAAGTAAGGGCACTAGATTTGAAAAAACTTAATGCATACGTGGTCTTCTTGTCATCCGGACATGCACAGTAGAGAAACACGCTTTCCATGTGCTCGAACCATTGAAGAAGGGTTGTACCACCCTCAGTCCCAAAGTAATCGGTTGGGTTAGCGTTGGTGAATTGTTTGATAGAGAAAACATTAGGGTTCACGGGAACATTAGCAGCATTCACGGCTTGAAGTTGACAGATAACTATTGGGAGGGCTTCCACGATTCCCTTCGTAATGCGAGATGACATGCGACGGCCAGAGTTGCCGACGCGGCGTTTACGGTTAATGAGACTAGAAGACATACTACAAGGATAAAATGTGCAAAATTTATGAGACTTGGGTAAATGTTGTAAATTTATGAGTTTGTGTAAATCGATACTTGTGAATTCTATTTAACAATTTGAGGTTGAGGTTGAGAATGAAGTCATTTATGAGACGTGATTTTATAAGTGTTGACGTAATGAGGAATAATAAATAAAATAAATACATAAATAAATAGTTATAACATAACTTAAAACTTGAAACATAGGGGCTTCATTTGTTGGTTAGGATTTCATGAATCACCATGGTTCCTTCCAATGAAATGAAAATATCGAAAACCAATTAAAATTGTTTAAAATTGAGTTGTGAGGGGTGTTGAGATAGATGGTTGAAGTACTTCGGAAACCACCCCGTATTTGTGTACTTCACCCAACTATTCCACTAAAACACAATACGGAAAACCGAGTATAGCCACGTATCACCGTGAATTCGGTTATAATTTAAGGATATGATCGTCACATGACCACGATTGATACAATGAGGGTAGTAGATTAGTGAACGTTTGGTGTGATGCGCTTTGGCTTAACAAGTTTCACACTCACACCTCACCCTCTAGGAAGGCAACCAGGTCTCACGGTTGATTGAGATGTATGCGCATTACACTTCCTTAGGCTCGCAAGCATCGGTGTCAAGGGATCGGTGTACAGGTGTGTCCCCCTTACATTACCACGTATCCATTACACGAATCATCCTCAAGGAGAGGGGAGGTAAAAAGTGGGAATTCTTAAGTAATTTTCCGATTAAAAATCGTCCTAAAATTTTGAAAAATGATTTTGAGGCAT
Source organism: Bidens hawaiensis (assembly GCF_021521415.1). Taxonomy (NCBI): domain Eukaryota; kingdom Viridiplantae; phylum Streptophyta; class Magnoliopsida; order Asterales; family Asteraceae; genus Bidens; species Bidens hawaiensis. Next base: position 2,993,877 of record NW_027491069.1, on the reverse strand, counting down.
AGCCTCGGAATAAGTGTGTGCTTTCGTATACAATTGTATATGATAAACAATTTAAATAAATTAAGCTATGTACAAAAATTTAAACAAATAGGGTGCACGTATAGGGACCCTAAGCATGCTACTAGGCCGTTACGTCTAACCATCTATCTTATAGCCTTCGGCTCTAATACCAATCTGTCACACCCCAACCTACGGCGGAATATGCCGGGGCGTAACATAATTGTATCATAGCTCAAAAGACACTAAGTAAATACATGTGTTAATATCTAAATTATTTATTTCATATAATCTCAAATACGCAAAGCACAAACATTGTCTCACGAGAAATGTAAACGTTACAATTAAAATAATTTAAATAAGCTCATCATCATGCATTCTAAGGTCGAATCTACTCTTTAAACCTCTTGTTTCATCCAATATAGCTACCTGCGCCATGCGGGAAAATACCTAGTTTGTCAACATAAAGTTAAGCAAGTAATCACGGTTTTTGAATACATATATTATAAAAATGAAAATTCCTTGCGATAATATGTTACACTACAAATAGCATAACAATAATATAAAAGTTGTCTTTTCACTCGAATCCCATGGATAACGAGCTACTCCGACGGCGTATGATCATACTAATGAGGATGAGATACCAACCACCAAAACATAAAATAAACACATAGTCACATTTACACGTATAACTAATTGAGTAACATCATATAACGCAAATAGTGAAATTGTAGTGAAAAAATGATTAACGCATAACGCCTCCAAAATGTAAAACGGTAAAAAGGGGGATGTGAATTACTTACCTTTAGTGAATGGATTAGTGAGGATGAGATAATAACAAAAAGTGAGGATGAACACGTTCATGCCTTCGAGATACGTCAACAAGGATGCCCTAATTGTTTAACGATCGTATTAATAAATACGGAAAAGAACCAATAATGATTTGAGATTCGATTAGTCATTATTGCGATTTAATCGGTTTGATAAATGGGAGTCGTTTAGGGTTTAGATGCATGATTTGTTGTTATTATAATTAACTAATTTTAGTATTATTATTATTATTATTATTATTAGTTTTACGATTATTATTTGGTAATTAATATAAATGATATATTTTATCCATGCTCATATTTTTCAAGTAAATAGATTTTAAATAAATAATAACAGATATTAAGTATTAATAAGCATTATATATATGTTTAAATGAAACATTAATTTAAAAAATCAAATTCATATACATATATATATATATATATATATATATAAACATGGGAAAATTTATTCAGACCCTTGAACTAGATCGATTTAGTACTATAAATAATGAATAAATAATAAATATGAATAAATAAATAAATAAATAAGATTATATTTGTTTTATAGTGTTATATGTATATATATATGTATTATATGTGTATGCATTCTTATGACGCAAAGCCATGGCCAAAATAACACTTTCTAGGTTCGGTTTCGTTAAAATAATGTTTATTAGATATTATATTATTATTATAAAAAAAATTAAACAAAGGATTAAAAAAAATAAACAGAACCGAGTCCAGGGAGGGTCCAACCCGCGCCCTGGGCCGGTTCAGTGACTAAACATGAAACGCACCAGCCAACAAGCTGGTGCTTCACTTTGTGTTTCATATATGTTCCTAAAATATATAACCAGATGCAACCCAGCACCCAAATTCAATTACAAACCCAAAGAGTTTAAATTCGTTGATTTAGTTGTTGTTCATTCAAATTAATTTAGGGTTACTGATTGTCGATTCAAAGCGATGGTTAATCATAATTCAATTACCAGGATCGGTGATGAAACAGGGGAGAACGATGAACGGACTCCGCGGCCTGAACTCGGACCCTAATCAGATCTTAACAGCTTCGTATAGGGTAATTGAGTTAGGGTTTAGTGTCGCAAGATTGATAGAAAGGTGTGAGCGAGTTTAATTGAATTTTAGACGTGTATTTATAGTGTATTACAGTTAGGGCAGCCGCGGGTTTGATATATGCTATTAGCGGCGATTTTATTAGTTTTTCCAAGATTAAACTGTCGGTGTGATGCGTGTTTTGGTAACAAACGATATGGTGTGATCAATTTTTTATTATACCCGAGAATTACGAATCAAGTAATGGAGGGGGGTGTTTGTAGGCGACGGGGTGAGGGAAAGAGGGGAAGAAAGATTTGAATAATTTTTGCAAAAAGGTCCTTAGACTTTGATTGTGGATGCAAAACGATTAGAAGTAAGTGTAGGGGTTGTTTTTGCTATTCTTTGATAGTTGATATGAATAAATAAATAGTTAAATAAACAAACAAACAAACAAAATAAAAAAATGGGTCGGGTTTTAAAATCCAAAATTTAATGAATGTTACAAATCGGTCGACTATAGTACAGCTAAGTAAGTCCGAATAAAACCCACGAGACTCTTTAAATTACGTTTAACTAGCTAATTAGACTCGACTAACTGACATGACTATTTGCTTATTTGTTTTAGGGGGTTTTTATTAAAAATACTATAAAATTGAATTATTATTAAAAACTAAATAAGAATAACAAGCAATTTAAACAAAAGACAATTTTAAGTTGATTTTAATCAGATGATGATGAAAAACCACCTAGGCTAGAATCTCCTAAGTTGTAGTTGTCAATTAACCGGGAAATATTAGTTATGAAACTGAAATCGTAAAATAGACGCTTAAAAGAAAAGTCGAGCAGGACCCCTGCCCCTTCTCAAGAAGACACCTATGGGTTTCTAATAAGTTTAAGCAAACCAATTTTAAAAATCAAGTTTGTTTACGGTCACCTAATTAATTATGAAAAAGTTTCTTTATTTGAAATCCTACCTTACCGTGCGGGAGTCAAAGGCAGTTTAATATAAATAATTGACTCGATAGACAAAGTTGACAAATCAAACCTAGACGGACTCCTTAAGAAGAACTAAATGTAGCAATCTTAATCAGCAATGGCCTATCAATAATCTAACACCTTACAGCTATTTAGATCAGCAGCACACTTAGGTTTATTTGATTAATTATTATTATTATTCCTATGGCTTAATGCATATCAACCACAAACTAGTCAAAAATACACAACAGATTACCTAATAGCAACCTATTATATGATAGACAATCACCAAGACAACTATGGAATAATAAAACTAATCAAATAATCATAAGCACACATATGTATCAATTAAATATAATCAAACCTTTTACTAGTTTATAAAACCATAACTTAAACAAATCCCAATCAAAAATCAAACTTTAACGAAGGTTCGTCACATCTAGGTAGTCTATAAAGTTTAGCCTGTCATTATAAAATCAAACGAAACAATGTTTAAAGAAATCATGGTGAAAATAATTGAAAACAGAAGAAAATAGGTGATAAAACCTGTAGTCTTCGTTCTTGATCGAGGAGCACTTCACCAACTGAATTCTAGACTTCAACCCCACCAAAAGTTGCAATCCTAAGCTCCAGGAAACACCAAATCGGCTCTGGTTCGTAGGTTATGCTTAGCATTAAGTTTAGTGGTGTTTATATAGTGTTCAAGGCCCAAAAATTGATAAATTCATGGAAATTTCTGGAATATGAACTTCCACACGCCGCGCAGTCAACCAAGGCTCCCCTGGTCACGGGACGCAGCGTGCTCCGAAGGGAGGGGGCGGTCCGGTCTGGTTCAATCCTGGTTTGCTTCCGATTCATTCTTGATCCTTCCGGTTCTCCGTTTTAGCTCGTTTTTCGCCCTTTTCAACCACAATCAAGTTTCAGAACCAACATCACACAAATATGTTAGTAGTATACAAATTGTAAATAAAAACAAACAAAAACTAATAAAATATTATATAAAATATACAATGGAATTATATGTATTTATCATTATATTAGGTAACTCTACTACCTCTATGCCCTCATCACCCCAAAAATCATCATCAATGGGTTAAGATCCATAGTATCAAAGTGTAGGATACTTATAAGTTGAATTAACTTCTTGCTGAACCGAAGGTGGGACTTGTTCGTCTATTATCGTCTCCGGTTCTGACTGAAGATATTCGTTGTTCATTATAAACTCTCTAAAACTATAGGTATTATCGCACCTGTGGCAATTTAATTGCAATCAAATTTCCTTCCATGTCATAAAAAGAAATATTTAGCGGTTTCGGGATCGCCTTGATATGATCTATTATAGACTGAATTTCCTGATCTCTTTCTTCCCTTTCTGCTCTCATTTGTACAAGTAATTCTTCCCATGTTTCATATTGCTACAGCTGCGAATACGAGTTAACATCATAGTCCATGGAGTACCCTGATGAATTTTGACAATGTATAGCGAAATGGGGTCCTCCACAGATCTCGCACAAGATTAGGACACAAAATAAAAGACTCAATAGACTAATCACAAAATATACAAAGACACTGACTCACAAGACACACCACAACTCAAGACACAAAAAGACCAATTAACCAATTAAGTTCAATCAAAGCTAGTTTTGCTATCGCCTAAGTGTCTTGGGCAATAGCGCCAAAAACTTAATGTACTGAAAGCGGTCTGCAAAAAAACTGGAAAAGAAGCCCCTCGCGCATTGCGGGGGGGAGTAAGCCAAGTTCCTCGCCATGCGCGTGGAACCTAGAAGATAGGAAAAGCCCAGCCCGGCTATTTTGTCAGCCGCGCATTGCGAGGAAGACAGGAAGTTAAGAGAATCCCCCATGACGCTCGAGGAACCCTTATGTCGACAAAAATGTTTGGAAAATCCTATTTAAGCATTTTTACAACCCTAGACGAAATAATAAACCTTTAGCCGTCCCTCAGAGACCTTTGGGGCGATTTTGGAGCAAGAAAGTGTTCGGGATCAAGATATTAAAGGTCAGTGCACGAGATTGATCATTAACCGAGTCTTGGTCTGTTTATTCGGTTTTTCTTGTGTTTTCTTCTGTTTCCAAACACTCTAGTTATAAATTTATAAACCCCAAAATCTCCTAATTCTAGACCACTACACATTCAAGTATACCTATTGACTGTAGTAAAGCCTAATGAAGTCCGGATATCGAACCTAAAGGATACTAGCGACACCTAAACTAGATTCTGACTAAACACTTAATGATTTTACTGATTGGGCAATTAACTAATTAAGACATAACTGACACTGACATTGGCATACTTCAACACTATGACCTAGACGAACTCAAAGATAGGAGAAGCACTACCTATGTTTAGAATCCTACTTGTAACTCTTGGATTTCTCTCGGCTATGGAAACTTTGAACCGGGATCTTAAAATATAACACCTTTAGACAACCTATTGGATCCCTGGTTATTCCCTGGGTGTGACCTAAAAGGAAACTCTAAGTGGCGTTTAAAATTACCGGCTGGTCGGATTACCTGTCAGTCTCTCCAACAATATTAAAGTACCGTAAAAGAGAGATCACTCGTCTATATCACTATCTCAATACACTCTAAGGTGTCAGGGGTAACCTAAAAACAATCGATAAACACGGAATTACAATGAAACTAAGGAAGTCTAGGGAAAACTCCTGTTAGAGTGATTAAACCTTAACTCCTAACCCCAAAGATAGCCTGACTATCTATCACCTATCAGTTATCTAGATAGGTAGAATATGAAGTTCTAACCAATCGCCAATCAATGCTTACTACGTTTAGCAAAACCATAAAATAATCACAAACACAAAGTAAGTGACCTACACATGCATCTATAACTGAAATACATTCAACAAGACACATGCAAAACAAAGAAAGACAATAAATCAGACCTAAATATGCATAAACATCATAACAATTGTAATCAAGTTCTTTACTTTAGCATTAAACCAACATTAGGATCCAATAGACCGATAAAAATCCGTAAATCACAAAGTAATCATTAAACCTATGTAGAACGAGAATCTAGCCGATAATCATCAAGAACCGCAGCAAAATATAATAATTAAGCACATACATGTTCTGGAAATAGAAGAAAACACAAGAAAACCCGAATAAACGAACCAATAATCGCTTAATGATCAATCTCGTGCACCGGCCTTTAATATCTTGATCCTAAACACTCTCCTGCTCCAAAATCTCCCCAAGGGTCCCCGAGGGACGACTAAAGGTTTGTTATTTCTTCTAGGGTTGTAAAAATTGCTTAAATAGGAGTTCCCAGACATTTTTGCCGACATAGGGTTCCCCACACGTTGCGAGGGATTCTCTTAACTTCCCCGCAACACGCGGCCTACAAAATAGTTGGGCTGGGCTTTTCCTATCTTTTAGGTTCCCAGCGCATGGCAGGGAACTTCACTTACTCCCCCGCAATGCGCGAGGGGCTTCTTTTCTATATTTTTTTTATTTTGCTTTACCTATTTCGTGCTATTCCCCGTACGATCTGATTTTCCATCATGTAGCCTCATTTTCCGCTTCTTTTATGCACGGGTGCCTGTAAACATGAGAAATCGTAGATACACGCCATTTTTTATATATAAACAATGTAATTAAGCATGATTTATTAAAGAAACAAGTATTAAAACCATATGTGTTTTGCAACACATCATTAGGAGAAGGGGAAGATTGTCTCGTTAAAGACGACATGCCGGGATATTGTGATTTGACAGGTTTTTAGATCGAGACATTTGTACTCGCAATGATTATTCGGGTATCCGAGAAAGACGTGGATTAGAACGTAGCGAGCTTATGTTGGAGGGTTGAAGGAAGTAATGGGTAGCATAATGAGCCGAAGACTCGGAGATGTTCATAAGCGGGATGACACCGATAAAGGAGTTCGGTGGGGGGTTTTTGCAATTTAGTAGTTTACTAGGGAGGATGTTAAGGAAATAAGTGGTCATTTCAAGACCGTGATGCCAATATGTAGGTGGTATGGAGGCGTGAGCCAATAGTGTGCGGATAATATTATTAATCGAGTGGATTTTTCATTCTGCCTTCCCGTTTTGAGAAGAAGTGTGTGGGCATGATAACCAAAAAATCATACCACATTCGTTACAGAATTGTTTAAAAGAGGAGTTTACGTATTCTGTTCCATTATCACATTGAAAATACTTAATATTTCATTCAAATGAGTTTCTATTTGTGTAGCATAGGTATTGAATATGGAGAACAGTTGTGACTTTTTGGCTAATGGAAAAGTCCACAAAAAATTGGGAAAGTCATCGAGGAATAAAATATAATATCGATGACCATCCGTGCTTACAATGGGTGACGTCCAATGATCACTATGTATGATATCAAAAGGTAAATTAGTGCAAGTATTAGAAGACATGAATGGTAATTTAATACTTTACCAACCAAACAAGAATGACAAAGAGTCTTATTCAATTTATTAAAAGTAAGAGCATTAGAATTTTTCAAAGTTGTTGAGAGATGGATGCAAAAGTGGACGGTGAAGTGTAGTTTGTAGACTCCGGTGGAAGCAGCGGATAAAGATCACCGCACTATTGCATCGAAGGATAGGGATCCGGGTCTTAAAATCCTACACAAGAAACCCAAATGGATCAAATTCTATGGAAACCCAATTATCAATTGTTAAGCGACGAACAGAGATAAGGTTTTTAATTAATTTCGGGGCATAAATAACATTATTTAATTTAAGGGGTGGGTATGGGTGGGGTGAGGTTTGGTTGCCTCCTCCGGAGACCGGAATGGTTGTGTCATTACCAACAATAATATTATGTAAAATGCTCGAATTAAAAAGAGATTGGAAATTACGTGGATCATTTGTCATGTGAGATGTAGCACCGGTGTCTATCATCCACTGGTCCAAAGGGTTTTGATGCATTGTGTAAAGCGCGTGTTCAATGTTGGTTGGGGCATAGACAACAGCGTATACTTGATTGGGCGGAGGCACAAGCAGACCAGAACCGAGATTAGGCTGGTAATGTTGTTGGCTGTTGTAATAAAGGGACCTAGTATGAGTGAAGCCAAAACCATGTGAAGAAGAATTGTGACCAGGTCCATTTTGTGGTGATGCGGCACCTTCACCACGACCACCATAGGTACGACCAAAAGTTCGCTCGCATGACCGACCAGCACCACCACGTCCTCTGTCTTGGTTTTCTAACCGATAGTCGGAATTTGGGTTAGTGTCAGATTTAGTGCTAGCATGAAGGGTCGTACTGGAAGTGGCAGCGGCGGCTTGGTGTTGTTTTCGGGTTTCTTCGGTGATTATGGCGGGTGAAAGGAGTAGTTTTTAATGTTTGTTAAGGTTACCGCGGGGTGAAGCTTATTTTCCATGGTGAGGAGGCGGAAGGTGGGGATCATAGGCCGTGAGATGTAAAGGGCAGCTAAGGTTGAGCGTATGATACCATGATAGAGTTTAGAGTTTGATAATCAGCTCCCCCCTTTACGTTCTCATTAATCTCCGTTATAAACTAATAATTACAATGCTCTATTTTAGGATAGGCATAACCATAGTAAATGACAATTACAAGGTAATATATATATATACTAGTTTTAGAGCCCGTGTTACACACGAGATAATTCAAATTATAAAATTATAAGTAAAACAAACAATTACATAGCGTATATGAAAAAAATGTATTACATCTATGCTTGTAACTATAAAATGTGTACATAAATTTATTTTATTTATATCACAAAATGATTTTTTTTAAATAAGCTTAATAAAAAAATGTCTGTGCAAAATCGTACCCAAGAATGCTTCTTTCTATTGAAAAATTCATTCTCGGTGTCATATATGTATAATTGAAATAATTTTAATTATAAACCAATTTCGAAAATAAGACTTTTCATACGATAGTAGTTCTAACTATTCAGCCTAAATACAAAAGAGACGTTACCTTTATTGATATATTATCAATTTACCACCCATCAAAGGAAAATAGGATATTAATTTGTAGCAATGGATGTTCTTCAGAAACTATGTTTTTCTAAGCTACACCATAAAAAAGATTTTAATAAGTTTCAAAGGGCTTCTCGACTTAGTCATAATGACAACATAAAAAATAATATGTTAACTCATTCAATTTTGTGAATATTTTGTTTCATTTGAGCATAGTTTTGCATGACATGCTTCTCATTCAACGTTCTGATCACCATTGAAGGAAAAATTAATGTTGACATAAATATTTCAAATTTGATAAAAGTTAGAAGCATTGATAGGCATGGGGGTGGCATGTCGAAAGTGTTTGCAATCTTTTCTTAAATTTTAATAGTTTGAAGGAAAAATAGTCAATTTGCCAAATCCCGAACCTTTTGATTATTTCAAAAAATGTCCTTAAAAATAAACTTGAAACCCGAATCATGTTTAAAATTCTAACTTTCATACTTTTGACATTTTAAAGTCAACACTTTGAACCTATAACAAATTTGACGATAAATCTATTTTGCGTTTTCAAACTTTTAAAAATACTCAAAATTTTCATTTTTGACATCTTAAATGTAGTTAACTTGTACCAAACAATCTATTTACCAGCTTTTGACCTATAAAATCAAATTTAACTTCCACAAAAAACCCGAAACAATTTTCATTTGAGAAACATGATTTGTTGTTGATTTTTGGAATTCATCAAGTATTTTGAAATATATAGTAAAATAGTATGTTAATAGTTATGTTTATAAAAATATATAGATATTATATAAATATAGTGTAAAAGAAAAGTGAATAATTATTGATTTATTACATATATTAGGGTATATTAGTTTTGGAGGGAAAAAATTATGAGAATTAACTAAAACATGACAAGTGTCCCCATTTATTTTACTTTATTAGAATAAGTATATATATATATATATATATATATATATATATATAAGCCTATTGGTAATCAAAACATTACCAATTATAATTACAATGTAATTAAGAAACATAATTAACCATGAACTAGTTGTTAGTATTGGTTCTTCAAATTCACCAACTTATAACTTAGAGTCTGAAATTACCACCAACTATGACTATGTTATTCAGGAACTGTCAATGTAATTATTCTTGGGAGTTGAATGAAGTGAGATCAACGAGTGAATGCAACTCCATACGTTTCACACTTCTTTTTAAGTTCATACGAGTGCGGTACTTTACACATACATTGAATGATGATATCCTTCACTAATTCAACGACTCATAAATAACAATACCAAAAACAAGGTGTTTTTTTTCCCTTTTAAATATGAAAATATGGATAATTAAAGGTGTTCGTGTGATGTTAAATGGGTGGAGGAACACGATGAGTTGTGTGAATACAAAATATATATATATACGTCTAATCAATGCAACTTTATGCTACAAATGTAGTGGATAGCAATATAAAAATAGAGTGGCATTTTATTTATTGACCGTCAGTGTAGGAGGTCAATTGTATTGGTTGAAACAGCAGCATTCTCTTAATGAAATTATATAAACAATTAACATGTGATTCACGTGATTACACGAGAATCATTGTATTATGACATATTAATAATAATAATATATGTAACAAATAAATTTAAGGGTTGGACACCTATCTATTTTTGAATATATCTTGTATGATTTAACCCGTTTAATATTTAATATAAATTTCATGGAGAAGTTTGGGCTTAGTCACAGCGGTGATCAAAGTCACGGATCCAATACATTGACGAGACCGTACTCAATGCCTATAAAATCGTGAATATTTACAAAATGAAGCAAAAAAAAGGTAGTACCCAGTTTGAACCCCGGTCCCTCTTATTCTCCGGCCTGTATAAACTCAAATAAGTATTACCCCTTATTATGTATTCAGCTTTAAGGTCGTATAAAAATATGAAGTTAGAAGGAAGAAAGAAAACATCCGGAACGGACTATAAGAGGATTATTCCAATATTCGGTTAGTTCAACAAAGTTCACGGATTTTAAGCGGGTGTAATATTAAGTGATACACGTATAATTATCTAAAGATAGGAAGGATATATTTATCTAAGTATAAATTTAATGAGAGGACAAAGAGCAAAGTAGAACTAAAAGATGCGTCCGGTTCACTAGTGCACAACAACGCTTCAAGTAATAGTCAAGATAAGGATTTGATTCTGATTCGAAACGCTACCTATATATTTAAAACAAGTCAAAAATTTATCTTTAATTCTAAAGCGACTCATTTGAGTTCAGTTTCGAACAACGTCTCCTATTTTCGTTGTTCAACTACCAAGCCATCAAGAGTAAAAGATAGCTTCTCAGCTTGCGGAACATAATCTATAAAAAAAAATATCAAATGGAACCAGCTCTTCTTGTGCAATATCCATTGTTAATAATTTAATATAATCTAAAATAAATACAATGAATACTATCTTGACGTGGTTAGAAACTTGAAATTTTTAAAAATATAGATTTTGTAGAAATGTAGTTGAATATTTGATATTTTAAGTTGGATTTTTAGATGAATTTAATATCGGTTGTCAATAAATTAACGTCCAATCGAGTAACTTTTAATAACAAAACGCCATAGATAGATATAGTAACGAGTAAGAGGTGCCCAAATATCACACACATTTTACAATTAAGAGGAAGGTTGATATCAAAGGGATCCATGATCATTATCATCCCAACACTCAATATGTATAATTTTGATTAACTGATGTATTAATAATTAAATTAATCAAATTGTCAACTCTAATACAATGGGTTCACCACTTCGCCTAAGGTGAAATTCTTGATAATTATTACCAGCCCACTAAAAATGCAACATAAACAGAAATACTTGCTATATAAACCAACCCAAAATGTTCCATTAAAAGCCACAAACTCTTCTCCAATATTCTAGCCTAATAACATAGTTTGCAAGTGATACAGATGGAGAATCTTGAAAAAGGTCAAGAAGTAGTAATTGATGAACAAAAATGGGTTTATGATTCTTCGTTTGATCATAGAGGTCGAACACCTCTCCGTGCTTCAACCGGGGCTTGGAAAGCGTCCTTGTTTATTATCGGTAATGATCCTGATTTGTTCTTCATTCTCACTAATTAGTGTAAAAAAGATCTTTTTTGTGTGTTATAAGGTTGTGTTATGAGTTTTGGATCCTTATCCTTGTTTCTATCTCAAAAATCAAAACTATACTCGGGAAGAGTTGTTTTGGAACATTTGTTTGTACTTGGAACGTTAATTTAGCTTCTTTTTGTTGATGAAATGTCATTGATAGTGTAACACTCAGTCTAGGATTAGCCTTGCTTCTTTTTTGCTTCAATTTTAAACCGATTAAATCATAACTAAATGGTTTTATTAAAAGCAAGCCAAGTCGTTTGTAAGCTAATTGAGGTCACTCGTTGAAAGATCGAGTCGAGTTTAAATCCAGACCTAAATTGCGCTCATTAATTAACTAGGCTTGGCCAACTTATTTCTTATGAGAATATATTACTATCTATGTAATAACATAATAACTATTATAATTATATGTAATTGTAATAGAAAATTAAATGATATTATTATAAATATAACTTTATATAAAAAAATAAATATATAAGTAAATAGTATTTAGTTAAATAATATATATTTTATGTTCATACTTATAGAATTACTCACGAGTTAAGTTTTGAGTTTTAAATATAAGAGCCAAAACAAGCAGTTCAATCTTAATCATATTTAAACATCTATCAGACATACTTGTTACAACTTATAAGTGGTATCCAAGCCATTTCTAGAGACCAAACCAGGAATCTAAGCATAAATACACGTGACATTTGATGTCATTATGTCAAATGATGTCACGTAAAATAAACTTGTATTTTTAGTTATTATATAACATTTTAAATATAAATATGGTGACTCTAGCCTCACAATTTAAATATAAATATATTATTTGGTTAATGTGATCAAAAAAAACAAATTCAAATGGTAAAACAGTGTATAGTTGGTTTCTTTGGTCATGGGTTTGGTCTACCAAAAATGCAAAAGATGGTGATTCTAACCTCACATTTCAGATAAAGCATTCCTTATATAAGTTATGTAGCAATTTAAAAAAGAAAAGGCTTTATTTAAAATTTGTAAAATCAATAAGATTTAAATTTATATCTCGTAATGGTCACGACTGATATCGTTCTAGTTAAGCGCTTACGTCGAGAATTGAAGAAAATCATGAGTTTGTTCGGGTTTCGGGTTTTGGTTTCATAATATCATGATGATTTAGAATATCATGACTACTTATGTATCATTTCTAATATCAAACCTTTTGCAGCAATTGAGTTCGCCGAGAGGCTAAGTTACTTCGGAATAGCAACAAGTTTAATCATATATCTTACTAAAGTTCTCCATCAAGACGTGCAGACATCGGCTAAGAGTGCTAATCATTGGGTCGGTGTGACGACTCTAATGCCTCTTTTTGGAGGCATTCTAGCCGATGCTTACTTGGGACGTTTCGTCACTGTTCTTTTATCATCGGTTATCTATCTAGTGGTACCTCCAGTTTCCAACTTTATAGCATACTATCTTTCAGTTTTATTTCTCTTAACAAATTAATATGATTGTGTATTTAATAGCTCTGGCTAGATTATTTGTTTGTATTGCAATGTACAATCAAATAATCCAGCCTTCGTTATAAAAAATAAAAACAAAGAACACAAGTATTATCAAAAGATATCTGATTTATCAAATTTAATTATTGACTACAGGGTTTGATTCTCCTGACCATGTCAAGTATGATTCCGAACTTAAAACCTTGTGCGAGTAACGGGCTTTGTTTAGGACCAAGGAAGATCCACGAAATCATGTTCTTTGTTGCAATATATTTAATATCCGTGGGCACGGGTGGCCACAAACCATCTTTAGAAAGTTTTGGAGCCGATCAGTTTGATGATGATCACTCAGACGAACGCAAAAAGAAGATGACGTTCTTCAATATGTGGAATGCGGCCCTTTGTGCTGGAGTGTTGCTCGGTGTAACTCTTATCGTCTATGTGCAAGATAAGGTAGGTTGGGGTCAAGCAGATATTATTCTCGCCATGGTAATGGCTTGTTCGATTGTGATCTTCATCATCGGTAGGCCTTTTTATCGATATCAAAAGCCAGGAAGCCCGTTAAAGCCTATGGTTCAAGTATGTGTTGCAGCCTTTGTTAAGAGAAATATGCCTTACCCTTCTAACCCCAATGAGTTGCATGAAGTGTCCAAATCAGAAAAGGTTCGAGAAAGGCTACTTGGCCACACAGAAACTTTCAAGTAAGCAAATTTCTTGTGGTATAGTTACTTTTTAAACGTTCTATGTCAGGTCAGTGTCGGATCCAAGATTTCTAACTAGCCTCCATACATATTATCATAACAAATTCTTTTTACTAGTTTCATGTCGGTGTCAGATCCAAGACTTTTAACTAGTGTCAGCTCTTATGCTACAAAATATGTTTAATCAGTGACAAAACTAAAACTTTTCGGTTAGGAACACAAGATCTTTACTTCATTCTCTTAGGCCATCCGTAGTCGTGGCCTTATTGTGGCGTTTTGGGCTAAACGCCGAGGGCACCCCCCCCCCTCCCCAGGTGTTTTGGTCTTCAAATCTGTGGGTGAGAGATAGAGAGGGGGGGGGGAATAAAATAATGATAGTAGAAGAGTTGTGGCCATTCTCCCACTACACTTGTTTTTTTGCAAAACTTTGAAATGCTGACTGTGCGCCACATGGCGTAAAATGCCTGGGTTACCTAGTTTTTACTACGCATGGTCTTAGGGGTCAAACTACAAGAAAATGACTACATTGAATACCTTTTTTAATAGAAACCGCAATACTAGAAGAACAATGCCTGAGGTTACCTAATTTTGACTACCCAGGCGCCTTTGTCGCATGATTCATCCTAACGCTTTTTCCATTTAAAGGTTTCTTGATAAAGCCGCGATACTAGAAGAACAAGATTTCTCCAACGGGAAACAACACGATCCATGGAGACTATCAACCGTAACAAGGGTCGAGGAAATGAAGCTACTTTTAAACATGATCCCAATTTGGCTAACTTCACTACCATTCGGTTTATGTGTCGCACAATCCTCAACATTCTTCATCAAACAAGGCGTGTTAATGAACCGCAAGATCACCCCTCACTTCATCCTCCCACCTGCCTCAATCTTCAGCCTAGCCGCCTGCGGAATGATCCTTTCGGTAACCATTTATGACAGAATCTTAGTCCCCTTGTTAAGAAGAATTACCCGAACCGAAAGAGGAATCACGATCCTTCAAAGAATAGGAATCGGGATGGTGTTTTCCGTCACAACGATGGTCATTTCCGCCATGGTTGAAAAGAAGCGGCTAGCAATTGTTCAAAACAATCCATTACACGGCTCGACCACCATGAGTGTGTTCTGGTTAGCACCACAGTTCCTAATTATTGGGGTCGCGGATGGGTTCACTTTGGTTGGACTTCAAGAATACTTCTATGATCAAGTCCCCGATTCATTGAGAAGTTTAGGAATTGCATTGTACCTAAGTGTGATTGGGGCTGCAAACTTCTTGAGTAGTTTCCTGATTACGTTTGTTGATCACGTCACTACGAAAGTGTCTGGCAAGAGTTGGTTTGGGAAAGATTTGAACAGTAGCCATCTTGACCACTTCTATCTATTACTAGCTGTGATCACTGCAACAAATCTGTGCGTGTATGTATTTATAACGAGCCGGTACTCGTATAAAAACGTGCAGAAGAAGACTCGGGTGGCTGTGGCAGATTGCTACGAAGGTGAAGGCCATGGGGCAAGTGCTTGATACAAATAAAGCTGCAGTCCTATATATTAAAATTCTATATGGTTTGGTATGTTTCAATTGTTACAACTTAAAAGTATTGTTATCATTAAGTAAGAGTGTAAAATCAGCTTTGCAACTTATAAGTGTGTCTACTGTATCAGTGAATCATCTATTTCTAATTCTATCACTCTTAGCTTGTTGTTTTACGCCTTGGTTTGTGATTAAAGTCACTTCCAAACGCAGATAAAAATAATTTCACGTCACCTTCAGATTCATCAAAAATAGTTTATGCTAAAAGCATGTATATGTTGAATAAGAACAGGACAAGAAAAATTCCTGTGTGTTGTGGTCGGCGCTTGATGTTATATAACCATTTAGCAAGGGTATTCATGTTACCTTCTTTTTTTTAACGGCATTTGAAACTCCTCTCAATATCCGAATGAACGTTCATCAGACTTGATATCAGCTATCCATACTAATATCAACCACCCATACCAATTCGCATTCCCTTCGTACTACCATTTTAAAATTACAAAACAAGACCGATAGATTTACCATGCCCAAAGAACTAAATGCCCGAAAACCAAAAACAATTTGTTATGTGTTTTGGTTGAACTTTCAAGCATAATATACCCAAGTTACCCAAACCAACTAACCCATATACTAAGCCCATTAACACCCCTACTAACCTGCTTTTGTTGGTCAACTGATCTAGTTATGCACTAATAAAAATTGATGATAATTTTTTCCCACTTGTCTTGGCATAATTGTAAATACTACTAACGTTTCTTTTACGTCAACTCTTAATACCCGAAACCCAACCAAATTAAGCCGGATTAACCCGATTATTACTAGTGTGAGGTTTCATTTAGCCTCTAAAACAACAAAGGCCAAATAACCCGAACTGTAACTGAAAACCAATCAGCACCCCTAGTCCAGGTTGGCTAGGATAACCTGACCAAAACCATCATGTTTTGACGGTTTCAAAGCAGGTTTTTTCTTTATTTTTTCAAATTGTTACTCAAAAACATTAGTTCATTAGCATAATACAATGGGGCAAAGAAGAACCAATCCGTACAAAAGTTTGAAGAGGTATATATGTTAGTCTATTTAGGTTATATATTAGCCCGCAATAATATCTCATTGTATGTATAATTTGTCTGAGTCGTTAAAATTTGTGACACGACGTGGTGATATAGGCCACAAGAAAAAAAACTATAATAATGTCATCGATTTACAAAAATATGAAATAATTTATGGTTCAAATGTAATTTGGGGATATTCATGTTTATTGAACATTCCATATATCTTGAGTTTCTTATTACTTATATAATTTAAATTGTTAAACCCATACACGGGTAATAAAGGTAAAAAGAGCCGATCTGTTTACAAAATCGGTTTTAAGATCCAAACCAACAGCCGAATACAATATACCATCAAAACTCAGAATATAAAAATGCTTCGTAATTTAGACGAGCATTTCGAGAATTACGACCTCTACACAAAAAAAAAAAATTTAACTTTGGGCAACGTAACGTGCCTATATAACAAGTAACCTACAAAAACCATAACAATTTCCCGAGCACGTGTCATTATGAAAATCCAGGTAGTCTTCATGGTATGACAAGAGATTTGAAGGCTCACAAATACAGAAAAATGGAACAAACACCAAATCTCTCACCTAGAAAGAAGGCAGCTCAGAATTCAGATAGAAGCTTCTTCAGTGTCTCATATGTCATGAACACAATTCCTACACCAGGGACAAATTTATAATATTCTGGAAGAATCCCTCTATAAAGACCACGTATCCCTTCGGTTCGCATAATGTACCCGAGTGTCCCAAGTAGACCACTATTGTAAACGCGGGCCCGTCCACCGACTCCTTCCAACTGTTTTCTCCGCCTCACAAGATCCAAAGGAAATGTGGCTGTTGAACATAAATAGTTATATGGTTATATGCTACTTGTGATTATTAACTATTATTATTATTACACATGCTTACCTGTTGATGAAGCAATGCCAGAAAGACTGCCACAAGTTAGGCTCACCATAACAGTTGAATCATCCGGCCTATCATATGAATATGAAGATATTCACCTCTTTGTTATTGTTACAAAAGAATGTTTTTTTCCTGTTGTATGTAGCCTACTTCCATTTTCTTTACTAGATAAATGGTTATGTGGTGGTGTGTGGTGTTTCCATTTTTGGAAGTATGTAACATACAACGGATAACAGCATTTTTACCTATAAGATTTCCAATATGACCGCAAGGTTTCATAAACAGAAAAGCTAATAGCAATACTTGGTCCAACGCCCTGCATGAAGCACAAATTGATAATGTTGTAATTAAGATAACAAAAAACAGAAATCTAAATCTTGTACGGTGATATAAATTACCAATAATGTTGCTCCAAGTCCCTTGTACAAGCCAAAAACGCCCTCGTCTCTACAGATTGTACGCAAGGCATGCCCGACTCCATTGTAGTATATTGTGCTTCTCTGTGAAATAATAAGCATATGTAAGTTCGTAGCTTATATAGGAAAAGTTAAGTATTAATAAGATGCAAAAGAACACATACCATCATAATTGAATAAAAATCAGTGTTCTAAAAATCAAAGTAAGCGGATAAGATTAATCATGATTTGGAAAAATTAAGTGACTTAGCTATGGTTGAACTTACTTACCTGCTGCAATCGACTATAATTTGCAAGCTCCAAGTTGTGATTTCATCTTCTGAATTCCAACCTCATCTTCAATGTTTCAACTTGTCTTGCAAATTACAATTTCAAATGGCTGCTGAAGCATCATTAGCTATTGTACAACTCAATCATGTATGAAAAAATAGGTAATTCAAACATTTATAAGCTGATTAATGTTTAATTATCCAACTAATCCTTTGATAAGCCTAAGGCAGGCGAGCAACCGCCTAGATCCGCCTAATGCTTTTTAGAACACTGATATAGAAACATCTAGCTGTGAACAACGGAATGCTTTCTAAAAGCTTTATCCATATTTCTACAGAGGCAATAAACAATAGGAAATTATGAAGAATTCATTTTACACCTGTGCTGCAAGACGTGTCCTGATGAGATCTAAAGGATATGTGGCAGTAGCAGCTGTTATTCCTGCCATTCCACCGCCTACGAAATGCACACAAGCATCCGCAGCTGCCGTTCCACTGTTGTTTCCTATACTAGGGATTGATTTGAGCAGCTGAAACAAATCATCGGTGATATATCACAAAATATACACATTATACAAAGTAACTTTAAAGCATCACCATAAACAGCACAAATGCAAAAAAAAATACTAACTTTTTTGTACTGCTCGTAAGCATAGAAGTTAACCGCTGTATAAGGAAGGCGATGAGCAATAGTAACAAGATTTCCTTTCCAAAAGGCTCTAAGACCTTCTTCTGAAGAAACACTAAGTGAACCCTGGATAGATTATAGATAATCTGGGGGTTTAAGTAATGTTTCCCATGGATGAGATCTAGCTGAGAAGGCTGTTCTTCAGGAGACCTGCAAAACAAACACCGTAAGCTCGTCACTGAGAAGGGGGGGGTTCCTCCTTGTGACCACCCTCCGGCGTGAGAATCAGACTAGATTGCTCTGAATATAAGTGTATATTAAGAGATTGCTAGATAACTGGATAGCAGATGATCTTACCATTCCAAGATGTTGGAGTATTTATAGCCGAAGGTAGGTTTCCAAGCAGGTACAGCCGGCTGAATAGTATTCCTGTTCTACCAACAGTGGATTATGCACAGGCCATACTGGTTGGTGGATAAGTTACGGCCAACAGTAATAAAGTCGGCTGCACTATTCCACCAACTGTAGCTTATGCACGTCCCACCTACTGTGGATTATACGCAGGCCATGCTGGTTGGTGAATAGGTTACGGCCAACAGTAATACTATTCTACCAACTGTAGGCTACGCACGCCCGTCAGTAGGAGTTGGTGAGTAGGCAGCGGCTAATAGTGACAAACAGTACTAAAGGGTGCTCCTCCTCGTACTGTTGTCGGTGAGCTGTCACCCTGTGATTGGCTCATGGGTTGTTCTGGTCAGATCGTCTGTCCTATCCATACCTTGGTAGGTATAGTACAAAAGATCTTTCAGAATCATACGGACTGGCTCATTTTGGCGGGATTGTTCCCGCCTTGCTCATTCCTTCATGTGACTACTGAAGTAGCTATTGCCTTGTGCGTGTAGCCCTGCTGTCTGCGGGTAGCCTTCCCTGATGGCTTGTATCCGCAACTGCGGGAACAGGCGGGGTACTTCACCACTGGGAGGCTTTCCCTGCGTGTACAGCTTGCGTACTGCGCGTAAGATTCTATGAGCATGGTGGGTCCTGCGGGAGTAGATGGCCTTTGCGCAGACGTCCCTATTCAAGGTGAGTCTTGCGGGACCAACTGGTCTCTGCTGGGACCTACCTCTTCAAGTCCCCCCAGTCCAATGTTCTCATGAATGTTTAATAAAATGAGGTGAACTTTTGGACTTTAAGCAAGGGGTTTTGAAAAGGGTTTTTAGTTTTAAGGTTCTCCGTGGGGATTCTTCCCGCGGGTTTCCTAATGTCACTTGCAAAAATTCCCGATTTTTTTGCTTGATCTTTGGGTATGATGCGGGTAGGTATGTAACCTTCTCGCAAGTCAGGAGCGTTGAGTCTCACTTGTGTGGATTCTCCTTGAGGTTTTAGTGGTTTTGAACATAGTGATCAATTATGTTTAAACCACCAATTCCATCCTGGAGCCTCAACAATGTAGTTCTCGACGTTCCCGCTATGCGGGGATGTTATTTCCGTTTCCGCAAGCATTGCCCAGAAGATCCTTCTTGGTTTCAATTCCCCGCGGAGCGCTAGGTATGTGAAGGGTTTTGCCTTAACACTGTACCCGCGCTCGTCTTACGGTTACTTTACTTTCAAGGTACCCCTGGCGTCAATTCCCTGCGGGTGATAGGTATGTGAAGGGTTTTGCCTTAACACTGTACCCGCATCCGTCTTATGGTTACTTGGTTGCCAAGGTAAGGGGTATTTTCCCGCTTACTTTTGAATCTTTTTAAATTTTGAATTTTGAAATTCGAAAGGTTGGTGAGGATAAGAACAGTCCAAACATCTGAAACGTCGTGCGACGGTTTCTTCTGACTGTGTCAGGACGTGCAGGAAGTTATGGTGACGTGACAGTACATGGTCATTCCAGACGCTTTTTCAGGCGCGTGGGCGCGATTTTCCGGGCGCGTGGCCGCGAAATTACTGGCACGCGTCCTTTTTACAGCTGTTGCCAGCTTGCTTTTTGCCACGCGTCATAGTTTCATTGCACCCTCGATTTCTCTCTCCTCCGCATTAAATTCACCGCATTAATTGCGATTAGTATATAAAGGGGGAGAGGGTCCTTTTTAATTCACACCTTCACCTTTCTCTTCTTCTTCTTAGCGATTTCCGGCAAATACTCCCCTTTTCAGGCAAGCATTTTCCCGAAATCGCTTTCTTTCTGCAAGATGTCTTCACATGATCTCGAGTCTACCACCGATGACAGGAGTACTGCTGGCGAGTGCCAGTGTGCTCTGCCCGGCGATCAGTACCGGTATGTTGTTAGGAAGTTCATGCTCGATCCTCTCGAGCCTGAGTTTCCTGAACCCCATCAGACCGTGTACGATGCCCCCAGTGGCAAGATCGGGGTATATGCTGCATTCTTTGTTTATGGGAACCTTAGGTTCCCATTGACAAAGTTTGTTTACCGTGTCCTCGAAAGGCACGGTGTTCATCTGACCGAGCTGCACCCAATGGCGATCGCGAAGATTCGCCACTTCGAGTGGGTGTGCCGGATATTGGGTGTTGAGCCCTATGTGGACCGCCTGATGACCTTCTATACTTGGAGGTGCATCCAAGGGTGGTACACCCTGACAACCCGGATCAAGGGTTTGAAGATTTGCGCGACCGAGCGCAGTCTCCGATCGTGGAAGCGGGAGTTCTTCTACATTTCTGCCCGCGCCGTCCCTATTGCCATGAAGTTTAAAAATGGCCAAGCCATTCCGAGCCATCACGCCACCAACTACCAGGAGGCGGAATGGTTTGCAAAGATATCCCGGGTCCAATCTCCGGTTTACCGGTTTGCGGAGTCCGGGATGGTGATGCTGGGGATGAGCCGGGTATGGAAGGAGGCGTCTCAGGTTCCCATCCTTCTCGAATACGGTTTGAACTCTACTCCTTATGGTATGTCTTGTCTTTCTTGCTGATATGAGTTTGTCTTCTAACTGTTTCTTTTCTTTCAAAGGGGAACAATTTGGAGTCGCTCCTATACCCGCGGGAAGCTGACGATCCCGTGCGGGTGGGTACTCGTGCTTTTGACGAGAATGAGTTGCCCATCCTGGAGCAAACAGCGGATCGGTTTGTGGAGGTCTATCCGCTGGGCCACGAGATCCTGAGCCACCGGCGGCCAGGTAAGGCGTTATTCTCTCCTCCCCCCCCAGTGCTGTACCCGCTGCTGGAATTCCTGACCTGTCTTCTTCTGAGGAATCCGCAGATGGTCCTCCGTTAGTGCGGAAGAAGAGGGCTGCCGGCGGGAAAGGGAAGGAGAAGGCGGCCTCCACAGCCGATCCAGTGCTCCTATCTGACACTGAGTCAGATAGTGAAGAGGTGGCGGGGAACCCCGGTGGTGAGAAGACCACTGTTCCGGAGGCTACGACTGTTACCTCCGGAGAACCAATGACGACGACGGTGACCGGCATCAAGAGACCGGCTCCATCGGGTTCTTCCCCGCCCGTCCGTACGTTCAAGCTCAAGAAAACCCGTAAGTACAACTCTTAGCTTTTATCTTCGTAGTTTAATCTTCAAGTCTTTTTAACACTTTTCTTCTTTACGCAGGTGTGGATGTTGGCGCATTCCAGGGTGAGGGGCCGAGTACTACCTCTCCGCCAATGACGGTAGGCTTGGTCAGCCTACCTGAGGCGTCGACCCAGGCGCCTGCGCCTGCTTCCGCTGGTTCAGTTGCTCATTCTGAGCCGACTGTTCCAGCCGAGATGACGTCACCGCCGGCTGTGAGTGCAATTTTTACAGCATCCTTCACAGAGCCGGCGGTTACTTTTGCCGCGGATTCTGCGGCAGCGACCGCGGCGGCGACCACGGCGGCTGCTACTATGCCCCCGGCAACGACGGCCGGTCCCTCAGGTACGCGTGGGGCTTCTCGCATCTTTCCGCCACCTTCCCATCTGCCTGACCTCTTGGATGGATTTCCATTGGGTTCAGGTGATGGGTTCGGCGGCTATCGGGCCTGTAATTGACCCTACAGGTGCGTAGGGTTCCTTTGGCCCTTTTTCATTTATATATTTTATCATCTTTTCCTAACTGCTTTTTGTTTTCTGCAATTTTGGATTCCAATGAAGTGTTTGTTCCGCGATGGAACATACGCCGAGGAACAACCCTTCGTACCCCTGTGGAGTGCGTGGAATGGGCTCGCCACGCTGCTCCCCATGGTGCGTTGGGGGAAGCCATGGCTAGCTACCAGGAGGGTAGGCTAACCAATGAGCTTCGGGTTCTCCAAGCCCGGATGCAGCCGCGCGTCGAGCTGCTTTGTCGTGAAAACGACAAGTTAAAAGCAGCTCGCGCCAAGGAAGTATCTCAAGCGCGGGCTCTTCGGGAGGAGAACCAAAAGTTGGCCGCAGCTGCTGCGGAGAAGGAGAAGGCCTTCAAGGCCCTCGAGGTTGAGGTTCAAGCGCGACTCGAGGCCCGCTCCAAGGCTGCCCAAGCTGTTAACGAACAGCTTCGGCTGGCTAAGGAGACTGCGAGGAACGCAACCGAGAGGGCCACCAAGGCTGAAGCCGTTGCTGAGCCTTTACGCGTGGAGAACGAGGAGCTCAAGGCCAAATTGGAGGCTCTCCAACGTGCTCATGATGCCTTGGCGATGGAGGATGCCAAGAAACTTCAAGAGATCCTGGACCAGAGGGGCGTGCTTGATCACACCGAGCGGAAGCTTAAGGGCGTCGAAGAGGCTGCCGCAAAGGAAGTGCTACTTGCCAAACTTAACAAAAGCGAAGCCGAACGCGCCTGCACCCAAGCTCAAGCCGCCCTTAAAGAAGCTCTGGTTGCCAAGGAATGGCTTCTTCGAGAAGCGTTGTCTCAGGTAAGTCTATCTTCATGTCTTCACGCTTATCTTTGTAATTAGGGTGTTTGACACTTGTATATTTTCTTATGTAGGTTGTGCATCGGGTCTTCTCAGAGACATCTTACAATGATGCAATGAGCGCAGCCCTCAACGCTTCTCACGAGGATGGGGAACGGGTCGGTTTCCTGCTTGGTCTAGGGTTTGTTGAGAAAGGCGTCCCGCCATCCAACTTCCCTTTGTACAATGTAGATACCGAAGCCATATATGACCAAGCAGTAAATCAATACGCCGCCTTCCCGCATCCGGTGGTGGAGAAGGTGAACCAAGTAGCTGCTGCTGATGATGGGTTAGCTATCCTTAAAGCTTTCCTTGAACCGCCCCGTTCCTCTGATGGAGCGGGTCCAAGTGGAAGCGGCCCTGAAGCTTGATCCCGAAGATCCCTTCCCATTGCTAGGATAGTCTTGTACGGATGTATTTATTTTTCTTTTCGTAGGCGGGTAGTTACCCGGCCATTCTTGTAATAATTTATTTGTGAAATATAAATCTTTTTGCGTATAAGATTGTTATTTCTTTCTTTGGGTTCCTTGCTTTATAAACTTATGACTTGCATACTTAGTTTAAATTAGCAATTTTCCAAGTGTTTAGAATAAGTTAACCTGTTGAACGTGGTTGATAATGGGTTAAAGTTTTGCTTCCTCTTTCGTGATTGTGCGGGTAGAACCGTCACTTGCACTTAGTAGGATGGCTAAACTTTAACCTTTATCTGACCTGCGTGTAGGTTTTCTTCATCTTTTGAGGATAAGTTAACCTTTGAACGTGGTTGATAATAGGTGTGAAGTTTTGCTTCCTCTTTCGTGATTGTGCGGGTAGTACCGTCACTTGCACTTAGTAGGATGGCAAAACTTTACCCTTATCTGACCTGCGTGTAGGTTTTCCTTATCTTTTTTTATTTTTTTTTTATTTATTTTTTTTTTTTAGGATAACCTTTGAACGTGGTAGATGATAGGTTGAAGTTTTGCTTCCTTGTTTGTGATTGTGCGGGTAAGACCGTCACTTGCACTTACAAGGATGGCTAAACTTTACTTACATCATACCTGCGTGTAGGTTTCCCATATTTTTAACGTTGTGTTTATGCGGGTTTTGCCGCCTTCCACACGTAACGACTTACTTCTCCCCGTTTATGAGGTAAATACCGGCACCAGTGGGAAGTTCATAAGGATAAAGGTAAACACATTATGAAAGGAGAATCATTTCCATTAGAAGTGGCTCTAGGCCTTTACAAGTTTTGGAATTAATCTACATATAACATTTGCGTAATTGAGCTCCATTCCATGTTCTTGGGATGGGAGTGCCATCGAGCCTTTCGAGCCGGTATGCGCCCTTTCCCAGGACTTCTTTGATAATGTATGGCCCTTCCCAAACCGGGGCCAGCTTTCCCGGGCGCTCTTGGTTTGAAGCCTCGTTGTTACGCAGTATGTAGTCTCCTATTTTGAAGTTGCAGAGTTTTACCCGCGTGTTGTAGTACTTTTGCATTTGTCGTTTGTAGTTCTCTTCACGCACTGCGGCTAAGTCTCTGCGTTCCTCGGTTAGCATAAGATCCAACCGTCTTTCCGCATCATTGTCTTCTGGCTGAATCAAGACCCTTGGCGAGGGTAGACCAATTTCGACCGGGACCATGGCTTCAGTGCCATAAGTGAGGCTGAACGGGGTTTCTCCCGTACTGGCCTTCTTCAGCGTTCTGTTTGCCCAAAGGACGTGCGGAAGCTCGTCCACCCAGCCGGATCTGTGTTCCAAGAGTCTTTTCTTTATGCCATCGACGATGCTCTTGTTTGCTCTTTCCACCTCACCATTACCTTGCGGGTGTGCCACTGAGGTAAAGGTGTGGGTAATTTGAAGTTCTTTTAGCCACTGTTGTAGCTTCTTGTCAGCAAAGTTGGTGCCGTTATCGCTCACCAAATTCTGTGGAAGTCCAAAACGACAAATAATAAATTCCCAAATAAATTTTTTGATATGCTTCGCGGTTGTTTGGGCTAAAGGTTTTGCTTCTATCCACTTGGTGAAGTAGTCGATGGCTACCACTAGGAACTGAACATTTCCTGCTGCTGTAGGAAATGGGCCTGTCACATCGATGGCCCACTTCTGAAATGGCCATGAAGAAGTGACTGGAACCAGTTCATTCTTCGGGCGGTGCGTGTTGGGTGCGTAAAGTTGGCAAGACTTGCATTTTCTGATGTATGCCAGTGCATCCGTATGCATCCCCGGCCAAAAGTATCCCGCGTTGTTTAGCTTGGCTACAACAGCGCGAGGACCTGCGTGTACTCCACAGATGCCTTCGTGTACTTCCCTTAGGAGGTAGTCGGCATCTTGGTTGTCCACGCATCTCAAGAGTGGGCCAAGAAAGTTACGTCTGTAAAGGATGTCGTTGACGAGCTGATAATTCAGTGCTTTACAGCGTAGTTTTCTTGCCTGTGTTTTTGACTCTGGTAGTGTTCCTGCTGCAAGGTAATTTATTATTGGTGTCATCCACGTTTCTGTACCGGTTTGGATGACACAAATTTCCTTGTGCGGGACTGATGGTGCTTCGAGGAGTTCAATGCGGATGTCCTTTCCCAAGTGGGTGAAGGCTAGTGACGCAAGCTTGCTTAACGCATCCGCAGATTTGTTTTCGCTGCGCTTGACGTGTATGACTTTACAATCACTAAAATCACGCATAAGGGTTTTTGCCTGGGCGAAGTACAGGGCCATTGTGTCGTTCACAGCCGTGTACGTCCCATTTATTTGGTTGGCCACCAGCATGGAATCCACGTGGGCTTCCAAGTTTTTCACTCCCATTTTACGCGCAATTCTCAAACCGGCCAAGAATGCTTCATATTCGGCTTCGTTATTCGTACTTGGAAAATCCAACCGAATAGCGTAAGTATATTCTTGGCCTGCTGGGTTGGTTAATTTTAACCCTGCGCCTGAACCCTCGTTATTGGCTGCTCCATCAGTGTAGAGTCGCCAGACATCATTGATGTCCTGTGCTGGGGAGGGTTGAGCCTCCTCCTGGCACTCTTTCTCCCGCGAAGCGGGGACTTCTGCAATAAAATCGGCCAGGACCTAGCCTTTTATGGCTGGTCTTGGCTTGTACTTAATTGCATATTCTCCCAATTCAATTGCCCATTTGGCTAGACGTCCCGATAATTCGGGTTTGCCTAGAACGTTTGAGAGTTTGAAGTTGGTGAGAATGGTGATTGGGTGGCCCTGGAAATATCGTCTTAACCTGCGTGAAGCGTGTATAAGTGCTAAGACCAATTTTTCGAGGGTAGAGTACCGGGTTTCTACGTCTGTTAGTACACGGCTAACATAATAGATTGGCATCTGGATGCCTTTTCGTTCTATTAGCAGGACTGCCCCGGTTGCTCTATCTGTTGCGGAAAGGTATAGGATTAACTCCTCTCCCGCTTGTGGTGCTGTAAGTGTTGGGAGTTCGATCAGGCGTGACCGAATCTCCTGAAAAGCTGCTTCCGCTTCTGGTGTCCAGCGGAAGTGCGTTTTCTTTAAGCAGTTTCTCAATGTTGACACGAAAGGAAACGACTTATCCGCATGGTTTGCCAAAAAGCGATTAAGTGCGACTAGTCGTCCATTCAGTGTCTGAGCCTGTTTGATGGTGGTAGGTGATTCCATTTTAACAATGGCTTCGACCTTTTCAGGGTTCGCTCTGAAGCCATCTTTAGTAACAATGACTCCCAAGAACTTCCCTTCTTCCATCCCAAACGAACACTTGCTCGGGTTGAGCTTCATGTTTATCTTTCTAAGCGTGTTGAAGGTTTCTTCAATGTCTTTCAACATCGCTTCTGGCTCGGGGCTTTTGATGACCAAATCATCCATATAGACTTCCAATTTTCTCCCGATTTGGGCATGAAACTCTTTGTCCATCAGTCGTTGGTACGTGGACCCTGCATTCTTAAGTCCGAATGGCATCATTTTATAACAAAATGTACCATCGGGCGTCCGAAATGCGGTTTTGTCCTGGTCATCTACGGCCATGTGGATTTGATGGTACCCCTTATACGCATCCAGGAAGCATTTAAGGCGAAATGGTGCCAACGAATCCACCTTAAGATCAATTTCTGGTAACGGATAACAATCTTTGGGGCATGCTTTGTTCAAATCTTTGAAATCTATGCACATGCGCCATTGTTTGTCATTCTTCGGTACCATTACGGGATTTGCAACCCATGTTTGATATCTACTAACGCGTATGATGCCTGCGTCAAGGAGTTCCTTGACTTGGGTTCTACACGCGTTTGTTTGTTCAGGCCCCATTACTCTGCGCTTTTGTACGACTGGCGTGACAGCCGGATCGCACTTGAGCTTATGCTCCGCCTTACTTCGGGGTACACCAGTCATATCAGCTGGTGCCCACGCAAAGATGTCAGCGTTTTTCTGCAGTAAGCGTTTGAGTAGGGTGCGGGTGGGATCAACGATTGTTGGTCCAATGGTAACGGCCTGGTCGGGGTATTTGCCATTGAAGGCCCATTTTTCCGGTTCGGTGATGGTTGGTTTAGCCATCTTTGGTTTGGGTTTAGATGAGACAGATGCGATGCATACCTGGGGAATGCCAGTGATCATCGCCACACCCTCAGCTGTTGGCCATCCCATCATGCCGTGGACTGAAGATACCACGGCGTTGAATCTTGCCATCCCGTCTCTCCCGAAGAGGATGTCGTACGTGTGGTGTGGCTTCCTCATCACGACAAAGTCCACATCCTCTGTGCGGGAGTGTTTTCCATCTGTAAGAGTGACGGGGAAAGATAGGATACCCAGGGGGGTTTCTGTACTGCCGTCAAACCCTTCCATTGAAGCGTAGACCGTTTCCAGGCGTTCTTTGTCTTCATCATCTAGCTTGTCAAAGAACTGCCTGTACATCACTGTTGACGAAGCGCCGTTGTCAACAAGAGTGCGGGAAGTGATGTAATGCCCCAGCTGGCTTTTGATGACGATGGGGCCTTCTTTGCTGGGGCCTCCTGGCACTCGCGGGAAGCGCACCTCAGCTTCCTTCCACGCGCATGGTTCTGTCATTCGTCTTTTTCTTCCTCCGACCTTGCCATGAACCATGTTGATGCTGATGTCGACGGGCTTTCGTCCGTTACCTCTGTACCGGTTGTCATTCCTTCCTCCCTTCCTGATTGATGCCACGAGATGTGCAAGTCGTCCATCCTTGACAAATGCTTCAACAATGTCTTTCAAGGATGTGCACTCTTCAGTACCATGACCCTTTGTCCCGTGGAAATCACAGGACTTGCTTTGATCCGCATTAGGTTTCTGCCGGATCAATGGGGCTTTTGGCCATGGCAATTTTTCCGTGGCAAATATCTCCGTGACGCTCTTCGTGAGTGGCGTCCACCGGTGTTTTCGGTTTGAAGGGTGTGTGTTGTCCCTTCCGCCAACAAGAGGGCGAGAGCTGGATGAGGTGTCAAAGTTTACCCTTGACTGCCAGATACCTAGCCTCCTCTTTTTGTTTTGCCGGGCGATCCGGACATTGTTTTCTCTTGTCATCTGCGTGTAGAGGTGTGTACTCTGGGGAAGATCCCTTCCCAGTTGCTTTTCCGTCTCGGCAAAGCGCTTTGCCGCCATCATGATGGCATCCCATGTTGATGGCATGCCATCCTTACCCGTCAATGTGCGGATAAGTTCTGGGTATTCGGCGCCTTGGATGAAGGCGGCGCGAACCAGATCCTCACTTATGTTGCCGAGACTTAGCTTTTTGGAGTTGAAGCGAGTGATGAAGTCTAGTAAAGATTCATCCTCCTCTCTCACGCAGTTGAGGATCGTCCACTGCTCTTCAGTGTACTTCCTCTGTTGGCTGAAGTGCTGGCTGAACTTGTTCTGAAAGTCCGCCCAGTCATATATGTGGTGGATCGGTAAACGATCGAACCATGCCCTGGCCGCTCCGACCAGAGTCATCTGGAACATGTAGCACCACGTGGGTTCCGTCCAGTTGCTGACGGTGGCCCCCGCAATGAACCTGTTCAAATGGTCGTCTGGGTCGGATAGACCATCATAAGTGCCAATGTTGGACATTTGTTTGGCACTTCTTGGGGCGATTGCTTCCGCAATGTCCCTTGCGAATTTTGACTTTCCTGCATTTGTAGCAGTTGGTCTAAAGGTTTTGGAGAAGTCACGCGGGTTTCTCTCCGCGATTGGTTTAAAAGCTTCCCCAAAATTCCTTTTTGGTTGGACGTCCGTTTCCTTACGCTTCCCTTTCGCCTTATGGCGAGGGTTTGCGTCGGTATCGGACTCCAACTCGTCGTCTGAGTACTCGCAGTCACTGCTCATATTGAGGTGTTGGCGAGTACTGGCGAATTCTTCAGCCTGTTGAACTGAACGCAAGCGTTCATCCAATTCGGCTTGGAATTCTCTTTGCCGTGCTTCGGCCCATGCCTTCACTTGATCTAGTGTTTGGCGAGGGACCTTCGTTCGTTTTTCCAGCTGGGTATCGGTGAACCCCAGTGGAATATTTACTGCACTTGCCCCGGCTTGGGTAGTCGGGGTAGTGTTCGTAAGGATTGTATAACCGCCGGTGTTCCCCCCAGTTGCTGGGGTTGTTACCTGGGTTTCTTGGTCGGTTACTGGCCTTTGGACCGGAGTAACGTTAACCATTTCTTCAGAAATTGTGAAAAAACTAAAATAGTTCTAGCTTTTATGCACGGAAGGCTCTAAGACCTTCTTCGTTAACAATACGCGTTGCCTCACTCCATATGCAAGGCCTGCTCAGCAAAGCCCCCTGAGAATGCATACCTTGCACCTGCAGAAAGCAATAAAAAATTAACTACAAAATTCACTATCGAATCAAACACTTTAATTTAACTTTATAGCGAAATACAGATCAGAAGATATGGATTCTTATACTTGATCACCAAAGTAAACATAATCAGATAAATCTTTAATTTCTTAAAAAATAATGTTATACTTGTGAATATATGTTTAAACAATAAGTCAATAGTTACAAGAATTAAGAGAACAAGTGATGCGATTACCTGAAACAGAATAGTGAGACATGCGAGTGGAGCCGTACAAGTTTTGCTAAAAGCGCCGGAAATACCTCCGGCGAGAAGCTGAGAAACCGTGCCTATCTCCGCCGACTGCTGATGGCGTGGCGACGAGACGGCGGCTGCGTATGCAGAAACTTAACGGCGGTGTCACTGTCCACGACTCCTCCGTGACTAGACATCCCGACTTGAGCTTCCATCCAATCCACAGGATGAAATTGGTAAAGAGTTAGGGTTACTGAAGAGGTAGGTACCAGCAGAGCCCAGTTGGACCCGCAAGACTCACCTCAAAGAGGGACGTCTGCGCAGTTGAACCCGCAGGACTCACCTTTAACAGGGACGTCTGCGCAAAGGCTAAACTCGTAAGACTCACCTTGAAGAGAGACGTCTGCGCAGAAACCAACTGGATCCACAGGACCCACCATGCTCAGAGACGTGACGTCCTTACGCGCAGTACGCAAGTTGTTCCCGCAGGAAAAGCCTCCCAATGGTCGACGTACTCCGCCTGTTCCCGCAGCAACGGATACTAGCCATCAGGGAAGGCTACCCGCGCAGCAAGGCTACACGCACAAGGCACTTAACCCGCACAAAGCCGGGAAAACTCCCGCCCAAATGAGCCAGTCCGTACGATACTGGAGGATCTTTTGTACTGTACCTGACGAGGTATGGACAAAAGATCTGACCAAAGATACGACAGCTCACTGACAACAGTATGACGAGCAGCACGCTCTTGTACTGTATGTCACTATCAGCCGCTGCCTACTCACCAACCTGTCGGAAGACGTGCATAGCCTGCAGTTGGTGGAACAGGAATAGTACACAGCCGGCCTGGTCACTATCAGCCGCTGCCTACCCACCAACCACCAGCATGGCACGTGCGTAGCCCACAGTTGGCAGAACAGGAATACTATTCAGCCGGCTGTACCTTCTTGGAAACCTACCTTCGGCTATAAATACTCCAACACCTTGGAACGGTATCATCATCTTCTCTCTAGCTATTTCTCTTAATATACACTTATATTCAAGAGCAATCTAGTCTGATTCTCACGCCGGAGGGTGGTCACAAGGAGGTACCCCCCCCCCTTCTCAGTGACGAGCTCACGGTTTGTTTTGCAGGTCATCAGAAGAACAACCATCTTGCCGGAACTAACCCTCGTGGGAAACATCTATTTAACCCTCAGATTATCCGTAATCTGCCCGGGGTCACTTAGTGTTTCTTCAGTTACAAAACAGACGAATCTGGAAATGAATATTAGAAAGAAAGAAAGAAACCCTGAGAACCCCTAAAATGTTGCGTGCAAATGAAGTTTGGTACAACAGAGTCCGCTATTTAACGGTGGCCCGATAACCCGAGCCTGTTAAAGGATGGGTTTGCTTTGGTGTATTGGAAAAAATAATTATCTTCGTTATTCCCTTACATTTCCATAAAACAAGGTTGCAAAAAAGTCACTAGACGAACTCTAAATGGTCGGCTGAGAAATTGGATGTACTCGGAATAATTGGAGAGTACTCGGACATGGTAATATAAAGGAAATTCATTTTTGGATATTATATATATGTCAAACATCATAAGTTTACTAATATTTATAACAAAATAGGTGAATATCACTATAAATCACAGAAATACATTTTGAAATAATAAATTATTCTAAAAATTGTTAATCATTAATTAAAAAAATGATATTTGTTCTTTAATATTATAGAAATACGAATAATGTTTTAGTGTTTTTAAGTCAAATCAGCCCAAGCTGTAACATCTCGGATTTTTCGACACCGTATTCGTTTGCGTATAACCTGGCCCGGAAATATTTTGAGATCATTAATATTAATCAAACCAAGTAGCTATATGTAATTAAGTTTCCAAAGTTCACTTTAAACCCCTCATAGTTTATATAATGTCCATTTCTTCTTTATTGCATAAAAAGTTCAATAAGTAACCAAATATCAAACTTCAGGGACCAAA
The DNA here is from genome assembly GCF_021521415.1 of Bidens hawaiensis. Lineage (NCBI taxonomy): Eukaryota > Viridiplantae > Streptophyta > Magnoliopsida > Asterales > Asteraceae > Bidens > Bidens hawaiensis. Next base: position 2,961,171 of record NW_027491069.1, on the reverse strand, counting down.
TCTGCCATTTAGTGAATCTCCACCATAGGAGCCGGAGCGCCACGCGGGCAGACCCCCACCCCCCCCCCCCCCCCCGTCGCGTGCCGCCTTGGTGCACCTGGACAGATCGTTTATGTTTTAGTTCGTTTTCTAATTCGTTTAAGGTATAAAATCGTTTATTTTAGGCACATTTGAGTGAATTGAGGTCCAAGTAAACATCATACAACTAAAATACCATTCCTAATTTGTTTTCCCTTGTCCAAGATCAGATCTTTATGAATAAATCGTTGATTCTTTCCTTAAATCGTATATTCTTACCTAAACGGGCCAAAAGCCCATAATTAGTTCGTTTTTGTTATTCTTATATAAACAAGCCCCATTCATTTGCTGTAAAATTTAATCAAAACCTAAGGAACATCCTCCAGCCATCCCTTACCTCTGTTCATCCTCCAACCCTTCGGTTTTTGCATCTTCGTTAAAGATTCAAGACTTGTTCATTGACTTTGCTTGTTTTAGGATATTTGACTTCCGTTTCTCATCATTCCTTTCACTTTCCGGGTAAGTTGTAAACTGTAAAATCGTTCATACATGTTCTCTAGTCAATAATCTTCAATCAATTTTGGTGATTGAAGGGTGTTGACTGGTCAATTCGCTTAAAACCCGCTAAAGGGCAGAACAGTCAACAAGTTTGACTTTACTTTTTCTCATGCTTCTGGTCGGATTCAATGTTCGGTCCAGAAGACTTTTATTCTCGTAACGTAATTTTAAGGCTACTACCCAAAACCCGACTTCCGACTCGCTATTTGGATTATGGTCAGTACCAGCTTGCTTAAACGTTTAATTCAACATAACTAGAGTTCTACTCATCCGTTTGGATTGATTCCAGCGACATTAAGTACGTTTTTATTTATATTTTCATATCACAAAGTTTCAGGTTTTGATCAGTTATCTCGTTTGACGCGTATTGGACGACTCGCTTATCCGTTGACTCATTTATTCTTAATTATATTAACTTGCCTTTAATCTAAGGTGAGTTTTATCATTCCCCTATTTTACTCGATTTTCATAAACGTTTTGGGGATATATGCGTATATAATACCATACATACATATCTATATATACATACATATCAAAAATAGCAAACGTGTAATTGTGTGTGATTAATCAAATCTACTTGTTATGTGCTTATGTGTTATTGTATTCATTCGTTTGACATATCCCCTTGGAGAGGGTTCTCATTCTATTGACCACCGCCCGATTCGCTTAGCAACGGTCTTATTCTATTTATTTTCTCATGGTTGATTTACCGGCGTCCGATTCGCTTGGCAATGGTTTAATCGACAACTTATTTGCTTATGGTTTGATTTCATTGCCGCATTTATTATGTTTTGCTTATTTATCATATTAACTTTATTTTTGGTGTAAAAAATTGGTGATAGACTCACTCAACATGTTTGTTGACAAAACTCCATTTTCTACGCATATGCAAGTTACTTGAAGTGGAAGTATGGACACTTAGAAAGACCTTAGGATTATAATAAAGACATACATGGATTTAGACTTGTATTTATTTATTTGGATTGTTTGGTTGTATTTGATTATTGTGTGTGTTGTTTAAACAAAATAATTAATTAGATATTATCATTTATACTTATGATAGTATCTTCGAGCTGTGAGCAATCGGATCACGCCCCGACATTTCCGCCTTAGGTTGGGGTGTGACACAAGCTCACTGACTATATGTGATTTTGACTGAGGTTGACCACATTTGATCGCTTCTTAGTAACTAGGCGGACTTAAAGAAACTCGCCTCGGTGACATACCTTGTAGCGAGTACTCAGGGAGTACTCGGCCTTGTAAACCTACTTTTACAATATTGCCCTAAACTAACAAGATTGGATACTAAGGTTTAAAAGTTGCAGATATGGATACTAATGTTTAAATTTTGTAACAATGTAAGGTACTAATTTTAACTTTCGTTAAAGTTAACAGAATTTGCGTTAACTCGCAGTCGTAACGCTCGGGTTTACCAATGCCCAGGCTTCAACGCTCGGATTTTACCAACACCCGATTTTTACCGACCAGATAAACATCGTTTTAAATATTTAATTTTTTTTGTATATTAATTTTTTATATGTTAATTCAACGAATTTATATTTTAGGTTTCATTAAGGTAACTTTATAAACGTAACCAATGCCCACCAAATACGCATCAACTCTCCACCGTAGCACAAAGCCCAGTTTTACGACCTATTTACATATAATTCTTTGAATATTTTTATTCAAAAATCGGTCCTTAACAATGTCCATTTGCGTCGTTGTCGTTATTAGTCATTATATTTTGAAAGCGTGTCATAACACGCCAAAAATTGTAATTTAATTCAATAAAATTCGAGATATTATTATTGTTGGTATTTGGATTATTTTGGTTGTTTCTTTTATGAATTATGGCATGTGATTGTTGAATTTTAATAATATGGATTTAAATAATATTGTCACTTTAATTTAATGTCATGAGCTACAAGCAATCGTGGCACTCTGATATATTTCAACGTTGGTTGGGGTGCAGGGTGCTACAGAACTATACATAAAAAAATCATACAGTTAGCATACTTAAAATAATAAAATTAGCGAAGCTCGTATATCGTATTATTTTCAAAATAATCATATTTAAGACGATATTTATTTGGTCGGTAAAACCAGGTGTTATGTTGCGGTGGTGAGTTGGCGCGTATTCGATAGGTATTGGTTACGCTCGTAAAGGTATCTTAATAAAACCCAAAAGATATATTTGTTAAATTAACATATAAAAAGATTAATATATAAAAAAGCTTAAAATATTTAAAACGATATTTATTCGGTTGGTAAAAATCAGGCGTTGGTATAGCTCGGTGTTGTAGCCTAGGCATTGGTAAACCTGAGCGATACAACGGCGAGTTAACACAAATTCTGTTAACTTTTAACGGATGTTAAAATAGTACCTAACATTGTTACAAAATTAAAACCTTAGTACCCAATCTTGTTATTTTAGGGAAACGTTATGGACTAACTGCGTAATTGTGTCATAATTTTTTGTTGGATTCTGAAGATAACCATAAGATGTAAATGTAACATTTGCTATTTTTCAAACCCGAAAAACCTACCCGTCTAAATAAATTTTCAGATTTTCATTTATGTTCAATGTCATGCTATATGCATACCACATGAGGCTACGCGTTCGATGCAGTTTTTATCACGCGGGCACTTAGCTATTAGCTAGTTTTATACTATTAGCTAGTTATATAAAACTAAGTTTATAACAAAAATATGAAACTTATGCAAGTATATTTGTGTTGTATGGTTGCATTATATTTTTTTGTGTTTTATTTTGAGAAAACCAAAGGAGCAGCAAGTTAGTTTTTAATTTTTATGACCAAAGTGTTTTATTTATTTATTTTAGGCATGGTGAACATTCATGGGCAAACGATCAAGAGTAAGCTTATGAAAGATATGCAAGACATCATTTTTATATACCGTTGAATCTCTATAATTTAATACTTGATAAAATTAATAATTTGTCTGGTCCTAATTTGGGACTAGTACAAAATTGGATCCCGATTGATAAATTAATTCACCTATTATAATAAAGTAAAATAAATAGGGACATCTGTTATGTTTTGGTTAATTCTTACAAATTTTTTCCCTTCAAAACTAATATACCCTTATATATGTAATAAATCAATAATTATTCACTTTTCTTTTACACTATATTTATCTTATATCTATATATTTTTATAAATATAAATATTAACATATTATTTTACTATATATTTCAAAATACTTGGTGAATTCCAAAAATCAACAACAAATCATGTTCTCAAATGAAAATTGTTTCGGGTTTTTTGTGGAAGTTAAATTTGATTTTATGGGTCAAAAGTTGGTAAATAGATTGTTTGGTACAAGTTAACTACATTTAGGTCAAAATTTGTTAATGGTCAAAAATGAAAATTTTGAGTATTTTGAAAAGTTTGAGAATGCAAAATAGATTTATCATTAAATTTGTTATGAGTTCAAAGTGTTGACTTTAAAATGTCAAAAATATGAAAGTTAGAATTTTAAACAAGATTCGGGTTTCAAGTTTATTTTTAAGGGCATTTTTTGAAATAATCAAAAGATTCAGGATTTGGCAAATTGACTATTTTTCCCTCAAATATTAAAATTTAAAAAAAGATTGCGAACACTTTCGACATGCCACCCCCATGCCTATCAATGCTTCTAACTTTTATCAAATTTGAAATATTTATGTCAACATTAATTTTTTCCTTCAATGGTGATCAAAACGTTGTATGGGAAGCATGCCATGCAAAACTATACTCAAATGAAACAAAATATTCACAAAATTGAATTGGTTAACATGCTATTTTTTATGTTGTCAAGAAGCTCTCTGAAACTTATCAAAATCTTTTTTATGGTGTAGCTCAGAAAAATATAGTTCTTGAAGAATTTATATTGCTACAATTTAATATCCTACTTTCCTTTGATGGGTGGTAAATTGATAAATATATCAATAAAGGTAAAGCCTCTTTTGTATTTAGGCTGAGTGATTAGAACTACAATCGTATGAAAAGTCTTATTTTCGAAATTGGTTCATAATCAAAATTCTTTCAATTATACATATATGACATCGAGAATGAATTTTTCAATAGAAAGAAGCATTCTTGGGTACGATTTTGCACAGACATTTTTTTTATTAAGTTCATTTAAAAAAATCATTTTATGATATAAATAAAATCAATTTATGTACACATTGTATAGATATAAGTATAGATGTAATACATTTTTTTTTTCATATACGCTATGTAATTATTTGTTTTACTTATAATTTTATAATTTGAATTATCCCGTGTGTGACACGGGCTCTAAAACTAGTAAAATAATATTAGATGATTATACCCAACATAGTCTTGATTGCTAACAGAATTGGTGTGATCACTCACTGTTGTATGGCTTGCTTATGTTGAAGCCCAGAAGGGTCTCATAAAATCAAGGGAAAATTTGTAAAATAATTCTTTTTAGAGAGAGAGTCCGCAAAATAGCCATTTTTTCCTCAAAATTTTTTAGAATTTGGACTGTCAAGACGCATTGGAAAAAGATAAGAGTAAAGAGGGAGCAGGCCAAATTTCGAAAGAAAGTCAGTTAGGAGACGAGATTCGGGGAAATAATGAAGGTAAAGTCCAAATTTTTTGTAATCTTGGAGTAAAAGTTCAAAACTTTTTTTTTCAAAAAACCGTATTGAGAGACTGTTTATTATGTTTCCTACATTTTCCGTCCATATTTTCAAATTCTTGGAAAAATATATTTTTTATAATTATACTCCTGAACCACCACCACCACCTTGAACCACCATCACCGACGCCGTCGGTCCCACCCCATCACCACCACCGTCACTACCACCATAACCGCCGCCACTACCGTTGCACCCATCACCGCTTCGCTTCAACCCCACACGTGGAAATCACGCCAATCATCGTCACACCATCTGGTTCCAACTCGCTTCTCTTCAACTCCAAAAGCATGCCCACCACTTCCAGAGCCCGCCCGCTCTGCGCCAACCCGCCAATAACCGCATTCCACGAACCGACATTTCGTTGAGGACTTTCATCAAACACCTTGCGTGCATCATCAAAGTGACCATCTTTTGAATACAAACCAATAAACCCACTTTCAGAATACATATTGGAGAGCAACCCATGTTTGATTGCAGCTGTATGAAGCTGTTTGAGCATGAAAACTTGAGTAATTTGAGACAGGGCTTTGAGAATGGCTGGCATTATGTAGGTATCCGGGTGGATCCTAGCACGGGCCATTAAGATGGCTACATATAGTGACGGCGTTGGTGATGGTGGTGGTTCAAGGTGGTAGTGGTGGTTCAAAGATATAATTGTAAAAAATATATTTTTTCAAGAATTTGAAAATGTGGACGGGAAAGGTATGAAACATAAAAAAAACAGTCTCTCAAGACGGTTTTTGAAAAAAAAAAGTTTTGGAAAAATCTGAACTTTTGTTCCAAGATTACAAAAAATTTAGCCTTTAACTTCATTATTTCCTCAAATCTCGTCTCCTACCTGACTTTCTTTCGAAATTTCGCTTGTTCTCTCTTTATTTTTATCTTTTCCCAATACGTCCTGACAGTCTAAATTCTAAAAAATTTTAAGAATAAAAGAGCTATTTTGAGGACTCTCTCTCTTAAAGGACTATTTTAAGAATTTTCCTTAAAATCAAACTTACCATTTAGCCGGTAGTTAATTGGAAGGATTAGTTATAAGTTAAAAAGAATAAAAAATAAATAGGAGGTTGATTCCTTTGGATTCCTTCAGATTCTCCCTTTATATATAACATCCACCTCATTCTTCACATTCCATACAACACACAAACTCGACTCTCTCCGTCGAGTATTCTTCCCATGCTTCACCTCCTCCACCACCACATACCACCGTACAACCACCACCCTCCGTGACGACATCTCCTCCCATCAAGACCAAGAGTCCGACTCCTCACCACTCATCACCACCGCAAACCCACCACGCCCCATGGTTATCGGAACCCTCTTCGGCCACCGCCACGGCTACGTCTGGTTCGCCCTCCAACAAACCCTCACTCCTCCTTCAACTCTCCATCCAAACCCAAACCCTCCTCCAACAAATCCACTCCGGCCTCGTCCGACTCGCCCTCCACACCCTCTCATGCCCCTTACGCTCGATTCCCACCTGGACCTTGTACTGCAACGGCCGGATCTTAGGCTTTGCTGTACGGAAGAAGCCCACGGAGCCGATAACAACAACGTTGAAGGCCGTTCAGTCGACGACGGCGGGTGCCGGTGTCATTCCGGCGTTTAACTTTGACGCCGGAGATGATAATAATAATAATAATAATAATAATGGGGAGTTGATTTATATGAGGGCCAACTATGAGTGCATTGTGGGTGGGCCCGATTCGGAATCTTTTCATCTGGTTAACCCGGATGGGTCTTTGGGGAACGGTCAGGATTTGAGTATCTTCTTGATGAGGACACGTGGACCGTCTTTTTGAATTGAGATGGTTGAGAACGATTAATTATTAGTTATAGTTAGTTGGTTTAGGTGGATGAGTGATTTTGTTGTAGATTGCCCTTAACATAAATTCATTTTAGTGTCCAACAAAGTATTATTGTGTAAAGATGCGACAAGGGTGGGATAGTAAAATCGGTTGTACCGAAAGGCTCAGCCGGGTAAAATAATTTGTGTTGTAATTTCAAATAAATGTAAATATAACTCAAAAAATAACCAAATAGTACATGATTTCATAATAAAATATAATCGAAAAGTTGTTCTATAATAAAATAATAATAAAAACGAACTCGATTTTCAAAATATATTCCATAAGTTTAATCATTTCAATGTTAATCGCTTGGTTAAATGTATTTTTTTTAAAATATGGGCCACAAAAATTTAAAAAATCTTTCTCTTGGACAAAAAGTCGGTTTAAACCGGTATTTTCAAAAAACCGTTGGTTCTATGTTTTAGCAAACTGCTCAAAATATCGGCCTAATATGCGAAACCCGGCATCACCGGTTCAACCGGCCTGTATGACTTAGTTTTTAAAACACTGCTTATACATCATTGAAGAAATATTGACACGCCGTTGTATGCATCTGCTTTAAAATGTATTTTAAAGGGTATATCTATTTTAAAGTATATATGAATATTTAGTAATAATTTGGTATGGTCATGTCAAGTTTTTAGTTTAGAAAATAAATAAAATTGTTCATTTATGAAACTTTTAACTTCTTTTTATAATAGTTTGAATTTATGAAAGTTTGGTTATTCATACAAACTTTGGTTCCTTATAAAACATATATCTTTTTATAAATACTTTTAATTTTCAAAGTGATTATGTTTTATCTTTGCAAACAATCTTGAGGTTTGTGAATACTCCATGCCATTTGTTGTAAAAGTCACTTAGGGAATCTTTGATTTTTTCAAACACGGTGACACCAACCTCCTCGTTTGAACATGAGCGAAAGACTGAACACCTTTCAGCAAGCTCATCACAACCGCATTGAACTTGTTGGGTTATAGTTTTTTCGTAGTCATTAGACTCATAATCCTTGACAAATTCTATGGCATTCAAGTATTTCTAATTAAAGTAATACTTGTGATTTTTTTTTCAGTCCATGTAATTACAACGCTTCACAGAATAAAAGATTTCACAAGATCTTTAACGCAAATATTGTAACCCATACGAACATACTTAGTTATGGGATGTTATAAGCAATATTTATTTTTCTACAATTCTTACATATCAAATCGCATGAGCTTGTTGCGTTCCATTGATTGTTACAACGATTTTATTTTATTTTATTTTTTACAATTCTTGTGTATCAAACAAGGGTGAGCATAATTCGGGTAACCCGAGTCCCGAAATTACCTGACACCTGGACCAGGCTGCACTCTATAGGTCAGTCTTTGTTTCTAATTTTCTAAGATATCACAGTTTGGTCTCGGATAAAAAAACCGAGCAACTTGCCTTCAAAATACCCGGACTGTGAGCCCATGTTGATGGGGTGATCAAGCCCGGTTAACTGAACCATTTGGGGTATAACCAATCCAGTTGGACGTGTAATGCAGGAAAGACCAAGTGGCTTTTGATTGATCATACCACCGTTATCATACATGCATCTCGAATAACATCTCATACTTTGCATCAAACCAATTTTGCACTTTACCATGATTATTAAAAACTGTTATTTTGTAACAAGAATGATGCTTTGAACGATGTTAATCGGTAAAACATGTGTTACAGGGCTGAAGTCGCTGAACTGATTTAAAATTCTTATATTTCAGTTAATTCATCAAAAAAAGGAGAAATATTGTGATGCATGTCGAGAATTATACATACCGATTTCAAACCAATAATTCAAGCTCCCAATTTCTTTTTTCTTTTCACCTTTTCTGCTATCACAAGTCAAAATTACAGAAATGTTGAATATGAACAAACCCAGAATGGGAGCTCATAAACACCAAATTCAAATCAAACTCACAAAGAATAACTTGCTGTACAGAAAGAATTTTACAAACCATATTGTAAACATGAACAGCACTCAGCTCAGGTGATCATGACCGCCACCACCACTTTTGAGGAGTGTGATCCTTTGAGACTTTGAATGGCTTTGTCGGTTGTTAAGAACATCTATATATGTTCTAAGCCTATAACGATCTGAATTTGTTATCGAGAATGGTGGATTAAGAATCAGTGAGGGTGCTTCCACTAGAAGAAAGGTTAGCAGCCGCACTGCTTTTGAATAATACCCTGCTGCATTTTCAGTAAAACACATGCACTCGTCCACCTGTCAAATGCAGACACGCATATGAAAATTTTAAGTGTCAAAGCAAAGCTGACCGCTTTCTGGAATAAAAACGTTTAGTATCTTTGGTCTCTTTATGTTCAGTTTAAAATTGCATGTTTCAAGAGCTAATATGACAGTCCAGAGCAAGGAAAACTTCCATTCTATGAGGTACAACCACTGCAGCGTATTTATCTAGACTCAAATCACTCTACTTAAGTGATAAGTTAGCTCAGATACAGTGAGGGTTTTCTTAATTGCCGTGTATTGTTCATAGGGCTTTGGGGCACAAAAGATGGGTTTTTTTTGTCCCACTTGGGTCATTATAAGGTATTTTTAGATACTCAAAATGAAAAACAAACCATCTTTTAATTACTCAAAATGTAACAAAAGCTCATTGTACTTTCTATGTGTATTTGAGCAACTAAAAGATTTTCGCCCATTTGGGTCACTACAGGATATTTTTAATCTCTCTAAAAAGAACAAGAAAGTGAGAAACCATCTTTTAATTACTCAAAATGAACATTTGAGTGATTAAAAGATGAGGTTTTTGCTCATTTGGGTCATTAAAAAGTATTTTAAATCTCAAACTGAACAAAAAACCATCTTTTATTTACTCAAATTGTACATTGGAGAAAACTAAAGATGGTTTTTTTTTGGCCCATTTGTGTCATTACAGGGGTATTTTTAACTACTCAAAATGAACAAAACCCGTCTTTTAACTACTCAAAATGTACATTTAATTGATTAATGGTTTTTTTGCCCATTTGGGTCATTACAGAGTACCTTTAATTACTCAAATGAACAAAAAACCATCTTTTAATTACTCAAAATGTACAAAAAAAAGTACAATAACCAAAACGAAACAAACAGTAAAAGTAATAAAAAAAGAAAAAACATTGTTTAGATTCAAATTTCAAACAGATGAAGACTTACAGCCCCACGTCTGCCGAAATCAAGGGCAGCCTGAAATATTGTTTCCATTGCATCCGGCATCCCGACATCTCCTGTAGAAGAGAAATAATTAACTTCACAAAATGCTTAATATTACCTAACATCTTTTGTTCTAATCCTTTTTGTAACTATAATAATTTGTAATATTAATTGTGTTATAAAACACATACCGGGCTCTATAACCTTGGCAAGTTGTTCAGCATTATCAACTTCACCAAGAAATATTCTCTCAATATGACAGCAAACATCCTGTGGTGACTTGGCGGTTTCCAAACATTCTTGGATATCAAGATTATCGAGTTCTTTCATGGCGGTGTTAAAAGTTGCAGTTTCTTGGCTCGGACTCACTTTAATGGCAGAAGCAGCCTGAGTGTGACATATATCCAATGCTTGCTTCCATATTGCAAGAATCACAAGCTGAATTGAAAATGCTTCTAATTGGTTTCCTGCCATAATCTGTATTTTAACAAAAAGTAAAAGAAATTAATAATTATATGCTAGATGTAACTTGAATATAATGTTCATTCTGTAAAGTTAAATGAACGAACATGAACACGCTATGCTCATGTTCATTCTGTTCGTTTACAGGCCTAAAGAAACGTTTAAAACACATACTTTGTCATGGACGAGTTCAGAGATGGCAAAGGCACAATCATGCAATGATTTGATTCTTGTCATGTTGTCGGCTGGCGGTTGTTCGATGATATCAATTGATCCGTGGGATGTTCCTGAGGGTGCAGAGCATTGACTTTCAAAGCTCCCGGTGGAGCAAATTTTATTGGCGGAACCGCCAATGATAGGCAGTGGTGCACTAGATGTTGAATGGGTGTTTCTAGAAGGTGATTTGGGTGTGGTTATTTGGCTCGCTTTAGAAACACTTGCTAAAGATGATGCATCCGCGAGCGGGCCCGATACTAGAACATAATCTTGATCATCTAACTCTAATGAGTCCACTACTGTTCAATGCAAAATAGAGAGAGTTAATTACATGTGTTGTCCCTACAGTTTGCCAATATTGCAGATTACAACACATATACTCCCTATTGTTCACTCATACGTAACACATGTCGTTTTCACTAAATTTGGTAAGTTTTCTGTTAGTTTTATGCAAAATTACTGATATACGCTTTTTATTTGTTTATTTCATTCATTTTATCCGCTAGAAATAAAGCATAACCCAAACTGACTTGTTCATAGGTATATGACTAAATTAACCAATCCGAGATGTGACGATTTCAACTGATTACTCTCTAAATGCACTTAAAAATTAGCTACAAATGAGAAGGGATACATGAGTCAAACAAAATCGCCCAAAGTGTATATTTAATACCTAAATCTTCTCAATTCAACTTTAATCAAAATAATAGGTATACTGATTAAAATAATATTGTTTCTGTGATCATACCTGACTCACTGATTATTTATAAAAATATCAGGACAGAAAGTGTTTTGGGCCAACCAGTACCAAAGTTACCTGTTACCCAACCCACCCGACTGAGACGTTGTTGGAAAAATATGGAAGCATACCTTTAGAATGTGTAGTCACAGGCCTATGGTCGACTGATCTCAAAGATTCTTTCAGATTTCCTTCTGACAATCTACGGTTTCCAGGTCGAAAACCACTATTATCTGGTTTTTGTCTATACCTCGAAGAAATTTCCATGTCTTTTGACGAGTCTTGTTTATCAGCTTCAGTGTCAAGAGAAAACCCGTATGTAGATCTCAGAGGTGACTTCTTAATAACAGGCGGGCTTCCATAAGGAATGCTTGAATCATAATCAAGACTAAATGGTAAATTATCTTCTTGGATATGTTCTTCTTTATTCTTGAAAGCTGGGCTTTTAGGGTATGAAAACCCTTCTGTTGTTCTTCGTGGCCTCCTAACTCTGCATATATATCAGAAATATATTCAATTATCTAGCATGCAAAAATGATCTAGTAAAATAATGCTTATCGTATACCTTGGAAATTGAATAACCTTTATTTTGAGGATAGGAATTCGTGGAGAAGTAGAATTAAAGTTGGAAAAATGATTAGTAGGGACTAATTAGAGCCAACAATGTTGTTCTTCGTGGCCTTCTTGAATAACCAACAAATAACCTTTATACCTTGGAAAAATGATCTAGACCTAAACCTCTCCGAGGACATGGTTGAGGATAGGAATTCGTGGAGAAGTAGAATTAAAGTTAAGGATTTTTAGAGAGAATTGAATAACTTAGGGCTTAGACTTAACTTATTTAGGTCACATACCATAATGGTATTTCCCTTACATATATTATTATTATTATTATTATTATTATTAGCTTTTATATTGCTGTTAAACTGTGACCTTATTATTAATATTATTATAATTAGTAGTAGTTTTTATATAACGGTTAAACTTTGATTTCCTTTATTTTGCTTCATACACATGTACTTAGAGCCGAGGGTCTCTCTGGAAGCCACCTCTTTATTCCTTTGGATAGAGGTACGGTGTGCCTACATCCCACCCTCCCCAGACCCTACCTATAGCTTTGCTGTCGGTGGGATTTTACTGGGTATGATTGATTGATTGTATACCTTGGAAATTGATCAGGCTTTTGTTGGGTGAAAAATGGGTGTGTAAAGAACTCCTCAAAAGTTAATCTTTCAACTGTCAGTCAAAGTAATCAAGATCAGAAATATAGGGACTAATTAAGCCTTCATAAATTAATTGTATCATGTAATCTTTTTTTACCAATTATATTAAAAGGGATTAATTAACTTCTAACACACACCATTTGTTGCCTCTGTAAGTTCTGCTATATTCTAAAGTTTTAAGTTACAAATACCTGGATTTTGTCGCAGTAATTTTCTACACAAATCAATGCACTCAGGACTTAAGTCCTTCACATCTGAAGGAAACTGCAGCTCGGTTGATTTCATGATGTTTTGAAGCAACTGTAAAAAAGAATAAATTAGAACAAGTCATAAAAAATAGTAGGTTAGATTGTTAATTGAAATCAATATGTGAAATAGAAGATTTACAAACCTGAATTTGATTGTTTCCTGTGAATGGCGTTCTCCCAGTTACAAGTTGAAAGAGAATGGCACCAACACTCCATAAATCTGCCTGCGTTTCCATTTCTATGTTAATATAAAACAAAAATCATAAGAGAAAATAAACTGAAGTATCTATTACACTTTCAAAGAAAATATCACCTTGGCGTCATACTTATGAAGTTGCATAATTTCTGGTGCCATATAAAGCGGCGAGCCACATAAGGTTTCAGCAAGGTTTCTAGGTTGCAAAGACCTGCAGATATAATTACATGTTCTCTTGTCATTCATAACGCATGACTCAAGGGATATATAACGCTTTTTACCTTGCAAAGCCAAAATCTGCAATCTTTAATATCGAATTGTCATCATTTGTAGACAGTAGAAGATTCTGCTCAATACATAAGATGCACAATAAATAAACATAAATACCGAAGTTAATATAGGCACGTGCACCAGCGGACGCCATAGGTTGTTACGATCCTAAAAGTCTATTTTTTATCAAGATTCCTACGCAAAGTTAACTATATGTGATCGTGCGTTTAAAACTAACATAAACAAGACGCAAATAATAAACCAACACCAACCTGCGGTTTCAGGTCTCGATGAATAATCTGATTATCGCGAAGCACTTTCAAACCAGCCGCTACAAGAAAACAATCACACTCAACTCAAATCACTCACCAGTCACCAACATCAATATCATAAAAAAAACAAAATAAACTCTTTTAACATGTACCTAACTGCTGCATGAAATGCACCGAAGTCAACTTCGAAATCCGACCTTGACGCCTTTGAATAAACATAGACAAGTCACCTCCTTTGCAATACTCCAACACCAGATGTATCTTCCCAGGCTCCTAATTCAACACAATTTCAAACATATTAAAAAAACCCTAAATTTCCAATAATGATCGTGAAATGACGAAAATAACCTTGATCATCTCGTGCAGGCGGATAATATTAGGATGATTAATATTCCTGAGGATATCAATCTCAGACATGAGAGAATCCTCCAACTTGCCCGTTGAGTTTTCCGGTGAGAATCTCTTTAATCGCCACTTCGGTGCCGTGGATCTTATGCCTCGCGTGCCAGACTGTCGAAAACGACCCTGATCCAATCTGTTTGCCAACAACATAATCGCCAACCGATCGAACCATCGTTTTTTTTTTTTTAATTTTGAGAAGTAGAAGTCAACAAGACGAGCTAGTGGTGAGTGTGTTAGTTTATGTACAGAGGATTGGAGAATGAATCTGGACAGAGAGAGGATTGAATGAATATGAATGAATTTGTTGGGGTGAATTTAAATTAAATATTGGGTGATTAGATTAGATTAGATTAGATTAGATTAGATTAGATGATAAGGTCAAAAGGAGGGTTTTGAATTAATGTGTTTTGCGTGTTGTGTTTTTGAAGGGTTCTTTTTTGAAGTGTTTTTCAGGTTGGAGAAGATATTGTGTGCCGTGTGTGTTATGCGGCATAGGGGTTGTTGGTATATGAAGTTAAAGTAACTCGGGTTAAAATAAATAATGTAAAATATAAAAAATATGTTTAACATATGATAGAATAAATTACATAATATAATATAAGATATGAAAATAAAGAGTTAGAAATTCATAAATTTTTAAATATTTTTTTATATAATATTTATAATTTAATTTGTAATTTTATCCTTCATATTAAAATTAGTAGTTTCAGTTTATTTTTAATTTGAACACTAGATAATGGAACGCATAAATGACAATGTGTTAAAACAGGTTGTCTCAAAATCAAACAAACCATTTAAAGCGATTGGCCTTAGCTTTTATTAATATTCATTGCAAAACAAATAAAGTGAAAATTTCTTTCTTTAAAATTTGAAATTATTTACTTTATCTGAATCAGCGTGAAAGTCTGTTACTTATAAAAACTTAATATTAATAACTAATGCAATTAATGAAATATATTTATATAAAACTAAATACTATATTTGTGTTGGTATTAAAATTTTTAAACTAGGAAATAATTATTAAATAGAGAAAATAACAGATCAAATAGAAAAAAGAATAAAATATGAAACTATTAATAAGAAAATGAAATATATATTTAATATGAGAGAGAGAGAGACGGAAAAATTTTGTAAGGATCACTCATGTATAATAACATATGACATTAACACTCGTGTAGAACACGGGTGTTATTATTTAAATAAATAAATTTATTTAAATAACAACACAACGTGAAATACAAAAAATATGTTCAAAATATATAAAGATATAATATATGATAGATTAAATTACACATTACACAATATGAAAATATAAAATTGTTGAAAATTCATAAATTTCTAAATATTTTTTTGTATATAATATTTGTAATTTTATTTGATGATAAAACACATAATTTATTATGCATTAAAACATGTTGTCTCAAAAACAAATCAACCATCTATAGTGATTGGTCTTAGTTTTTATTAATCTTTATTACAAAACAAGCATAAAATGAAAAAAAAAATGAAATTTGAAATTAATTATTATATCTAAATCAACGTGAAAAATCGTTATTTATAAAAGATTAATATTAATAACTAATATAATATTTTTATATAAAACTAAATAATATATTTATGTTGGTATTAATTTTTTTTAAATCAAAAAATAATTATTAACTAAAAAGAAAAAAACAATAGATTAAAAAGAAAAAAAAAAGTTAAATATACACTATTAATAAAAAAGAGAAAAGTATTTAATAAGAGAAAGGGTGGGAAATTTTATAAGAAGTTATCTTGTGTGATGTCATGTGACATTGCGAAACATTTATTTATTATATGGTATAGATAGATATGGATTGCAACACAATATTTGATACATACAGTGATACAAGGCCCATCCTTTAGAGTTTAAGCAATGATTTCTTATCAAAATATGATACATTGTCAATGGTTCAAGACTTTAAGCTCACTTTGATTTCTAATAAATAATTTGAACATAAGAAACCCATAGCGTTTATAAGATCTTAAAAGTATTTTAATAAAAGAGAAAAACAAAGCTGCGGGCTCCTACAAGAAGGCATAGCCACGCTTCATTTACATGTTCTCAATAGCAAATAAAAATGAGAACAATATTCTTGCCAGAAAATTAAACAAGATAAATTGACCCACCAACCAAATCGGGTCTTAACCTAATTCTAACTTTCAAAACCGAAAATTGGTTCCGGTAAAAGTTTGTCCAAATCGCCAATCAGAAGGTACTATGTTCATCGAGATTGAAGTGCGACCATCACTTCCCGTGATTTTGAACGAAAGAGATTATCCAGTTAACACTGTATTTGACTGCCAATTTTGACCCCAGTTTCGCTTAAGACTCATCCATGTTGTTTTGGAACCCTTGATCCAGACCTGTGTGATATCCCCAGCACCCGCAACGTTAGTGATCAAAATCAAATTGAAGTAGGGGGAACCATTTATAGTGAACCGTATCCCTCCTTGTTTATGACAAGGCACCCTAAAATGAAGGGAAATATATCAACTACTTCAAAAATCATAATAATTGAAAAATGAATATATGTTTTAATAATAGTATCTTTAATAACATTGATTAAAATCTTTTAAAATAATTTTTTTGGAGTGTGAAAGGTTGAAGAAAACCTACCGACGATAAGAAACGGGGACGATCCCGGCATGGTACTTTGCAATCTTGAGAAACATAGGCATGGAAAGGTCGAAATGGGAGCGAGGGGGGTTGCACCACCCGCCATTATCACTAGGCTTAGTGAAATCTGGAGGGCAGAAATTGGTGGCGGTTATGAAAATAGAAGGCCTGCCATGGTGGCACCATTTAGGGTCATCGATGCACTTCAACTCGAAACATGCGCCGCATGTCAGCCCATTATTGAATAGCGCTGTGCTTAACGCCGTTGTGTTCACGCCTTAGCCTTGCTTGTATAAATTTCCATACCTACATGCCCCGCCTAAAACCACAAGCAAATAAAACTTGATTTCGAAAATTGAAAAATCAAGAGGGATTTTGATTTAATTTCAAGACAAATATTATAAATGCAACTAATTTAAGCTCATAAACAAACACTAATGGCGCACATGTTTATGTGCATTCGCTCAACTTTGCTTAAACAAACGATCAAACACAAAAAGTTAATCAGACTTGTTTTCTTGTTTATATTCATTTGTTAACTGCATAAACGAATGAACATGAGAAAACTAGTAAAAAATAAACATGAACACATAGATTTGTAGACCTAAAACTAGATTAAACCGGGACTAAAAATTATATAACTAGATTAAACTGTAACGATTAATATTTTAATTTAATAAAACGATACTAAATTGTGATGAACCCATCCGTTTTAAAATAATATATGAACAAATTAAACCAATGCATAAAACAATTTTTTCTAACAATATACATTTCCACCTAGAAAAACATAAACAGATAACAAAATATTGTTCATGCTTGTTAGAAAGCGTTGAACGCGCCCATGGTGCCGGAGGTGTCCCTACCACCATAGAAGGTGGCGTGGGCGGTTCCCCACGGGCCTTCTCTGTAAACACTGGCGTTGACGACCGTAAGAATCGCTGTCAGTATGAGAATTATGCAAAAAAACAAAAACCTCCGTTGTTGAAGTAGAAACAGTGTATAAGAATCGGAAAGTGTCAAGTGTGAAGAATATGAAGAATGTGAAGGGGTACTTATATGTAATAAAATGCTTATAATTTTAGTAATTCGTGATCACAAATGATAATGATATTAAGTAGTCATTTAGTGTCTAGTAAATAATTTGCATGCAATTTTAGTAATATGTGATTAGTATAATTTAAAAAGTTAAAAATCAATCAACATTGGAATAAAAGGTTCGAAAGTTATTATATGACTAATAAAATAGTAATACGTAAGTTTATTTTGGAATGAAGGGAGAAGTATTTTTTTAAAATTTTTATCGTTATAAGTTTCAGTTGAAAACACCAAACCAACCGGACTAAAAATTAAATTTTCACAAATCCTTCCATTCTAGGCAATGACTAAAAAATGGGTACGTATCGCCCGCTTAAACCGTTCATACCGGATTTTGGTAACACATCCGGTATTTAGAGCCCGGTATATTTGGGCGGTATGCTAAAATATCGTACCGCCGGTTTCAAAAAAATATCTGTTTAAATCGGCAAATTGGTTTTAAACCGACAAACTGGTTTTAAACCCATAGAAATTTGAACTTTTTTGGCAGCCATATTTTTTAAAAATGACTTTAAACATGGTGGATAAATTTGAAACGGGTATACAAAATAAACGGCGATTCGTTAATCAACCAATTTTGTATTCTTCAAATGCAAGATTGGTTTCGTTACATTTTTTGTAGTTGATTAATTTCGTATATAAAGTACAAACTTCCTATTTGACTCAATTTATGGTTCATGTGTGATGTTTATTAGTGTACTTCTGGGTGATTTTTTAAGTTAAAGTTGTATTTATATGGAATTGCAGAGTAAACTATTTAACCCGATTGAACCTTCCAATATACTTCGGTTCAACCGGTTATACCACTTTTAATCAAATCCGGTATGAGTAAAAAAATGGTTTTAAAAAATTGATTCTAGGCACGTAATTTTGGCTTGATGTTTAACCCACAGGAAACTCAAAACTTTTATTTCTTCAACAATTTGGCAAGGATGACTTGTTTGTTGATTGAAAATGGCACATTTCATTGCTTTCCAAATGCAGCAACAACATGTAGCACCGCTTGAACTGTCTTTTTCATTAACAAATTCAATCTCAGACTACCAAGTAATTGAACAAATCATTGATTGAAGAAACAAAATTGGGATAGGCTAACGCCAACTACTTACCGACTACTAAACAAATGCTACCATATCACAAGAGACCAGAATACTCTCGTCTAAATATGGTATATTATTACATAACGAGCATCACCTTATCCTACTTGTATTCCTCTAATTAGAATAGCATCCGTAGTTGGGAACTTGGGATACGACCCAAGCCTACTCTTCAAGCAACAATGTTCTCTTGCAAGGGGACCAATTATTCCATTAAAACTCTATAAGCAAAAACGCTCTCTCGTAAGCACCAAAAATTTTCTCGTAAGGTAATGAGTTAATTTTGACCCGTGTGCTAGATGATCCTTAGAGGATCATCAACACTTTCCATGGCTGTCTGCCACCCTGCCACCACTTATCGACCAAGAAACCCTAGAATCACATATTTAAGCCATTTTAACGGCTGACTTTTCATATCCTTCTACTTGAGCCTTTTGTTATCAAGAAGTATTGAAGATTTCAAATTTTGGATCAAGTTTTGCAGCATGGTATCAAAAACTAGGAACATTTTTCGGTTTCTCATCAATCGGTTTATGTTTTTCCTTTTTTTTGTGTGTTCTTTTTAGTTTTAAAATCTGTAATCATGAAGTCTATTGAGTTTCATGTGTTATATTCGTTTCTCGACTTCATGAGTAGATAAATCCCTTTAACTACGTACTTAGGTATGGATGATAATTGACTGATATGGATATTTTCGGTTTGATTTAATCATATTGCTGTTTGCTATTGGGAGTTTCTGTCTAAACATGATCTTTGGTGTATATAATGTAACATCTCGAGAATACCCCATTCAAAGTTTGGGCTAAAAATGACATTTCTAGAAATGAAGGGGGTGTAAAATAAAAAATTTGGTTTTCCAGACCCATCGCATTACGCGATGGGCAGATATAAAAGAGCATCGCGCTACGCGATGATGATTACCAAGAAACCAAAAAAAGGGAGGTCGCGCAGAATAAAGGGGCATCACGCTACGGGATACCCCATTAAGCAAACCAGGGACACGTGGCCAACCACATGTCACCACGTGGTAGCTTTAGGGGAATTGCGGCGTCGCGCTACGCGATGGCCCTGGAAAAAGACCCTCGCGCTACGCGACGGTCTCCAAAATCCGCCTATAAAAGGGCAGCTACGGGTACAATCCCCATTCATCCCATTTCACTCTCATTCTCACATAGTTAACCTAGGAGTACGTGCCAAGATTCTCCCGACGTTTCGAAGGCTTATTTTCGCAACGAGACGAGGTTCCGAGGTTCCTTTTTCTTGAAATTCGTGCAAGTATCAAAGTTTTAACAAGCCGTAGAACAGATAAGCGAGTAGGAGCGAAGTTTTGCCAATCAAACTTCCATTCCACATTAGTATTAACATTATCGAGTACATATTAAGGTAGGGGTTCTGCCCAAATATTATTTTATTATTATATTATATGGCTTAGACCATAGTCAGGGGTATAGCCAAAACCTTGATCATAATTATGTTTATACTAGCTTTATACATGCAAAGGTTATAGTTAAAATAATGTTTCTTCATGATTAAGAAACATAAGCTTTTACATACAAGCAGATATAGTAGTTTCTTCATAATTAAGAAACGTAAGATTTTACATGCCAGGGTTATAGTCAATTCAATGTTTCTTCTTGACGAAGAAACCTATCAATAGATATTTCTTCGTGAAGAAGAAACTTAACACATGATTTGTAAACAAATGAAAAGACTACGGGTTTAAATATTTTATTCAAACAAATGATCAGTCAAGGCTGTCACACCCCGACCAAAGGTGGCGGAACATGCCGAGGTGTAACGATTGTCCATAAGCACATGACACTAATTAAAGTGACAGTATTTAATAAACTCATTTCATTTCACAACATCGAAAATGTCACATAACAATTATCCATAAAATAACCATAAACAAGATATCACAAAATATGGCAAATTTGATATTGTTCATTTTTACTAATATCCTAAGGTCGTTGATGTCGTTTTCTTCACAATCATAAATCAACCAAGATGCAAACCTGCAACATTTCATAAAATAAAGTTTGTCAACACAAAGGTAGGTGAGCAATTCATAAGTTTAATCATATTAGTATATAATAAAGATAGCCACAAAACTTGCATACGAAACGCTAAATAAAAGTGATAATTTTGATAAATAGATATTGCTAAACACATTAGCGACACCTAGCTATAAGGGGATGCCAAATAGTCTAGGATTTTATAGTTATCGTTAATTGCATTACGTTAACGACACCTTGCTATAAGGGGATGCCAAATAGTCTAGGATTTTATAGTTCCACCAACCAAAAGCGATAAACACATAGGCATATAAGCATAGAACACCAAATCGAGCAATTATTTAGGTAAAGTATACAACTACGTTTGTGGTTTAAGATTCAAATATAAAGCATTTTGTTGAATAAGTATGAAATGTCACCCCCAAAATAAAAGATGGAAAAAGGGGTATGAAGTACTCACCTTTAAGTAATAAACTTGAAAGATGATAATTTGGAGATTTGTCGGAACGACGAGTTTAACGCACAATGCCTAAAAAGAAAAGAAGTCTTGAATTTAGAAAGGTTGTCTTGAAGGTCTTTAAACAAAATAAATGTTGAGAAATGTAAATAATTAAAGTTCAAGGTTTAAAATGTAACTATTTAAGAATTAATAATAATAACCCTTTAAAAATGTAAGTTTGCTCGAAACCGGGTTAAAGTATCTAACCTTAATATTTACTCAACCTATGTTAAGTAATAAGGTGGGTAAAATGCAAGAATGCAAATCCCTTTGGAATAAAGATACTAAAACGGTTTTTTTTATCGAGTGTTCGGGTTGTCGGTTCGGGTCTTAATAATTGGTCAAACCCAAAGTCAACTTTTCAAAATATTGAATGTTATGAGATAACTCAATAAAATTTAATAAGACTTAACCAAGTATGTAGTTCCATTGTTTTTGAACTAACAACGCACGTTAAGCGAGTGTTCGGTTTTGTTGGTTCAAACTTTGTTATGAGATCAAGTTGGATCCAACATTTCCAAGTGTTGGTGCATAAATGTCAGTAGTTCATAGTCTAGTGTCTGTAATTGAGTCTGTAATGTTATTTATGTTTTTGTTTAAGCGAAGTTGTTAACAAGTTCGCCTAGGCGAACTTGTTGAACAAGCGAAGTTATGGACAACTTCGCCTGAACATATCAGGCGAAGTTGTCGTGTATTTATATAACAGCTTACGGCTTGGTTTAGTGGTAAGTCGTTTAAGTTCATAGAGTTGATCTAAGCTGGTTTTGAGTTCATTGTAACGTGAGGACGAGAGTCTGTATTAGTGATTCATATCACGTGAGTTCAGTTATTAATATATAACGTGTTTCGGTTTATTCGTGTGTGTTTGTTTGATTTGCTTTCTACGCTCGTAACGATCTACGCAGGGATTCCGCACCTGAGTAGACTGAGATATCTCGTGTGATCCGTCCAAGGAACCTTCAATTGGTATCAGAGCATTTGCTCGATTGTGTGGTTCGGGATATTCACGCGGGTGTAGAAATCATCCCGTTTCGACTATTCGCGGGACGTGTTTTCTGTGTTTTTGATCATTCTTACCTCCTACCATCGTGTTCAAGCCTTTACACCGTCAAAAACCTCGTTAAAATCCGATTTACAGATCTGCAAATCTTCCGTGTTCATCAGGCGAAGTTGCCGTCACTGTGCGTAGGGTTTCGGCGAAGATATAAGGTTAAGCGAAGTTATCCACAACTTCGCCTACCTTCTCAAGTTCGCCTTACTCAAGCGAAGTTCTCTACAACTTCGCCTACCTCTTAAGTTCGCTTACCTCAAGCGAAGTTAAGAATCAGCGAAGTTAATCAGCAGTGTTATCTGCGAAGTTCTTCAGCGAAGTTCTCTACAACTTCGCCTACTTCAAGCGAAGTTATCCGTAACTTCGCCTACAGTACTTTAATATAAAAAAAAAAAATTTAATTTTTCAGGTTTCTTACTTTTCGGGAAAGATGTCGTCGATCAACATCTCTGAGTTAGTGAAGATGGAAGTTGAAGCAGGGTCAGCTACCAAGGCCCCAAGATTGCTGAAGGGAACCGATTTCGTTGCATGGAAGGATCGGTTCATACAATATGTCAAATACCAGGATGCGAAGATGTGGGTATGCATCCAGGATGGTTATATTCCACCAGTTATGGAGTATGAAGGTCGTGATCAAATTAAAAAGTATAGTAAAATGGAAGAAGAAGAGAAAAAGATGTATGAGGCCGAGAGCAAGGCTCATGCTGCTATTACTATGGCTCTTCCTCAAGAGATCCTTCATACGTTCAGAAAGTATACGTCAGCAAGAGAGCTTTGGGAAGCTCTTGAGAACAGATTTGAAGGGAATGTAGGAATCCGTGCTTCAAAGATAAAATTGCTCAAAACCCAGTTCTCAGTCTTCAAGTATTTGAAGAATGAATCCTTAGATGATATTATCACTCGATATTACCATCTGATGACTGAATTGAGTAACTATTCAGTTTCCTACCGAGAAGAAGAAATAGTTGAGAAGCTTCTAGATGCTCTCCCACCAAAATGGGAGATGTACACTGTGCTGATGAGGGAAGACAAGGACTTTCCCACATATGATCTTGAAACGGCAGTCAACAAGCTCAGAACCTTTGAGCTTAACATGGTCAGAAAAGAGACACCTATGGATCAGGTTCAAGATCCAGGTATGTATGGAGCTAAAGTCAACACTAGCTCAGGATCGAAGACTGAATCTGCTGCCTACTACACAAAGGGAGAGTCGGGCCCCAACTCATCACATGAGGGGCATGTGTCAGTTAACACAAATGGGGATGTTTGCTATGTAGCAGCTGGATCGAGTGGTTCTCAACCCCAGGTAAGCAAGAGTAGTTGCTCTCCAAGTTCTCCCAGCAACAACTACTCCAAGATGCCTATGAGTGTCAAGTCTGCTGAAGAGCAGTTTGGTCTCTATGCTTCTTTCATTGCTTCCTATGAGAACTACATTCAATGGAAGATTGTTGATCCAGCTATGTTGGATGAAGATTACGATCAGATTGATGCTGACGATATGGAAGAAATGGATTTACAATGGCAAATGGCCATGATCGTGAGTAGAGTAAAAAGGTTTATGAGAAAGACGGGAAGAAAGTTTGTCGGTGGAAAGCCGGGGTTTGACAAGGCAAAGGTGAGATGCTACAATTTTCAACAAAACGTTCACTTTGCAAAGGAATGCAGGAATGAGCGTGTAGAACGAAGTCAGGGCAGGTCTACACAGCAAAGTGGAGGTTCTAAAGATTATAGTGCGATGATGTCCAGAGAAGATGGTGAATACAACTGGAACCTGCTGTCTAAAGAAACTTTTGAGCAGGCAAATTTGGCGAAGGTTGAAACTGAAGAAAGTGAGAAGGTTACCGGAGAAGAAAAAGCTTTCATGGCAGATGTTAAAGATCAGCTCTCCGAGGTATGTCCTAAACCAACTTGTTCAAAATGTGAGAACTTGTCTGAGCAACTAGCAACCATAACTGATCAGTATGTTAGTTTGGATGCTGAGTTTAAAACTTTAAAAGAAGATCATCACTTTATTAAATCAAGAGAAAATAATTATAAAATTAAAATAAAAGCTTGTGAAAAAGATGTTAAAAGTCTAAAAACAAAACTTGCTGAAAAAATTGAAGTGATTGATTTAAGCTATGAAGTTTTGGAAGAAAAGACCAAACTAATTGCTGAGAGAGAAAAACAGATTGCTGACCACCAAGTGAAAGTGGTGGAACTGAATCGAAAACTGGAGCAGTTAAGAAATTCCTCTGCTATTCTTGATCACCTTGTTAGTGATCAAGGTTCCTCTGTCAAGAGGGGAGGAATCGGTTATCATGAGGTTCCACAACCGTACAATCACAATTACACTTTTAACCCTAGTGTTCAGAAATCTGTTGACTTTGAGGTTGCTCAGACAGTGCCAATTAAAGTAACTGTTAAAGAACCAAATGTTAGTAGAGGCGAAACAAGTTCGCCTGTTTCAAGTGTTGAAATTTCTGATCAAAGTCCAGTCTCGTCAGATTCGGATAAGTCATCCGAGTCTGGTAAGGCAAAAGAGGAGGTTGTGTTACCCAAGAGTGGAGAAAAAAGTAAAACAAATAAAAGGAGTACTCCACTAAACCCGTACGTCCCACCATATGTGAGACGAACGGGCGGTAATATAGCCTCGACATCTAAAACACCTGTTGATAAAAAGGTTGAACATAGGTGTTGTTTTAGGTGTAATCAAATGGGGCACCTAGTTGCAGATTGCCCTCTGAAACAGCGATTCAGAGGTGTAAGGCCTACTAAAGCTGAGAATAAACCTAATAGTAATTATCATGCTGCTAAAAATGAAAACCACTTAAAATTCAAAAATTTGACTAATTCAGGTTTTCATAGAAACAAATCTCAGTTTTACACTGCTAATAACCAAACCACAAGTTATAATTCTTTCAATTCACAAAGGTTTGGTAGGCCTCACAATCAATCTTCAAGGAGGTTTCCTAATAGGACTTACAGGAATTTTCGAGATACTAACTTTGGAAAGCCAAAGTTTGGGATGTATAGATCCAAGACCAATTGGTCTTGGGTCCCTAAATTCTAATCTTTTGCTTTATTGTGCAGGAACAGTTGAACAGGGCTGCCAACAATCTTTGGGTTGTAGATAGCGGCTGTTCCCGGCACATGACGGGTAACAAATACTTGTTACACGATTTGAAACCTGTTCAAGGAGGGAGAGTGAGCTTTGCCGGTGAAAGTGGTGGCAAGATTACTGGAATGGGAACGGTGTCAAACGGAAAGATGACTTTGGAGAAGGTTAACTTTGTAGAAGAATTGAAGCACAATCTGCTGAGTGTGTCGCAGATCTGTGATAAGGAGTACACCGTTCATTTTACAAAGAATGAGGCGATTGTGTTGAAACCTGGTTTTCAGATACCAGAGGAGTGGATTGTGATGAAGGCTCCACGTGAAAGAAATACATATATTATCGATATGAGATCAACTGAAATGGCCACGGCAGAATCATGCCTTATGACAAAAGCGAGTGAATCAGAGTCCGAATTGTGGCATAGGAGAATGGGGCACATTCATCTTCGGAAGATGAACCACATTGTCAGGAATGGACTTGTGCTGGGCGTTCCCTTGAAGAATTTCAATTTTGAAGATAAATGTATAGCGTGCAAGAAGGGAAAGCAGCACAAGAAATCCCATCACACCAAGAAAGTCAATTCAATTGCCAGTACTCTGGAGTTGCTTCACATGGATCTCTTCGGTCCCGTGAATGCAAAAAGTCTAGGAGGAACTTCTTATTGCTTGGTGATCACTGATGACTACTCACGATATTCGTGGGTGTATTTCCTGAAATCAAAAGACGAAACGGCTCAGATGGTGAAGAATTTGATTACCAAAGTTGAGAACGTTATGGATAAAAGGGTTAAGTTCATCAGGAGTGACAATGGAACGGAGTTCAAGAATTTTGAGATGGAAATCTTCTGCCTTCAGAGAGGGATTGAACACCAATACAGTGCTCCGTATACACCGCAACAGAATGGAGTGGCTGAAAGGAAGAATAGAACTTTAATTGAAGGAGCCAGAACTATGCTGGCTGATTCGAAGCTTCCTGTGGTGTTTTGGGCTGAAGCTGTTGCTACAGCCTGTTATGTTCTGAATAGAGTCTTAACTGTTAAAAGACTTGGTAAAACGTGTTATGAGCTTATGCATGGGAGAAAGCCCAACTTGAATGGTCTTGAACCATTCGGGTCCCCTTGTTCGATTTTGAAGACAAATTCTAAATTTGGTGAAGTAGCCGATGAAGGAATCTTAGTCGGTTATGTTGTTGGGACTCCCAACAGACGTGTCTTCAATACATCGACCAGCAAGGTTGAGGTGGTGTGTAACACCGATATCACAAGTTACCAACCGCCAAAACCAAGCAACGGACCTGCTGAGTTTTTCGACTATGTTAAACTTTTTAAGTCTTTTAACATACCGTATTTGGATATTGCTGAAGAAGAAGAGAGAGTTGCTACGAAGATGATCCTTGATGAGGAAGAAAACCTATTGCAAAGACAGCTGATCGATAAATGTCAACCTTCCTCATCAAATGCTGTCGATGCCCCTGCTACCTCGACTGAAGAAGAATTTTTCAATCCATTTCACTCTCAGCATGAAACAACCATTGACGAACTCTCTTCTAACTTGGAAGACAATTTGCATGTCGGTTCTGTTCCGACCACGAGAATTCATAAAGATCTCCCTTTGGAGAATGTGATTGGTGATGTGTCCTCCGGTGTACAAACAAGACGTAGCTTGAATGAGCACACCTGTGTTTACACAAGCATCAAGGAGACAGGGATAATCAACGAATGCTTGTACATCTGCTTTATCAGCCAGATTGAACCGAAGAATTATCAAATGGCTCTCAAGGACAGCTCGTGGGTCGAAGCTATGCAAGAAGAGTTGGCTCAATTCAAGAAAATGGAATTTTGGACTTTGGTTGAAAAACCGAAGCATGTGCATGTGATAGGCACAAAATGGGTGTTTAAGTGCAAGAGAGATGAGAAAGGGATTATCATAAGAAACAAGGCGAGGCTAGTCGTTAAAGGTTTTAATCAACAAGAGGTGATTGATTATAATGAAGTGTTCGCTCCTGTCGCAAGGTTGGAAGCCATTAGATTGTTTTTGGCGTTCGCTGCTTATAAGAAGATGAAGGTATTTCAGTTGGATGTGAAGAGTGCGTTTCTGAATGGGAAAGTTGATGAGGTAGTGTATGTTGAGCAACCTCCGGGTTTTCCTAACCCAGACTTTCCTGATCACGTGTACAAGTTAAGCAAGGCATTGTATGGACTACATCAGGCACCTCGTGCCTGGTATTCAACTTTATCAGATTACTTGCTTGAAAATGGGTTTGAAAGAGGGAAGATAGATAGCACGTTGTTCTTCAAGAGAGATGGAAGCGACTTCCTGCTGGTGCAAGTCTACGTGGATGACATTATCTTTGCTGCATCAAGAGTCTCCATGTGTCAAGATTTTGAGGCCGTCATGAAAAAGAGGTTTGAAATGAGTGCTATGGGTGAACTAACTTTCTTTTTAGGATTGCAGGTTGATCAGAAGAAGGATGGGATGTTCATTCATCAGACCAAGTATGTCCATGATGTGCTCAAACGCTTCAAGATGGAGGACAGCACTCCATTCGACACTCCAATCTGCGTCAATCACAAATTGGGTGCTGAGTCAGACGGTGATGCAGATGTGGACCCAACTCAGTATCGGGCTATTATAGGTTCTTTAATGTACTTAACTGCTTCTAGGCCTGATATAATGTTTGCTGTTTGTCTTTGTGCTCGTTTTCAGGCAAACCCAAAGGAATCTCACATGAAGGGTGTGAAGAGGATCTTGCGGTATCTCAAGGGCAAACCAAAGCTGGGGTTGTGGTACCCGAGAGGAGGAGACTTGGAGCTAGTCGCTTACACAGATTCTGATTATGGAGGGTGCAATCAGAGTCGGAAGTCAACAACTGGAGGATGTCAGTTTCTTGGTGGCAGATTGGTGTCGTGGCAATGCAAGAAGCAGACTTCAGTTGCAATTTCAACCTGTGAAGCAGAATACATGGCAGCATCCAACTGCTGCTCCCAGGTTCTTTGGATTCAACAACAGTTGCGCGACTATGGTCTGAATTTATTACTTACACCTATTTGCATTGATAACACAGCTGCTATCTCAGTAACTAACAATCCCGTGAAGCACAGTAAAACTAAACATATTGACATACGTCATCATTTTATACGGGATTGTGCTGAGAAGAAACTGATTGTGCTTGAAAAGGTGGATACGCTTGATAATTTCGCTGATTTATATACTAAAGCGTTTGACAAAACGAGATTTCAAAACCTTATTGAGTTGAATGGGATGATCAATCCCGAGTAACCATGCTTTTCAAGTTATATTAAAAAAAAAAAAAATCACTATCGCTTAAAATATGTCGGTTACCTCAGTTTGAAGGACTTGTCTTCGGATATGTTTTGGTCCTCATTTTCTACTTGTAGAATTTGAGGATAGCCATTAACCAGATGACTGAAAGTGACCGGGGCGGTTTATGATGAGTTTTCATTCTTTCGCTTAAAATTAGTCGATCATACTTAGTTAGAAGGACACATACTAGTATGTGGTCGGTCCAGCTGATCCATTGGATCTTCGGGATAGCCGTTTACCTGAAGACTTTGTTTTGGTCGGGGCGATTAATGTTAAAATTTTTTAAAGGGAAATGAAATTATTTTTCAAGTCTACTACTTCGTAAGAAGTTCGTTTGCTATGTTTAACAGAAAATTGATCCAACCTTGGAAAATGATAGATATACTGATTCTGTGTGCTTAACTAGTGAAGTTATTAGGCTTAAAAGGCTTTAGGACAGTCATTGTATGTCATGGTAACTTTTTATGGTGCATAAAAGTAGATGTGATACAAACTAATACTACTTGATTTTACGTGGAAACTCCTTACGAGTTTTGCATGTCTTCATATATATCTTTCCGAATGATAGGCAGAAAAGCGATTACCCAGTCATACACGAGCCCGTAAGTGTTCTGATTCCCGTGAAGATAGCGTTTCAAGAAACTGCAGTGATCCAGATTCGGGACTTGCAGTTGTTACTACTCTGAAGTCTATATGAATGTTTGAAAAAAAAAAAAAAAAAAAAAAAAAAAAAAAAAACTTATGAGTTATTGAAACATTCTAGAGTTCAAAATATCAAGACTTCTTAATCATGGAGTAAGAAAGAGAACGGGAAGCAGATGAAGAATAAACTTAATCAGACACTAAGGGTCGAAGTCAATTCGGGGTGACTTGGGGAAAGCCAAATATGCTTTGAGAATAGATAGGAGGCATCATAATCTCTGAGTTGTTGCCCACTTAAATTTTGAGGCATAATTGAACCTAACTCGTATCACAGAAACGATGAAAACCATCTAAAGTTATTTACCTGCTTACAACCTGTCTCTATATGTCATAATACAGCTAAACACGGATCTATGTGACAGTCACGTAATTAGTATGATTCCTGTTCGGATCTTTTCTAAAACGTAGTAGTCCCTATCGAGACTGAAATTTGATCCCTTATACTTTAATTGTTAAAGTTTTCTTTTTATGTAGTTGTATGCTTTTATAAATGGTTATTTGGACTTGATCGTGTCATTTAATTCTTAAAGGGTAGTTTTAGAACTTAATTGCAAAATGTTCAAATTATAAGGGTTGATTTTGTAAATATAGGCGATGTTGTTAAACAGGCGAACTTATGAATAACTTCGCCTAGGCGAAGTTAACCGTAACTTCGCCTGTATAACTTCGCCCCTATATAAGGATTTTCAAGAGTCAAAACTGTTCATAATTTCTAAATCTCAGCGAACTTATTATCGATTTTCACAGCGAACTTATCTCCGATTTTCATCCGTTTATCTGTTTCCGATTTCAATCAGTATTCAAGGTGTGTTTGGGTTCTATATCTTATACTCGATGTTCGATGTTGTTAATCCTAGGTTGTTTCGACACCCGGTTAACGACCTCGGACGTTCGAAACCTATAACCGATTTCAAAACCTTGTTTTCACGTGGTCATGTACAACCTGGTCGTCTAGTTATCCTTAAAAACTTGTGTTTCAGAGTCCTTAATCTCCACGTTCGTTAAATTCGCCAACGGCACGTCGTTCGAAATCCTTACTGTCGCCGATTCAGATTCAGGCGAACTTAAGGTTTAGGCGAAGTTATCCGTAACTTCGCCTGAGGCTCAACTTCGACTGAGGCGATGTTGTGGTGAGGCGAAGTTATCATTAACTTCGCCTGGACCTTTTAATTTTTTAATTATTAGACGAACTTAAAGATGAAGTGAAGTTGTTCCTAACTTCGCCCCAACTTTAACTTCGCCTATACAGATTTTATCACAACTTCGCACATGGTAACAAGCGAACTTGTGGTACGCCTTAATGTTTATCTAACTTGGTTCGTTTGTTTCAGATATGGCTGCTGTTGCCGGTGCTGGAGGTGCTGGAGGAGATGACGGAGGAGATAATCAGAGACAATTTTTCCCGGGTCACAATATGTACATTACCTTAGACCCGGAAGCGAGCGGAGTTGAAGACTACCGTGAGATCATCACATTCCTCATTCGCTCGAGGATATTCCACGCAACCACGACGACTCTGCCGATATCCTTACCCAATATCGAGGATTTCTGGCAGACGGTGGAATACGATTGCCGTGTTGAGCCCCCGGTTATGCATGCAACCGTCAACAACCAAGAAATTCAGTTCTCGTCTGAACAAATACGGGTGGCGTTATGTTTTGGAGAGGAGACTCGGGACGACCCAACTGACTTTGTGGCTCCGTTTCGTGATGGAGCATTCCTACGAATGGGATATTCTGGTCCCTTGAGCGATACCCAGAGACGGAAGGGGTTCCTGCTCGATCAGTGGCGCTTCCTCATGCACGTCATGATTGTGTGTATGTCTGGGAGGAAGGCGGGTACTGACGGAATGGGTGCGACCATGCAGTCAGCAATGACTGCTCTAACTTATAACAAACGTTATAGCTTTAGTCAGATGGTCTTTTATGAGATCGACAGACAGAGGAGGGCGATGGCTCGTGAGCGGTTCATAATGTATCCAAGATTCATCCAGATGATCTTGAACCATGTGGCTCCAAATTTGCCTCAACGACGCCCAATACGATACGTGGAGAGTGTGAGCAAACGTATCTTTGCTCAATGCCGTACTTCGAGTGCGAGGAGCAAGCCTGAACTTCGTCCAAGGCATACTCCACTCTTTGGGTTCTTAATAAACCCGGGGTATGTGCCAGCTCGGGGGGATGAGTTCAGAGACCCTCAACCACAACAGGCAGGAGCAACTCGAGATGCACCTACTGTGCCTGTGGTGTCGGCTGAGGAGGATGTAGACCTTGATGCTGCATTTGGCGGCCAAGGATTCTTCGATATGGACCGTTTTGATCCACAAGAAGAGGTGCATGTTTCTGCTGCACAGGTTCGGGAAGTGAATGTTACTAGAGCAGCTACGACGGTGGCTGACTCAGATCTTGATGATGTTATGGATGAGGCGAGAAGGATGTTGGTGACTCGAGAGAGGACGATTGGGAAGAGGAAGAGGACAGTTGATGATACTGAGTCAGAAGAAGAAGAAGAGGATATTCACAAGCTGATTAGACGATCAAGACGTGAAAGGACAGGTGCAGGTATGGGAGCTGGAGAGACTTCAAGAGTTGTACGGTTCGCTCCATCCGCACTGTCAGGTATGTCGATTGTTCCTACTTCTGTACAGGTTACAAGCGCCGCGGATGTTCCCGTGGTGGCTACATCAGCTGTCGGCATCCCATCCATCACACTACAGACGACGACTCCGGAGATTGTGTCGTTACCACCTCCAACGCTTACTCCTTCAGAGGTGGTGGCACAATTTGTAGAGTCTACCGTCGTTGCAACTGCAGGGTTGTCGGTCACGATACCACATGCGGTTACGTCCACAACTGCTTCTGATGTCCCGGTTACATTCGAGATCCCAGCTGAGTATACTCAAGACACATCTAACATGAGGTTTGATTTCGATGCAACCCTCTCAGACTCGGAGAGAATAGCTGCACTTGAACGGGTCGTGGCAGAGCAATCGAGGATAAACTTTATCCAGACCCAGGCTATTCAGCGCCTTGTAGCAGAGAATCAACTACAGTCGTCCCTCCTGGTTGAACATGGGCGAATTATAGATGCTATGAAGGAGTTCTTGGCATCTCAGGGGGAGACAGGCTGTAGAGGCGACGAGTTAAGGACAAAGAAGAGAAATGATAGAGACGATGATCCCAATGCACCGAAAGGTGCAGGTGGTGAGTTGCCAAGAACTACTCAAGCTCTTGGGACTTCCACAGCTCAGGGGGAGTCTGCAGGTGCAGTTGGTGGTGATGAGGTGGTGATGGTTGATGATGATGATGATGATGTGATCGATGCGTTGAAAGAATTGGATGATGATATGCTAGAGGATGATGTGATGTTTGATGATGATGTGCTGCCTATTGAGGAGATTGAGAAGATTGGAGCACAGATTGTGATTGAAGATGAGATTGAAGAAGGTGAAATAATTGAAGAAAATGTTGAACACGAGATCCCAGATATTGAGAAAGCCGATATGGGTACTGAGATGGAAAATGATGAGACTGAGTGGGAGGAGCAGCCTAGGTGGAAGGAAGGCTGTGCTCATTGGTTTATTAAAACTAAGAAGCCGGCTGTTCCAACCATGTTCAAGAAGAGTTATAATATCAAGGCTATGCTGAGTCGAAGAAAGGAATTATCTGTTGGCTATATGATGAACAGATAAAGTTGTTTGTGGTGAAACGTTTTGATGGGATTCAGTATTTTAAGAGAACGTTGAGATCTCTCAATACATTGCCTGAATGTGAGGTGGAGGATTTGGCTAGATTGGGGCTGATCAATAGAAGCGACGACAACATGGCAAGGGTTATTGGGAAGATCGTGTGGAAAGAAAGCATAAAAGAGAAGAAGTTTGAGTTGTTAAAGCCACAGAAGGGAAAGCTAGTGGAAGATAAAGAAAGGGGAATGAGAGCAGATGGCAAGCCATGGATGGTAATGAAGTACAAACCGATTCGATGCATTAAGGAGGTTCCAATGAAGATTATGCCTCAAGATGTGTTGAAGAATCTTAAATGGTGGTATGTTGATTGCCAGACTGCTGAAGCCGTGATGGAAGACGAAGACGAACAAGAAGTGCTGAGGGTGTATGATCCGATGCATCTTGTTAACTTATCGAAAGCTGATCTGCAAGTGTTGAATGAAAAGAATATATTCTATATTCCTGCTTGGAAAGACGAAGCGAGGAAGTATCAGCGAGTAGTCACGGTATGTGTTAGAGAAGGAGTGCATGCGTGAAGATTACAATACAAGTGCTTAAAGATCAAGATATGAAGCTACTGCCAAGGGGGAGTCTGTTGGTGCATAAATGTCAGTAGTTCATAGTCTAGTGTCTGTAATCGAGTCTGTAATGTTATTTATGTTTTTGTTTAAGCGAAGTTGTTAACAAGTTCGCCTAGGCGAACTTGTTGAACAAGCGAAGTTATGGACAACTTCGCCTGAACATATCAGGCGAAGTTGTCGTGTATTTATATACCAGCTTACGGCTTGGTTTGAAGTTAGTCGTTTTAGTGAATCGAGTTGATCTAAGCTGGTTTGAGTTCATTGTAACGTGAGGACGAGAGTCTGTATCAGTGATTCATATCACGTGAGTTCAGTTATTAATATATAACGTGTTTCGGTTTATTCGTGTGTGTTTGTTTGGTTTGCTTTCTACGCTCGTAACGATCTACGCAGGGATTCCGCACCTGAGTAGACCGAGATATCTCGTGTGATCCGTCCAGGGAACCTACACCAAGTACTTAAGAAAATATTTAAAAATCAAGTTGTAACTATTTTTAAAGAAATATACAAGTCTTGATGGCTAAAACTTGTGTGTCTTAAGCGAGTAAGAATCGGTTTGGTTCGGTTTCCATCTCACAACAAGTTCATAGATGGTTTCCACATGTCCAAACGCTAAAGAACTTGTATAATGATGTACAAATAAAAATACTTTAAGTTTTACAACCAAAAGTTAACAATAAAGTCTTTAAACAAAAGTTCGGTTTTCGGTTCGGATCGTGTGTCGGGTTAAGACCGAGGTAAGATTCTACAAACCCATAACCATTGAATTTGTAAAAATTATTTTAGAAACTTAGATCTAACAATAAGTATGTTTAAACAATTATTTAACAAAACTATTAACAAAGTTCGGTTTACGGTTTAGAGCTATTTACTATTAAACCGAAGCATAGACTCTTAAAAACCCATAACCATGGAACTTGTAAACATGACCAACAAACTAAAATAAGCAAGATTAATATGTATGAACAAGTTATATAGATGTATATATATCAAGGACACGAAGTCCTCCATGAAGCCTTGCCTTATGAGGTCCGAAACCTCACCGACCGGAATCGAGAAGTAACTACCAAAGGTAAACAAGGGGTGTATATTATATATATGTTGCACAACCATAAACAAGTATTAATAAGGCTACATAAACTAATTAAGATGAAATACTAAAAACCTTCAAGAACACTTACGAAGATAACCTTAAATCTTTGATGTTTGAGAGAGTTTTTTTTTTTGGAGTAGTAGCAAGGGAAAATGAAGAGGAAATGTGATGTATATATAGGGTAATGTTGGTGGTCAAATATAGTTGTGAGACACAAGAGTTTTCATGCAAAATGGATCAAGACAAAAACACAAAACAACAAAAAATAAAAATAAAATAAATAAATAAATAAAAATAAAAATAAAGGTAGGATGTTTTCAAGACCTAACAAGTGTGAAACAATATTGTAACATAAATCCATCATTTTGATTATAACATAAGCTTCAGTTTACAAATCGGGTCGGTTTACATAATAAACAAATACAAAAAACGAATACAAATAAGACCCGAAATTGAAGAATGTCACAATAGCTATCAAACCAGAACAAAGGTCTGTAGCTGGATCAAGAGACGATTCGGGTATTTATATAAACTTATTTATTATAGATCAATCATTAATCATTCACAAGGGTTTTCAAACGAGATCACCATATCATTCAGAAAAGACAATCATAATCACAATCATAGGTGAATACGTTAAACCTTTTAAAATCAGATAAACGGGTTGTTTATCTTAAACAGTCAGTCAAATATGAGAGTACGTGATCTCTAAATTTTAAGGGATCACGTGATCCCTAAGTTACAAGGTATAAAATAAAAGCAACTCAGACCGAGTACACATGTGTCTAGATCAAAACATATCTGTTAACCTTTCAATCAAGGCTACGTGGCCGCAGGCTAACAGACATAACGAAAGTTCTCCAATGGGAATGAGTTCTTGGAGAACCATAATTGTGTGTGTATGGCAGTGGCACAAGTTCCCAGAAATAAGAGACATTTCTACTGAGTTTGTTCCAAAACTATCTTGTCAGTCAAATGTTTTCAGGGTCAACGATTCACTAGCATATCACTGACGTATTTT
Organism: Bidens hawaiensis; assembly: GCF_021521415.1. NCBI lineage: Eukaryota > Viridiplantae > Streptophyta > Magnoliopsida > Asterales > Asteraceae > Bidens > Bidens hawaiensis. The sequence goes on along the minus strand of NW_027491069.1, from coordinate 2,924,928 downwards.
TCCCTCACATTACAGGAAATCAAGTATAGCATAGATAGCTAGGAATTAGTGTCATTCATGGAAATAGATGCTCACAGATGAAGATGACTCAGTTTTAAATAAATTAAATATTGTAACAAGAATAAACAAGGTTGTAAACCCAAAAATATTTGGATATTTATTATCCAAGAGATTTTTAAAATAAATTAATATTTTATTATAATCAAAGACTTCCGCTAATAACCCGCAACTCTGATATATTTCAAAACAGGTACCAATTACGGGTGTCGGGCCCTAAGTCGGGGTGTGGCATATAAATTCTCGTTAGGAGATAATATTGCATACTTGTTCGTCTTGTTTTTGTAGTTTGATCAATGTTGTGTCTTTCCTTTAGATGAAACATTCGTTACTTTTTCAAACCCGAAAACCCGACCTGTTTCGAATTTTCGGATTTTTGTTTTCAAGTATTTATATATATAAAGATGTATTATTAAATCCCCAAGATTTGTTTGACGTTTGTCAATGTTTCCGACTCGGTTTCTCGTTCAACGTATATTTGTTCATCGTTTATATTCCCGACGTTTGATGTTTAATGTGCATTCGAATATTATTTCATTGATTCGTTTACAGAATCTCGAGCTTTATCGTTAATCAACTTTCGGGTTAAATGCGTAATTATCCAAAACTCTTAATGTTAAATCATGAATCACATCCTTAAAGTTCAAGGGTTAAACTGTAAATATAATTATTTAAACCTGATTTGAATATCATTCAATAGTGCAAGGGCTGTTATGTAAAATATATTATATATTTTGTTTTAAAAAGAATCTAATATTTCAGGGGCTAAAATGTAACATTTTTAAAAATATCATATAATTAACCCAACCCCCCCCCCACCGGTCACCCCGTTTTTCCAATAACCTTCCCGGCGCCGGAAAACCTATTTTGGCAGTTAATCTCGTTAATCAATCAAATTAATTATTGTATAATCCTTAACCGTCGATATTATATTACAATTAACATATTAATTTGATTATATTAACCGATAACTGTCATATAATCCCATAATTCTAGCCGGAGATAATTCATGGAAATTAACTCCAAGATTTGACCACCTCGTTGCAATTCACCTATAAATAGGACCTTACACAACCTCTTAAACTTGCTCACATCTTTCTATCACTCTTAATCTCTCTAATTTGGCCGTAATCAAACTCTTGGTTCCGTTTTTCCGGCGACTACAATTCCGGTGAAGCAAAGTCTCTAACAGGTAATTAAAAGATGTATTACAACTATTTTTAATCACTGAACAAAACCCCTAAATCCTTTTGATTGAACATGGAACGGAATTCCTCAATTGAAACCCTAGGGTTTCAATGAGGAAGACGATCATCATTTGTTGTTATAAGAAATGGGTTCCATATGTTAGCTGATTAAACATCTTAGTTCATCTGGTTACGTTCTGGTTATAGCATACACGTCGAGACCCGGGTCTGAAACCCAGGTCGGTTTTCTTAAATTATTATTGCTAATTCACTTTTACTAATAGTATATTTAATAAATAAAAAATCATATTTAGACGAATATCCACCCTAGATCAATTGGTTAATACACTAAACTTGTAACGCATGGACCCGGGTTCTAAACCCGGGTCAGAACCTCTTTTTTTAATGTAAGTTTATTAAATTAATTATTCTTTACTAATTAATTATAATCAATTAAAAATCATAAAAAGCATTTTAAATTAAATAAAAATTATATAAATTAAATATAAAATATATTTCATCTATTTCGCTTAAAAACCAAACTTCCGCTTTCTTAAAACGTAAATTAAAAATTACTATTTAACTCTGATCGTAACATATAAATTATTCAAAATCCGTTTTGTTAAATCGCTAAATATGTTTTCAACTTGTAAACTTTAATCCAAGAATCCCGAACATATAAAATTTACGACTTCATCAATATACTAATTATATTATATTAATAACCAAGTGTTCGTTAAAACATAAATATTAATATAATAATCAAAAGCTACAAAAATTAATAAAATATTAACTAACTCTCCAATAAATCTATACGATAAATAACCCCGTAAGATTATCGATTAAGTCTCGTATTTATATTTATCTTAGCTAGTGCGGATCGCCCAATTCGGCTTTTGTGACGCCTTCGGTTTGTTCGCCGTTTACAATCTTTTAGACGCTTTCGGTTATCAATAACATCTCAATTCATAAGGTGAGTTTCTCACACCCCCGTTTTAAACGTTTTCATATCTTTGGGGGTAGTGTATGTATCCTACTCAAAACCTCAAGATTTATCATATTGCTTACAAACTACAATTCATTACATGGACTTGTGTGTTTACTTGATTACTTGCTCAGAATTACTTGCTTAGTGGTTGCCTCGTGGTTGCCTCAATAAGTATGATCATGCACCCCCTTTGCACTCAGGTCCATTTTTATAGAGTGGAAAAGGGACCCCATATCCGAGTACGTTGGCATCCCCTACTGGAAAGGACCTCATTTGTTCTTTACACTAAGGTCCATTGCATCGAGTGTAAAGAACCTTTTGTGCTCATTTCACAAGTTTCATGGAATTGTATGCTTTTACGTATTATATCAAACTATGGGAATCTCACTGGCTCTGTTCATAGCTGACTTTATTTTATATATATGCTAAGGTGTAGAGATACGAGAATGAAGGGTAGAAGACACATAGCATGCTTATAGGATATTCAAAGAACAACTTATCGTTTCGTTTATTTATTTGTTTACAACTTGTATTATTTGATAAATTTGTGTTACATGAAGATTTAAATGAAATAATGTGATTATGGTCACTTAATAGTGTCACGTGTGTTTGAGCAATCTGTACGTCACACTCAGGCGTTTCCGCTTTAGCTGAAGTGTTACAGATTTACTCTAAACATCCGGCCCCTTACACCACCAATATTGTCCGCTTTGCCCACTAAAAGCTCACGGATTTGTTTTTGGTTGCCCAGTTGGAGACTTCCCATGAGGTCACCCATCCTGCTACTACTCCCACCTGAGTACGCTTAACTGTGGAACTCTCCTCTCGTCCACTACCATTAAGCCCAAAACGCGTTGGTTATTTAAAAGGCAGGACATTTAATTATGAACCAAGGATCTCTCCTGCCCACGACCGGTGTGGGATTTACCTAGGGAGTTAAAAATACCCCCCCTTTGGATTCATAGTCCTCGATGAGGTTTGCCCCACCATCAAATCCAGGATGTGGGATTCGCCTAAGGTGTACCTCGCGACACCTCCGGGGACTCACCGTCTCTGATGAGGTTTGCTCCACCATCCCAAACAACACAAGAGTGGCTCTGATACCACTTGTAACATCCGGCCCCTCACACCACCAATATTGTCCGCTTTGCCCACTAAAAGCTCAAGGATTTGTTTTCGGTTGCCTAAGTGGAGACTTCCCAAGAGGTCACACATTCTGCTACTACTCCCACCTGAGCACGCTTAACTGTGGAACTCTCCTCTCGTCCACTACCATTAAGCCCAAAACGCGTTGGTGATTTAAGAGGCGGGACATTTACTTATGAACCAAGAATATCTCCTGTCCATGGCCGATGTGGGATTTGCCTAGGGTGTTACAATAGAATTGCAAGTTTAGGTAATCTACTTTGTGTTATTAATCTGATTGTGGTTTAGCTAGATCAGGAAGCCATTGGGAAATCATGTGAGATTGTCAAAAATCATTGTTTTACCTTCCTTGAGACTAAAAGGTGATAAGAAGTCAGTTTCATCTTGTTTCATTCGTCAGTTGGGATAGAGTTGTACGAAAGTAAGCTTTACCATCTTGTAATTGAATTACTTGTGATTATGCGTGTTAGATAATATTACTACTTTATCCTGAAAGTAGGTAGTATTGGTTCTTGGAGGATACTGTTTGTTGAATGTTCAGACTGAAAGGTAAGACATCATTAGGGTACCTTAACATTCCAATATTTTCCAGATGAGCTTTACTCAACCCTTAGGTTACTTTTGGTGAGTTAGTTAGTCTGAAAGGAGATCTTGAAAATCTGAGTGTTTGTTTCCCTAGTTGATCTTATCCTTAGATTTGGATCCATTTGGTTATTCAATTTAATAGGATTCTTTGTTTAATGTCTTATCATATTTGATATCTCTCGTGTCAGGTCATTTATCTTAGTTTCCCGTTTTGAGTTATCTGTTATGTTCGATTGTTCTTTCAGTTTTTAGAATAAAAATATCTTTATAAAAAACAGGTGAGCTCCAATTGGGTGGTTGGTTACACCTTACAAAACACGCGCATAAATATGATAATAAAGTCCCTATTTATAGCTAAACAATACAAATAATCTAGAAGCTTTCTCCTCGTTGAAGCTCAACAAACGTACGCACCGAAGCTCTCGTCTCAGATCCGGATTTCTTGACAACTTTACCTTTGATTAACCAGTATATAAATAAAGAGTTTTGCCACATTGATATCACAAGTCACAATTTTTGGACTTACAATCCCCCCGTTGACTTATGATATCAGCTTTTTAACCATGTCACACATCTTAACGAATCACCCGATAAATCGAAGCCTTTTTGTTTCAATTCACCACCTCAAGGTATGTCCCACCTAATTTCATTCATGAAGGAGTTCTCGCTTCTTTATCCATTTTCTCGGATCTTAAGCTATATAGGCTTGAGATGAGCTCGAATATCCACAAATCGTTTTCGAATTACTGGATTTAACGATTGAATGGCAAAACTTATTATTTCCTATTCAAATCCAAATCCAATTTGTTCGAAGTTCACCACATGGATGCAACTTCCTGAACGTCTTGGAAAAAATATAAATAATAAGTTTTGAACACTCGATCACACTATGACAAAAACCCGATCAATTTTGACTTTCTTTGGTCAATCCAAAAAGTAAAAGATTTTTCTCAGCCCAAAATATCTTGCAAGCACTTGGCTCGGTTCATTATCTTTTGCAAGAATTGACCCATATGTTAAAAGAATTACCTTTGTTTGGATCAGGCCCGAAATGAAAGCAAATCCATTTCTTCATATGTTTAAACATCCATAGATGGCTCAGGGTGAAGTGTCCATATGTAACATCCGGCCCCTCGCACCACCAATATTGTCCGCTTTGCCCACGAAAAGCTCACAGATTTGTTTTTGGTTGCCCTGGTGGAGACTTCCCAGGAGGTCACCCATCATGCTTCTACTCCCACCTGAGCACGATTAACTGTGGAGCTCTCCTCTCGTCCACTACCATTAAGCCCAAAACGCGTGGTGATTTAAGAGGCAGAATATTTGCTTATGAACCAAGGATCTCTCTTGTCCACAGCCAATGTGGGATTTGCCTAGGGTGTTACAAACACCAATTTTGGACTCATCGTCCTTGATGAGGTTTGCCCCACCATCCAATCCAGGATGGGGGATTCGCCTAAGGTGTACCTCGCGACACCCCCGGGGACTCACCGTCTCTGATGAGGTTTGCCCCTCCATCCTGAACGGCACAAGAGTGGCTCTGTTACCACTTGTAACATCCGGCCCCTCGCACCACCAATATTGTCCGCTTTGCCCATGAAGAGCTCACGGATTTGTTTTTGGTTGCCCTGGTGGAGACTTCCCAGGAGGTCACCCATCCTGCTACTACTCCCATCTGAGCACGCTTAACTGTGGAGCTCTCCTCTCATCCACTACCACTAAGCCCAAAACGCGTTGGTGATTTAAGAGGCAGAACATTTACTTATGAACCAAGGATCTCTCTTGTCCACAGCCAATGTGGGATTTGCCTAGGGTGTTACACCATATCAGCCTAAGTCCATTTCAGAGTACTCAGCCTAGCATGGAGAATTCTCATAATCTAAGGAACCCTAGTTGCAACATCAGCCGCTATCATCATTAGACCACTTGTTACCTCGCTGCCGGAAAACCAATCACTGGCAAACGGCTCCCTTCGCTAGAAAAATGATTTCTGACACCTTGGCAGCCCAGTGTAAATGAGCAAAACTATCGATCTCTTGCTTGCCATGTTAACTAACAACCACCCATGGCTTGAGTCTAGCAGCCAGGTCAGCTTGGAAAATTTTATTTTCATTAATAAGCCTTTACTAAAAACTTCATCAGAAAATTGAAGTTTAAACGAATTGAGTTTTTTAAACCATTGGAATCGAGTTTTCACTCTAATCGAATCGAGTATCTCATTTGATTCGATATTTTTCGATTCAATCGTTTTATCTTGCAAACAAAACGAGTTTCTCAAGAACTCGATTCAAAAATGGTTTTTCGTACCTTTTCGTTCTAACCACCTCCTTACATCATGTTATGCCCGTTTTACTGATATAACGAGTTATGGGCCATAATAACTTCATTTTCTTGCTTTAACACGGTCCGAACGTCACTCGTTCGTCCCGTTTCGCGCCCGTTAAGTCGTTTACCTTAAAGTTCATGTTTTTCTAACACTATAAGGTTTGCCTTACTATCAAATCTTAAGACAATCCGACATCTAAAACCTAACCTTTACACCAAGAACATACCTTTTTAGGTTTCGGTTTTGCTTCGGACCCAATTCAGCTCTTGAATTTGGGTTCGTTCCTTGTTTCTTGTTTGTTTAGGTGAAGATCTAGCACAAACCTACCTAGGTTCGGACTGGATCTGGATCCGAACGAAAGGACGAATGTTTGTGTGTGTTTTGAGTGTGTGTATGGAGGCAAGGTGGTGGAAATGAAAGAGTTAGGGTTTTAGGAAAGGCTTAAAGAGTTTAAATACTCCAAGCCCATAGACCTTAGGCCCATAACCATCTCCAAGTCGAGATTTTATTTTCCAAGCCCACACTCAACTATTAATATTCAACGTAATTAAATAATAACACACAATTTATGAAATAACGGTCGTTTATTATTTATTCATAAAAAGTAGGATGTTACGAATTATACAGCTATAACCCATTAATTACTATATACTTATGGTAATAGTTTGAATAATTGACCGCAAGTTAAATATATTTTAAATTTTTTTATCCAGATCAAATTGGTTAATTAGTCAACTTACAAAAAATATGGAAGATTTTTTAATTATGAAATATTAAAATGGAGGTTTATCTTAAACATTAATTTTGACATTTAGGCATAATTAAAAATGGTCAAATATAAACAAATGGAAACTTGGTTGACATTGGAGAATATGTAAAGCTTTAAAAGTTTGTTGGTAATTGGTCAAATTCAGTACTAACCGAGTTTAAATATGTTATGAATATTAATTAAAAATAAATTAAGCAACAAAGGTTATACGTAATTTTTGGTCAAAATACGTATTTGAAATAATTAATGCTGGAACATATTTTCGGATTAAAAATCTTTAAGTTTATACGTATTTTTTGAATATTAAGCATAAATTAAGCAACAACTTATTATATTTTATTTAGCAACAACTTATTATATCTTACTAACCTATGGTTGTTTATATGCAATCAAATATTCACAAACAATTAATAGAAGTTTTCAATAACATTGAAACATGTTAACAGTCAAAACAAAATTTGATCATATAAAAATGATAAGAATAATTTACAATTTGTGTATGTGTTAAAGGAGTATTGATAATTGGTCAAATTCCATATCTAATCATGTTTAAATATGTTATGAATATTAAGAAAAAATTAAGCAACAAATAATTGTATTTTAAGTAAGGCTTTAAAGAAAAGTCAAATGACCATCTTCATTTGAAATTTAAATATAAATTTGAAATTTATGTAAAAAGAACATTATAAAAAAGCAATCACACACATGTTTACAATTGATGATAACATCCACACATGTTAATAATCAAAACAAAGTTTGATCATATAAAAAAGCATTAATTTACATGAATTGTGTGAGCTACATAAATAAATAAATAAATAAATAAATAAATAGCTGTAACTTAATAACTAAGGCATATTCGTCATGACAAAAAAAAAACTCATCCGTAACATAGCGAATAGTTAGTTGTTGTACAAAAGCAAATCCATTTTTCAGAAAATACTTATTCCATACAATTAGCTAATCTACCAACTTGGACCGCCAGAAGCTGAAATAAAAAAAATTAAATTAATGTTACATAATATGTTTATAATATATGTGCTAAATTAAAAAAGAAAAACGTATATATTGGTTTAGCAAGAATTAACAATGAATATAACCGAAACATTTAAGAGAATAATTCTGAGGACCACCTAAATCAACCATATTTAAAAGAATAATTGTAATCAGCACCTAAATCAACCATTTATTGTTGAGAAGACGGAGCGATTACAGAAACTTCATCATGCCCATTCAATCTTGGATTTTGATATAGAATCTAAATAGAGTAAACGAAAATCAGATTAAACAATGACCAATAAACCGGTAAAATGGAAAATAATCGCAATAATACTTAATAAAATGAAATGACAATCTTATCTTACTAATATATTAAAGCAACATAATGTGTACACATGGCATTATTCTAGGGCCTCCACCTAGATGCCATGTGTGCAATTTTCATTTATGTCTATTCCTCCTTTAAACTCTATAAAAAACACGGACCTGTATTCATTTTTTATAACTCTTGACCCGATTTTCATGATATATGACCCGCTTTGTTTTATAATTCAATATTCATATTAAAGCCACATTATAAACCCTATCCATCAGTCTATCTTCTTCTTCTTCTTCTTCTTCTTCTTCACATGCCGATCGACTTCCTTGAATGACCTTCATCATCAGTGGCGATCTTCAATAGACAAGTCCGATCACCATCTATCTAATCGTGGCTACTCAATTTTCTAAGGTATAATTGATTCGATTTCATCAATATTATGTATGCTGGATATTCGATTTCGATCCGATTATAATTATAAACACTAAATCGATTTGGATATCCAGATTATCCTACATATTCGACTTCGATTTCATATTAATTATAAGTATTGAATTGATTCGTATTAACTGATAGTTCGAGCCCTAAATTGTGGATATGATGATTGTTATGTTCTTCTTTATTTTATTTTTTTTTTCTTTTACATAATTTATAATTTTAGGATTTTATATGATAATATTGAGATCTGCAAGTTTCTTGATAATTTTGGGTGAAAAACTATCTAAACATAATATGAAATGGAACTTTATTATGATTAAACATATAATTATATATGATGACCAATAATTATATCTAAACTTTAAATTTAGTTATCTACTTTAGTATTTGACCGAAAATATATTTCTATATATGCAAATCCATTTGAATTAATTTTTTTGCAAAATATGTTGACCATTAATTAATCTACCAGTTATGACATTTTTAAAATTTTTCAAATTTCTAAAATGGAATTTTTCAAAAACATTTTGACCATTAATTAATTTACCAGTTATGACTAAACATACACTTTTAAAAACGGATTTTTTCAAATTTTCAAACTATTTGTCAAAGGTTTTGTATGCTTTCCTTATATACAAAAATCAAATGGTTATTTTGTATTAATTATATTTAATTGTGTTTTGACCTTACTTAAAATGTTTTTCACGAAACACTTTGAAAACTACTACACATCGGACATTTCGATCAATCAGAATATACAATCTTTTAATTAAGATTCGTATTTTTAATAAAAAAAGTTCAAAATATAAGTATCATTCAATTCAATATATAAGACATTAGTAAGTCTTTCATTTTTCTCACTAGCCCCTTCCATTTCAAACTATCTGTGCACTACAATTCATCCTCCTTATACAACATCCATGTTTGTTATTTCATATTTTGTTATTACGATTTTATATGCATTGTACTGACTAGAATTTGTTTATATCAGTTGACAAATAGGGCCATTGGACAATCGTTAGCTGTTGCTTGTAGTGAATCAGTACTAATTTCTTTTATAGTGATGATATCATGCAAGTAGGAAATTTTAACATCGAACTTACTGAAAATGAAAATAATAGTACAATAATAATTAGATTTGTAATTTCATTCAAGATGTTTGGGTGTAAATAAACATAATTGGGTTTAAAAGTTTGTAAGTGATCTGATTTCTATGCCCTCGGAGTAGATATGTTGCATGACATTTGATTTTCTATGGATATAATTGATTTTAATCATGTCTCTTTGTGTGGGACAAGTGATACGTGTCAAAGGGAAAATATGAAACTCAAAATTATAGGCTATTTTGGGTAAATTTGAAACTTAATTATTATTACTTTCATTCATAAATGATCTCATATTTACTAGCAGTTACTAATGAATTGATATTTGTTTTTCTTTATGTTACTGATTTGCTTGCTTTCCATATGAAGGTTATTTAAGTTTGTTTATGGAGGTTAGTAAACTTTGTTTATTTTTTTTATATTAGTTGCGTAAATCATTTTATTGTTTGTGCTTTTCGCACGTAACTATTGATTAGTATATTTCTGAGGGGTGACACCAAGGTGTCTACAAAAGGCCTCAAAGGATCTGCTAGGATATATTGTTGATTATATCGTTGAGACATGTGCAAAATATAAACCCTAATATGTCAATTCAGTCATTAATAAGAAATAGACATCATAATAATATAACTTACTTGTATGAAACAAGACCTTAGAGAATGAAGACGGTGCGATAATGATTCCTAATTCGGTTCCGTTATGAGGTCACTGATTGATGGAAATCTTAGAGAGAAAATTATTGGTGTGTGTTTTTCTCTGTTGTTGTTATGTGACATCTAAGGGAAACCCTAATATATATATGGGTATGTCCATCAAATAGCCCATATATCTTATGGCCCAATTAGGTTATTTGACTAATTATAATATTTAAATGGTAATGATGCCACATTATATGGGTTTTTCCAACATTCTCCCACTTGACTGAATAACCATTTATGATGAGTATTCGTTAAATTAGTGGCCAAGTTAAACACTCATCAAATTGTGCATTAAAACTATAGTAGATAGTTACAATCGTTCAAGTTACTGATAACTTGAGATCCCCAACAGTCATACTATAGTCTCAACATACAACATTTAAAACTTAGTGTCAAATAACGGGAATAAACCCTTTAAGGTAATTAATTATTTTGCATAAATTTTGTCTATAGATCATAATGTGCACATAAACTTTATTATAGACAAAAACAAAGCATTCAAGGAAATCATAATAATTCATACACACCATATGCTATTATACAATGTCTCTACTTATACCCATCCGCGTTATAAGTTATCAGATACTTATGGGCGGGAGACCTTAAGTTATCGGATTCTTATATCATATTTATAGTGTTAATTATTCGATACAAAGGTTATTTTCCACTACTCGGTCACGTACGACTACGAACAAGTACTTTGCATCAAAACATAATGCAGCACCACTCGAACTTTTACTATTCGAGAAACTAATGGCAACTGACTTATTAAAGTATATCTTCAATTTTCATGATATGGAGTTAAACAATTTTGAGTCCACTTATCAAATGTTCTAACAATATTCCATGGCACGTTGCATTGTACACTACAACATATTCAGCCATCATTATGGAGATTGTTAGCTGTTGCTTATGACTTCTCCATGACATTAGTCCGCCTATCGACATAAAGAGTTACCCTAAATCTGATTTCTTATCATCTTTGCTTTTAGCAAAGTAAGAATTATAATAGTCAATTACTTCCAAATTATCAATTATTTTTATATCAAGCTTCTTTTGTTCTTTATAGATATCGCAATACTTTATTTATGGTCTTACAATGATCTAGACCATAATTAGATTTATAACGGTCTAACATTCCAACAATAAATGTGATAACTTGACGAAAACAAACTTAACTATACATCACACTTCCAACTACTAAACCATAATGTATCAGTTTCATTCACTCCTTCTAAACCTCTATTTTTGGACATTTAAAATGAAATGAGAAGACCTCTTTTAATTATTGGAGCTACTAATGGAAAGTAACGTTGCATGCTATATCGTGCAAGAACACGATTAACGTAAGCCTTTTGAGACCGACCTAATGTCTCATAGATACGATCTCGGTTTATTTTGATGTCTAATACATAAGGAGCTTCTCGGAGATCTATCATGTCAAAATTACGTGAGAATGATCTCTTTGACCCATGCAATAAATCTAAGCTATTACTTGCCAAAAAAATATCTTCCGTGTAAATGACAAGTATAGTAAAATTGCTCCCACTCATTTTGAGGTAGGTGAATTGATCCACTTGGTTTTCATAAAGCATGTATTCTTCATAATTTCATCGAACTTTAAGTACCAATTGATGTTATATCTATTTTAGCCCATATTTGGATTTCTTTAGCTTACAGACTAATTAGTTTGAGTTATGAACACGTCTTTATGCAAGTCACCATTTAGGAGAGTAATTCTTGACATCAATCTAATGTAGCCTTAAGTCATAATTTGCTAATAATGTCATACCAATACTCAAGGAAACCTTCTATAATACACGTGAGAAGGTTACCTAATAATATTCTCTTTTGCGTATAGCCTTTAGCAGTCAATCTTGCTTTATAATTTTCAACGTTTTCGTTTGGGACTAATTTGGTTTTGTAAACCCATTTACAACCTACGGGTTTTACACCCTCATGTAATTTGACCAACTCCCACAGGTCATTTTATTCATGGAATCAAGCTCATTAATCATAGATATATTCCATTCACAAGACTGATCGCTACTAATGGCTTCATTATAAGAGGCTTGATAATTATACTTTCCTAAATTCAAATCATCTTCATTAAGATAGGTTACATAAGCATCAAAGTTAGAATTCCTTTTAGACTTGTATGACCCTCAAGTTGATTTTCGGGTTCTTAATCGTTAATAGGTTCAGGTTTTTACTCTTGTGTGTTTGAGGTGCCTTAACTCTCAGGAATATTTGAAGCATTATTTTCTGAGGAAACATTAGGTGGTGCAGTGTTATGTACAAGAGGTGTAATATGAGGTAAAGTTGAAGAGCCCATCCCTTATCCTCTTGCACTTCTTGGAAATCAAAGACTTCACTTTCACTACTCCCACTAATCTTGGAGTTCTCTAGAAACTTAACATTACGAGTTTCTACTAGTATACGTAGGGTAATAGAATTTAAATCCCTTAGAATGTTTGGGATATCCTATAGAGTAACAACTGGCAATCCTCAAGTCAAGTTCTCGTTATAGAGTATTATAAAGTTTAGTTTTGGCAATACAACCCCATACTTTCATATATCGTAAGCTTGGCTTCCTTCTTGTCCTAATCTCAAAATGATTTTTAGGGACAAAATATATGAACAATTGTCTTCAAGGCCTCAGTCCATAAAAAGTTAGGATGATTTGAGTTTGCTAACATACTTCCAACCATATCGTCAAGGGTTCTAATTCTTCTCTCAGCGTTGACGTTATACTAAAAAGTACCCGTAGTGGTAAATTCGTATGTTGGCCATAATACTTACCTATTCTATCTGATCAGTTTACCTATATCTTATGCTTAAGTTGAATTTTAACTTTAGACATAAAGGTTTTAAATATGTCAGATAATTCATATTGTATTTCTCTTTAACTAAATACAAGTACGCGTAAATTATAGAGATTTCAATCAAGACAAGCAAAAACAAGAAATTTAAGAGTTTAACTAATAGTGACTTTTTCACACCCATGCAAAACTTCATAACCATCATTGTCTAACTTTGGTAGTGATACTAAATTAAGGTATCATAAAGTGTAATACAATGACAAGTTTTTCATAATAAATTGCATGGTTCCTACGACATCATTAAGTTCGTCACCGACTCTCGTTCTAAAAGTTCTCTGGTTTCTTTTTAGTTTTTGGATTGTAAGAAATCCCTTTCTTAGTTAGTCCCACCTTGAATTTTGACAATCCCATCGCATGTGTCCTTTATTATGGCACAATTAGCATGTGATTGTCCCTTAGAAACATTACGGTCGAGAATAGTACTTGATTTAGATTTATGGACCCTAAAACTTTCCTCTTTGAATTTCCCCTACTTCTTATGTGAGTTACTATAGATATCTAGTTTTTGGTTTTTCTAGTTTTCAATCGCTTTTTCTTTTGCACACATATTGCTTATCAACTCATCGGTGACTATCTGTCTTTTATGAGTGTTATAGTTGATCTTAGAAGCATCAAAATGTGTAGGAAGAGAAGTTATGATAAAAAAAAAAACTAGAAAACATTTACCGATCTCCATGTCTAATCCATTTAGCTCTCCTGATGACACTTGATATGGAATTATTGATGATTATAAAAGACATTATGTTCGACTAGTCCCATTTATCATGCTCTAATTTCTAATCTGCAGTTCTTCAAGCAGTAAGAGCTACGAGGGCGTTAGGTCTTCACGCATAATCAAGATCCATCATTCCAAGAGTGATTTTAATCGTGTTCATCTAAGTGGCAAAGTTCGATGACAAGCCAAGGACTTAAAGTGGATACTAGATTGATATGAATAGAAGAGTTTAAATAAGCTAAATTAAGGGTAGTCAACAAGGTAGACAAAACAAATGTATTGAAGATAAAGTCAATTATGACACCAACATAAAAGACTGACTTAAGGTTCTGTTTGAATTTTGGCTTCGCGTTGGCTAAGACCAAAATTTAAATATTATGAACATACCTATGGAGTAAGGTTCTACTTGAACTTTGGTTCAAATATAATGAATGCACGTAAATAAAGTAAGGGCTCATAAACATAACACGTCACCTTTGGGCAGAAATGAAATGTCTATGTAAATAAGGCCAATAGTTCATCATGTATACCATCAAAACAAGTAGCCGTTGGGTTTATTTTGTTTTGACAAAACACATAATTACATAAAATGGTTTCATTAGACTTCAAATTCAAATCAAATGATATCTCGTTGGTTCAATCACCCAATCCTTCATTAAAGTAACCATTAAAATTTTAACTTGCGCGAAACTAATGCGAAAGTTATGGTTTTAAATATAAATAAATTTACGTGCAGAATAATGATATTCAAAATAAATGGCAGTTTTAAGTTCGTTTACTCGAAAGCTTATGACATACGGAAATTAGACCATTCGTGAGTTCAATAAAACGAAAGCTTTGGCTATTCGTAATCTTGAGTCACACGAAAGTTTGGCCGCTCGCAAGTTAAGCCACAAAGTTTCATTTATTTAAGTGAATCTAGGCTATTTGAATATTCAAACGAAAGTTACTAAGGTCTGTTTCAAGCAAAAATTTAAATAATGATGCGTAAAAGCAATATCACGCAAAACTAATAATGAAACAAAAGTATAGATGAAACTTAGCTTGAGCAAAAACAAAATGAACGAAACTAAATTGTCGTTAGAATTCAAGCATTAGAAGTTAGTTTGAATAATTAGTGTCGTTTGATAAAATAATTCATGAAAAGTAAGCAAAACTAATTCACCAAAATTTAGGGAAAGTTTGATGAAATTAGTGATAAATTAATTCACCGAAAAATAAGTCACCAACTTAAGGAAAGTTATTAATAAAATTAAACTTTCGTTTGAAAGAATATATTAGTGAAATTTAAACTTTCGTTTGATACCCATACTTAACTTTTATTGGAAGTAGCATCAAACTTAAGCTAAATTGTTAAATGCATCCAGCAGCAAATTAATTGACATAGATCGGTAGGTGAGAATGTATAAGATTTCGTAAGGATTGCATATAAAAGTCAACTTTTCTTGATTATGGGAGGAAAAATAATGGAACAAATATTTAAAATCATGGTCATAAACTTTATACAATAATAATATGTCTTTCTCCAATTTCTAGCAATGAATCTTACGCATGAAACAACCGATTAAATTTCTAAGTTTTGTAAGTAACGATATATTCAAAAAAACAACCGATGAAATTTCTAAGGTTGGTAAACTTGAAAACATCGATGGACAAAATTGATTTTAATGATTGTTCAATTTTTTTTTCTTTTCGGGACATTGGAATAAATAATAGTTTGTTACGTGGAGAACAAACAAACCAAAACTTTCATTTTCATATCTAAGTTTCTCATACGCTATCATGATTCTAAGTTTTCGCTTAAATCGATTCTTAAGCATTTTTAGAAATTTACATTTGTATATAAATGGAAAGTTAATACTTTGTGAAAATAAGACAATAACATACTCCACCATCAAAATTAATTTAAAGTTGTGTGGATCAAAATTAATTTCACAATCATAAAGTCAGAAGGTTTTTGTTCGATTCACAGTTTTCAAAATCAATAAAAATCCATGAAGTCATTTAACTTATTTGAAAACGCATTCTCACAAAGCATATTTGTTTCAATAGAATTTTTTTTTTCGAACAACACATCAGACGATTATTAATTCGTCTCTGTCTCAATAACAAGCTCATAAATTACCCTTTTCATTTGCTGACAAACAAACGTTATGAATCGATATAATCAACATAAAGCTCTCGTTGAGACATGTGCAAAATATAAACCCTAATATGTTAATTCAATCATTAATAAGAAACAGACATCATAATAATATAACTTACTTGTATGACACAAGACCTTAGAGAAGGAAGACGGTGCGATAATGATTCCTGATTCGGTTCCGTTATGATGTCACTGATTGATGGAGATCTTAAAGAGAAAATTATTGGTGTGTGTTTTTTGTTGTTGTTGTTATGTGACATCTAAGAAAAACCCTAATATATATATATGGGTATGTTCATCAAATAGCCCATATATTTTATAGCCCAAATAAGTTATTTGACTAATTATTATATTAAATGATAATGATGCCACATTATATGGGTTTTTCCAACATACATGAGAAGCAACATAATTAGAGCACGCATGTCAATATCACATAAATGAGTACCAATATAGATATGTACATTGGTTGTTCCAAGCCAAGTGCCAATATCACATAAAATCATGATCCACGCATTTTTTAAATCCTTTCTGAAATATATATCATCAATCCTCTTATAAATAACCGCATAATTGTTTGCGCATTCATCGTTCTCCTCTAAACATATCAAGGTAATTGTTCTTTTATTTTCTTTGCATATATCATTTCATTTTAATAATGCTTGATTTCTTGAATTCAAAAGTGAATGTTTTAGCTTTATTATCTTCTAATGTTTTATATTTCATTTTTGAGTATTTGGTTATCGATTCAAATAATTCGAGATCAGCTAAGGGGTTGAAAATAAAAAGTTTTGAGGTAAGGGGCATTTGGGCCATTCTATAATATATGAAAATAAAAAGTTTTGAGGTAAGGGGCATTTTGGCCATTCTATAAGCTAATTTTGACTTTTTGGTCCAAGGTTTTTTTTTTCAACTTTGACTTATGTATACGTTTGACATTTTTGGTCAATTTTCACTTTTTAGTCAGGTTGGGCTTTTTCACTAGCAAGGTTGACTGTTCTTGGGGTAATATGCTTTGTAAATTTTCAGATCTTAGGCTCCTTCCATGTTCAAGCATTACTTAGAGAATGTAAGTTTTTCTTTAATTATTTACTTTTTATATTATAACTAATGTTTATTTATTTTTTCTAATGTATGCGTGTTTTGAATTTACATAATGTTAATTTTTTTTTCTGTTTCAGTTAATGTGTATGAGAATAGACATTTTGGATGTTGATTTCATTAGATGATTAAATTTTAATTATTATGTATTCTTTTGTACTCATGACATAAGTTATAAAGATGCTTTAACTTTTCATTTATCTCTGTTAGTTTTTGTATACTTTTGCATTTGAATTAAAATAACAATGTAATATCTTATAAGTTATAACTCATGTAAAATTATCCTTTTTTTATATATATGACATTTTCATTTCATTAAATTTATAATATACATATATACGATGTTTTAATTACTTTTCACTCGTGTGTAACACATGTACTATTCTATCACTCAATAATACATGAGAATGAAACCTTAGCGTAGAAGAAATATTAAAAAGGTAAAAGGGAAGATAATTGCCGGAGAATTGCCTAAACCGCAAGAGAAAGAGAGAAAAATAAAAATATTTATTAGGGTTTTTAATGCTAATGTTTATATACTATGAAGGGGATGAGTTAACATTAGTAAGGTAGAAAACATGTGACATGACATCTAGGTGGATAAGCTAGAATAATGCCATGTGAAAATCGTTGTTTGCTTTAATAATATAGTACGATTATTTAAATAAAATGAGGTCTTAAGTTGAAGTTTCATTTGTGAAAAAAGGGGTTCAGGTTGAGCCAAGAGTTTTCTCACACATGATGAGTTTCATTATAAGGTGGCCCCCCGTACTTAAAAAATAGAGACAATCAGATGGACTAATAACCCGTCGGTGATCCAAATTCACCCTCCCTCGTTCTACCAACAAATGGAACAGTCGCCTCAAGTGCAATCTCTACTTCATTTTTCAATTTAGGTTAGGTTTACTGAATCTAATTGGTATATGCTTTTTGCAGCTACCGGACGAATTACTTCCTCATGGTTATCTTTATTCTTGGTGAGTGATAATAATAATAATAGGAGATCTAATTCTAATTGTTCTTTACTATAATTATCATTGAAGGTGTTTGTTTGGTGGTTATTTCTAGGGCTGGGGTTCCTTAGGAAGCCACTTGCTATCGTTGCAGCTCTGTCAACTGCTCTTACGATTGCTTTCTTAAATGATAGGTAATTAACTCCTCACCTACCCTTATCTCTATATTCATCGATTAAACGGTTATATTGGTGTTCCATTCCTGTGTAAATTTTTATATACATCTTAACAAAGTTATAAAATTAAGCGAGCAAATGAAACATATACGAATATTGGTTACTATTTAACTAAGCACTTAATGCGAAAAAATATCAGATATCGGTGGGATATCGCCATATCGGTAATTTCAATATCATGTAAAATTCATATATATAGCAATTTAACACTAATAATTCAGTATAGTCTCCTACCATTAACAAATTAACCTTTTGCAAATTGTAAAACACTAACAATCGTAGCAAGTAAACTTGATTAAGAGTTAAAACAATAACATTGAACACTAAAAGTTGATAATTAAGACTTAAAACACTGATATCAGGAATATCGGTGATATATCGGTCACATATTAAGCCAATGTCGGTCAAATATCGGTCAATATCGTTGATATTATCGGTACCGATATTTTGACTTATATATTGCCAAGGGACCGATAAGCGATACGGTGATATATCGGCGATATCGAATGCATAGCTATGTAGTGATTATTATTATTATTATCATTGTTGTTTTCAAATTGACTTAAATTTAACAATTATGAAACTTAGCTAATGTTTAGTGAGTTTTTTCTTTACTTAAAGTTAATTGGAAAAAGGTTATCACTTGTTAGTAACAAAGATTCATATTTGATTTGCTTCACTTAGTTTTTATAAACTTATAAGCATTTATAAGCAGTACTTCCTTTGTAAAAACATATAGTTTTCTTTTAAGAGAAGCTTGTGCTTACCAAATAAAAGTTTTTGATGATTTATAAACATGCTGCAAGTTATGCAAATACACTTAATTGTATACGTACACTAAAATTTAAAATCAGGTATTTTGTATTTCTCTTTTTGTTGAAACAAAAGCAGTATGTTCTTCTGGTATCTTTCAAATGGATGCTAGTTTGTACATATAAAACATGAATAAAGGTGATTCAGTGAAAGCTTATAACAAGTTATAACCTTTAGTTCTATTTCGTAGTGGTTTTATTGATATTAAACATACGCTAATTTGGTAATGGAACGGTTTACAGTTTTGCGGGCACGTTTAGTGAGAAAGCAACAAGATTCGTGAGGCAGTTCTCTCCACATTTAGCTGCAAAAATGAGACCTTCACTAACGTGAGCTCCTGTGCTTAATGTTTATAAACATATAATGATATCGTTTCTTAAATAACCATCTGCAACTTGCAGGCCTGTTCTTCGCGGGCGCCCTTCTTCTAAGAGGGCAGTTCATATATGTGGGCGGCCTCGTTGGCAGTTCGTTGTGATGTCCTCTGCTGGTATGGAGAAGCATTTTTAACATTTGTAATTTGTTTTGTTGGTAGTTTAGTAATTACCATCTTACCCTTTTCTCCTCCTGCAGTGAGTTTCATTCTTTGGTTTGTTTCTTGCGGCCTCTTGACGTTGTTATGGGCATTGGCGGTTGGTCTTCTTGGTATGTGACTATATTTTAACTTCTTATTTTTTGAATATTTTAAGTACTGTTTGGTTGCTGACTCTTATATGTTTTCAGCTACTATCATGCATGCAAGCTTTCGGACACCTAACCTGAAAGCTTGATTGAATACATTCCGTGAGGAATTTCGGGCAGTTTGGCGAAATTACAGTGAACTGTAGTCAATATTCATGTAACCTGCTTTTTTGACCTTCAACTGTATACTGCTTTATTATATTGTATCTTAACATGTTCATCATGTTGTTATTGTTGCAGAATAATCCTTGTAGCTCAGTTCTTAAAGAATTACATCACTGGTTGTAAGTTGTCTGAAACTCGGTGGGTGAAAATTAGACGAGGAAATCTTATGTAAAATCTTATGTTTTTATTTTTGTTTCTGTTTCTGTTTTATGTTCCTAAATCTGTGAATGAGTCAATATGAAACATTTACTTGTAGTCGTTATTGAACCATATTTTTCTGTATTTTGAATCTACTATCTTCCTTCACATCGATATGGCATGAGATTCTTTGTGTGACTATATTTGCCTATTGCTTTTACCTCCCTTACTTATCTTCAAGTCACTATATACAAGGCTTATTGCTTACATATATTAGTCATTAAGAAACACATTAGTTTGTGAAAAGCATCAATCATTAAACTGGTATTTGTTTATAAAAAAAGTCGCTATATGCTTAGCAAATGACTAATTAAAAAACAGTCGAAATTCGAAAACATGTGTTAGAAAGTTTCAAACCCGCAATCATGAGTTAATCAGACCCAAGTTGGCATGCTGACAGCTGACCGGCTGGACGGCTACTGACTGGAAGATGTTACTCTTATTTGCAGCGGTTTGAGTGGCATTGTTTGTTGATACTGATTATTGTATTTTGATGCATTAGTAAACTGTTTTGAGGGTGTTTGGGGATTGCATACTCCATATGTAACAATTTGTAATGGAAACAAGCGATTTAAGTAATTTATTTTTTACTGCTTATTAAAAGAAACAAAAACAGTTTCAGGGAAGCTCTATGTAATTAACTTATTTTACCAAACAAACACGGACCAAACACTCAAAAACTAGACAACAGAAACAAATACTCGCTCAACAACACACAATAATTAACATTCAGACATACATCAACATTTTCAGCAAAATTGTGCCAAAACTGCAACTTCTTTAGCTGCGCTTATGTACCAAAGCACCGGTCTCCTGCATCTCCAAGTCCCGGGACAATCATCCTAAAATCATCATTCAAGCAGGATCATCAGATCACTCAATAACACAATTAATTGCTTTTTATATTTGCTTACCCTTTATCAGTAAGCGTTGGGTCAATAATTCCAGTATATACATGAAGCCTGAAGAGGTTATAAAAATAGTATCAACCTCAAACAATAATAACACGTGTCACCAACTCTCAATGGTTTTTGAGATAGAATAGCATCATACCCGGGATACTTCTCACTCAGTTTCGAGAGTGCGGGTGGACATGCCACAGCAGATATCTAAATACACGTCAATCTCTACTGTTTAGGGTGTGGGGGCAAATTGGTAATTTAACATAATATGGAACGGTTTCTCTACTTACCACTTTGATATTCTGGTTGTTAACTCCACGTTCCTTAATCATATCAATGGCTGTAACTATAGTACCACCTAAAGATTATTAAAAAACAAAAGATAAGTATAGTATTATTAGTGAATATAAAAGTGGCATTATGTAATAAACAGAAACAAACTTACCTGTTGCTAGCATAGGATCTACAACAAACACTCGAGTTCCGTCAGAAAACTTCTCAGGTAACCTGCATAATTTTAAAATATAACAATACTAATCAATTAGCTTACTTATAAGACTGCATAATAAGTAACGATCCGCGTTGGAACTTCTTACTTGTTTAAATATACAGTCGGTTCAAGAGTCTCCTCGTTTCTACTAACACCTTGATTAAAAAAAGGTATAAAAAGATATTAACTTTATGTAAAACTGCCACTAATAAATTACACTTTTGCGTTAACATTATTAACTACCTAAGTGATACGTATTGGTTGCTGGTAAGATAGATGCTGCATGCTCTGCAAGAGCAAGACCGGCTCTTAAGATGGGAACAACCTGCAAATGTGGCTTATAAGTTAATAATTAATTATAACACATGTTATTATCATAATCGAATTTGAAATTCAGTGACTGATCAATAAATTAGAATATACTAACCGCTACAGGTTCTCGTGGATCAATAAATTCCACTGACGCAACTCCAAGTGGTGACATAATCTCCCCTGAAACCGTAGGCTGCAAAAAACAGTAAGTTCACTAAAAGTTTCAAATATGCCAAAAGCTAAATTCCACATGTATTACATCAATTTTGACTTTTGGTCAACTCTGTTCTAATCTTATTATTATCTCTAATAAAACAAAATGAATAAAAAATACCAGCCAATCCCTGGATGCTTCATACATAAGCAGTCTTCCCAATTCAGCCATGGCACTCTCTGTAATAATTTACCAAATAAATTTGCAAAATTATAATAATTTGACGAATATATTTGCAGAATAATAACAATTTCACAAATAAACTTGCAGAATTATAATAATTTGACAAATAAATTTGCAAAGTTATAATAATTTGACAAAAAAAATTTGTAAAATTATAAGAATTTGACAAATAACTTTGTGAAATTATAACAATTTGACAAATAAATTTGCAAAATGATAACAATTTGACAAATAAATTTGCAGAATAATAATAATTTGGCATTTATTAACAAATTTGCAGAAGCTGCTTCAAGATCATGTAAACTCATTCTATAAAAACTAAAATAAATATCCTAAAAAGATAGTGAATTTATAAATAATAATAATAATAATAATAATACTTACTGAAGATAGGGCATGGTGTTTGCTCATTTCTCAGCACTGAAACCCAGTGTTTAATCAAAGGATGAGGTGGCACAAATACCTACAGATAATTAACAAATTCAAACAAACAAATAACCGAAATATAACAGAATAATAACAGAATTACCAGCATTCTGTTATCAAGAACGGATTTCTTCTCAGTCGTGGCTTGCAATGGCTGAATGGAGGTACGGTGTTGCCGCCGCTTATTATTATTATTATTATGAAAGCATGAAAACTGCAGAGAGGAAATTAGGGTTTAGATATAAAATATAAATAATAATTGGCATGGAAAAGAGAGAGAGGAATAAAGAATTGGGATGGTGGAAGTGAATAATTAATACCTTATTATTATTGTGAAGGTAAAGTGAGAGAATGCGGTGAAAAGGAGGTGCCGGCGGCGGCGGTGGTGGTCGACGGTGGTCGGCGGTGAGGAAAGTGGATGAAATGGGTGAGGATGCCATTATCAAATTTTACGGGATTGGGTTTTTGGTACTCATGGAACATGTGTCCGAGTTGTTAGTTAAGTTGCAATAATAATCCATTCAAGTAAGATGTCATAAGTAACACTTTAATAACATCTAGACTAGATTCAAATCATGTTATAAAGTCATGGGTATACTCTAACGTCCACTAATATTAGCATAACATGACATTTTAAACATACATTAAATCAGTCCTCATTAGTGTTAAGCTTGTTAAAATGACACATGAATTATGTTTTTAATGGGTTAAAAGAGCAATATGTATTAATTAATAATGATTTGTTATTTTAATTAATTGACTTGTTATTATAACATACTCTTTTGGCTGCTTAATTTTTTTTCTATTTTTAATCGAAAACTTATTACTATATAAATCAAAATTTTATTATGGTATCAAACTAAATAATCTTTATCATTAATAATACACTCTAAAATTTTTAAACAATGTTATCGTCGTCATTGTCATCATCATCGTCATTAGGGGTGTGCGACGGTTCAGAACCGCGAGAACCAAACCGGAACCGTTAAATGCTAAATATAAGAACCGGAATCGAACGGTATTTTAATGGTTCCGGTTCGGTTCAGAACCGAGTTAAACTGTTCTTGTGTAAACGGTTCTTGCCAGAACCGGTTTTCAATTAAAATTCTAAATATGAAATATTAGAAGGTGCAAGAAACAAGTGACAACCCATAAAATAAAACATTATCATATCAACATGTTACATTTTAATGAAGGAGATTGAAAATAGATTAGAATAACTCAAAATATTTCAGAAAACAATTATTTTTTAAAACAGGTTAAGGGCCGTAGAAGATGATTATTGCTTATGATATTGTAAGGGATTTAATGTAACCGGAAAAGTAAGAACGTGGATGGTCGCTCGTACATAGAAGTATGAAAGCCTACTAAATAAATAGGATTTTAAATATAAACTTCAAAGTTTAAACTTAACCTGGTTTTAGTGGTTCTATAACTAGAACCGTCGGTTCTAACTGGAACCGAACCGGGAATCGTTTTCAGCCAAATTTAAGAACTGGAACTGGACCCGAAATACAATAATACCGTTCGGATCTAGCGGCTTGATTCCGGTTCCCTGGTTCTAGCGGTTCGGAACCGCAGATCGCTCACCCTTAATCATCATCATCTGACTTTGATACCGCGGATGAGGTTTTTTGTTCAAACAGTTGTAGTCGCGGCCCAAGCTTTTCTACAACAACCACAAAGCGCATATTTATTTGCCGTGTAGCTCGGTTGGTTAAGGAGGCGTAAGACTTGGAACAATAATAACTATAAATGAAAAGAGTTTCTAAAACACTTGCTGAAAATTGTATATTAATAGTTTTTTTCACAATTACAAAGTTACTCCTAACGTTTCCTTAAAGTAACAATATTGGGTACTAAGGTTTAAAAGTTGTAAGTTTGGGTTCTAAGGTTTTAATTTTGTAACAATGTTAAGTACTAACTTTAACTTATGTTAAAAAGTTAACAGAATTGTGTCAACTCGCCGTCGTAATGCTAGGGTTAACCAATGCTTAGGCTTCAACGCTCGGATTTTAACAAAGTCCGATTTTTCCCTACCGACATCGTTTTAAATATTTTATTTTATTTTTTTGTATGCTAATCTTTTTATATGTTAATTTAACAAATTTATATATTGGGTTTATTAAGGTGCTTTTACTAACGTAACCAATACTCGTCAAATATGCGTCAACTTGTTGCTGTAACATAATACCTGGTTTTACAGGTCGAATAAATATTGTTTTAAATATGGTAATTTAAAAAATAAAACTATATGCGAGCGCCTCTATTTTTTAAAGTATGTTAATATGACGAACTTAGTTTTTAGGTTTAGTTCCGGTACCGTAACGAGCGTAGTCAATACAGCCAGAATTCATATTGACTCACAACTACAACGCCTAAGTTTTACCTACCGAATTCGTTGTGAAACGCACGAGTAATCACTGGCTGCCATACTAATTAGAATGTGAAATTGTACTATATTCCTAAACACAAATATGCCAATTAACTTAGTGAGAATGTGTAATGACAATAATGTCATATTTAAAACGATATTTATTTGGCCGGTAAAACAAGACGTTGTATTACAGCAGCGAGTTGACGCGCATTAAGTGGGTATTGATTACGTTAGTAAAGGTACCTTAATAAAACCCAAAATATAAATTTAACATATAAAAAGATTAAAATATTTAAAATAATGTTTATTCGGTCGGGAAAAATCGGGCATTGTAAAAATCCAACCGTTGAAGCCTGGCATTGGTAGACCCGAGCATTACGGCGGCAAGTTGACGCAAATTCCGTTAACTTTTAACGGAAGTTAAAGTTAGTAATTGTTACAAAATTAAAATCTTAGTACCCAAACTTGCAACTTTTAAACCTTAGTATCCAATCTTGACACTTTAGAGAAACGTCAAGGACTAAGTTTTTAATTATGGCTAGTTTTTATACAGAACGTTATCAAGAGTTTGACCACCTTCTGTAAAAGAAAAAAGTGTGAATACCTTGAAAAGTAATATTCGTGTGTTTGAACTTTGAATATGAAGTAGACATTTCGTTGCAAAATATGTTTGACACTCTTCCACCACTAGCTCCACCAACCCTTTTGTTCATATAAAGGCTTGTCCCCGGAAGAACTTAAACCATTACAAAACCAAACCTTAAATTACAATCACTTATTGAACCAGTTAATCCAAAAATGGCCAACGAAGCGAAGTTGTGCGGAGGTGCAGGAAGTCTAGACGTTTTTAAGAGTTAGTGTTGAATTGCAAGATTTAGGTGTGATATTTATATATAGCTTTTCTTCAAATAATTAGCTGAAAGTAAGAAACTAAGAAAGAATAGTGAAAATTGGGGATGACATAACTATGATCATTTTCCTAGGCTGAAGGAGTGCGACGACATCAGTAGCCATGAGTATGGATGGTGCTACAACACTCATTGGAAGACTCAACACTATCTTGCATGCCTAGACGTACAGGTAAATGATAATTGAAGGGAGCATATATTGGTACACCACCCCGAAATCCAAACACTAGTTGCTTGCCATGAATATGAGTGGTAGAGGCCTATACAACTCGTATAATCTTGATGTGTGAAAAACTACATCAATTTAACTTATGGAAATCAATTCCATGGATTAATTAAGTTTTATGGATTCACTAAATTACGCTTCACATAATGGCAAGTGTACCGGTCATGCAATAGCAAAGTATAGCAAATCCGGATATCAAACTTGAGGACACATAGTAGCAACTTAGCAAAGTATAGCAAATCCGGATATCGAACTTGAGGATACTAAACTTTCGTTAGGTCTTTTAACAATGAAGAGATAAATTTCTTCATTTCAAATAAATAAAAATAAATTCTAGGTTTAAGCAAAGAGAAGAGTTTAGCAACAGGTAGTCTAAGACTCTAAGGAATATGACAAAAGCCAAGGAATCACCTAGGTAAGGTATCCTAATGGTGAAACTCTCGGATCTTAACAGGCATGTAATACCGGGTTCTGTAAAACACTACAAGGGAATGGATATAGGCAAAAAGAATATCCGGTCGGTCTCACCAGTTTACACTACATACTATGGACTAGAATAATCTTATGGTGGGAAATCTAAGTACACAATTGAATTATCACTTGATTGGTCTTTAAACCTATGATTCTCCTAAAGGTATTAAACCTAGAGAAAAGGGGTTATTCTTATTTAAAAAATTAAATACCTTGTCGAAAACTTAGCTCACCTAGGTAGGAATCAACTAACCGAGGTCTCGTGAAAGTCAACTAAACGAGCCTGTCAAGAAGATAAACCAAATCGTAATTCCTTGCTCATGCAACATGATGTGAGCTAACGAGACAGGAATGCTAAGGTAGATAAATCTTATGGCAGGCTTTAACCAAGGAGAATCAAAAACACCAAGTAATTGATCAAATCATGCAACCCTAATTAACATAAAACCAATACATGCCAACAAGATCACAATGGATTCAATCTAACCTTAACAAAATCATATTATATCAGCATATCACAATATAAAATCATCAAAACATTGTATTAACAATAGAAATTCAATTCATGATCATTAAAACCCGAAAACCTTCGTTAATCAACCATTACATAACCATACCTACATGATATTATGATTTTAGCCTCTCATTTCAAATAAACATTCAAAATCAAAAGTAAAGATGCTAAACATGCTCACAATTAAGATTCAAACGTAGAAATGATGTAAAATATGAAAACCAAACCGAAATACTCGCTTAAATATTCGATCTTTGTTCTGGTTGTCAAGCATGGGCTGTGTGACAATTGTCAAACGTTTTTCACAGTTTCAGCCGCGGTTTCGCCCCTACTTTTACCCATACAGGCCATACGAGCTATATGATCGTCGGCATCCTTTTGAATTGATTGGCACAATTTTGGCTCATATTCCACCCCTAATTTCATTATATACATTCAGAAACTCAACAAGGAGTCAAGGACTTCCATAAATGTATTTTACCACTCAAACTCTCCATTTGGGTTATGTATTCAATCAAAATTGGGCTTTTGGAGAGTGTCCAAACAAGTTTGGTGTGCTCAAATATGTTCTTGAGTGTATTGAAGCTTCATTTAGGGTGCTTCATCATCAAGGAAGGTTGTGATTTTGAATTTGAGCAAGAGTTACCTAAGCTTGTAAAGTATTCCATTCGTGTCGTGCAAGTGAACGAGGAGAACCTCAACTCAAAACACATCAACATTCTAAGCTTATGGTATTTAGATCTTGATGATGATAAATGGGTTGCATGCAGATCAATCCAGAGGCAGATCTAGCGGGATCCCGGATGCCTCTTAAGTTTTACGGAGAAATGCAACATTAATGCAATATTTCTTTTTTCTTTTTCTACGTTTTATGTATCCAGATATACTTAAGCAAATATTAGGATGCCCGTAGATCCAAAATTTTTTTTGAGATACCACTGAATTTTTCTTTTTAGATCCGTTACTACATGAATCTAAGGCTCTAAGTGAGACTTTTTGTCATTAAACCACTAGAGGATAAGCATTTGTAACCACTGGGTCTCCTAAGTGTAATTTTAAGCTGAAAATAGAAGTTTGAAAACCAAACATAATTCAATTCAATGAAAACATATATAAGTTCATATAATATCATACAAGTTCACATAACATCATATAAAAATGTAAAAAAAAAGGCCTACTTATAAGTTATTTATATTTAACTTCTTTTCAAATTCACAAGTTCACTAGACATATAAAAGTTCGTATAATGTTATACAAGTTCACAATGAAATGAACCGTACCATTAGGCCTATCGCAGCTAGCCCCCCCAACAAGTGTAATGGGTCAGTGGGACCGTGACTTCTTATAAGCGTCAGAGATCGAGCGTATTGAGCATTAGCATCACGAATATGATGTGGCTTATTATTCTTCCCATCTCCCTTCCTATAACATCTAGTTTCCCATCCCCTTCTCTAGTTGGTTATTTCAATTTCTTATCATAATCATTTCGAGTTCAATGGAAACTTATCATCTTCTATACTTAATTTTAATGATTGTTAGTTGTGAAATATCGATTCACAACATCATAGAAGTCACAACAGGTGATACGAGATTCAGGGTCGTCTTCGAAAACCCCTTAAAATTTTGGGGTACAGAACAAGTAAAAAATTTTGGGGTACAGAACAATTATTGGCCTCTCGAAAGAGTGGGCCTAAGTCCGTCGCCCTCCCCTTGGGCTGGGCCTGACGAGATTGTAAAAAATGAAGTTTGACACTACGAGTTAGCTCGGATGATCAAGGGGTTTTTATAAGGACTCTTCTTGGAAAAGTCCCCATGTTTGATTCTCACAATGCACGTATGCCCTAAACTGGGGAGAGCATCACTGTAAAGCGATTCGTACTTTGTGGGCTAGACTAACTTCATTAAAATACAAATGAAGTTTACAATTGAATGAAAAACCGTAAGACAGCATGGTGTTATTCATCAACTTCCTAATGAGCAATTTCCAAACTTTATGATTCTTTTCAAGTAACACATGAGGTTATGAACTCTTTGATTTACCTATTTTTTTTTTGTTAATAAGGCGCTAGAGCATTATTATCCCCTTTCTTATCTTCAAATCCAAAATTACATAAAAATAACAAAAATTTTTCTTTTCTTTTCAATTAAATAATATTTTCTTTATACTTTATCATTACGATTTTTCTTTTCTCCACTCATAACCACTTTCAAATAGTTTTAAAAAATTATGGGAGGTGAACTATTATACAGAAAAGTCACTGTATTTTCTTTCTTTTCTACTCACAACAATTTAAACCACTCCCTATATTATAAAAAACCTCCCTCAGTAAAATTAATGGAAGGAATGCCAATATCATTTAATTAAACTTTAAAAAAATATCATTTTATTTACACTCATGACACCTAAACATTCCTAAGATTAAGAATTATCGTCAGCTAAATAAGAATATTATTACATAAGCTTACCATCACATAACAATAATGCTATAATAACATTAATTAATAATAACAATTCATTAATAGATTAATAAATGCATGAATCAGGTACATTTATTTATTTATTTATGATTTATATATGATATATATAAAACCCAATAAAACCACACTTCAGGTGCCATCTGTTCGAAGCCATATATAGTCTTCACCTTCACCAAAGTCTCTGCCGCAACCCCACCATTTTCGTCACTCTACAAAACACACACACACACTCTCTACTCTCAAGCCATCTGAGAGGTTTATCCATCGCCATGGATCCTACCCGAGCTTTCATGAAGAACGTCAAGCGTGTAGTCGTCAAGGTCTAATTCACAGATCCGTTCAATTCTCATAACATTTCTTAATAGTTTACTTATTTTATTATTCCAAATCGTGTGTTAATAGTTTCCGATCGTATGATTTGTTTTCAATTCAATCGTGTAGTTGATTGATTAATTAGATTCATCGATTTGGATTTGTTCGTCTCAGTTTTTTCGGATCGGAGTTTGTTGTGATATTTGGTGCATTGATGAACGACACTTGGCAGTCACTGCCATGCACACGATAACGACAATTCTGATGGCTTTTTAGGTTTCGTGTGGCGACACGGTTTATTTTATCTTTCTCTGCATCAGATTATACGGTCCACATAACCTTTTTTTTTTAATTTAAAGATATATGTTGATTGATATTTTTGTATAGATTATATTTTATTATTATTATTATTTTATTTATTATAGTTATTACTTATTTGTGTGTCATGATTGTAATTTGTGTCTCTTGTTTGGGGATATAATTTACACTTAAATAGTAATAAAGTAATTGTATTTGTGTAAATGGTTAAGGTTTTTCTGAAAAGGAGAAAAAATTAGGAAAAATAATAGGACTTGCAGGTTATTCTCAAAATAGTTATTAGCTAGAAATAGAAATGAAAATAATATAATTATTTCGATGAGTATAATGCCTATTGTTTTGTTTAGACATTTTGAATGTATAAACACTGTGGGATTTAATATAGAGGATGGTTTTGAATGTCAAGGTTATTTCTAGCCATTTGTTTTGTTAGGAAATAGTACTTTATATTCTGGAATGCGAATTAGTTAAAGATTTTGTGGTGATAAATTGCTTTTATGTCAACAAGTGGTGATTATTATGTTCTTGAAGCAAAAGTTATATGAATGTGGATTTTAGGTTAAAGATTTCATTAATTAATATTTATTTTCGTGACCGCAGGTCGGAACTGCTGTGGTTACCCGAGATGATGGAAGACTAGCTGTGGGCCGACTTGGAGCTATTTTTGAACAGGTATTTTCGACAGTTTTACATGAAGCATGGGCATAAGTTTCAAATGTAGCAACATTCCATATTTAGTCAAGGCACTAATTATAGCGCGATTGTTTGTTATATTATCAGGATATTACCTAATACATGTTACTGAATTTTCCATCTAAACACACGTTAAATCCCTTCAGCATGCAGAATAGCTTCAATATTATTTTACTTCCTCTTCATTACTACCATACGCGAATATAAGGAAGCAACGATAAAGATTTTCATTTCTAGATATGACGCAGGCTATTGATCTTACGTAACAAATAACTTTTTTTGCAGCTTGAAAAGTTGAACTCGCGAGGCTTTGAAATCATCTTGGTTACTTCAGGGGCTGTTGGAGCCGGTCGCCAAAGGCTTAAATACAGGAAAATGATCAACAGCAGGTATGTTAATTCATTGAGTACATAATTATCAAACTCTGTTAATTAGTTATCAACTGCTGACAATTTGTTACTGTAGTTTTGCTGATCTCCAAAAACCTCAAGTTGAACTTGATGGAAAAGCTTGTGCAGCTGTTGGTCAAAATGG
Organism: Bidens hawaiensis; assembly: GCF_021521415.1. Lineage (NCBI taxonomy): Eukaryota > Viridiplantae > Streptophyta > Magnoliopsida > Asterales > Asteraceae > Bidens > Bidens hawaiensis. The sequence goes on along the minus strand of NW_027491069.1, from coordinate 2,893,065 downwards.
TTTGATGGCGTTGTACGACACCTTATTCAGCCAGGTATGAGTGTTAGCCTGTTTGAAATAACATGGGCCTTTTGGTAATTTGGTTTGTGCTTACGCAATGCTATTTTGCAGCTGGATGTGACCTCCTCTCAACTCCTTGTCACTGATAACGATTTCAAGAATGCGGATTTCAGGGTGCAACTTTGTCAAACTGTTGATTCATTGTTAGATCTTAGGAGCATCCCAATTTTCAATGAAAATGATGCTATCAGTACCAGAAGAGCTCCTTATGAGGTATTTGAATGCTTGGTTATATTCCATACAGTTTTAGATAACTAGATACACATATATGCTTACTTTCAGGAAATCGTTTACTTTCAGGATTCATCTGGTATTTTCTGGGATAATGATAGCCTGGCAGCTCTGCTGGCAACAGAATTGAAGGCGGATCTTCTTGTGTTGTTGAGTGATGTGAATGGCCTTTACAGTGGTCCTCCTACCGATCCCCGTTCAAAGCTAATCCATACGTATGTTAAACAAAAACATCAAAAGGCAATCACTTTTGGCGATAAGTCAAGGATGGGAAGAGGTGGTATGGATGCAAAAGTCAAAGCTGCATCTAATGCAGCTTATTCTGGTACACCTGTTGTCATTGCAAGGTATCATGTTCTTGAACCTAGATTCACAGTATATCATATATATGATTATATGATGACTGCTTTACAATATTTTATTTTGGTTGCTTTGCTTCATCTTTTTGTAGTGGCTTTGCTCCCAATAACATCATAAAGGTTCTAAACGGAGAACGGGTGGGCACCCTGTTCCATAAAGATGCACACATGTGGATTCCAGTTACTGAAATTGGTCCACATGAGATGGCAGTTTCAGCTCGTGAAGCCTCTCGAAGACTTCAGGTTAAATAAAGAAGTTTATATCATTTTGCTTTAATTGATGTGTTTACTTAAGCTGCAATCATGTGCATCATCAACTATGTTTGATTGATCACTTAATTACAGGCATTAACAAGTGAAGAAAGAAAGAAAGTATTGTTAGATGTAGCTGCTGCATTGGAGGCAAATGAACAGTTTATCGTGCTTGAGAATGACGCTGATGTGGAAGCTGCACGTGAAGCAGGATATGATGAAGCTTTGGTAGCTCGTCTGGCTTTAAAACCTAGCAAGGCATGCATCTCTCAACATTCATGAAATCTTCCTTTTTTGGGAAATCATAAATGCATTTCATGTTCTTTTTTACTTATTGGGATAGTTGTTTTAATGCTTCATCTGGATGTATATTAATGTGCATCAGTTTTATGTTTTATTTTCCAGATACGTGCTCTTGCAGCGTCTGTGCGTAGACTAGCAGAAATGGAAGAACCCATCGGTCAAGTTTTGAAAAGAACCGAGGTGACAATTTAAGGGCATATTTTGGGCTCATTTTAGTTTCAGTTGCTCATATAACTATATAACCAAGTATTATACACATATTAACATCTAATATATGGAACTTAGAATAAGTTAATAACCAATTCATGTGCAGCTTGCAGAAGGGCTCGTCTTAGAAAAGAAATCCTGTCCTTTAGGTGTCCTACTCATTGTTTTTGAGTCTCGGCCAGATGCTTTAGTTCAGGTAACAATAAACTCTTGTTCTAGTAACAAATATATACCATTTCTGTTTTTAGCAGATGTCTCAGGTTCAAATCTAGCTTTCGTTGGTTCGGTATTGGTGGGTCCGTGATTTTGCCTAACTAGTTCTCGTGGTCTTAAAAATAGTTTCCTTTTATGAGTTTAACTGACACAATAATAACAAATTTAATATTTGGTTTTCTTAAATGACATTTTGCAGATAGCTTCTTTAGCAATCCGTAGTGGAAATGGTCTGCTATTGAAAGGAGGTAAAGAAGCTAAAAGGTCAAACGCGATACTGCACAAGGTTTGTCTCAAAATATATTTCTAAATAATCCTATATATTTTTATTAGATATAAATAATTAAATTTGATTCTGTTTTATTAGGTAATTACTTCTGCCCTCCCGGAAATGGTTGGAGCAAAACTAATTGGACTGTTGACATCAAGAGAGGAAATCCCGGACTTGCTGAAGGTGTGTGAAAGTTTTACATGATTTGTAATTGTGATTACTATATTTTCAATCTAATAATCGTCTAATATAACACTTCTTCTTTTTCCCTTCAAAAATATTTTAAACAGCTTGATGATGTCATAGATCTTGTGATCCCTAGAGGCAGCAATAAACTTGTTTCCCAAATTAAGAGCTCAACCAAAATTCCAGTTCTTGGTCATTCTGGTAAGCTAAAATTTGAAAAAAAAAGAAGCTAAAATGATAAATAAATGTTGTTATGCAAATGAATTAACGATTTTCTGTTGCAGATGGAATTTGTCACGTGTACGTTGATAAAGCTGCTAATTTGGAAATGGCAAAGAAGATTGTGTTGGACGCGAAAACTGATTACCCGGCAGCCTGTAATGCTATGGTAATTTTAGTAATTAATACAAAAACTTTATATTTGTACTTTTGCACACGCGCTCGTGTTTCTAACCACTTTTGGTTCAACTTTGCTAGGAAACACTACTTATACACAAGGACTTGTTGGCTAGTGGAGGACTGCAAGAGCTTGTTAAAGAACTTGAACAAGAAGGTAATGATGCATGTTCACATTTCACATTACTTAATTAATGTTATAGAAGCAGAATTATGATTATGTTATAGAAATCATATTTATGTTATTATATATTGCAGGCGTTACACTGTTTTCTGGACCGAGAGTGAATGGTGTGGTTAGCTTCTCAAAGGCAAATACGTTCCATCACGAGTACAATTCCAAGGCTTGCACAATTGAAATTGTGAACAACGTTGATGAAGCCATCGAGCATATACACAGTTATGGAAGGTATGCTATTAGTTTTGAATACCATATATATTATTAACTAATCTTATTAAAGGGAGATCAGTTTTGAATTTTTGGTAACTTTTTTACTTTCTATTTCAGTTCACACACTGAATGCATTGTTACCGACAATCATGATGTTGCGGAACATTTTCTAAGTCGAGTTGACAGGTATGCTTATCTAGTATTAATGTTGTTTCTGTTTTAGAAGATATCTAGAGAAAATTGCCCGAAAGGTCTCTTTGGACCAAATTTGCAATATGGTCAAACCACAGTGACCATTTTCTCAGAATATCTAGCATTAATGTGCTGGCTTCATTTGGTAACACTTGTGTTTTGCTTATGTCAGTGCTGCAGTTTTTCACAATGCAAGCACTCGGTTTTGTGATGGTGCACGGTTTGGACTTGGAGCCGAGGTTTGAATTCTTTAAACCAGAATTTCAACAAAAAAGTTATTTGATATTAATTTCGTTTTCTTGGAACTTTTATAATACTTTGTTCAACAGGTCGGAATCAGTACAAGTAAAATCCATGCACGTGGTCCAGTCGGTGTTGAGGGACTCCTAACAACGCGCTGGTAAGCATGAAATTTTAAAATATAACGCGGTGGACATACTTTATGTTATAATACTTTTGATATGTGTACAGGGTGTTGAGAGGTAAAGGGCAAGTGGTGGAGGGTGACAAGGGGGTTGTGTACACCCACAAAGAGCTTCTAACATCTAACGGCTATTAGACTCGGTCCGTTACTGTTTAGCTCATATTATGGTATGATTTTATGACTGATTAGGATGCTAAATGAAAACAGTTACATTGACTTGCTGCTTCTTATATGTATTAATGTATTCAGTTCAGAGTCGGGTTTGAAACCATACTGGTTTTAAACTGGAACCGGACCGAATTAGGATGGTTTGAGTTTTGGTTTGTTTTTCAGTTTGGTGAAGTACACATCAAAACCAGAATTGTATCGTTTTATTTTCTTAAGCTTGAAACTATGTTATTTTGTTTTATTTTTATTTGTTATAACAATAGTGTTGCTTGATGGCTTCTTATTGATTCCATTAAGAGACTACTTCTTAATTAGTCAGCAACAAAGTGCGTTTGGTTCACTAAAAGAAAACCTTAGAATCAGACAGCACCAAAGCGTGTTTGGTTCACTAAAAGAAAACATCTGAATCAGTCCTAGAGTCTCTTACCCGGTCAAATTTAAAACATGTTGAATAGAGCCTTTGAATCGATCAAACCTCTTTTGCCTCCGATGGTGGGTTCCAAACAGCCTAAAACTTAGATATGTTTGTTTCCATAGTATAGTTTGTGAATGAACTTACTATGAACAAAAATCAAATAGGTTTAGATCAGTTTATTTTAGGTTATTTATTTATTTATATATTCATTAGGTTTTTAGCTTTCGTTACATACACTATTAAAAATTCAGGAGCTAAATACGGTTCTAGAGAGAATATAAAATGATTTATAGGTGAATACGTGTACTAATGCATGTATCTAAGATAAAAAGACTAAAATGCGCTTGTGTTTAGCATATTTATTTAACCGAGTTAAAAAAATAGAGTCCACTGATACAAAATGAAATAATGAAATGAAAAGGCAAAAAAATCTTTTGAATTAGAAGGGCTTTATGGGTCAAGCCATAGGGACTAACACCGTATTTAACTAGAAAATCATATATATCTCTTTAGTGTAATCTGGTTTTATAAGATACATATGCTATAATATTTTCGCATGTTCAAGAAAGAAATTGGGCCCTTAGAAATGGATTATGTAACTCGAAGTCAAAGGAACTTAGTTTGGAATACATAAGCAGGTTATGTATTGTTAAACGGGGTGGATTACATAAATTAGGGTTATAGTAGTTTCTTCATAATAAAACACGGTTTTCTAAAACAACCAAAGTTCTATATTGTTAAATCTGTGTGATGTTTTGGTACTAACGAGGTTCTATTAGTCAAATGCATTCTAGTGACTTCTTAAACTGTGTATTTTAAGCATCATAGTATCTGATTTTTTAAATTTAATTTTCAAGGCAACCGCGCTTTCAATGTTTTATTTATACCAAAGCGTGTTTGGTTCACTAAAAGAAAACATCTGAATCAGTCCTAGAGTCTCTTACCCGGTCAAATTTATAAACATGTTGAATAGAGCCTTTGAATCGATCAAACCTCTTTTGCCTCCGATGGTGGGTTCCAAACAACCTAAAACTTAGATATGTTTGTTTCCAAGTATAGTTTGTGAATGAACTTACTATGAACAAAAATCATATAGGTTTAGATTAGTTTATTTTTGTTTATTTATTTATTTATTCATTAGGTCTTTAGTATTTCGTTACGCACACTATTAAAAATTCAGGAGCTAAATACGGTTCTAGAGAGAATATTAAAGGATTTATAGGTGTATCACGTGCATTAATGCATGCATCTAAGATAGAAAATACTAAAATGAGCTTGTATTTAGCATAAATATTTAACCGAGTTAAAAAAAAATAAAGTTGATTGATAAAAAAAATGAAATAATTGACTAAAGAAGCCAAAAAAATCTGTTGAATTTGAATGACTTTATGGGTCAAACCATAGGGACTAATACCGTATTTAACTAGAAAGTCAGATATATATCTTTTAGTATAACCTGGTTTTATAAGAAACATATGTTATAACATTGTCGCATGTTCAAGAAAGAAATAGGGCCCTTAGAAACAGATTATATAACTCAAAGTCGAAGAAATTTTGTTTGGAATACATAATCAGGTTTTGTATTGTTAAATGTGGTGGATTGCATAAATTAGGGTTATAGTAGTTTCTTCATAATAAAACACGATTTTCTAAAACCAACCAAAATTCTATATTGTTAAATTTGTGTGATGTTTTGATACTAACAGGGTTCAATTAGTCAAATGCATTCTGGTGACTTCTTAAAACCTATTTTAAGCATCATAGTATCTGATTTTTTAAATTTTAATTTTTAAGGTAACTGTATTTTCCATGTTTTAAATTTATACCAACTTAAAAGCGATGTATATGATATATGTGAAAAAGGAATATATAAAATTCTTAAATCATTGCATACATGATCTACGTAAAGAAATATATCACATATACTAATGATTGAAAGAAAATTTACATTTACAATTCATAAATAATCTCATGTTTGAAGTTTTATCCATATTTTTTTTCATCTTTAACACCAACACCACGATCACCGACACGATGACAGCAACAACAATAATAGTAGTTTTTGATAATATAACTACACCACTAATGTTCAGTATTTTGTATTAAATAGATAAAGTAGACAAAGAGTTGATGGGTGAACACAACTTAGTACTAAAAATTTGCTATTGAGAAACAAAGTTACAATTTCTAATATTAACGGGTATAACAAAGTAACATGAATTTCGGTCCGACACAACACGCTTTTAAGCCTTGTATTATCAATTTAAACAATAGCAAGCTTTTGATGTTAAGCTCCACAAGGGACCACGGATCAGGTATGTCAAAGTTTTCCACACCTGAAATTTATATGAAACATGATATAAGGTCAAGAACATCACAAGAAAATTATATATTGAAAGGCAAATTGGAAATAAATAATCTCAACTTTTGTATACTGGCCGATAATAATCCTAACTTTAAAAATCACTACCAGCGGTCCCAACTTTCAACTATTTTTGTCTCAATGGTCCTCCGTTAAAAACACTTAATGCCATTATGTTTTTTCCCAAGTTTCAAACCGATGTTTTAGGGCTTTTGATCGGAAGAACAATACGATTCGACTGATGTAAAACTTATCTCAAAACTGCTATCCAAGAAATGAAACAATGTTTCAATTCGGGTGTTTGAATTTCCAATTAACAAAAATCAAGTCATTTAAATTACCGTTTCAAGAAAAATTTTACATCAGCCGAATCGTATAGTTCTTCCGATCAAAAGCCCTAAAACATCGGTTTGAAACTTGGGAAAAAACAAAACGGCGTTAAGTGTTTTTTAACGGATGACCAATGAGACAAAAATAGTTGAAAGTTGGGACTGCTGGTAGTGATTTTTAAAGTTGGGATTATTATCCGCCAATACCGAAAAGTTGAGATTATTTATTTCCAATTTTCCATATTAAAAAGTAATTCAAGCTGCTGATGGGTCGGATTCAGTTCAAGTATTCGAATTGCATGGATCAAGTTTTATTTAAATTTGAATAACAACTGTTGCTATTGAGTCATATCTTTGGCCGGTTCCTTAGTTTTATTTTAGAAAAGTTTGTTTCCTGTTTTCTCGTTTTGATTACGTTGTAGTTATGCCTTTATAAGGCTTCTCCTTTCTTCGTATGCAATTCAATTAATATCAACCCTAAAGCACTTCAGATCCTATTCTTCTGTTTATCAATATAATTCAATCTTTCATAGTTCTAATACCAACAATGGTATCAGAGCTTGTGTAAGATCAATCGTAAGCCTCAGTACCCAATCCTTCCAATCATTCCAATGGCTGAACATACTAGTACCTTGCCCACTGCTCCTACCCCAATACCCTTGTTCAAAGGTGAAGGGTATGAACATTGGAGCATCAGGATGAAGACTATTCTTATGTCTCATGATCTTTGGGATTTCGTTGATCAAGGTGTAGATGAAAAAGAGAAATACGAAGGCCGATTTAAGACTGCAAGAAGAAGGGATGCACATGCCATGGCCATCATTCAGCAGGGTGTGCACGATCAGCTTTATTCCAAAATTGCATTAGCAAAATATGCACTTAAAACTTGGTAGATCTTGCAAATGGAGTTCTAAGGGACCCTCAAGCTAAAGCGGTCAAACTGCAAGGGTTGAGAAAATATTTCGAAAATCTCTCTATGAAAGATGACGAACCCGTGGGAGAATACTTCTCTCGCGTGATGGCCGTAGTAAGTAAAAGGCAAGCCTATGGAGAAGTTGTTGCTGATCAGACGATCATGGAGAAATACTTCACATCCTCTCACCAAAATTCAATTATGTGGTGCCTTCCATTGAGGTATCACTTGATCTGTCCCAACTCACACCCGTCAAACTAATGGGGTCTCTTCAGTAACAAGAAGAAAGAATAAATAGATGAACAAGCTCTTCAAGTTTTTCAGGATGGTAATTCACAAGATCGTATGAATAGTAATGGTGGAGTTAGGGGCCGAGAACGTGGTTCCCTTAGAGTAAGAGGCCGAGGTCATGGACTGAATAGAGGTAAGGTGCCTCAATGTAACCTCTGCAACAAGTTTGGCCATTTTAAAAAATATTGCTGGTATAACAAAGACTTGCAAGCGAATGTTGCTGAAGAAACAAAACCCAAAGGTGAAAATGGATTTTTCATGGCCATCATCACACATCCTGAAGAATCATACAATCTTATGTATACCTCACCACCCAGTAATGCTAACAGTTTGTGGTTCGTTGATTTTGGCTGCTCAAATCACATGACAAGATCTAAGTCCATCTTTGCTAAACTTGATTACACCTTCAAACTGGAGGTTCAATTAGGAGATAAAAATAAGTTGATGGTTGAAGGGAGAGGCACGGTCCGTATCAACACCAGAAATGGAAGTCATAAGCTGTTGGATGATGTGTATTATAATTCATATTATTTTCAAATCTTTAAAAGTAATCATTTTAATTTTTAATCAATCTTTTCAAAAATTGCTTGACATGGTCTGTCCGCATTTAGTTAATAAGTAATTTAGTTAAATAATTATTTTAGTAATATTAAATTAGCACTTTCCTTGAGTTCCTGTGGAGACGACCTTATTTACCCGTATTAGTTATAGGTATTTAAGTATTTTAATTGATTATTTGAGTAGACCGCGACAGCCTACGTCATAGTTTCGGTTGTATTATTATTTTTTGTTCTATATCTTCGGATAACTCTTACAGTTTACAATCAAATACAACAATATTTATTGTGAAACAAAATTATTTTATAGATTTTTTTAACGAAAAATTAATGTTAAAAAAATGAATACTTTTAAATGGATAGTGCAAAAGGAATTTTGCATAAGAAAAAACTTGTGAGTTGTTCCATTGACAAAAAGCTAAGACGTGACATCAAATGTGTAAAAACATCATAAGAGTTTCATGAGAAAACGTGGTGAGTGTACTGAGATAAAATACACAAGAACAAGATATGTCATCTAATGTTGAGAGCGTCAACATGGAAATGCATAATTGTGTGTTTTTGATAATTATAACATATGAAGAAATATATATTATTCTTGTAAATGAGTTTATAAATCTTGTGAGATCTATTATATGAGACTTACAATAGCTAGTGATGGATTTGTAGATGATTATATTGCTATAAATGTTGTTGGAACTATTTGGAGGATTTATCTTCAATTTTGAAAAGACGGTCCAATAAATAGTTGCATTGAAACAACAGTAGAAATGTTTACATCACTTTAGGCATTTAAGAATGCTACGTTGTTGAAAGTCAATCTAATTGACTAAATCTTCAAATGTTAGTGATTTATATTGTAAGACCCCGAAACTCGGGAATCCTATAGTTGGTCATCACGTCCACAATTTCACAAAAATTTAAAACCCAACAATTCTTTGTATTTAAAACCAGTTCAGAGTAAATAATAGCGGAAAAGTTTAAGTATTAAAAATCCCAAAACACGGGTACAGGTGTCCAAATCAAATGTAAATAAAATATTCGTTTTATTTGAAATCCTTGACCAGAAATGCCTTCAACCTCCCGAGTAGCATCCAGCACGTCCAAGCAGTAGCATCCACTTTTTAACCTGAAAGTCAATCTAACATACACGCAAAGTCAGCTTGAGCTGAGTGAGTTCAAGTTTTCATAAACAATATTTCATACTTCATCTCAAAATTATAGTTCTAAACAATAGAGAGGATAATGATAAAATAATTAATATAATTCACCAAATAATACATTCATCGTCGAAGACACGTACACAGGCCTCTCCACCACGAGTCAAGACTCGAGTAATATATTTGACCCGGACGCGGTAAGACCTAAGCATGTGACACGAGCCTCTCCACCACGGGTCAAACCTGAGTAATAATATTTGACTCGGTCACTGCTTACACATCCAAGCACGAGATACGGGCCTCTTCACCACGGGTACAACCCTAGTAATATATTTGACCCGGTCTCGGCTCACACATCCAAGCACGTGATACGGGCCTCTCTACCATGGGTACAACCCGAGTAATATATTTGACCTGATCGCGGCTCAACATCCAACGGGCCTCTTCACCACGGGATTTTAAAACCCGAGTAATATATTTGACCCGCCAAAATGATGATCACGTCACACGGGCCTCTCCACCACGGGTACAACCCGAGTAATATATTTGACCCGGCCGTGAGTCACCATGCACACACACATCAATAAGCCTACTCACATCATTCTTAGTCACGGGCACTAAATATCATCACACAACCGTAGGCTATAAGGTAACACATACCCATACATACATACATACCTCCATACATACATACATACATACCTCCATACATACATACATATATACATACATATATATATATATATATATATATATCATCCCATACGGGAACTAGGTAAATAGGTCTAATCATATTCAATCACTACCAAGTCTACTAACATCCTCGAGTCTAGACCAAACCTTAAAGGATACAAGACCATAAACGAGTCTAAAATATCCTAAAGCATATAAAATAATTCAAATATAACTTTCAAAATGCACAATCACGAGTGAGACCATGTAGTACCATTCAAATAGTTGTAACGGGTAAAATCGTAAAAAAATGGATTTCAGTGTGTATGCTAGCCCAAAACGTAAAAAGAGTAAAAAGGGCATCATGAACTCACCTGGAATCGATCGAACACCTGCAACGAGCTAGGAAATCCCTAAGTGCACACTCACAAGTAAGGGCCTGTAAATAGTACACAACGCGTTACTAAACTAGACCGTAAGAACACTCTTGCCTAATGGCTCGTTCAAGCCCAAAACTTTGGCCCAAGGCCCCACACGTTGGCCCAAGGCCCAACACTTGGCCCAAGGCCCAAGTTGCAAGGCCCAACACTTGGCCCAAGGCCCAACAACTTGGCCCAAGGCCCAACACTTGGCCCAAGGCCCAACAACTTGGCTCAAGGCCCAACCCATACCCAATTACTTTACCTCAGCCCCTAAAACCTTTCAACTAACCAAATCCACCGGTTAAGCCTAAAACGAACTTATCGATTAATAACGAGTAAAACGTGTAGATTTTAGCATGCGAAGATGCATTTAATTACATAGGATAACCTTTGAAATAAATTATCAAATTTTTACCAGACTTTAATAAATGTCTTAGGTTTATAAAAATATTTTTATTATATTTTTCTATTGGACACAAAAATTATAAAAATTCCTCCAACACAGAAAGGTACGTGCAGCTATTTCAGTGCCTAACAAAATGGTTTTATTTTTATAAAATTCATTACTGAACCAAATTAAACGATTCCAATTGGGTTTGGTTCCTAACTCAAAATATTAACTTCCAGAAGTGGAACCAACCAATTTAGACTTGTCGAGAAAAAGTTATGATATCAGGAAGACAGACCAGAATCCGTCGTCCCTCATCAGCTTTGACACTCGATTTTATAAAATCATAAAAACCATTCAAATCTCGTCCAAAAATTACGTATTATACCTTTCTGGAAACTAGACTCAAAGTAGAACATCATGGAATCAAGAACCGATCAAAAACAATGGATTATCATCGCGTTACAGACCCTACAATAAACATATACGAATCTGTCAGCAAACTGTTATCATCAAAACTCAACCTTAACGACCAATAAGCGCGTTAATATGATCAATTAAGGTGTAAAAGACATGGGGAATCATAAAACCGACCTTGAATTGATGTTTTGAAACTTGGCTGGGCAGAAGAAAAATGAGCAGGGGGGGGGGGTCTTGAGGCCGATCGGCTGCTGGGAATAGAGTTAGGGTTAGGGTTTTTTCTTTTTTTTAATATTACGATATAAAATAAATTACACTCTAGTCCCTCCAGTATGAAGTGTGTAGTAACTTGGGTGGAAAGTCAATTAATTCAACTTACGGGTATGACAAAGAGGTCCCCGAAGTAAGCCGGTTCAAACCCGATAAATATACAAACTCTACAATGTGCATGCCGATAAACGAAAATATCGGGTGCTACATATTAATATAATACTCTAAGTCGTAAGAGGGGATGTTTTGGGAAAAAGGATGGACAAACGGACTTTTAAAACGTATTACAAGACTCTAAATTAGAAAGATGAAACCCCGGCTTTTTGACCAACATTTATAAACGATCGAGCCGATTAACGAAATTTACGGGCGTTACATATATTGCTATTATTCATCATGTTTGTGATGAATGTGCTCATCAAAGCGACTTGGATTAAAGACTTACATTGAAGCCTTGGAGGTTAAAGGAAACCGAGTTATGACCTTAACGGATGAATTAAGTATTGTTTAAAGGCATTCCAAAAGACGAGGCTTAGGAATAGTAAAATGAAATATGATTATTTTGTCTAAACTGATAAATGAATGTTGTGGAAGAGATAATGTGTTATCTCTTAAAGCTGTGAAGGATTAGAATGATGCATCTTCTGTTCGCATTCTAGAGTATTGTAGTCTAAAGCATGCTAGACTAGTACTTGTTAATTATGGTGCTTTGCGAAGACTAATTAACTTGAAACATTCAAAACATTCGCAAGAAAGAATTTGCGTATAGACAAATGTAAAGCAGGTTTTCATCCAATCTAAGGAAATGACATAACTTATGAGGATCTTAAGAAGATCTCAATTTTCTAGGTTTATCCAAGATAGTGGATTTATGATGGTTTGTTAACAAGCTTTTATGAGCAATTTGGCTTAAAGGCAAATAAGTGGTGGAAGCTTACACTAAGGCATGTATTGCACTATGAGCAAGTATTGATGAACTTGCTGGTACAATGACGTGATCTTTTTCAAATCATGAGTGTCAAGTTTGTCCTTAGTAAAGTTAAACAAACAAAATTCAAATGCAAGAAGTGGGGGTGGGGGGGGGGGGAGGGGGCATTTAAGAAGAAGCCCTTAGGGGTATGTACAAATGGTAATTAAGGTGACTTTTTAAGCGTGTGAAGAAAGAGAGAATCTTTACTTACCCTATCTGCAAGTTGGATAATGTTTTCCAATAACACTTAAATGTGGGGGTGTATTGCATTTAACTTGGAAGGTTTAGCAATGATTATTGTAAAACAATCTAACATTGCAAACTAAGTGGAGGACAAAAAGGTTGTAGTACATAACGGAGATGTGTTTGCCTTAATGATAAGTGTATATTACAAAGACAAATATTATAACCAGATTCAGGTGGCCACTGAGGTTATAGTCTTAGAAAGTTGACAATAAGCAAAATTAACTTATAAGTGAAGAGCACATCATGACAACTGATCTCAACTACACAAGTTATCTGTAATGACTAGACAAAGTCAATGATAATGTTATGGATCCAACAACCTGTGGGTTTAGTAGAGATCATGTTGTGGAATGAGACTAAAGCCCATGAAAAAGGTTATATAGAGGAAAACCTAACTTAGTTGACTGAAAATCCCAAGATCTAAGTTCAATAGGACAACCTAATTATATATCCAAGGGTGGTCACTAGGGGGCATAACTTATGTATAAGTTGACACATAAGCTAACACACACACACACACACACACACACACATATATCCTCCTAAATTATAAAAGGAGTCTAATTACTTCATAGTCCATTCCTATAACAACAGTGACATGTTGTGAGGCTAAGCATAATATATGGTTAATGATTTGTGTAAGTCATTATAATCTTAATGATTTCAGGATAATCACCTATGTGAAAGTGTGGGGTGCGTAATTCCTAGGAGCTTTCAAAGAACCAGGCTAGTGTTCCAGGACCATAATGGGCACGACAATGAGGAGATGTGCCTGGCTAAGGAGAGTATTGTGTGAGGTGTATTGCCGTCTACACAAATGGGGGTTTGTTCAAGGACATCGCGTCTACTAACCGCTAGGAGACTAAGTATGCTTCACAAAGGAAGATTCAAAGCTAACACCTACCTATCCTGCAATACTCAAATGTCGAGGTTCCATTGGATATTTTGTGTGTTTTGATCAATCTCCATTCATGTGGGGGATTATTGGAAAATATGGTGAGTGGATAATTGGTGGTTTTATTATATGTGACTCTTCAAGTGGTGAATTGAAGACTAAACTCTTAAGTGATGTTTTATTTCTCTTAACTAGAGTACTTATGTCACTTTATTAGAGGGTTAATGTCTAATATTAAGTCTCTAATTAATAAGAGACTCTTCATCCATGCATGGCTCGATATATGAGTTCTTTTGTGTCTCATTCATAAGAGAGAAAAAGAGAGAAAAAGAATTCTTGGAGAAGTGAGAACACTTGAATACCTCATATGAGGGAACCTATAGAGAGGAGTACTCACTACTAGTTTCCATCCCTATTTCTTTTCAATAGCACCACTTTACCTAATGCAATCTCGGGTGCGAGTGCCATCTCCGCCAGTACACACACTGTTCCGGTTGTTGTACCCTGGGAGGCAGACGAACTCTTTAGTAGAGACCCGAAATCTGTTTTAAGGGAAACGTATTGAATACGTGCCTTAACCACTCTCAATATATATATTGTTTTGTTTATCTTTTGTTGTAGTCAATGGAATTAGCCACACCAAGGAAAACTAAGACAAATGTGAAGATACTCAACGGGTGGAAGACTTAAGTTAGGAAGTTACTGTTGAAGTTCTCACCAAAGACATCAGCATGAATATTTATATACTTTATATTTATTTCATTTTTTATATTGTATACGGTATTGTACTACGGTATTTCTCTTGTATAACGAGAGTAACACTATACTTATGTTATTTTATTATTTTTAAATATATTATGACCCATTTCCTGCATTTATTTCCTTTGTAAGTTTGGCTACATTGTTCAATCTTGAATAAAATCTCAGTTTCACATTGAAGCATGAACACTTTCACGCGGTGCAGTTGCCGGAGTTAATTTGCCAGAAAAAAAATGGGGTGTGTGGCAATTGGATGTTGTAGATAACTCTTACGGGTAATTTAAAAAGACCCATATAAAGATTATGATCCAATATTCAATGAAATATGAACTTTTCAAAAGATTCGATCAGTTGAAAATACTGTTCCTATTGTGGCCTGAAGAGGTATGTACCCGCCTCAACACCAAGCAAGGCGGGTCAACCCACAAGATAAAGACATTATGAAGGCACAAAGCCAAAACCCAGGCGCATCGCGCATACAAAACATGCTCAGGCATCATATGCTCGCGCATCACATATGCGCGCGGCGCATATCGCATGCTCTTGCACATCACATATGCTCGCGTGTCACATATGCGCGTGGCGCACCAGCGCGCGGCGCATATCACACGCTCGTGCATATCACACCTGCGCATGAAATATCTGCGCGTGAGAATAAAAAGAAGACTTCGCGCATCCTCAGGATGGGCGCATATCACACGTGCACATAATCAACCTCGTCCTTATCCAAATCAGGATCAGGGCAACCTTGATTGTGCACGTCAGACACTCTTCTAGAAGGCATCTTTTTAAGGAGTAAGAATATGCTGATGTTGACAGCTGCCAAATAAAAGGTCGACAACTCAGCATGACACATGTGCTACCATATGATTTCAACCAACGAGAAAGCGCCAGGTGTCCCAGAGGACACGTGGCGCAGTGCGATTGGAGGAGGCCAACGAGGCTGAGCCCAGCCAGTGGAAACCCTAGCACTATAAATACAGCATCAACTCCACTTTGATGAGACATTCATTCACACTCAATCATTGACAGTTACAAGCAGTGATATCACATTCAATCATATTGAATTATATTCACTCACAGTCAGTTACAGAAAAACACACAGTCACACAATCAAGAGTATTCAGCGATTCAGCAATACTCTTGAGATTTCACTGACTCACACTTTATTATCTTCTCCACAAAGATACTGATTCTCACGCCGGAGGGTTACCCCAAAGAGGACCCCTCTGTCCCTTTCTGAGGGGTAAGTAACGGCGCTGTTCATTTTGTAGGTGGAAGAACACGGATTCAAAGGAACCATCGGTGAAACAGTTTAATCATACCCGAGGAAAGTAGATCTGCTACCAGTGAGTAGATCCACGTTTCTTCATTGGCGCCATCCACTGTTACAAACGGCAATCAGATCTCATCCAGATCTACGAAAAAAAAAAATCAATCACCATGGTTTCTGGAGTTCGTAACGTTGATCAAGCTCTGGAGGATATTGAACGTGAGGGTGTTAACGACGGACAGCAGGTTCTGAGGGTTCCGCGTGATTCTACGCGTACCACCAGCAACCGTCCCTTCGTCACAACCCCTCACGGCCAGACTGAAACTCCTCCAGACGATCACACGTTACAAAATATGGCCGGCGCGAAGCTGAAAGGACCAATGGGTCCAGAAGATGAAGCAAACGATCCGAATGAATGGCTCATAAATGAGCAGCGGCGTCTGATGGAAAAGTACACTGAAATGATCAAACAGAAGAAGCTAGCCGACCAAACACAAAGGCAAGCGATTGATAAGCAGCCTACAAAAAGGCCGCGCGCGCCGGAAGAAGGGCATTCTGTTCACACTGCACACACTGAGTTCAGTGATGAAGAAGTGCATAGCATGAGGAAGACAAGGGATACTCATGCAGGAGGCTCGCAGCTACGCGCGCCTGTGAACATGGCGCCTGGGGCCAGAGCAGATCTGGATCTGCACATGCCATACAGCCCACCGGTCAGAGGGCAAGTTGACGTAACCACACCCTACAGACCAGCCATCCTGGTAAAACACTCAAAGTTTACTGCGCGCATCGCGCAGGCTCCCATCCAGCACAAGACCAAGATGCCAAGTGGTCTGGGCAAATATGATGGCACAACAGATCCAGATGACTTTTTGCAGGGTTTCTATAACACGGGAAACCTAGAGAGCTGGACGATGCCAACATGGTGTCATATGTTTGCTCGCTGCCTCACGGGCGCTGCGCGGGTATGGTTCGAAAGCTTGCCGACAGGGCAAATTGATGGGTTCGAGGAACTATTAGAAAAGTTCCAAGCCCACTTCGTACAGCAGCGCAGGCACACGCGCGATCCTGATGACATCATGCACTGCATACGCAGGAATGATGAAACGATTGAAGATTACATCACTCGTTTCAATCAGGAGTCCCTGGCAATCGGGGGCATAACTGAGCAGCTCCTGCGCGTGGCCTTTATACAAGGCGCGCGCAGTGATCAGTTACGACGAGCTCTCGTAAGCAAAGATGGTATGCCCACCACGTGGGCCAAGTTAATGGAGGCATCGCGAGTTTTCGCGAGAAATGAGAAACAGATTGCCCAAGATAGGGCAAGAGAAAGAGCGCATCAGGCTGAATCACCGCGCAGCAAAGAGAAGAGGGCCAAACAGAACTCTGTATGGTCCAGGTTGCAGCCAACAAGTTTTTCTTCCGCGGAAAAACAAGCGCAACCAAGCTCACCCCAGCCCCAAAAGGATGCTCGTAAACACGGGGAGGGTGACAAGAGGGAGGGCGGCAGAGATCCCAGCAGACCTCTGCCAAGAATATGGACTCCCCTCACTAAAACACCTTCACAGGTGTTAAGTACTGAGAATGTCCAATTCAAGCCTCCCAAACAACTACATTACAAGGGACCGCAAAACAGTGGCAAATATTGTGAATTTCACAGGTCCCCGGGCCACAACACCGACGCATGCCATCATTTAAAGGATGCGATCGAGAAGGATGTAAAGTCGGGCAGGCTGGCTCACTTGGTAAAAAACCAAAGAATAGAAGATGAGCAACCGGAGGGAGCCTCTGCCAGCAAGAAGTACAAAAGAATCTGTGTGGCTGAGGGGGGACGACAAGGGCAGACGTCAAGAAAGAGAAGCGCGCAAATTCACGGAGATTGGCGCGAGCAGCAAGTCATCTTCCCAAGAATCAGGGGAGGCCCTTCAATAAGCAGTCCTCTAGTCATTACCACACACATTGCTCATTACGAAGTGTCAAAGGTCCTGGTGGACACTGGAAGCGAATCTGACATTATGTATGAGCAGTGTTTCAGAAAGTTAGACCCGGCAGACCAAGCGCGGCTCGAAATTGTGAACGCACCGATCTGTGGTGTCTCAAATGAAATCATACATCCCCTAGGCCAGATTCAGTTTGAACTAACTATGGGGGATGATGAGCACAAGCGAGCCGAAGTTGTCAACTTCTTGGTCTTGCCCACCACGTCATGCCACAATATGATCCTGGGTAGGGGAACGATTGCCCAATTTAATGCTGTACCGTCGCCAGCGCACGGCGCATTGGGGATCCCTACACCAACAGGCGTAGCATTTGTTTACCGCGATCATTTGTGCGCAGTGACAAGCAAGCCGCGGGAAGGGAGAATGAAACTTACAATGGCTGACAATGCGCCAGAGAAGTGGATTTTAAACCCAAAATTCCCAGAGCAAACGGTCACAATTGGCGCAACCATTTCAGACGAAACGAGATTGAGAATGAAAAAGTTGCTTACAAAATACACGTCGGTTTTCGCGTGGCAACACTCCGATATGACGGGGGTCCCGCGAGACTTGGCGCAACATTCTCTTAACACGTTTAAGTCGGTGGAGCCAATTGCACAGAAAAAGAGAATCATGGGGGATGAAAAGGCGAAGGCCATGAATGAGCAAGTGGAGGACCTGTTGCGCGCAAACATCATCCGCCCAATTCGATACCAGACATGGGTAGCCAATCCTGTGATGGTAAAGAAAAGCAACGGGTCATGGAGAATGTGTATTGACTTCAAGGACCTCAACAAAGCATGTCCGAAAGATTGTTACCCCCTCCCAAACATCGACGCAAAGGTGGACTCCGTGGCGCCATTCAAGCTCAAATGTTTCCTGGATGCCTATAAAGGCTATCACCAGATTCAAATGGCACCACAGGATGAAGACAAGACGGCCTTCAGAACCGACAAGGGTGTTTTTTGTTACACAAAAATGCCCTTTGGTTTAAAAAATGCGGGCGCAACCTATCAGAGACTTATGGATTCGGTTTTCAGTGAACAAATCGGAAGAAATCTAGAAGTCTACGTCGATGATTTGGTGATCAAGAGCAGGGAGGAGAGACAAATGCTCAAAGACATCGAGGAAACCCTTCAGCGCCTAACGGAGGTTAACATGAAGCTCAACCCGAGCAAATGTACTTTCGGCGCAGAAGAGGGGAAATTTCTTGGTGTAATGGTCACTAAGGATGGTTTCAAGGTGAACCCTGAAAAGGTGGAAGCCATCCTTGACATGCCTTCACCATCCACCATGAAAGAGGTTCAGAAGCTGAATGGTAGATTGGTGTCAATCAACAGGTTCCTAGCGAACCACGCCAGCAAATCTACTCCATTCGTTAACACCTTGAGGAACTGTTTGAAGAAGAGCCAATTCAAGTGGACGCCTGAGGCTGAGCAAGCTTTCACTGAGATAAAAGAATGTCTCATTAAATTGCCAGCGCTCACAGCTCCACTTCCTGGCGAGACCCTTACATTGTACCTGTCAGCTGGAGACCGCGCGATCGGCGCAGTATTATTGGTGGATCGCAAGGGGATACAAACGCCGATATATTATGTGAGTCGGGTGCTCACAGACCCTGAGACGCGCTATTCCATAATGGAAAAGTTAGTTTTGTCACTAACACACGCGTCGCGCAAGCTCCATAGATACTTCAATGGTCATCCTATTGAAGTTCTGACTGGTTACAACATCCAGCAAGTTTTGCGACGCCCCGCGCTCTCCGGAAGGCTGACAAAGTGGGCGCTGGAATTAGGTGAACACACGATCACTTATAAGCCCCGTCCAGCGATAAAGGGTCAAGTTTTGGCGGATTTCATCACGGAAATCCCAGACGGAAAGATTGAAGAAGCTCAGCGCGAGGTAGATCCTCCGCGAGCAAATGATGAAGAAGATGTTTGGAGGCTATTCACTGATGGAGCCTCCAACAGCGAAGGGTCCGGCGCAGGCCTCAAACTGATGGACCCTGATAATCGTGAATATACTTATGCTATCAGGTTGGACTTCAAGAGTACCAACAATGAGGCTGAGTATGAAGCCCTGCTGGCTGGTCTGCGCATCGCGCGCAAGTTTGGGGTTAAAAGACTAGAGGCGCATGTTGATTCTTACTTGGTAGCTGCTCAGGTCAACGGCCTATATGACGCCAAGGAGAACACAATGCCTCTGTATCTAGAGCAGGCAAAAAAGCTCGTTGAGCAGTTTGACTTCTTCAGAATAATACACATCTCGCGCAGCGAAAACAAGTCCGCTGACGCGTTGAGTAAAATGGCATCAACTAATTTTGATCACTTTGGCAAAGATGTCAGGGTGGAGGTAATGAGCAGCCCGTCAGTGCAAACGCAATCGGTCCTTGTAATTCATACAACCCCTTCATCCTGGATAACTCCAATAACAGAATTCCTGATGAAGGGGAAGTTACCGGACGATCGCGCACAGGCGAGAAAGATAAGACACAAGGCACAGAACTATGAATTACTTAATGGTACATTATATCGGCGCTCTTATCTTGGACCGCTCATGAAGTGCCTGGGTGCTGAAGAAGCAACCTATGTGATTAGGGAGATTCATGAAGGAATCTGTGGAATTCACGCTGGCCCGCGCATGGTGGTTGCCAAGGCGATGAGCTCAGGCTACTATTGGCCAGGCATGTACTTGGATGCGCTAAAAGAAATCCAAAAATGCAAGGCATGTCAGAGCTACGCGCCAAACACCATGCGTCCAAAGAACAACTTGATTCCAGTCACCTCCGCATGGCCTTTCCACAAATGGGCCATTGATATTGTAGGGCCCCTGCCGCAAGCGCAAGGGCGAGTGAAATTTTTGGTAGTGGCGATAGACTATTTCACAAAATGGGTTGAGGCCAAGCCACTAGCAAAAATCACAGCTGAGGCGATGAAGCAATTTATCTGGAGCCACATCATTTGCCGTTTTGGCCTTCCCATGGAAATTGTGAGCGACAATGGCAAACAATTCACTGACAGGAAGATATCAAGCTGGCTCAGAGAATTGCACATCAACCAAATCTTCACATCCGTCTACCACCCTCAGGGGAATGGTCAAGTGGAGCGCGCGAATCAAAGTTTGCTAAATGGGCTGAAGAAAAGGTTGGAGGGAGAATCCCATTCTTGGGTCGAAGAGTTACCTAATGTCCTGTGGGCGCACAGGACATTAAGCAAAACTAGCAATGGCGAATCCCCGTTCAGCCTAACCTATGGGACAGAGGCTATGATCCCAGCAGAAATTGGATGCCCATCCCATAGGGTACTCATGATGAGCAAAACTGATAACGAGCGCGAAAGAAGATTGGACCTTAACTTGCTTGAAGGGCGCAGAGAAGCGGCTATCATTAATGAAGCCAGATACAAGAAAAAGCTGGAAAAATATTATAATCAGCGCGTTAAAGAATGCCACTTCAAGAAAAATGATTTTGTCCTTCGAAACAATGAAGCTAGCCGCGCAATACCCCCAGGAAAAATGTCCCCCAATTGGGAGGGACCTTATCAAATTTCAGAAGATTTGGGGAAAGGCGCGTACGCTTTAAAAGATTTGAATGGAAAAAAGATACCGCGCTCGTGGAACGCGGCACAACTTAGAAAATGCTTCATGTAAAAGTTCAAATTTGTAATGAAGGCTTTTAAGCCATCATGAATGATGATTCGCGCTATCTTTCAATATTTGTTCTATTACCTTTGCATACATGTTTCACACTTCCTTTATTAAATTGGAACAATATGACAACACTATATTGACTTCAAAACAAAATAAAGTGAAGTAAAACATACATGCGCGAGCCTTAGCTCAAACGCGTTAACGAGTCTTAACTCTAAAACGTCAGGGCCTTAGCCCAAACTTACGAGCCTTAGCTCAAACACGTTAATGAGTCTTAACTCTAAAAACGTCAGGGCCTTAGCCCAAAACAAAGAGCCTTAGCTCAAAACACTCACAAACATCCATCTTACATCCCGCGCAGCCTGATCATAAAAATCCTTAAACATAACTAAGGCAAAGTACATGCCATATCATGTTAAGGTCTCAGGTCGAGGCCGCGCGCGGAATCATAGTGGATATCTGAGTAACACAGGCTGACATGTAAATGGCTAAACTCATACTTCCAGCCCGCGCGACAACGACGCGCGAAAAGGAAAATAACGACAAGTTAGCGCGCATGTCAGCATGAGCAAGATACTGCGAGAACCACAAACAAAATAGAACAGAGGTTAAGTGAATAATTTCCATACAACCTTGTTCTTATTTTAACGTGCAAGCATATCTTATATCTATAAAACCAAACATGAAGAGATGAATGGAAATGCGCAAGATATGAAAACGAGAGAACAAGTTTCATTCCATTGGATCGAAATTTACAAGTATGATGAGTTACAAATTACAAGTATAAAAAATAAATATACAAAATTTGATGAAGGGCTTCTCAAGTCTCCACGTCGACGTCAGCCGCTTCATCACCCTCATCATCTCCCGCAGCATCTGGCGCGGTCTGCTCCTCATCCCCGAACTGACCATAGTCAAGTTCTTCCTCCTCATTGGAGTCTTCGATCACAACGGTGTCACGAGCAGATTCTTTCGCCCCACCAGAGCCGCTGGCAGGGGCAACATCCCCCGCGCCACCATCATCGCCACCAGCCCTCTCGCAATCATCAAGCAACTTCTTTAGCGCGCCGAGGTCGGGCTGGTCAGCAAGCGCAGCTATCTGTAAATCATTAGAAAAGTAATGAGTACAAAACACTTAGAAAAGTTAGTCAAGAAAAACTCATTATGATCAAGGTACCTGCATAAGGATGGGGATGGGAGTATTCATATACTTTTCCCCCACCGCGGCCATGTCCGCGCAGGCCGCATCGCTCTTGTAAGGGTACTCGGATGGGTTCTTCCTCAACATGCCATATTCATACCCATCCGTAAACCCTTCAGCTCGGCCCACCAAACGCGCGGCGGCATTGCAGTCCATCACAAGGGCTTGAAACTCGGCGGAATATTTCATCGCCAAAGCGCAGCGAGCCATGCCCTGTGACACCAGCCATTGGCGATCCTGCGCGAGGCCAGCAACAGACGTCTCGAGGGCAGGAACCTGAGAGTTTAATAACTCAACAGTTTCCTTAGTCTTTTTTAGTTCCTCCTTATCAGATGCTGCTGCCGCCAAAATTTTTTCTTTCTCCGCCTGCGCAGCACCAAGTGCTTCCTGGCTAGACGCCGCCGTCGCTAAGGCCTCATCTCTATCGGCCTACGCGGCCGCCAAATCCCTTTTCAGGCGCCCAACCTCGCTCTCCAGTGATGATTTCTCAGTGATACTCTGGACGATAGCTTGGTCACGCGCCTCGGCCTGCTGTTCCAAGACGCGCACTCTGCGCGCGTACTTGGCAACTTCGGCCTCCGCCAACTGCTGCTTCTCCCGCGCAGCTTGGAGCTCATGCCCGCGCTTGATGTATGCGGTGTTGGCACTTGCTCTGTTTTCACTGAGCTCCGCCTGGAGTTTCTCAGCTCGCGCGCGAGCATCAGACAGGTTCCAGGCGGCCACCTTAGCCTCTCGCTGGGCTTCCACAAGAGCGTCGCGTACTTTAACATAATCACGACGAAGCTCTTGGGAAGCAGCGAAGAAAGCCGACCCAGCGAAAACATGGTCGTTCAGCAAGTCCGCGCGGGTGCGCTCCTCCTGATACCTCCTTTCAGCAGGAGGCACGGCATGAGCCCAGAAGTCCTCGCATACGCCCATGGATTGAAAGGAACTCTCTTCATTAATATTCCATCTCGGGCGGTAAACGGGGACACCTTCCTGCAAAACACAAGAAAAGTTCTAAGTCATAAAGCATACTTATATGGAAATACGCGCAGCGGACCAACAAATCAATACATACCTGCGGGGATGAAGCAGGAAAGTCAGCGCCAGCCCCACCAGAGGTCTGCGCTGCGAACACTTGCGGCATCGCAGGGCTGGCGCGGTCTCCCAAGGAGTCTTCAACTTGAACCCCCTCGCCCTCCTCGTCTTCTTCAACAGGCCTCTTCTCCTGCGACCTGGAAGGCTCCAAACCAGCCTCGCGGGGAGGGCTGCGTGCAGGAGGAGGCGAGGGAGGTCTCGACGCCGCCAGTTCGGCGCGCAATACGGTTTCCTGCTCCTTGGTAATCCCAATAAGGGGAGATTCAGCACTAGCAGGAGCAGGACCAGAACCAGCGGCGCCGGAAGTGCCGCCGGGAGTATCACCAGCAACTGTTGCGCCAGCTACAACTCCTATGAACAAATAAACAAGGAAAAATTGTTTATGACTGACTCCAAAGGGAAAAATTTAGAAGACATATGTGCAAAACTTACCTTGGCGCAATTCTGTTCGCGCATCGAACATCGCCATAAAATCCATTCTACCCTTTTCAGAGGGTAGAACAGGGGACTTCGATGGAGTCCCCGGCGCAGCCGTGGCACCTTGTGGCGCCTGCGGCTGATCTGTTACCGTCGCTGCCTCTGCAAACATTTAAAGGAGCAAAGGTTTAATAACAATTCAGCCAGATGAAGATAAATAAAGTATACCTGTTGCAGGCGCGGCACTGCTTCTCTCTTCAGCCGCGCGAAAGGAGGAGGCGACGCCACCATACCTCAAGTGGACAGGAGGTCTGCCCACTCTCACAGGCAGAGAAGCTAAAGAAACCTTTGTGGTAAACACTTGGGTTTCCTTAGGTCCCTTCGTTTGAGCATGGGGATGAGCGACAGGGGTGTCCTCTTTCTTCTGTTTCTTACTGGCCCCTGCGCCAGATTTCCCCTTAGCTTTGCGCTTTAGTAAAGGCGCCTCCTCTTCCTCCTCCTCCTCTTCCGCGAGCTCTAGCTCGTAGTTTTCAAGCGCATCTACAAAAACAAGCGACAGAAATGTTAATAAACTTGGGTATTCTAAAGGAATGAGCAGCAGTGCGAAGACTTACCAGGCGCGTCACCGTCAAAGTCAAAATCCAGATCTACTGGGATGAACAGGTCATCGAAGCGATCCGGGAAACCAACCTCCCCAGCGCCAAGTTCGACGGAGCCGCCCTCCACATGTTCATCATAAGCGGCAAGGATGTAATCCTTGGTGACTGCGCAAAGCCAAGTTAAATGATATCAGCAAAAGAACGATGCTCGCGCAAATATAAAAAAAAAAAAAAAAAAAAAAAACTTACACAACCCGTCGACTTGGATAACGGGCTCAAGCGCGCTGTCGGCCCAGAGCCTGCTCATGCCGACCCCAACCAGCGCCTCCTCGCAAATTTTCTTCGCGGGGGATGGTTCGGCGGTCAGTTTCTTAACCCATGCGCCAGTTGGGTTCTTGAGGACACCCTCATCCGCAGGCGCAGAAGTAATAGAGCGCATGGTCATACGGATGGGGATCACACCGGCCTTAATGTAAAAAAACCTCTCAGACCAGTCATGAAGGCTCTTGAATGAAACAGTGGAGCACTTCACTTTCTGACTGCGAGGAATAAAAGAGATCCAATTGTCTTGGATCTTGGCCTTATAAAAATATTGAAAGCGCCGAGGAGTGGGTTCCTCGCGCTGGGATTTGCACATGAACTCAAAGTGAGTCACGCGCACGAGTCCAAACGGATGGACTTGGGATATGTGAATCCCATAGAACTTCAACAGTGCACCCACAAACCTTGTCATCGGGAGACGGAGGTTGCAGTGGGAGAAAAAGTGGCTATATAGGGATATATAGCCGGCAGGCGGGTCCGCCGCCGTTTGCCCGGACCTAGGCAACATGCAGCCAAACAGGGTGGGAAAGCCCTGAGAGGTGATCAGGTTGTCGAGATCTGCCTGCTTCAATTTGCAGGGGATTTCATTCCACCTTTTGGTGGCCTTGGTCCTCCCTACTTCCTCCGATGTGGTCTCAACAACCTTCTTCCCCTTCCCCTTTTGCTTCAATGTCGACATCACCACAGATTTCACACGGCGTCTTCGAGAGGCAACGGAGGTGATTGAAGGGCTAGACGAGTATGAACTATCAGACATACAACTGTAATAGCCGATAATCGAGGATTCGAATCGATGTAAACACTCAAATCAGAATGTGAAAGCAGAAATTTGAATTTTAGCAACAATGAAGATGAAGATAAAAATTTCCTAAGGGCCTGCTTTTATAGGCCCAGGAGAGAGAAATGTGGCAGCTTATCGGGTTTCACGCGCCCCCACTCGCAGGGGCAACCCAACGACGGCGCGACACGTGTCCCTAACAGCTGTGTGAGGGGACAAAAAGATGTAACCGACCTGCCACGGAACAGAGACGCGCCCCCACTCGCAGGTACTAACCAATGCGAGTGCGACACGTGTTCAAGACAGCTGTGTGAGGGGACGTGAAAGGCAACTGTAGCACCTCGAGCACACGAAACGTCTGACACGTTTACGGCGCACGTCATCACCAACCAACCACGTGTTTGGACCTTTCGTTTTCAACCAAATGGATAGAACTTCGCGCGACGGTGGAAACAACAAAGAAAACGACAAAACCCCCTATAAAAGGACAATTCAGTGAGTCTAATATCTATCTTACCACGCTCGCGCAAGATAAGACACACATTAGACTGGGGGGGCTTGAAGAGGTATGTACCCGCCTCAACACCAAGCAAGGCGGGTCAACCCACAAGATAAAGACATTATGAAGGCACAAAGCCAAAACCCAGGCGCATCGCGCATACAAAACATGCTCAGGCATCATATGCTCGCGCATCACATATGCGCGCGGCGCATATCGCATGCTCTTGCACATCACATATGCTCGCGTGTCACATATGCGCGTGGCGCACCAGCGCGCGGCGCATATCACACGCTCGTGCATATCACACCTGCGCATGAAATATCTGCGCGTGAGAATAAAAAGAAGACTTCGCGCATCCTCAGGATGGGCGCATATCACACGTGCACATAATCAACCTCGTCCTTATCCAAATCAGGATCAGGGCAACCTTGATTGTGCACGTCAGACACTCTTCTAGAAGGCATCTTTTTAAGGAGTAAGAATATGCTGATGTTGACAGCTGCCAAATAAAAGGTCGACAACTCAGCATGACACATGTGCTACCATATGATTTCAACCAACGAGAAAGCGCCAGGTGTCCCAGAGGACACGTGGCGCAGTGCGATTGGAGGAGGCCAACGAGGCTGAGCCCAGCCAGTGGAAACCCTAGCACTATAAATACAGCATCAACTCCACTTTGATGAGACATTCATTCACACTCAATCATTGACAGTTACAAGCAGTGATATCACATTCAATCATATTGAATTATATTCACTCACAGTCAGTTACAGAAAAACACACAGTCACACAATCAAGAGTATTCAGCGATTCAGCAATACTCTTGAGATTTCACTGACTCACACTTTATTATCTTCTCCACAAAGATACTGATTCTCACGCCGGAGGGTTACCCCAAAGAGGACCCCTCTGTCCCTTTCTGAGGGGTAAGTAACGGCGCTGTTCATTTTGTAGGTGGAAGAACACGGATTCAAAGGAACCATCGGTGAAACAGTTTAATCATACCCGAGGAAAGTAGATCTGCTACCAGTGAGTAGATCCACGTTTCTTCATGGCCAATTATAACATCTTGAATATAAAATTAAATTAAAATACAGTGTATTTAACTTTGCTTTGTAAACTGAAGTAGCCTACAAATTAAAGAAACAAAACAATGAGAAAGATGTAATCCAAATGATGAAAGGAATCCGCGAAAGAGGAGATGGAATATGAGGTGGTAGGGTTGTTTACTTGTTTTTGCTACTTATATTTTTGTGTTTATTTAGTAAAGGGGTTAATTAATATATATGTTTTAATTATAATAATACAGTAAAATGGTGATTTAAATAGAAAATCTAACAATAGTAAGAAGGATAAAAACAATAAACATGAAGGATGTCTAGCGTAATTAATAAAGATTAAAACCTAACAGATTAACAATAACATTAAAAAGTGTATTCGGAAAGTTGCAGATGGTCACTTTACTGCGTCAGTAAAGGTGTTATGCTCATTCGGTGTTGCACCATACCATTATGATACCACAAAGGCTTTAGAGGCTAAACACTTGTACAAGAAACCCCCGGCTATGCCGAACATGACATATTCCAAGCCTCCTCTTGTGGCGGAGGTTGATAGAGTCCTTGGTTGCACTAAATCATTTCCTAAAGGAACTTTGTGTGGGAGGGCCGGTTTGAGGGCCCAACATATTTTGGATGCTCTTCTTGGAGAAGGGTCGGCTATTGCCACTGACCTCATATGTGCTATCACCGCAGTAGTTAATTTATGGTTAAGAGGGAGATGCTCGTCTACTTTGGCAGAGTTTGTCACGTCTGCTCCTCTTACACCGCTTTTAAAACCCAACAACAGGATTCGACTTATTGCAGTGGGTACTATATGGAGGCGTTTGGTTTCTAAGTTTGCTATGAAAGGTGTTGGCCAAGAAATCACCAAATATCTTAATGATTTCCAGTTTGGAGTTGATGTGTCGGATGGTGCGGAGGCCATATTACATAGCGCCAATAAGGTATTGAGTGAGCGCCACACTGATGGGTCTCTTGCAATGCTTACAATTGATTTTTCTAATGCATTTAATATGGTGGATAGATCAGTTTTACTTCATGAGGTAAGGCTCAGATGCTCTTCTATTTCCATGTGGGTGGAAGTTTTATATGGGAAGCCATCAAAACTATATCTTGGGGATGATTATATTTGGTCCACCACGGGGGTTTAACAAAGAGACCCATTGGGACCATTTCTTTTCGCCCTTGTTTTACACCCCCTTGTACATCAGATTTGAGACAATTGCAAGCTTCTTCTTCATGCTTGGTGTCTTGTAATGGGAATGCCATTGGAGATTCAATGGAGGTGGCTAAAGTGTTGGATATCATTAAGGTGATGGGTTCAAATTTGGATCTTGAACTGAATATTAAAAAAACTTAGCTATTTTGGCCTTCTTATGATGCCATGAAGTCTTGTGACGGTTTATTCCCTGTTGACATCGGGAGACCATTATTAGGGGTGAAGCTTCTTGGGGGAGCTTTTAGTAAAGACACCGGGTTTATTAGGGGGTTGGCAAAGAAGAAAGCTACTAATGCTTTTAATTTGATGCCTCTTCTCCCAAAACTTGGTGACCTGTAGAGTGAGTTACTTTTCTTCGATCATGTATGGGTATTTCTAAACTTTTCTTTGTTTGAGAACATGCCAACCTGCACACATGATGGAGGTAGCATTGTTCTTTGACAAGGGAATGCTTGAGAAGATCAAGGACATTGTAGTTTGTGGAGGTCCTTTCATTGGAGACCTCCAATGGCGACTTGCTTCCTTACCCATTAAGAATGGGGGTTTGGGGTTGTATTCTGCAGTAGAGGCTTCCTCCTATGCGTTTGTGACCTCGAGAGCCTAATCGTGGGCGCTTCAGGATCACATTTTGCGAGACAACGGTATTTGTTGGATGGATTCTGATTATTCTTGTGCTTTGGCTTGTCTTCGTGATATAATTCCAAGTGTCTATCTTAGTAGTTTCACTAACAAAGAGACCTCCCCCTCTAAAGCCCAACATGCGTTGGCTAGTGCTTTTTTTAGTAAAATTATTCACAACATGGAGTCACATTTGACATGGCAAGTAGACAAAAAGCCATTTTTGAGTGTCTACGAGCACCACATGCTCAAGATTTTCTTCTTGCTATCCCTATAGATGGATTGGGCCAGCATATGTCTCCAGTGGAGTATCGTACTATCCTTAAGTATCGCCTCATGATTCTTTTATTCCCGGTTGACGAGATATGTCCTGTTTGTCATAAGGCGTGTTTAGACTCATATGGGGAGCGCACGGTGCATTTTAAAGAGCTTTCGGGGTTCAAGTACCGACACGAACTGGTTAGGGATGTGCTCTTTGACTATTCAGGTTGGCCGGAATTTCTGTTAAGAAAGAAGCACCTGTGAATTTGTCGACTGACCCGTCGGAGGGAAGATCAACTCTTCAACCGGCTGACATTTTGGTGTTTGGAAGGATAGGAGGAAAACATGTGTGTCTGGATTTAATTGGGGTTTCCCCTTTGGTGGGCTTAGGGAGTAGTGGTTTCACAATCGATCAAGCTTCTTTAAAAGATGCTTCAAGCAAGGTGACTAAACATGAGAAGGCGTGTCTTGACAACCAACATGCATTTATTCCTTTTGCTTTTCACACTTTTGGTTTCCTCACTCCTGAAGCTATGGAGTTACTTATCTAAGCTCAATGGGTCATGTATAGTAATGTTATGACTCCAAGATCAGCGAATGTGATTTTTAAAAGATTGAGTTTTGCAATTCAAAAAGGGGTAGCGACGCAGCTTATTGCCCGTTTGCCTTCTGTTTCGATGTAATCACTACCTTGCTTGTTATAAATAATCACAAATCATATATTGTGTATATAAATAAAGTATGAAATTATAAATTTATGACCAACTTGTCAAGTTACATATATAATTTCTTTTTAGGGAAAATTCCTAAACTAGCTATTTTTGACACACCTTTCTCGGTTATAGTCCAACACCAAAAGTAATTCCCAAAGTAGCCAAATTATTCCGTCGAATATGACGGAAATCGTTCCTGATCCGATGAAATTTTTACCCTACCCTGACGCGACATGTAGCATGTTAATCCGTTGGATCCGACGTTTTAAGTTTCCGGGCTACCGATTAGTCGGACGAACCATCGGCGTAAAAAACTGTCGGAGCCGACTGTCTTTTACTCCGTCAGAAATTTGAGAATCTAGTTGGTTTCATTATTTTTTATACATCGACCTTTTCCCTTTAGTTTATCTTCCTCCTCATCTTTTCTTTTATCTCCATCCATGTGATCATCATTCTTTCCACAAGAATACATGTCGGACGAGTACAATCCTCAGCCGCCACTAAAGACATCAGCGTGGGTTCCGCAGAAGTGGAGGCGCCCGAAAAACAACTCTGAATTGCCATCTTCCATGGATCGAAGGCCCGTTGAAGAAATTCGCGACCCCGAACGACAACCAAAATTGCCTATTCTAGATGACGTGTCAGACAATTGGTCTTTTAATGCCGAAGAGTTTTATAATAGTGGTAGCTATCTATTTTGTTATTCTACGGTCTTTTTTCAACAGTTAAAGCTTGACAAACGTTTCTGAGCACCTTGTTACGTTATGCATTTATGGGGGAGCTTTTTTAATTAAATTTTATTAATCTTCGGCACATACATGGTGGGGTTGGAAGAATGAGAAAATGGAGGCATCGATAGCTTCAAAGTGATGGATTATTGATATGCGTTGGACGGTTCTACCACCTCATTTCTATGAGTATTTGGTAGACTTGTTACCAAGAAAGAAGCATCACATTTGGTGTTAATGCCGATTACGTTCAGGCGCACGATGATCTTGTTGGAAACGAAGCGGCGCACGTTTGCATGCTAATTGACCACTTACTTACGGGGAAGCCGATTGATCGTACAACAAATTTTAAACAGTCGTGTAAGTCGTTCCAACGGTTCATGGCGGATCAGTTTATTTTTGGCGTTGTTTACCTAATTCTGTTTAGTATTGATGGTTATGTTGGGAAATGTAATGAGTAACGTATTTGTATCTATGTTAGTAACGATTTTTGTGAAAATGTAACCTAAAAAGATTTCGTGAGATACAAAGTTTCCAAATTACATATGACATACTACTATTTTTTAAAAGTCCTTAAATGAAAACTATAGCTTCCTTGTATTGGATCAGTTATTCAATTTCCAACGAAGGCACGAAATTCTTCGGGGTCGACATTGACGTGTGGTGTTTGTAGTGATTTGGTTTTTTAATTACTTGAGATGAGATGATGAAAGGGGAACTTTAAATATGTTTCGCTTATGACCTTTATCTCCACACCTGGAGCAACCCTTTGGTTCTTCAATCTCTCCATGGGACCGTACGCGTTTGTTTTCTCGCGGACGACCGACTTCCCTTTTATCCATTTGTGGTGGAAGTAAAATATTATGTTCACCCTCCCATTCAGATTCCTCCGCAACAGGATTTATTGACTCCGCATAAGTTGCAATATGAACCTCTTTTTTAAACCAATCTATAGGCCATTGAGAACAATCACGCTGATTCAATAATTTGCCTACCGAAATCACGTGGCCACATGGTAACCCAGATAACTGCCATTTTCGACATGTGCATGTCCTGCCTCCAAATCAACCGTACGACGATTTCCTCCATCGTGAACACTAAATTTATGTTCGTTCACCCCCCTAACTTTCAACGTGCGACAATTTCCCCCTAACTTTAGCGTGAGGCTATTTTGTCAAAACGTGTATATTTTTGGCTGATAAAAACCATATGTATAAGAATGTATACATATAAATATTATTATAATAGAATGATGGATGAATATTATCTGCAATTTGACGCCTTTCAAAATACCATATGTAGAGTAATTCGTTAAAAAAATCCATCAGTTTGACGACTGTTGCTTTTCTTGGATCCACAGATAGTGCATTCATGGACTTCGCTTTGTTGGATTCCATTATATTAAAACGACTGACTGTAGAGTGTGCTCTAGCCCATTTTTTGAATGGGATGCTTCTGAGGGTCTTCTCAACGGTAGGACGTCTTCAATAAAGTAACTTAAAATAACAATTAAATTCTCCAACGGTGTAAGCTTTACATGTAGCCCAAATAGATAGATTCTTGAACCCTCCCCCTTAATCCTAGATTCACCATTAAATGACGACAACAAATTCCATGATATGCCTTTGGAAAGGCTGTTTTAATGGCTAAATCAATCGACTGTGCTCCGTCAGAAATAATAGCCAATTGTTCATGATCACCGATACATTCTTCAAGTTTCTTTAAAAACCAAGTCATGAATCCCCACTTGTAGTCTTTCCAATCCCGTATGCTATTGGAAAATTTAGATTATATGGATCCATACCAACAACCAAAAACATCATTCCTTTAAAACTTCCCTTTAGATATGCACCGTTTATGTCAACTATATGCCTCAAATACCTAACAAAACTATTGATCTGAAAAGATATGAATTCAAATATCAAATTCAGTTAAATTAAAGTAACGTAACATTAGTTCCAAAAGCATGAATAACATAGTAGAAGTAAAACTAACCGTAACACATGGAGCAACAAATAACATTTCAAACCGATTTAAGTCATCTCTCAATATGTACATAACAGTTCCGGGATTAACTAGTTTCAAATTGTGGCAATACGCTGGTAGTTTCGCAAAAGATTCTTCAGAACTTCCACCAAGAAGCGTTTCAGCATATGTTTTCCCTCTCTAAGCTTGTTTATAACTCAAGTTAACCTTAAACCAATGATTAAAGTCTGGACATATGTCTTTACCTCGGTACGTTCTTCCATGCTCTTTGATGAGATCCTTAATGTAATGACCCAACACCTTTTTACTCGCATTGCGATTATGTGAATATGTTTGTGCTCTTGAACACGTGTAGTTGGGATTAAAATACGTTACATGAAAGTTGTTACTCCTGCTCAAACTACATAACCTCAACTTCCACTGGCATTCATCTGAATTACAAGAACTATCGTATCTTTATTTTGATGATCTATCAACTTTGAATTCAATACCTTCTAATATAGTGATAAATACATATGTTTCCCGTGTATTTGTAAATAGTATTTTATTAGTTTTTAATTAGTTTTTGTTTAGATTTGTATACTACTAACCTTTTAGTGTTTGGTAGGTGTCGGTCGTTAAAAATGGTTAAAAAGAAGAAGAAACAAGAAGGTAATGAAGAACCGGTCGAACAAGGAAGAGAACCAGTCCAAGCGACATGAAGAACCGGACCCCTTTTTCTCCCACGCCGTGCGGCCAGCTCTCTCTTTTCTCATCGCGTGTGGCGGCGTGGCATTTTCCTTATTTTTCCTCCCCACACAGCACGACCAGCTTCCAATTCCTCGTCGCGCCGCGCGGGGCCTCTTTTTCAGAAAGTTCTGAATTTTGTACGGGTTTTGAGCCTAAATCACCTATATAAACATACCAACACAAGATCGAAGACTACGGGTTTTGTCACCATAATCTACCGTCTTTATCTAATTTTCACCATGAATTATATTTTATCTATTTTGTTTGATTTAATAATGCTAGGTAAACGTTTTAGACTGCCTAGGTTTATGATGAAATTGTGTTGACATTTTATTTTGGTTTGGATTTTGTTTTCGTTTATGGATTTATGATCAAGTAAACAGTTTATTGTTATTCATTTGAGGCACATGTGTGCTTAGAATTGATTGATAAGTTTTTATTGTTTCACAGTTTTTTTGGTGATTGTCTGTCATATAATAGGATTCTGTTAGGTCATTTACTATGTGTTTTCTACTAGTTTGTGGTTGATATGCATTAACACCATAGAAATGATATTAACTAATCAATTAGATCTAATTGTACAGCTAATCTAAATAGTTGTAATGTGATAGAGTATGTGATAAGTCTTGGTTGTTTAAATTGCTAGATTTAGTTCTTCATAAGGAGTCCATCTAGGTTTAATTTATCAGCTTTGTTTATCTAGTCGAGTGAATACTTTAAAATACATTTGATTTCCACGCCGTATGGTAGAATTTCTTATGGAGGTACTTGACATAAATTAAATTAGTGACCATAAGCGAGTCTGATTAAACAGGTAATTTAATAGCTTATAAGGGTTCCATAGGATTTCTTAAGGCGTCAACGACCACATTAGCATTCCCTGGATAATACTTGATGTCACAGTCATAGTCTTTAATCATATCTAACCATCTTCTCTGTCTCATATTCAGCTCTTTCTGCTTGAAGAAGTACTTCAAACTCTTATGGTTTGAATAGTGCACTTAGTACCATACAAGTAATGTCTCCAGATTTTGAGGGCATGTACTATAGCTGCTAACTCTAAGTCATGCATCGTGTATGTGCTTTCCTGAATCTTCAACTGTCTGGACACATATGCTATGACCTTCCCTCGTTGCATCAACACACAACCTAACCCACGATGCGAGGCATCAGTACAAACTACTAAATCCTCATTACCATCTGGTAGGACGAGGATTGTAGCCTGTGTTAGTCTTTTCTTCAATTCTTCAAATGCTTCTTCCTGGTACTTACCCCAATTGAACACTATAGTCTTTCGGGTCATACCGGTCAACGGTGCGGCTACCTTGGAGAAACCTTTAATGAATCTCCTATAATAGCCAGCCAACCCTAAGAAACTGCGTATTTAGGTTGGGTTTTGTGGAGTCTTCCAACTCTTTATCGCTTCAATCTTTGCTGAGTCATAGTAATCCCTTCAGGATTGATTATGTGACCTAGAAACTGTACCTCTCGCTGCCAAAACGCGCACTTTGAAAACTTAGCATAAAGTTTCTCCTTCTTCAAAACTTCTAGTACTTCTCTCAGATGCTTGGCATGTTCAGACTCACTCTTCGAATAAATCAATATGTTGTCAATGAAAACAACAACTGACTTGTCTTAACATCGACCGACATACCCTATTCATCATATCCATAAATGCTGCGGGAGCATTCGCTAGACCAAACAACATCACGAGTAACTCGTAGTGCCTCTATCGCGTCCGAAACGGTGTCTTAGGGATGTCTACCTCCTTTACCTTCAATTGATGGAAACCCGATCTGCGGTCTATCCTTGAGAACCAGCTTGCACCGTGTAATTGATCAAACAAACCATCAATCTGAGGCAACGGATATCTATTCTTCACCGTAAGCTTATTTAGCTCGCGATAGTCTATACACATTCTCATGCTTCCGTCTTTCTTCTTAACAAATAACATTGGCGCACCCCATAGGGAAACACTCGGCCTTATAAAACCTTTATCGAGGAGTTCTTGCAGTTGGGATATTAGTTCTTTCATCTCTGACGGCGCCTGACGGTAAGGTGCTTTCGCCGCGAGCTGTGCTCCTAGTATTATTTCTATCTGGAATTCTACCTCTCGTTCTTGTGGTAACGCCGGAAGGTCCTCAAGGAAACTTCAGGATAGTCACACACCATAGAAACATATTTCACTTCTTTCGTCTCGGCCGTAGCTTTGACAATGTACGCCCGGTAGGCACTTCACCTTTGATTTAACAAACCTTCTGCTTTTATCATCGAAATGACGTTAAGCCCCAAACTTTCCTTATCACCATAAACCGCCACTGTGTCACCATCCAAAGACCTCATTTTATCATTCTACTCTTACACAATATCTGAGTCTGGAACTCAGACAACCAATCTATTCCCAAAACCACATCGAACCCTCCTAAAGTCATCACATACAAGGTAGCAGGGAACTCATGTCCCTCTAACTCTTTGACATTCATAATTCTAACTGAAGTCTCACTAGCGGTCTCAACCGTAAAAGTATTAGGCACACGACAACTCATCTTAGCTACCTTACAAAACAACGTATCTACAAAACTCCTATTCGCACCTGAATCAAGCAACACTGAAGCGGAAATACCGTTTACTAGAAATGTACCTGTCACGACGTCGGGGATCTGCCTGACCTGTTCCTGGGTTAGCATGTAGGCTCTGGTGTTTGGCCTGGCCTGGTTCGCCCCTTTCTTACCGCTTCCTCCAACCTCATTAGCAGTGCACACCCTTGCCATATGGCCAGTCTTACCACACTTGTAACAAACATGCTCACTGTTACAATCACAGGAGTGGTGCCCTGTTTTCCCACACTTATAGCAAGTGTTCACCCCTACGCCCCACTTACACTCTCCATCGTGCATCTTCCCACAAGTCTTGCATGGCTTATTTTCCCACACCGTTTTCGTCTTATCCTTAGGATTCAACATCTATGTACGGGTCGCTTAGCAGGAGCAACCCATTTCTTCCCCTTCTTCTCTTCCATCACCATATCGTCCACCACCAGGTCATCATAAACCATTTTTGTGAGGTTAAAAACAGAATCAAAAGTAGCTGGCCTAATAGTCATGACTAGTGTGCGGGCGTCTTGTGGAAGTCCTCTTATGTAACACTTGATTCTTTTTGCTTCATTGTGTTCACCATGTCGGGCACCAACCTGGACATGTGATTGAATTCAGTAATATACTCCTGGTGTGTCATTCTTCCCGCCTTTAGATTCAAAAGCCATATCTCAACCCTTTCAACTTCCGTATTAGCACAGAATCGCTTCATAACAATTTCCCTCAAGTCGTCCCACCTCATAGCCTTGATCTCTGCAGGGGTCTTTCTTTGCTTAATAGTCTCCCACCAAAACCTGGCTTCTTCACCAAACGACTGGGTAGCATAGCCCACCGCTTGATCGGGATGAGACTCACAAATTCGGATAATCTTGTCCATTGAGGTTATCCATTGGAGAGTAGTGATTGCAACTCCCATACAAGTCAGCTTCGGTGGGTCACAACCCTTGAACGACTTGTGTTGTACCCACCTCGGCCCCTCTTCCCTTCATCGATTTTCATAAACCGAACTTCAATTGACTCCTGATTCTTAGTCTCATCATCCCTCTATCACTTCCCCCTGTCTTCTCAATGGCCCTTACATGGCTTTCAGCCAACTTATCCGATTGGAGATTCTTCACTACAGCAGCTACAGCTTGGGTAATGGCAAATTGAACAGCAGGATCAAGTTGATACCCTTCTTCTCGCTCAGTTACACTTATTTCATCTCCTGTTTCAGTAACCGGTTCTTCAGAGGGTACCAGGTTAACACGTGTCCTACCACGGCGTCACGTGAGACCTCCCTGTCCAGTAACCTTTCTTACGCCAGCTGTAACATCTCGGATTTTTTGAACTCATATTCGTTTACACATAACCCGATCCGGGAACATTTTCGGATCTTTATTATTAATCAAATTAAACTTTTGTAAGTATTCTTTAATATATTTTCAATTGTATCCCTTAAAGTTCCTTGAATTGGCATTTCTTGTTTTAAACTTTAAAATAATAAAAAATTAGGCATTTTATAAACTACAGGGGCCTATATTGCTAAAAACCCAAAGATTTCCTTCCTCCCTCCTAAGGCTCTGCGCGACCAGCCAAGGGTCTCACCATCGTGCGATGCGGTGACAAACCTGATCAGATTACATGCACGATATTGTTTCCTAGTTCGTTTTTAGCATCCAAATCGCTTATTTTTGGCATAAATCGAGTGAATTAAGGTCCGAGAAAGGGAATATAACTAAAATACATGTCCATATTCATTACCCCTTGATCAAGCACGAAATTTACTACATATAATATTGATTTTGTCATTAAACGCTTATTCAGTTTCCTAAACGAGTAAATATATTAAATATGGTTCGTTTTTGCTTATTCTATATAAGCAACACTTATAATCTCTGCCACAATCTTCCCTAAACTCTAAATAATCATTCCCCAGCCTTCATATGCCTCTGCTCATCATAAACTTCTTCGGTTTTGCTTATTTGTTGAAGATTTACTCATAAACGGTTGACTTTGCTTGCTTGTGGACCTTTGACTCATCTTCTTGATTGATCCTTTTACTTTCCTCCGGGTAAATTGTAAACTAAGATTTATCTCGTTCGTTTATCATATTTATTAATCACTTGCCTTTAATCTAAGGTGAGTTTTGTCATTCCCCTATTTTAATAAATTTTCTAAAACGTTTTGGGGACATATGTGTATTTTATATATATATCTCAAAAATTAGCAAACATATAATTGGGTGTGATTGATCAAATATACTTGTTATGTGTTTACTTGTTTATGTGAACATTCGCATTCGGAGAGGTCCAACATATCTCCTTGTATAGGGTTCTCATTACTATTTATCCGCACCCAATTCGCTTGGCAACGGTCTTATTATTATTTACTCATGGCGCCCGATTCGCTTGGTAATGGTTAATTGACAACTTATTTGGTCATGGTTTAATTTAATTATCGCACTTATTACGTTTTGCTTATTTCTTTTATTTTTTATATTAATATTATTTCATTGCAAAAACTGGTGATAAACTCACTCAATATGTGTTATTGACAATCTATGTTTTCTACGCATATGCAGGTTACCATTAATTGAAGTTGAAGTATGGACACCTTGAAAGACCTTAGTATTTTAATGAAACAATTATTATTTAAATCTTGATTGGATTATGATGTGTGAAAAGTATGTATAATATTATAACCAAGTTTTACCGAATTCACCTAAAAACCACACAATCGGCAAGTGTACCGGTCATTATGTAGCTAGCAAGTAAGAATGGATATCGAACCTAGGACCTAAAATGATTACTAATATAGACTTTCTTTTGATTTTTAGATTTTTTTTCTTTTTAAATATTAATTAAACTAAATTACTTAACTAATTAAAACTTAAACTAAAAACAAAACTTTAATAAAAATTGGGTTTTAACCAAATGCGAGAAACGACTACCTAGGTAACGGAATCCTACTAGTTAAATTAATAGCTAACGAACTTGACTTGGTTGAAAAACAATATCTAAAAAATTATGACACTAAAGACCACTAAAGTACGCTAGATTGCCTCCCGGCCTCACCAACGACACCTTAGAACTCTAATGACATGTGAAGCTCAATTGTTAAAGGTTTGGATCACCTCCCGGTTTCACCTTACCTAATAATACTATGGTATCCCAAAATCCAAATCACCTCCCGGTCTCTTAGAATACAATATATTAATATAAAGGGGGTATTTTTAATTAATTTGAACACGACTTTTATCACAATAATCTAAAGGGACCTAGGCTAACTCACTCCCGTGCAATTAGTACCCAAACCCACAAAAGACAAAGATGACACAACACTAAATTGCCTCCCAGCCTCTCTAGAGATAGAATAATAAAATCTAATCCGCTCTCTATAATTATTCCTACGATTCTTTCGACCATAATCCGCAAACAAGTTGAAAACACAAAGTAGACAACCTAATCATGTATTTAACAATCACCAATGACTATCAAACACAGGTGGAATAAATATTAAAGCAAAAATTGGATTCAATTACGCATATATATCATGAACAAACCAATTAAAAACTTTACCAAAGCATTAAATCAACCAACGTCAAATAAAAATTCGTCAAACGATTAATCTAACATAGTACTCAACCAAAACATAGGTAGTTCAAAATTCTTAGCTACTCATAGCAATAATAAATGAAAACATTCAATTGTATTCATGACAATAATTATAAAGAACGAAATTTATAAAGAAAATAATAGTAATAATTTCAAACCAATGGTCTCCACCAAAACTCAGTAGCACTTCCTCCTAGGATTCTGTTATGCCCTTTTTCTTCTTTTACCTTGACAACATCCTCAGAAATTTGCACCGTAGCCAACTCTGTAGGGTTCTACTTTCCTTATCTAGCGGCCCCCCTAATATACTAATAATATGCCGCCTCACTTAATAGGCCTCGTAACCGTCTGTTATGTTAAAGTTTACCAAAAACCCATACAACCTCTAGCCCGTTCCTTCTTTAGTTGTTTGTGGGCCCCCACTCTTTTCTCCTGCATAAAATTCCACGTCCAACATATCAATTTCAACAATAATTGTTGAACTCGATTTCTAATAATTATTGGAGAGTCACAATTACTTTCAATTTATTATTAAAGTTATATTAATAAAGTCAACTATTTGAACTTATTATTTCTACAATCAATCACTTATAAAAAATGTATTAATATTTGATAAACAATTAATATACAAACATAAGTACCTAAATCGCACCCATCACATCTAAATATGAACCCGTTAACGAAGTTTTTAATAAAACAATCATAAAATTACTCAAAAATGTAGGAAATATTAATATAAAATTATCTATAATTAAGACCGCATCAAATATCCTCACACTTAAATCTTTTTCATCCCTGGAAAATATACCTGCACAGGATCATAACCGATATCTAAAATATAAACCCACAACTCTTGAATTTTCTTTTATTTTCGATATTCAAAAAATATCAAACACATTTATCGCGATTTTCAATATACTTATCCGCTTTAAACCCTGACAACTACACAGCTGTCCACCTATCGGAATTGGCCTAATAAGATAAATCTGGTCGATTGCCAGTATTTTTGTCCACCTAAACCCATGCCCTTTAATACTTACCGAGACAAGTAAGATGTGACAAGTTTATTAGTTTATATGATCTAGTGGCGCACATAATTAAGAACAATTTCGCACGGTTTTACTGGACCAAGCCACCCCAAGTTGACTTAAACCTTTTATCTAGTTGATCAAAACATGTTATGCCAATATAAGAACAGCTAAGGACGATCAAGGATATTGTTTGTCCACCTAAGCTTAAGCATTAAGGTCTACCTGACAGCCATTAGATACGATTAAGGTATGTATTAAGTAACTAACTAGTAAGTGTTCCCCACTACATGACATACCCCCGTTATCAAGCAACACCCAAAGTCCATTTCCATGGATTAGTATGCACGAATTCATCTGTAGGGCTTACATATGACGTGTCCCTTGTGTCCGTTTCTTAATGGTATTAGGACGCAAGCAAGGGGACCCCATATGACTAACAGCGTGGATGATCAAGTCAGTAGTGTATTTGTACTTTGAAGTACGGGATGATCATGTTTAATGACTTATGAGTGGCAGAAAAACTGCGAGTTTGCTCTTTGAGCTCTTTTAATATTCATAAATCCACCTAGGAGATATGAATACCCAGATGATATACTGCATAAAGACCCATGGTCTCCGAACCCCGGAGCATCCCATCAATACAGGATTTAAGGTTATAAAACCATACGCCTATGAAGTGTTAACCACTAAAACTAGAAGTATGAAATTTATGTTTATATTACATGCTACTTAGGCATACCCTAACGTTAAACCTACCCAAGCATCGTATGGTTAGTCTATTTAGATTTCTATAAAATTTTTAATTTTTATGATCAACATAAACATAAGGCTTGAGTATGGCCCGACCTTTCATCCCATTTTCTATAGTCTAATATGTATCCCACTAAAAATCAAGCAATTTAAGTTCAATTAAGTCTACAAGCATACTGTCCTTTCATTCTTAAGGGGCTAAGCCTACTGACACATCAAATACAGAGTCTACCTGTTTGGTTACATCCCAGTATATGTGTTGATCTAAAAATTTTCAAGAGTGTCAAAATTCATCGGTAAATTAATATCATCTCCTGTTAAATGCAGAAAACAATTTCAAGGAATTTTTTTTTATTTTTTTTTATTATTATTATTTTTTACATTTAAAAAAAAAATTTTTAAGAAAAACACCAGTTTCCCATCCCCACACTTAAAATCTACATTGTCCCCAATGTAGGAATAGAAAATGACAAAAAATAAAAGAGAATTAAAATCTAAAACAAGTAAAGTGGAACAGACTCCCCTGGTAATGATGCAATTCTCTTCACAAGTCTTGTTCCTAGGCGGCCGTATAGCATTTCATTCGCGGCCGCAGCTTCTGGGTGTCCTCTACAATATGATAGGCTCGGAAAAATCCTCATCCAAATGGAGATTGAGTACAAACGAGAAAATCCAATCCTTCAAAATAAAACTCAAAACAACCTAAAGCAGACATCAAACAGACTCTAAGGACTAAAATAGTCTCAAAGAAAAATAAAATAAAATAAAGAAGAATAAAAATAAAAGTAAAAAATGCAACTAAGTTTTATACAACTCTGCGACTCGGGTGAAGTCCCGAGTGTGCTCTCATCCTCTACTCTCTAGGCAGATCAAGGTAGATCGCCTCCTCCTCGCGATCACCAAGTGGACCTCCAACATAATGCTTCAGTCTATGCCCATTCACTTTCCAAGAATGTCCATCATCAGCCTCTATCTTGACCGCTCCATACGGAAATGCCTCCTTCACAACAAACGGACCAGCCTATCGGGATTTCAATTTACCCGGAAACAACTTTAACCGGGAATTATATAGAAGAATCTTATCCCCACACTTAAACTCTTTGGGCCCCTTAATATGTTTATCTTGAAGTTCCTTTGTCCGCTCCTTATACCCCCAACTTCTCTCGTATGCTTCGTTCCGTAGCTCCTCTACCTCATGAATTTGAAGATAACGACTCTTTCCCGTCGCAGATAAATCAAGATTTATGACTCTTAAAGCCCAATACGCACAATGCTCTAACTCAACAGGAAGATGGCACGCCTTTCCATAAACTAGCCGAAAGGGAGTGGTCCCGATAGGCGTTTTAAATGCAGTACGAAAGGCCCAGAGTGCATCATCTAACTTTTCAGCCCAGTCCGCTCGACTGTTCCACTGTTTTCTCTAAAATCCTCTTAATGCCACGATTGGGGTTTTCCACTTGACCGCTAGTCTAAGGATAGTAGGCTGTAGAAAGTCGATGGGTGACCCCATAACGTTTCAGAACCTTATCCATCTGAGCATTACAAAAGTGGGTACCCCGATCACTGATCAGGGCCTTAGGAGTGCCGAATCGAGCAAAGAGTTTCCGAAGGAATCCCACTACAACCCGTGCGTCATTTCTGTACGGCCTGAGCCTCCACCCATTTCGACACGTAGTCAACAGCAACGAGGATGTATATGTTCCCTCTAGACATAGGGAACGGACCCATAAAATCAATGCCCCATATATTGAAGATCTCAACCACCTGGATGGGGTTTTGGGGCATCTCATTTCGGGATGAGATGTTGCCGGCTCTCTGACACACGTCACACGAACAAACAAACTCATGCGCATTTTGAAGCCAATAGAATCCAGCTCAAACACGCGTTTGGCGGTATAAGTCGCACCGAAATGGCCACCGGTCGGGCCCTCATGACAATGTCGAAGAATACTGTGACCCTCATCACCAAAAACACATCGACGAATCACCTGATCTGCACCAATATGGAATAAGTACGGATCCTCCCAAATGTAGAACTTGATATCTGCAAAGAACTTCTTCTTTTGCTGATATGTCAGTCCATGAACTAACTCACCAGAGGATAGATAATTAGCAAGATCAGCAAACCATGGAAACCCCTCTTCACTCGCTTTTAAGTACAACATAGTCTCACCCGGGAAATCATCACCAATACCCTGTTCTCGGGTCTCATCCATGTCGGAATTTTCTAGCCGTGATAAGTGGTCAGCAGCGACATTTTCAGCCCCTCTTTTATCTTTAATTTCTATATCGAACTTCTGAAGCAGAAGGATCCAACGAAGGAGTCGGGGCTTCGCATCTTTCTTAGCGAACAGGTAATGCAGAGCCGCATGATCAGAGAATATGATAGTCTTAGAAAGCATGAGATATGAACGAAATTTATCGCACGCAAAAACAACCGCAAGAAGTTCATTCTTTGTCGTGGTGTAATTCTCTTGAGCATCGTTAAGGGTCTTGCTAGCGTATAGATGGGATGGAAATGCTTCTCTCGACGCTGCCCTAACACGGCTCCAACAGGAAAGTCGCTTGCATCGCACATGATCTCAAACGGAAGAGTCCAATTAGGAGCAACAAGAATAGGAGCACTCACTAACCTCTCCTTAATCAACTCAAAGTCCCTCAAACACTCCTCACTAAAATTAAACGGCCTATCTTTCTCTAGAAGT
Organism: Bidens hawaiensis; assembly: GCF_021521415.1. NCBI lineage: Eukaryota > Viridiplantae > Streptophyta > Magnoliopsida > Asterales > Asteraceae > Bidens > Bidens hawaiensis. The sequence continues at coordinate 2,848,557 of NW_027491069.1, read as the reverse complement.
TGGGTCGTCGGATGGGAAATCTTCAAAAAGTCTTTAATAAATCGGTGATAGAACCCCGCATGACCTAAGAAACTACGAATAGACTTCACAGAAGTGGGCTGTGGAAGTTTGGAAATGGTGTCTACCTTAGCTCTATCGACCTCAATCCCTGCACTAGAAATCTTATGACCTAAAACAATACCCTCACGAACCATAAAATGACATTTCTCCCAATTAAGCATAAGATTCGTCTCTTCACACCTAGCGAGCACTCGATCTAAGTTACGCAGACAATCATCGAAGGAATTCCCAAAGACAGAAAAATCATCCATAAATACCTCCATGGAATCCTCGATCAACTCATGGAAAATGGCCAACATGCACCGCTGAAATGTAGCAGGAGCGTTACACAATCCAAATGGCATGCGTCGGTACGCGAATGTACCAAAGGGACATGTAAATGTGGTCTTCTCCTGATCTCCCGGGGCGATGGGGATCTGGAAATAACCGGAAAAGCCATCAAGGAAACAATAGAACTTCTTCCCTGACAAACGCTCAAGCATCTGATCGATGAATGGAAGCGGGAAATGGTCCTTTTGTGTGGCCTCGTTAAGTCTGCGGTAGTCGATGCAAACTCGCCACCCTGTCACAGTCCGTGTCGGTATGAGTTCATTCTTTTCATTCTTGATAACTGTCATACCGCCCTTTTTAGGGACCACCTGGACTGGGCTAACCCATGCGGAGTCAGAGATCGGAAAAATCAAACCAGCGTCGAGTAACTTAATAACCTCCTTTTTAACAACCTCCTGCATGTTTGGTTTAAGCCTCCTCTGCGGCTGCACCACAGGTTTAAACTCGTCTTCCAAAAAGATTTTATGCGTGCAAAACGACGGGTTTATACCTTTGATATCCATAAGCTTCCATGCGATGGCATGCTTATGAGATATCAGAACAACTATCAACTTCTCATTCTCTTCTGTCTCCAAACTCGAAGAGATGATGACGTGAAGTTGAGACCCCTCCCCTAAAAAAAAGCATACTCGAGATGAGATGGTAAATCTTTCAGCTCTAAGGATGGGGAGTTCTCAACAGATGGTTTTTCGATCAGAAACTCTCTCTCTTCAACCGCTAGGACATCAGAAAAAATCTGGGAACTCATAATCGGCTCGTGTCCTCCTGACTCAGGCAACTGCTGCTCCTGATCAAAATCAAATACTGTCATCTCGACTAACTGATTCTCCACATCGATGATCTGAGTGTCGGATGTGTCTCTCTCGCAGAACTTCGTAAGATAATCGCCTACATGCGTCATGAAAGTGTCGATAAAGTAGAGAGTGTCATCCTGCTGCTGAGTATGTCTTATGGATTTCTGTACGTCGAATGTGATCGTGTCATCATGAACTCGAAGAGTCATTTTGCCATCGGCAACATCAATGAGAGCACGTGCGGTGGCTAAGAATGGACGGCCGAGGATGAGCGGAACGTTCGAGTCCTCATCTATATCGAGAATGACAAAATCGATCGAGAAGATGAATTTGTCCACCTGCACCAACATGTTCTCTACAATGCCCCTTGGGAACTTCACAGATCGGTCTTCCAGCTGGATGCTCATTCGGGTGGGAAGCAGCCCTCCCACGTTAAGTTTGGCAAACACAGAGTAGGGCATGAGGTTAATGCTTGCACCGAGGTCGGCCAAAGAATTACTTACATTAAGATTACCAATCAAGCAAGGAATGGTAAAGCTGCCCAAATCTGTCATCTTCCTAGGAAGCTTGTTCTGTATGGCGTCAGAACACTCCTCACTAAGAGTAACAGTCGAAAGCTCCTCGAGTTTCTTCTTATTAGTGAGCAAATCTTTAAGAAACTTGGCGTGTTTTGGCATGTTTGCAAGAGCTTCGATAAACGGAATGTTCACATGGAGCTTCTTAAGCATGTCAAGAAATCCAGGGTATTGCTCCGAATCATTCTTCCTCACCAGACGACCGGGGTATGGTGGTTTTGGTTTATAGACGCGCATCGGTTCCTGCTCAACCTGCTTCTCCTTCTCAACTAACGCACCACCTGACTGTGAGGTACTTGCTGGGTCTCGCCTTCGGTTCACCTTGTCAGGTGGCGTCTCTAACTCTAACTCCTCATCGACTTCCTCCTCCTCTCTTGGTGCGCTGCTAATAACTCCTCTCCCACTTCGGGTGGTCACTGCCTTGGCATGAGCATTTGGAAATGGTTTAAAATAGGTAGGACCGGGATTAGGGACGGTGTCACTAGGAAGACTCCCCGAGGGTCGTTGATCAATCTTTGCGGAAAACTCACCAAACTTGGCCTCAAGATTCTGAAATGCGACCTGTTTCCCCTTCATAAACGTCTCATGCTGCAAAGAGTGGATATTGTGTTGGCCTGATTTTGTAAGAGCTGATTTAACAATTGAGATTGATTAGCCAATAGCTCCTCGATCTTGGAAGTATTATGTGGCACAGGAGCAGCATCTGGGGCGGGTTCTTGGAATAGATTTTGGCGTTGCTGATAACTGGAGTTACCTGCTCGCCAATTAGAGTTATTGTTTCGCCACCCGGAATTGACGGAACGGTTTTGATTAGTAAGAAAATCTACCTCCTCCAGAGAATCAACGGGACAATCGGCTGTCTCGTGATTTTTGTGACAAATCTCGCACTTTTGTTGCAACTTTAAATCTCTAACCTCCTTCGTCAACTCCTCCAATTGTGCCGACAGTCTCGCATTCTGATCAACATGATGCAATCCACGGGATGATGCGATGGCAGCGGCCTTGGCAGCCAAAACGGACCTTCTACTTGGTGTATGCTGGTCTGCCAACGCTATGCTCTCGAACATTTCTTCAGCCTCCTTTATGGTGAGCTTATCGAGCATGCTTCCTCCGGTGGCGGTATTGAACCGCTGTTGAGTTTCGGGGGTAAGGCCATTATAGAATTTTTCAACGATAGCCCAATCGGATAGGCCATGTCGAGGACAACGGTTTAGAAGAGTTTGGAAACGCTCCCACGCAGAAAAATAGGATTCATCGGGGTCCATGTGAAACGAATGGATTTGCTCGCGGAGACGTCCGACCTTTGATGGAGGGAAATATTTTCTTAGGAACTTTGATTGAAAGTCGGCCCATGTGGCGATTGAGGCGTTTGGCAAAGATTCGAACCATGATGCAGCACGACCGGAAAGTGAGAATGGAAACAACTTAAGATGAATGACGTCGGACGATATATTATTAATATTAAACGTTTCGCAGATCCGAACGAATCGGGACAGGTGTCCCGGAGCATCTTCGTCATCCAAGCCGTAGAACTGAGCAGAATTGGTGATGGAATTCATGACATGAGAGGGAATTTGCCAGTTTTGGTTATTAGTCGCAGCTGGTCGGACGATTGCAGATCGGGCTCCCACGATGCCATCATTGGCTTAGCATGAACGGTCTGTCTCGATGGTGGTGGAACGGCGTCCTCCATATCTATTCTAGGAGTAGAGACGCGTACCTGGATGTCGGGTATAGAACTAACGCTTCCTCTAAGCTTCTTAAGCCTCTCGCTAAGATCTCTCTCGGGTTCTTCTGATGAAGAATACGGAGGCGGTCCTTGCGAACGAGTATGGTGCATAAACTAAAAATTATTTAAAAAATTTGATTATTTATTTTATTTTATTTTTTTTTAATTTTTTTTAAAGAAACCAAACCTAAAGGTACAAATAGCAAGTAAAGGCACCTAAAGGCAATTAAAAAGCAAATAAACAAATAAACAGATCAGATAATCAACTCGGTTTAAACAAAGAATTTACTAGTGTTCCCGGCAACGACGCCAAAAACTTGATGTGTGAAAAGTATGTATAATATTATAACCAAGTTTTACCGAATTCACCTAAAAACCACACGATCGGCAAGTGTACCGATCGTTGTGTAGCTAGCAAGTAATAACAGATATCGAACTTAGGACACTATGGGTAAATTCTAATTGTTAAACCTAAAATGATTACTAATCTAGACTTTCTTTTGATTTTTAGATTTTTTTTTCTTTTTAAATATAATTAAACTAAATTACTTAACTAATTAAAACTTAAACTAAAAACAAAACTTTAATAAAAATTGGGTTTTAACCAAATGCGAGAAAGAACTACCTAGGTTATGGAATCCTACTAGTTAAATTAATAGCTAACGAACTTGACTTGGTTGAAAAACAATATCTAAAAAAATATGACACTAAAGACCACTAAAGTACGCTAGATTGCCTCCCGGCCTCACCAACGACACCTTAGAACTCTAATGACATGTGAAGCTCAATTGTTAAAGGTTTAGATCACCTCCCGGTCTCACCTTACCTAATAATACTATAGTACCCCAAAATCCAAATCACCTCCCGGTCTCTTAGAATACAATATATTAATATAAAGGGGGTATTTTTAACTAATTTGAACACGACTTGTATCACAATAATCTAAAGGGACCTAGGCTAACTCACTCCCGTGCAATTAGTACCCAAAACCGCAAAAGACAAAGATGACACAACACTAAATTGCCTCCTAGCCTCTCTAGAGATAGAATAATAAAATCTAATCCGCTCTCTATAATTATTCCTACGATTCTTTCGACCATAATCCGCAAACAAGTTGAAAACACAAAGTAGACGACCTAATCATGTATTTAACAATCACCAATGACTATCAAACACAGGTGGAATAAATATTAAAGCAAAAATTGGATTCAATTACGCATATATATCATGAACAAACCAATTAAAAACTTTATCAAAGCATCAAATCAACCAACGTCAAATAAAAATTCGTCAAACGATTAATCTAACATAGTACTCAACCAAAACCTAGGTAGTTTAAAATTCTTAGCTACTCATAGCAATAATAAATGAAAACATTCAATTGTATTCATGACAATAATTATAAAGAACGAAATTTATAAAGAAAATAATAGTAATAATTTCAAACCAATGGTCTCCAACAAAACTCAGTAGCACTTCCTCCTTGGATTCTGTTATGCCCTTTTTCTTCTTTTACCTTAACAACAACCTCAAAAATTTGCACCGTAGCCAACTCTCTAGGGTTCTACTTTCCTTATCTAGCGGCCCCCCTAATATACTAATAATATGCCGCCTCACTTAATAGGCCTCTTAACCGTCTGCTATGTTAAAGTTTACCAAAAACCCATACAACCTCTAGCCCATTCCTTCTTTAGTTGTTTGTGGGCCTCCACTCTTTTCTCCTGCATAAAATTCCACGTCCAACATATCAATTTCAACAATAATTGTTGAACTCGATTTCTAGTAATTATTGGAGAGTCACAATCACTTTCAATTTATTATTAAAGTTATATTAATAAAGTCAACTATTTGAACTTACTATTTCTACGATCAATCACTTATAAAAAATGTATTAATATTTGATAAATAATTAACATACAAACATAAGTACCTAAATCGCACCCATCACATCTAAATATGAACTCTCTAACGAAGTTTTTAATAAAACAATCATAAAATTTCTCAAAAATGTAGGAAATATTAATATAAAAATATCTATAATTAAGACCGCATCAGATTACTTGTATCAAATTATATATTTGTGTTTTGACTACTTGTGCACTGTATTTGGAAATAATTAACTTAATAGATATTGTCACAATTTATGTGTGATAGTATCTTCGAGCTGTGAGTAATTGGCTCACACCCCGACATTTTAGCTTGGGGTGTGACAGATTGGTATCAGAGCCGAAGATTTTAAGATAGGTCGTTAGAAATTGTCCTAGTCATATGCTTAGGACCCTATACGTGTTTATCTGAACTGCCTTATGTGCTATTTAAATTGTTTACAGCTTATATAGCTTAATTATTTTAATTTATATTTTATTATTATTTATTGTGCACACACACGAATTCCGAAGTTATGCCTCACTTTTAAAATATTTTTAAATCCTCTTATTTTTGGTAGATTGTCTTTTATTGTGAGAAATTCTTGAAGAATTCTCATGTTTTGTTTTGCTCTTTCACCTTGAAGCATGGGGGTATAACAAATGTCGTACAATCGTAACTTTAAGTGGTACACGTAACTGGCTAAACGGTTGTGTGGTAAACATAACCGGCTAAAACGGTTACGCTCCAAAATTGTATTTTTAATTATTTTAAAATGCTTAGTTGGGTGAAAAATCCATGTAAATCCATGGGCACTCCAACTATCCATTTCTCAACCCGTATTCAATTTGATTTTTTGGTTGAAACATGTTGTCCGGGGTGGTTCCCGAGATACACCAACTGCTCATATTTGATTCGTTGATTTGATATTTAGTTGGGTCGGTTAAATGCTATGTAACGCTCATGCTCCGACCAACTCAGTTGGTTTGATAATTCGTTAATTTGTTGGGTCAGTTAAATGCCATGTACACGCTCATGGGCTGACCAACTCAATTGTTTGTTACTCGTTATTTTAATTGGGCCAATAAATTGCCATGGAACGCTCATGGGAGGCCCAATTCACAAACTTTATGGTGCATTATTTAGTTGCGTCATTTAAATTGTCATGAAAAGCTCATGGGAAGCCAACTCATTGAATATGTTTTGTTATTTAAATTGGGTTCTTGAGCTACCATGGGAAGTCCATGGAAAGCCCAAAATAACATTTTACTTTGGAATTTTTAGAAACATTGTTTATTTAATTAAATGCCTAAAAAATTATTCACATTATTTTAATTCCAGACTCGTCCTCGAGTCATCACTGGCACGATTCTATCACATTTCCTTATCATCTCATATTGACTCATTTCACACAACTTACTCATCATCTCGTAAGGTTTCATCTTTGGTCCTCATAGAATGTCTTCCCTAAGAATTCATCATCATCATCAACGTCGTTCATTTGCTTCTCATGACCGCCGTCTGACTATTAGAATCGCCAAGAAGTTGTTGCTGCTATGCAGTTAACCAACCAACCGCCAACCTCGACAAAACCAAAATGCCCCGAATAAGAAATCTTATACTAACCTATATCCGCTATAATTCTATTTAAATTATATTTTCTCATTTATTTTCATATTCTCAAACTATAAATTATCAAGTGTATTTAAATCCGTACCCTCAATTTTAAATTATAAATATTTTAATACCTCTTGTTTTTCCTCAATCTCATGTTACTTTTCACAACTTATCTTCCATCTTATAAACCCTTATTATTAAAAATTTAATTTTTGTAATTTTGTTATTAAATGGTGATTCTTAAATATTTTAACTCCCTACTTTGATTTTTGATACACGTTGAAAATTTTGAACGTTTTAAATGATAAATTCATAGTTGTTAAAATAGTCATGGTGGTTCATGCATTTCTAGCCTCGCGCTTATCTATGCTTCACATCTTATTGTTGGTATCACAATTAATTTAAAATTTGTTATTTACTTGAATTTCCATTATCGATTATTCAATTTACTGATTTCCTAATATTTATAACGTTTTTGTGAAAAAGGAAGAATTCACAAATTCCCAAATTTAATCTAATTTAATATCTTCAATTGCTCACCTTATATTTTATCTAATTTTTAAGAATAGGACTATCTCGTTGATTCGGGAATATCCGCTTCCCAAATTAATTTCTTAACGATTGGTTTGAATACGTACATTTTCATTAATATTTCAAATTTTTGTAATTTTATTATTTGGGAATATCTACTAATTACTGTAATATTTTAGTTTTGTTAAACGAATTAATCTCATCTCAAAAATATAACTTTATATCAATTTCCATTTAATTTCATAAGTCTCTCAACTAACTAAACTCGACTCACCAAAATCTTCGTTTAAACTTATACTCTCGATCTTAAGAACTTCGTTCCTAATGAATACGATCTTTAAAGATTCCACATGTTACTAACTATTTTAATATTTGTTATAAATTAAACTTTTGCGCACTTCATCTCCTGAATAAAGTTCCTGTCATCAAGGTAGACTTATTAGAATCTTGTACCTCTATCTCAATTCCTCATTCTCGATTATCACAATTCATAATAACATCTGTTTCAAGAAATTCGTTTCCTTTCAATCTCCAAAACTTTTCTTTTATAAGTAAATGTTTTATAACTTACATCGTTTTATTAATCAAACTCGAATATTTATTGATTATATTCTGAATTTATACTTAAATAATCAAAATATTTGGTTTCTCTTAAAAGTTTGTTTCAAATGTTTTATAACTCATATGAAGTCATAACACGTAAAATTGTGTGTCATGATTTAAAACCTAAGGTAGCTTGGGTAATGGTATGAATGATGAGATGATAAGGACATGGTGGATACGCCGCTGGTACATCCTATATATAAGTGCCCTTATCATATTGTCATTTGAAGCGTTGCTTCGATTATTAGAAGTTCTATGTTATGATATTCTTCTTAAAAAGTTTAATTATTTTCAAAACGATTATATTTTAGTTTTCCTTAATTTCGGGACGAAATTCCCTAAAGTAGGGGAGACTGTAACATCTCGGATTTTTCGAACTCATATTCGTTTACACATAACCCGATCTGGGAACATTTTCGGATCTTTATTATTAATCAAATAAAACTTTTATAAGTTTCTTAAATTGGCATTTCTTGTTTTAAACTTTAAAATAATCAAAAATTAGGCATTTTATAAACTACAGTGGCCTATATTGCCAAAAACCCAAAGATTTCCTTCCTCCCTTCCGGGGCGCTGCACGACCAGCCAAGGGTCTCACCATCGCGCGACGCGGTGACAAACCTGATCAGATTACATGCACGATATTGTTTCCTAGTTCGTTTTTAGCATCCAAATCGCTTATTTTTTGCATAAATCGAGTGAATTAAGGTCCAAGAAATGGAATATAACTAAAATACATGTCCATATTCATTACCCCTTGATCAAGCACGAAATTTACTGCATATAATATTGATTTCGTCATTAAATGCTTATTTGGTTTCCTAAACGAGTAAATATACTAAATATGGTTCGTTTTTGCTTATTCTGTATAAACAACACTTTTAATCTCTGCCACAATCTTCCCTCAACCCTAAATAATCATTCCCCAGCTGTCATATGCCTCTTATCATCATAAACTTCTTAGGTTTTGCTTATTTGTTGAAGATTCACTCATAAACGGTTGACTTTGCTTGCTTGTGGACCTTTGACTCATCTTCTTGATTGATCCTTTCACTTTCCGGGTAAGTTGTAAACTAAGAAATCGTTCATGCATATTCCCTAGTCAATAACCTTCAATCAATTTCGGTGGTTGAAGGGTGTTGACTGGTCAATTCGTTTAAAACTAGTTAAAGGGCAAAACAGTCAAGAAGTTTGACTTTATGTTTTCTCATACTTCTGGTCGGATTCAACGTTCGGTCCAGAAGACTTTTATTCTCGTAACAAAATTTTAAGGTTACTGACTAAAACCCGACTTCCGACTCGCTGTTCAGATTATGGTTAGTACCAGCTCGCTTAAATCTTTAATTTAACATAACTAGAGTTGTAGACGTCCGTTTGGATTGATTCAAGTGGCATTAAGTTTGATCTTATTTTTTATCTTGTTTGACGCGTTAGTGGACAACTCGTTTAGATCTTAGTTCGTTTATCATATTTATTAATCACTTGCCTTTAACCTAAGGTTAGTTTTGTCATTCCCCTATTTTACTAAGTTTTTTAAAACGTTTTGGGAATATAGGAATATATATATATATATAGGATCAGGATCATGTGAGAACTTTTTGGGAATTGAGAACTATGTGAACCATTTTGGACCACAAAAAAACCTAAAAATAAAAAAAAATCATAAAACAAAAAAAAAAAAAAAGTAAAAAAACCAAAGTTCTTATTTATCATCCCGGTTTCTAATAAAAACAAAAAAAACAAAAAAAAATTCTCGGTTTAGCTAAATTATACATATACATATATGTACACACATGTTTTTTTCCTATACACATATGTATAATTTAAGGTAAATGATAATGTACATATGTGTACATTACATAACTAGAGATTAAATGAAAGTATACATATGTGTATAGGTATAATACGAATTAAAAAGAAAAAAAAATCGGTTTTTTTATTATACATATATGTATAATATGCACACACATGTTTTTTCCTATGCACATATGTATAATTTAAGGTAAATGATAATGTACATATGTGTATATTATGTAAATAGAGATTAAATGAAAGTATACAAATGTTTCTAGGTATAATACGAATTAAAAAGAAAAAAAAAATTTGGTTTTTTTTTTCTTTTTAATGAAACCGGAATGAAATATAAGAATTTTGGTTTTTTTTTACTTTTTTAAAATTTTCGGTTTTGTTTGTTTTATAATTTTTTTAATATTTTTTAGAGGGTTTTTTAGTGGTCTAAAATGGTTCTCAAAGTTCTCAATTTGCCAATGGTTCTCTTAGGATCCTTACCTTATATATATATATATATATATATATATATATATATATATATATATATAGAGAGAGAGAGAGAGAGAGAGAGAGAGCAAGGTTAGAATAAGAAGTGGTTTTTTACTAAAAAGTGTAAGAAGTGATATGAACCATTGGATGAAATATTACAATAAAGGGTAGGATGGTCCATATGTATTTTGTTTTTTTTGGAATTAATTTATTTGGTGCTTCCTTGATAAGGCAATTCAATACTAGTAATATGGACCTTAAATCATGCACCAGAAGTTTCAATCTTTCATGTATCATATCGTAGTTTCCCAAATTGGGCCTATGATTCGATTATTGGGCTGGATTATTTTAAACTTACATCATCATTCGGAAAGAGAGAGAAAGAGAGAACACTTTCTTGGCCATGAAAGCGGTTGTGATGATTGGTTTTAACGGGGATTTTTCAAAACCGTTATGAGGATAGCGGCTATCGGACAACCACCGATAGCCACCACCGTCGTTCCGAGGACGTCAGCTATCCGACAGCCATCACCGTTGTTCAACCAGCCACAAACACCAATCAGGTCAACTATCTACCGCCACCGCCGTATGTGTATTTTCCGTTTTCCAAGTTTTACGACCGCCACCGTCTGTGTATTTTCCGACCACCGTCTACTTATCCCATCTCTCTAAATCACCTATGTATTTTACGTTTTCCGACCGCCATCTGACGTTTCCGGGTTCCGATCTGGTACCGTTGGTGATAGTGGGGTGATGGCGATTGTGTGTTTAAGCGGAGTGCCGACACCGGAGTTTGTTATGTGGATTGCGATGATAAATGGGTATGTGAAGTTGGGGAAAGTGTAGGTTGCACGCCAACTGTTTGATGAAATGCCAAAGAGGAATAATGTGTCGGCATTTCATCACTTTCCCCAACTTCAATAAAATACTAACGTCTTTCTAAGTGTCCATACTTCAACTGTTTGATGAAAGTCCTATACACTTCCTTTTGTAAGTCCACTTGTGCTGGGTTCTACTTATGAATAGTTAGACAATCAATCAAACACATATTTCTATTTCTAGCAATTAAGCTAACTTTCTTACTCATTCTTTACACTACACCTGAAGTAAATCATGTATCTTACCTCTCCTAAGCTTACTTGAGTGACACATGGCTTTCTTGGACTGGCATATTTATTCTTTTCTTTCACTTAGTCCCGTTCTCTGTTCGAGTCTAAGCATATTGGATGCTTATTTCTCTCGAACCTATGCTCTAATACCAACTTGTAAGGTCCTGATCCCGGTTCCTAACATTGAGTGTTGGATATACTTAAAAATACATTTCTAATTATCAGAGTTAATTAAAACTTGCGCGGAAATAATAAAAACTTCAACCATTGTGTTACAAAAGTCTATACTCTTCCAAATAATTTTATGCATTGTCATTTAAATTCAAAATATAAAACATCACATGACTCTTTCTTCTTCCGATGCCAGTCCCTATTCTTCGGTGTCATGTGTCCCACCTCAAGCTAGATGTTTCATTCTACTCACCTACGTGCATATTAAAAGTCAACTACGCTGAGTGAGTTCTAGTCTAATAAGTCACAGGTTAGTCTTACACATTCGCATCCGTAGATACTATTTTTACCTTTACCCTGTACTTGCTTTCTTACTTCTTACATACACTTTGGGTTACTCTTACATATACATATATTTACTCTTACACATTCTTACATAATCACACAATTATTCATACAGTCTTGAACAGATATTATAAGGGTCTGCCGCCCTACCTCTTGCACAAATATTATAAGGGTCTGCCGCCCAAACTCTTGCACATATTGATGTGGTCTAAAATATACATATTTATATATAAATATTTCCTATACTTTTAAATACTTTTGAGCCAAATTTTGTATTGAATATTATTATTCTTTGGTTCACATGTGAGTTTAATGGTTTCTAGACACTATGAGCTAAAATGGAGCACTTTTACTAGACTTAAGACAAACGAATAAATAGTCGAATAGATATTATATATTATTTTTACTATGCACCTTTAACTCCTATAAAATTAAAAATCAATTCCCTTTTATTAAATAGAAACTCAAAACTATGTAACAAGTTCAAAGTCAATATGCATTCGTATGGATACCAATAATAACTAATAAATAACTTGTTTTCGGTTTTATTTTGAGGTCCAATCCCAGCCCACATGACTTGCTAAACTGGATTCTTGGCCCACAAATAGCAAGGTGAAACAATTAGGGTGGAATGGCACTGAATAAAAGAGATCTTTTTACGGAAAAAGAAAGGGGGAGCTACAGTAAAGGTCACGGCTGGAGTGAAAATTGAGGGGGCTCCCGCCGCTCTTGAAACAAGGAGAGCCAGCACAGGAGTTCAACTAAAAATATTATTGAAGTTTTTTTGGAGAAAATAAAAATAGAGAAGGGGCAAGCACGTATTGGTTCAACATCAACACAACCAAACACTATTTTTTGGTTTGAATTTATTAATGTTTATGAATTCAGTTGTTGAACTTAATTATTTTGTTTTGTTCTTTAGTATGATTGTTGGCTAAACCCCCTAACTACCTAGGTTTTTTATGACTACTTTGTGATTCGCGAATTGTTCTTGGGTTTTTTTGGTTTTTATTGTTGGATTAATATTAAAGTAAAGAATCTTTTTACAATTGAGTTAATGTGTTTGCATTTATGGTTTTGATTTATTATTGATTTTTGTTCCGTATGTGTCTTGTTGAACGTCTTTCAGTTATAGACGCATATTTAGGTCGTTTATTGTGTGTTTGTGATTATTTTATGGTTTTGCTAGACGTAGTAATCCATATGAACATTGGTTGGTGATTTATTAAAATTTTATATTCTACCTATCTAGAGACTGAGAGGTAATAGATAGTCGGGTTGTCCTTGGGATTAGGTGTTTAGGCTAGAACGCTCTGACAGAAGGTTTCTTAGATTTCCCTAGTTTCATTGTAATTCCGTATCTTATTGATTGTTTTTAGGTTACCCCTCTCACTTTAGGGTGTATTGAGATAGTGAGACAGAGAGGTAATCTATCTTTTAGGGTACTTTAGTGTTGATGGAGAGACTGAGAGGTAATCCAACCAACCGGTAAGTTTACACGCCACTTAAGGTTTCCTTTTAGGCCACACCCGGAGAATGATCAGGGATCCATAGGTTGCCTAAGTGTGTCGTATTTTAAGATCCCGGTTCCATCATAGTTTCCATAGCCGAGAGAGATCCAAGATTCACAAGTAGGATTCTAAACCTAGGTAGTGCTTCTCCTATCTTTGAGTTAATCTAGATAATTGTGTTAAAGTCAGTTTTAGTTTAAGTATTATTTAGTTTATAGTTAATAAATAAAAAACACAAAAATCATTTAAATCTATTTAATTAAGTTAATTAGTCAGGGTCTAGTTTAGGTGTCGCTAGTGTCCTTTGGATTCGATATCCGGACTTCATTAGGCTTTATTACAGTTGATAGGTACACTTGCCTGTCTAGTGGTCTAGCATTAGGATAGTCTAAATTTATAAATTTAAAACTAGAAGTGTCTAGATTAGGTTAAGTTTTTATAGACCGCTTTCAGCACATCACATATATTATAAGGGTTTGCCACCCTAACTCTTGCACCGATATCATAGAGTCGGCCACTCTATTCTTGCCTAGCTATTAGAAGGTCCTGCCACCCTGACTCTTACATTGTACTCTTACTTAGCTCCTACAATCACATATAATTAAGCAATTTATATATACATGACAAATTCTTACAAACATTCTTTCATTCTTTGCGATGGTTATTCACACTTATCTTATACATACATACATACATACATACATAGAATGGGCTAGAACTCACCTGAATCTCGTTTCTTTCTAAGTTAACGGTAATACCTCTCCTTAGCTGTGCACGACTAACAGTGTAACAATTATAAGTACCAATTAACTAGTACTAACTATCTCATACTTCTAGGTTAGTGGAACCCTCAACAAACGGGGGTCCGGGGGTAGCGACGCTGGCAGCGGAGTCTAGGGGCAGCAACCCCTAGCAGGGTCCAAGGGGCAGAGCCCATAGTCGGGGTTGAGCTGCCAGGTCAGCTTGGAAACAAAATTTTCATCAATAAGACTTCATTAGAATTCATCAGAAAACTGACTTTCCATGATTTTGAAGTAATTTAGACTACGATTATGCATGCTACCCCAAAAAGTGTAAAACGTAAAAAGGGGAGTGTAAGTACTCACTTGTAAATGTAATGGAGAGAAGGTGAAAGCAGTCTTTAACAAACGAACCGGAAGTTTCGGTTTCAACGAGTGGACCCTAGAATAGGCATTCTAGAATTATTAAGTTGATAAAAATGGATAAACAAAATAATAAAATAACCGAGACTTGAGTTAAGGTTTTGGGGTTTAAAACATAAAATTGGGGGAAATAAATAATTCCTTCTAAATTAAACGAAATTGGAAAGTATGACTTGCATTATTTGGTTTCGGTTAGGTTTCATTATATAATATTAGTCTAGTTAAGCTAATGGGTTCGGTTCGACGCAAAGTGTATGAACCGATAGTGCAACCACCAAATAATAAGTTTAAGTGAGTGTTCGGTTTTGTCGATTTGACACTTGATATTAGATCAAGTCTGGTTCTGACATGTCAATAACATGGTAATGAGTATAAAATCTTTTAAAAACATAAACATAAATGAAATACGCAGTTTAAATCAAGCAAAACCAATGTAAACACCAAATGATGGGTTTAAGCAAGTGTCCGATTTTGTCAGTCTGGAACTTGATATTAGATCAAGCCCAGTTTCATCATATCCATAACATGATAATGAACATGAAAATTCAAAAAGTCAGAAACTTAAATGAATCAGAGGCTTTGAGTAAAACCCTAAAATGTAGAACATAAACCCTAAAACTCGAAGTATGTGAAATTGGATGATGAAACTCCTCAATCAAATGGAATTGAGAGAGGGGTTTTGATCCATCACTGATATAGAGCAAGTATGCAACTAAAATTATAACATCAATTACTCGAATGGAGCTTGGAGCTAGAATTTGCTACTGTTTGACTTTAAAAAGTCAAACTACCAAGAACATTAAAATTGGGGAATGAAATTAAGATGAAAGATGAAGAATGAGTAGTGAAATGAGGATGGGAAGAGTGTGTTTATATATGCAAAAAAACACAAAAATCATTTAAATCTATTTAATTAAGTTAATTGGTCAGGGTCTAGTTTAGGTGTCGCTAGTGTCATTTGGGTTCAATATCTGGACTTCATTAGGCTTTACTACAGTTGATAGGTACACTTGCCTGTCTAGTGGTCTAGCATTAGGATAGTCTAGATTTATAAATTTAAAACTAGAGTGTTTAGGTTAAGTTAAGTTTTTATAGACCGTTTTTCAGCATATCAAGTTTTTGGCGTCGTTGCCGGGGATACTTAGGAGATAGCGAAACTAGCTTTGATTGATTACTTGGTCATATTTGTTTGTCTAATTGTCATTGTCTAGTAGGTCTTAGGGAGTCTTTTTAGTGTGTCTAGTAATTTTTGTATAAATTTTTTATTGTTATTATTTTATATTATATTTATATTTTATTTTTTATCTATCTATATATATAGCAGTTTAGTGGAGAAATGAAATTAAAGTGAGAAATTGAAGAAATGAATCCTGGCCATTAGATATAGTGATCAAAGGCCTACATTAAATCTAAACTTTTGGTAATTAATTTTGGATTTTTATGAGGTTTACATTAAAGAAAAGGGTAGTAAAGTCTTTTGGTTGATACAATTGAAGTAGGAAACTATATTAGTTATTTATAAACTTTCTATTTCTATACAATTGAGGTGGAGTCGATGGTTAACAATGGTTAGGTTTATGTTCTTCCTTGAAATTTCATCTATTTTTTTTTTCGAATTAAAGAACACGAAGCCCTAATTTGTGTCTGATGATCACCTGGATATGATTTTGAAATGTTAATCAGATGCTTACAATATCGACCAGAACGATTTTGGGTTTTTTTAGGATTTCATCTCACATGCTTGCATTGACATTATGGTTAGACAATTTCTGTGTGTTTTTTAAATTAAATTTTCACCTTGTCATCAAAATTGATTGAATTATTGATTTCCATTATCGAATTAGTGACTTAGGGAAAATATTGGCTTTTGTGTAATACGAATTCTTCTAAATTTTCTTTTGTATTTATATAAACCTTCATTAATTAATATACTCAATCATAATTTTGATTTAAACAATTCATACATTTTTGAGTTATTTCTATCATTACACATTTTTACTTTGAACATTAGTTCTAAAATAGTATATAATTATTCTATAAGTTGCTCAAATAATGAATTGTTTTTTTTATAAACTATGCATTACTTCCTACGCAGCACAATGTAGGTAATATGGCTATGTTTAGGACTATGTAAGTTCAGATTTTAAAAGTGTAGGTAATCTATATTCTGTGTAGGACTATGTAGGTTCATAATGTAAGTTTTGTAGGTAACATGTATTCTGTGTAATTATATATACGAAAGTTGTGTAGGTAACTTGTATTTTGTGTAATAACATATAAGAAATTGTGATTTTGGTTTTGCATATGACTCAACAAATATGATCTACAACTATTGATACTTATGCGGGGCGGCAATAATAAATTGTAAGGCCCCGAACCCGGTAGCCCTACTTTAGCGTCGGATTTACTCATAAACACAGTCCTTCAAATCAGAGTTTATTAAAACTTTTCGCGGAATATAAAACATCAATCATTTGTTACAAAACATTAAATCTTTTCTTTGATACCATAACACAAAACTTTATATTTAAAACATCTTTACTTCTTTCTTCAGATGCCAGCCGTTCAATCCATGCCGTGTGTCATCCTCATGCTAACTCTATAATCAGCTCACCTGCGTGCATACTAAAAGTCAGCTACGCTGAGTGAGTTCTAGTTAATCGAACGCCATACAATACATACACATACATACATATCTGTAGATACATATCCATACTTCACTAGTTGCTTTTCTGTTCTACCTACATACTTGCTACCATACATACAATTTATTCCCATATATTTCTTCCCGTATCCGAAGACACATATTACTATCTTAACCTCGTATAAATATCCATGGGAAGATCATCACGTAATATCTATTAAAAGAACCTTTACCATTTCCATACTATATATAATTTCCATAGGAAGAACACTCTGTATACTTTCCATAGAAGGAACACTATACTTTCCATAAAAGGAACACTATACTTTCCATAAAAGGAACACTATACCTTCCATAAAAGGAACACTATACTTTCCATAAAAGGAACACTATACCTTCCATAAAAGGAACACTATACCTTCCATAAAAGGAACACTATACTTTCCATAAAAGGAACAACATACTTTCCATAAAAGGAACACCATACTTTCCATAAAAGGAACACTATCTATACGTTATTATTTAATATCCATGTAAGGAGCTAATCACTTCCCTTGACGATACGTGCAATATCCGAAGATCGTTCACGTACCGACAAGCTTTCATTCATAATGTTCATACATCATCCTTACATTACATGCAATATTAATATCTTTATTTATATCCTGACAGTACGTGTAATATCCGAAGATCATTCACGTACCGTCAGACAATCATTCGTATCTATCACATATGTCATACACGGCATATGCCTCTTTTCTCGGATATTGGTATGGTTCGGTTCCCTAGTTCCCAAATATTAGTAGGGTTCGATTCCCTCTTTGTTACCATACAACCATACATTATCATTTCTTTCTTCTATTATCTCCATCATGTTCATACACATAAACATACCTAACATACTTACCTTATACATAGCGTTACAACCTGACAGTACGTGCAATATCCGAAGATCGTTCACGTACCATCAAGCAATCATTCATACATTTCACATTATCCACATAAGGCATACACTTATCTCTTAGGATAAGTGTATTAACTATCACATTGAGTATGCACACAGCCCCGAAAACATAACACATAAATGGGGCTAGAAACTCACATGAACTCTGCTTCTTTTTCTGATAGCTGTAAATCCCTTATCTATCTGAGCTCGGCTGACTGTATAACAAGTATACATATCAATTAACTATCATTTCTCATAATGTATTTCTATCTTTATATGACCCACAACGAACGGGGGTCCGGGGGCAGCGCCCCTGGCAGCGGGGTCTAGGGGCGGCAGCCCCTAGCAGGGTCCAAGGGGCAGAGCCCCTGGCTGGGGTCGAGCTGCCAGGTCAGCTTGGAAAAATTTTATTTCCAATAACTGTCTTAACACATTTTTCATTAGGTTTTTAATTTATTTTCTAAACGAACTTGGCTTTAGGCGAAGTTAAACCTCAGGCGAACTTAGCTTTAGGCGAAGTTAAACCTCAGGCGAACTTGGCTTTAGGCGAAGTTAAACCTCAGGCGAACTTGGCTTTAGGCGAAGTTAAACCTCAGGCGAACTTGGCTTTAGGCGAAGTTAAACCTCAGGCGAACTTATCATCAGGCGAACTTAGCTTGCAGGCGAAGTTCATCAGGCGAACTTAGCTTGCAGGCGAAGTTCATCGCTTGAAGGCGAAGTTGCCCAGATGAAGGCGAAGTTGCCCAGATGTCCGCTGTTTCGGTTTCTGATCAACATTTCGGGCGATTTTAACACCCTTGTTAAGGTTCAATACCACCCACTATACTTCCCGACCATTTTCGGTCGTTTTTACACTAAAAGCTCGGATCTTTAAACTTCAAAGATCAAGAATCATACCTTTTTGGGCTTGTTTGGATCTCCTTTAACTTGTTAACGCAACTAATCGCCCTCTCTCACTCTCGGATCAGTCCGATTCTTCCCTTGGCTCGGCCCGGTCGGCGGCGGTGGTGGGTGTGCTTGGTGTGTGTGTATGTGTGTGTTTAGGAAGTTTGGTGAAAATGAAGATATTTTGGGATTTTGGGGGTATTTATATCCCTGAAATCCCATTCTCATTTAACCCATCTCAATTAATCCAAATCCATAACCAACGTCCATTACCCGACACTAGCCCGACCCATACCAACTCCTACTCTTTTATTTATTTCCTGATAACCCGAGTAAACTTTCCCTCTATTATTAAGTAATATAATTAATATTATCTTGAAATTTCGGGATGTTACATAAATTTGGATTATGGTTTGCATAGGACTCAACTAAGCAAGATCAAAAACTATTAATGTCGTGAAGGGAAGTTGGTTAGTGGTGTAGGTTAATATATATATATATTGTGAAAGGAAGTTATGGGTTATGTAGTGTGTATATTTTGTTTGTATGTAATGGTTAAATTTGTTAATTAAATATCGTATAATCGTTTTATTGCTCAATTTCTTTTTTGTAAATGATGTTTTGTAATTTATATAAGCTATATGAAATAAATTAGTGAATGATATCTATATATGGTATGTTATGTAGAGAACATTTTTATTGTACAGGGATGTAGATATGATAATTGTTCATGCACAAGATTTGTTGTGTATGAATAACTGCAGTGGTGTAGGAAACTGTCTTAAATATGTAGGGTTACTTGGTTTTCAGTTTTGAGTTAATAAAGAATCTTTATGTTTTTTAACTTAATTAAGAAATAAATAATTAAAAAGAATAAAACGTGATCTGTATATAATAATTAGAATGTTTTTTTTTAAATTTAATTAACACAGAAAATAAATAGAAATATATAAGTTTAGAAAAGATTAATAAATTATGAAATAAAATAAGAAAAAAAAATTGGATCTGATAATTATAACAGATTCTTCTAAAATAATGTTAATATTTTTTAATTTAAAAAATAACAAAGAATTAAATTAATAACCTAATGAAAGTGAAACTTCTAAAATAATATTAATAGTTTTGAAATAAGAAAACTGTAATCTTTACTATGATACCCTTTCATTTAATTAAATGAGAAAAGAAAAAAGAAAAAATCTGATTGGCTTGAATTATTTATCACACTTCTCACACTAATATGATTTCTCCATTGAACTCAACCATATATATATATATATATATATATATATATATATATATAGGGAGAGGATCAAGAGAAAACTCACATTTAGAGAGAAAACTAAAAAACTCTTAAATAATTATTTTTAATTAAAAATAAAAAAATATTTTTAAAATTCTGTTTTAGCCATTATTCTTATATTTTCTTATATTTCACTCGAAAAATATAAAAAAATAAAAAAATAAAAAAAACCGCTGTAATGCACATACGTATTACTGTGCGATACCGTTGTATTACACATGTGTATTACTATGTATTTCGAGTTTAATAGTGTTTTATTGTATATATTCAATATTTGTGTATTGCATATGTGTAGTAGTGTTGTATTATATGGAAAAAAATAATAATAAAATAAAAGTAGATGTGGTGCACATGTGCATTAATGTTGTATTACACATACGTACTAATGTGTATTCGATGTGTGTATTAGTTTTATATTGCATATATACAATAGTGTATATCAAATATGTGCAATAGTGTTGTATTCTATGCAATACAAACAGTTTTGCATATATGCAATGCACACTATTACACATGCGCACTATACCGACGAGGTTACCGACAAGTTTGAGCAACATATAATGGAAGATGAAGCAGTTAGAAAAATGAATGAGAATTTCAGGGTATTGAGCGACTGGTTGGCCGAAGATCAAGAGGAGCGTTTAACTAGCAGTACAGAGCAAATTGTTTGCGAGCCGGAACACACCCCGGAACTGGAGACCATAATGGACGATGAAGTCCCACCTCCGGTTCAGCAGAGCGTTGGCCATGTTGGCTCAGATTATCGGTATTCCACGCTTTGGTACTTTGGATCCGAACCCATTGATGATGATTTTTGGGGTGATGAGGAGATAGAGGTAGTAGAGTTACGTAATAAACTGTCGTTGAAATTGAAGAGGGTGATGAGGTGATGGAGAATGGCACGGAGGAGGAGCACATTCCTTCATGGGAGCTGG
The DNA here is from genome assembly GCF_021521415.1 of Bidens hawaiensis. Lineage (NCBI taxonomy): Eukaryota > Viridiplantae > Streptophyta > Magnoliopsida > Asterales > Asteraceae > Bidens > Bidens hawaiensis. The sequence continues at coordinate 2,827,163 of NW_027491069.1, read as the reverse complement.
AATTCGGTGACGAGCTATTAGATTTGCCCACTCTATGTTGTGAAGAAGAAGAGTTTGACCCACTCTATGTGGTGATTTAAAGCGTCTTGAAGATTTACTGTATAACGAGCCAAGTGTGGGAATCGATAGGGAGCCTTGTGAGGAGAGCCATGAGGATGTAAGTGACTTGGTTATTACGAAATTACACCTCTCGAATCCGATAAACCAAAACATGAACCGTACTCAATCTCCATTCGGGACGTGTCGAAGCTTGAAAAATTGGCTAGAAGAGAAAAGATACGGAAACTCATGGATCGAATTATGCGAAGGAATTTGTCATACCCACCTAACTTCATCGAATTATTATGTAGGGATGGCCACTTCTTAGATTACATGCATATCATACAGTTCAGTCCTGAGAAATTCAAGAGTTGGTGGGCCAAGCTAAATTTACATTTTTGGGCCCATGAGAGCTTTACAATTGGTTTCTTCCCGACCATGTGTAAAAGAAGAGTGTTGAGGAGCACAAATGGGAAGAGGATAAAGGAGAAACCTCCTGATTGAGGTTTTAGGAGGGAGTTTGGCTGAAGACTCTTCTGTAAACTTAGCGCTTCCCGGGAGGCAACCCGGTAATATCTTTTCTTATTATTTTATTTTCATTTTTATGTTTGTTTCTTTATTTTGTCAGGTGTTTTTTTCTCTTGCTTTTAGGTTGTTCCAAAGGTTGCTTATGAGATGGTTGATGAGCTATGGTTTTTAACAAGTGTGGGGATGCCAGTTGCTTCAGGATTGCCGTTTTCGTTCATGGAAGATTACGTTATTGCAGCATTTGTTGATCGCGTTTGAATTGGAGGGCACGGAACACGACTCATGACACACGACCACTGCAACTTACCAGGGGAGTCTGTTCCAATTTTTATATTTTGTGTAAGACCCCGAATCCCAGGAATCCTACAGTTGGTATTCATCCATAATACTTATAAAAATACTTAAACTTGAAAACAGTTCTTTTCATTAAATCAAACATCTAAGAGTATAATTCAGCGGAAAACCATAAATGAAAAAACAAGTTCCCGAAACCCGGGAATTATGCCCAAAACCAATCTAAATGTATTTAAATAAATATTAAAAAGAAAATGTTTATTATTATTGAAACATCCGACCAGGCATGCCCTCCACCTTCCAAGTAGCTTCGTGCACGTCCAAGCGATAATGCATCCACCTCCTAACCTGAAACTCACACCAACATGCACACAAAGTCAGCTTGAGCTGAGTGAGTTCAAGTTTTAGTAAATGACATCAATAATTAATAATCATAATAGTCTTTCCAAAGGTTTTAAACTATAAAAGGGTTACAACAGTTAGGCCATCATCTTCAATAAATAATCATCCTTATATCTATATATATATATATATATAAACATCCTTATACGTGCATCCCTATATATATATATAAATATATATATAAATATATATATATATATATATATATATATATAACATCCAAATAATAACATCAGGGTCGATCAAACGTACAACCCAAACACGTAACACATCTCATCAACGTATGCAAACACGAAGTAGGCATACATAACATCCGTGGTCGATAACGACTACTAACATCGCCAAATATTGGCCATACAATAATACATACATACTATAACATCCCAAGGCCTACCATATACAAGCAAGCCTATATAAAATGGTTTAAACGTTTCATCAAGCAAAATCGCTTAGGTGTGCATGCTAACCCAAAACTTAAAAAGAGTTGAAATGGGGCATCATGAACTCACCTGACACAAGACACGTGTTCACCACGAGCTAGAGAATCCCTAAGTAATCCCAAAACTCAAACACCTGTCGGTTTACATTCAAACATTTCTAACGACATCAAGATGACTCGTTTATCCTACGAGACGTTCTAACATGGCTAGAGTTACCTAAAGTCTCGACCTCATCAAACTCAATCACAACAGCCCCCTAGGCCTCACATTCACCAAAACGACCCTTAGGTACTCCCGGGAATAAAGAATTCCCAATTTGCCCCCGGATGCACTAGGTGACACTAACACGCGCGTTTAAGAGTCGTTTAGGCCGTTAACATCCAACTCAGCCCCGTGTGGACCCAATATGATAAAATCACAGCCAAAAAGTCCACACTACGCTACACGAGTCTTATGGGTCGGTAACTCGCAAGTACAACGCACCAATTATTCAATAAACGCAATTACGCGTTGTACCGACCCGTTAGAGTAACCGACAACCAATTCAGCCCCAAAACTTATAAAAATGATTTTTCAACAGCCCGTACATCAAACCGAGTGCCCCCGAGCTAAATTGGTCGTTAATCACATCAACACTCGCGTTAAACGCATCAAACTACAATTCTAGTCAACCGAACACTAACAATCTAACTACAACTAGTTGACCAATCTAACGAACACCAATGGACATGATTTTTAAGTATGTTATACTAGAAATACCTAGGAAGATTTTGGTGCAAAAACCTCAACCAAAACAGTCCCGAAACTGCTCAATTGGACAGCCACCCGGTTAACCTAAAACAAGTCGTTTATCGATCAATACGCGTAATATCAAGATCAATTAAGGTGTAAAAGACCTGGGGAAACATAAAACTAACCTTGAATTGAAGTTTTATGGCTTAATCTTGGCTGCACAGAAGAAATTCGCAAGGGGGGAGGGCTGCACTAGGCCGATCGGACAAGAAGGTTAGGGTTAGGGGTTTTTTTTTTGTTTATTGTTATAATATAAAAATGTTTCATCCAAGCCCCTCAAATTTGAAAGTTTTGGAAACTTGTAAGGAAAGTTAAATGTTTTAACGTACCGAGATGACGAAAAGGTTTCCGGAAAATGTCGGTTAAGTCCCGAGAATTATATATACTTTACAAGCTTCGAATCCTTGAACCGAAAATTAACGGGCGTTACAAGTCCACCCCCCTTACAGTGGGATTCATCCCCGAATCCCGATGCGACAGGAACTACTGAGGATAGAGTTTCATCATCTCATCTTCGGACACCCAAGTACCATCGGAACCCCTACGGTGCCTCCACTGCACCTTCACCTGCCTAACCAATTTATTCCTCAAATGCCTTTCCTGACGGTCAAGAATAGCGATAGGTTCTTCAACGTAGTTCAATTTACTATCAAGCTCAATATCAACAAGAGGCACATGGGCCTCCTCGTCAGCTAAACATTTCCTCAAGTGGGACACGTGGAAAGTAGGATGAATCCCCGCGAGCTCATCGGGCAACTCCAGTCTATATGCTACCTCACCAACACAGGACAATATACGGAACAGACCAATGAACCTCGGACTAAGCTTCCCCCTCTTACAAAAACGAATAATACCCTTCCAAGGAGAAACTTTCAACATAACCCGATCCCTAGCGTCAAACACAATAGGTCTTCGCCTTTTATCCGCATAGGACTTTTGACGATCCTGAGCAGCCTTCATAAAAGCCTTAATCTTATCGAGCTTCTCAATCGTAGCCTCATCCACCTCCAAACTACCCAACTGTTTCTGACCAATGGAACCCCAACAGACTGGAGTCCTACACCTCCTACCATACAACATCTCAAACGGTGGCATCCCAATCGTGGCGTGATAATTGTTATTATTCGAGAACTCAACTAACGGTAAGTGACGATCCCAACTACCACCAAAATCGATAACACAAGCCCGCAACATATCCTCAAGAGTCTGAATGGTCCTATCGGACTGACCATCCGTTTGCGGGTGATAAGCGGTACTGATGAGGAGTTTGGTTCCCATCTCTTCATGAAACTTCTTCCAAAACCTAGAGGTAAAACGCGTATCCCTATCCGAAACAATGGATACCGGCACCCCGTGACTAGAAACGATCTCACGAATAAACATATCGACCAACTGCTCGGAATTAAAAGTTTCTCGGATTGGCAAGAAATGAGCGCTCTTGGTCAGTCTATCAACGATTACCCAAATGGTGTCATAACTACCCCTAGAAGTACAAGGCAGTTTAGTCAGAAAATCCATTGTAAGATGCTCCCACTTCCACTCAGGTATTTCCGAGGGCTGAAGTTTCCCGAACGGCTTCTGGTGCTCGGCCTTAACTTGGAGACACGTCAAACACTTACTCACATATAGAGCCACCTCAAACTTCATCGCATGCCACCAGTAATTCTTCTTCAAGTCTTGGTACATCTTGGTCGCGCCCGGGTGAATGGAATAGCGCGACTTGTGTGCCTCATCCAAAATTTTACCTCTGAATCTCTCATACCTCGGTACCCAAAAACGCCCATCCTTATACTTCACCCCATGTAACACCCCACCCCACAGAGGGGTGACGTGTCACTAATCATAGTATTCAAAACATAAGACATCATTCCACTGTTAAGTGTCAAAAGTACAGAGCCCTAGAGTTAATTATTTGTTGCATATTATATAATTGCCAAATCTAGCTGAACTAGAGTATGCTACAAAAGTGGCTAACATTTTTTATTCAAATCCTAAAGCTCAATTCTTTTTTTTTCTCTCTCTTCACACCCCACCCGGAGTAACATGTGAACCTGCTATGAAAAAAAAATTTACAAAATGAGCCGAATGTCCAGTACAGATAAAAGGCTCAAGTAAAAGATTATCACTAATTAACTAAAAGATCAACAATAATTAAGTAACAATTTCGGCGGCTTTGGCAGGGACGATTTTGAGTGATTGTGTGAAAAAAAAGTTTCTTTTCCAATCTTCTAGATGTAAGTATATTATTATTTTATTTTAATATCAGTTCGTACAACATGCATCTTTCTATACATAATATATTATTTAATTAATCCATTTTTTATTTCTTTTTCCTTTTTATTTATTTATTATTATTTTATGTCAACCAACATGTCCAAAGAAATTTTTAAATTTCTTATTTTCAAGATTATTTTTGTTACTTATTTATTTTATATCTTTTCAAACATTATTATTATTTTAAACATTTTATATATTTTTTTTATTTATACATTTTATATATGTCAAATTTTCCGAGTGTTTCAACTCCTACCCCTTAAAAGAATTTCGTCCTCGAAATTGGTAGATTGGACATAAATGATCACAAAGAGCAACTGAAAAGGGAATATTATTACATTTAACAAGAAAACAAGGTTCACTGTTGCTTCTAACAAGGAATCTATTTTTCAAATAGATTAGGGTACAATGAACGGATCGTTTCTTCCGTTTCCCAAGTAGCTTATCGTTCGGAATGATTCTTCCATAGGACTTTAACGAACGGGATGACTTTCCTCCTCATTACTTTTTTTGGCGATCCAATATAGCTTCTGGTTCTTCTTCATACAATAAGTCTTCTTGGATCATGTGAAGCGGATAACTAATGACATGCAACGGGTGATAGTTGTATCCCCTCAGTAAAGATACATTTTAGACATTATGGACGTGAGAAAGTTGGGATGGTAGTGCTAGTCGGTAAGAAACTTCTCCAACTCTTTCAAGAATCTCAAACGGGCCGATATAACGAGGGCTGAGCTTCCCTTTTATTCCAAATCTACGCACATGTAACGCCCGTTAATTTCAGATAAGTGATTTAAAGCTTGTAAAGTATGTACATCTCTCGGGATTTATCCAACTTTCCTCGGAGGCTTTACGTCATCCCGGTACGTTAAAATTATGTAACTTTCCACCCAAGTTGCTACACACTTTATACTTGAGGGGCTAGAATGAAACTTCTTATTTTATATCATAAAAGAATGAAAAACCCTAACTCATAACCCTAGGTGCAGCCGATCGCAGCTAAGAACCCCCCTGCTCGTTTTTCTTCTGCCCCGCCATGTTTCTGCCGTGAAAACTTCAATTCAAGATCGGTTTTATGATTCCCCATGTCTTTTACACCTTAACTGATCATATTAACGCGTTTATTGGTCGTTAAGATTGAGTTTTGATGATAACAGCTTGCTGACAGATTAGTATACGTTTATTGTAGGGTCTGTAACGCGATGTTAATCCACTGTTTTTGATCGATTCTTGATTCCATGATGTTCTACTCTGAGTCTGGTTTACAGAAAGGTATAAAAGGTAATTTTTGGACGAGATTTGAATGGTTTTTATGAATTTATAAAATCGAGTGTCAAAGCTGATGCGAGATGACTGATTCTGGTCTGTCTTCCCGATGTCATAACCTTTTTTCGACAAGTCCAAATTGGTTGGTTCCACTTCTAGAAGTTAGTATTTTGAGTTAGCAACCAAACCCAATTGGAATCGTTTAATTTGGTTTGGTAATGAATTTTATAAAAATAAAACCATTTTGTTGCGCGCTGAAATAGCTGCACATACCTTTCTGTGTTGGAGGAATTTTTATGATTTTTGTGTCCAATATAAAAATATAATAAAAATATTTTTATAAACATAAGAAATTTATTAAAGTCTGGTAAAAATTCAATAATTTATTTCTAAGGTTATCCTATGTAATTAAATGCATCTTCGCATGCTAAAATCTACACGTTTTACTCGTTATTGATCGATAAGTTCGTTTTAGGCTTAACCGGGGGATGTTCAATTGTGTTCTTGTCGGGGCTGTTTGAAGTGACTTTTTTCACCACAATCTTCCTATGTATGTCCCGTATATCATACTCAAAGATCATGTTCTTAGGTGTTCGTTAAGTTGATCAACTAGTTGTTGTTTGATTGTTATGTTCGGTTGTCTAGAATTGTTGAGTTTGATGCGTTAATCGGTTGGATGACCAACCGAATCAGTTTGCATGGCCCTAGGGGAGTCCAAGGGCTGTGGGAAAATTATATATTTGATGCACGGGGCTGTCAGGGTTAGTGCTTCGTCAATCGAGTCGGCGGTGCACGAATTTTCGTTTAAATGTTAAAGTAAGTGTTGTAAAAGGGAACCGTCAACCCTTTCAACTCGGGTGACATAATTATGATGAATGAAAAGGTTTAAGACGGAATTTGGTCCATTCGGGGCTGATTCGGTTAACAAATGGTTTTAAGGATTATTTCACGCGCATTCGACCCGATTTGACTATCTTTGGGCCATGGGCCAAGTGTTGGGCCATGGGCCAAGTTGTCGGGCCTTGGGCCAAGTATTGGGCCTTGGGCCAAGTTTTCGGCCTTGGGCCAAGTTGTTGGGCCTTGGGCTAAGTGTTGGGCCTTGGACCAAGTTGTCGAGCCTTGGGCCAAGTATTGGGCCTTGGGCCAAGTTGTCGGGCCTTGGGCTAAGTGTTGGGCCTTGGGCCAAGTTGTTGGGCCTTGGGCCAAATGTTGGGCCTTGGGCCAAGTTGTCGGGCCTTGGGCCAAGTGTTGGGCTTGTACGGCCCATTAGGCTAGAGTGTTCCTACAGTCTAGTTTAGTAACGCGTTATGTATAATTTACAGGCCCTTGCTTGTGATTTTGCCCTTAGGAACTTCCTAGCTCGTAGCAAGTATTCGATCGATCTCAAGTGAGTTCATGATGCCCTTTTTACTCATTTTACTTTTGAGCTAGCATGCGCACCTAAACGTTTTCTTACTTGATGAAATGTTTTAAAAAGATTTTATATAGGTTTGCTAGTATATGGTAAGCCTTGGGATGTTGAATATATATATGTGTATATACATTATTTCTTGGCCTCTATTTGGCGATGTTGTAGTCGTTTCGACTACTGATGTTGTGTATGCCTACTTTGTGTTTGCATACACTGATGTTACGTGTTTGGATTGTACGTTTGCTCGACCCTGATGTTATACGTGGATGATATAGATATATATACTGTTATGTATATAGGGATGTTATTGAATGGATGTTTACATATACATTTTGTATATGTATGTATGAGGATGTTTAAGTTCGGTAATGATGATTAGATGGATGTACCCTTTTACTTTTAGAAAACATTTGATATGACTATCATGATTTTACTACTGATATCTTTTACTTAAAATTTGAACTCACTCAGCTCAAGCTGACTTTGTGTGCATGTTAGTGTAAGTTTCAGGATTCGGAAGAGGATTCCTTATCGTTTGGACGTGCACAGAGCTACTTGGATGGTGAAGGGCATACTGGAAGGAAGAATTATTATGAATGTTTTATTTCAAGGAAATTTATAAAAGTTATACTTACTTTGGATTTTAGCCAAAATTCCCGGGTTTCGGGAACTTATTACATTTTTCATGTTTTCCGCAAAATTTATACTCTGATACGTTTGTTTTAATGGAAGAAATGATTTTTAAGTTTATTAAATTTTACGAGTGTTTGGATGATTACCAACTATTGGGTTCCCGGGGTTCGGGGCCTTACAGCACACCGCGACAAGGTGAAACTTTTAAGAACGCATGGTCCCCGACTTTGAACTCAAGAGTCCGACGATGTCGATCTGCATAACTCTTCTGTTGCTCTGCGCTTCTTTTAATCTTTCTCGAGCAATAGCAACTTTTTCATTCGTGATTCGTACCAACTCGGGCCCTTCAATTACCTTCTCTCCCACCTTATTCCAACATATCGATGCCCTACACTTCCGACCATACAACAGCTCGAACGGAGCCATGCCAATGCTTGCTTGCCAACTATTATTGTAGGTAAACTCAACAAGGCATAAATACTCATCCCAGTTTCCTGTCCACAAGGCCTTAGCATTTCTTCCAGGGTCTGAATCGTACGCTCTGATTGTCCATCTGTTTGTGGATGAAAAGTGGTACTGAATTTCAATCTTGTACCCCATGCAGCTTGAAAGCCTTTCCAGAATCGAGACGTGAACCTTAGATCTCTATCAGACACAATGTAGGTTCCCAGCCGGATCTACACGAGATATCGCGTTCTACGTAGGTGCGGAATCCCTACGTAAGACGCTACGAGCGTAGAAGACAAAACGATTAAACACACGTTACAATAAACACAAACACGTTGTATTGCAACCGTAAACACGTGATACAAAGATCACCAAATACAGACTCTCTCTAACTCGTTCTCTGAATCTCGTTGAATAATCATGAAAACTTAAGCCGTAACCTAAGTTTATATAATCACGACAACTTCGCCTGGCATGTTCAGGCGAAGTTGTCACTAACTTCGCTTAGTTCACAAGTTCGCCTGTATCAGCGAACTTGTGAGCTAACTTCGCTTACATACAAAAACAAATCCAAACGACTCGATTACAGACACTAGACACTGAACTACTGACATCATGTACCAACAGACTCCCCCTTGGCAGTAGCTTCATCTCTTTATCTTCAAGCACGTGTCTTGTAATCTTCAACGACCTTGCATCTTCATCTTCAAGCATGAACTCCTTCGCATACACAAACCGATACAATTCTTTGATATTTCTTCGCTTCGTCTTTCCAAGCAGGAATATAAAAGATTTTCTTCTCATTCAGCACCTGCAGATCAGCTTGCGACAAGTTCACTAGATGCATCGGATCATAAACTCTTAGCAGCTCTTGTTCATCTTCGTCTTACATCACTGCTTCAGCTGTTTCACAATCAACATACCACCACTTTAGATCTTTGAGCACATCCTTGGGCATCTATTTCATCGGCACTTCTTTAAGGCACCGGATCGGCTTATACTTCATAATCATCCAAGGTTTACCATCTGCTCTCAATCCACGATCTTTGCCTTCGATAAGTTTTCCCATTTGTGGTTTTAACAGCTCAAACTTCTTCTCTTTTATACTTTCCTTCCAAACAATCTTCCCAATAACTCTAGCCATATTATCATCACTTCGGTTTATCAATCCCAATCTGCCTAAGTCTTTCACCTCACATTCTGGCAATGTATTCAATGATCTCAACAATCTTTTGAAGTACTGAACGCCATCATATCTCTTAATCACAAAGAGCCTCAACTGCTCATCGTATATCCAGCAAATAATCCCCTTTCTCGCTTCAGCATAGCCTCTAATGTTGTAACTCTTCTTAAACATTGTAGGGACCGCTGGTTTCTTCGTTTTGACGAACCACTGAGCATAGCCTTCTTTCCATCTAGGCTGCTCTTCCCATTCAGTCTCATCATTCCCAATCTCTTGACTCCTATCTGCGTTCTCGACTTGCGGTATCTCATGCTCCACATTCTCCTCTACTATCTCTCCCTCTTCAATATCATTATCAATCACTATCTCTGCACCAATCTTCTCTATCTCATCCACCGGTAATACATCATCATCACCGATAAAGTCATCATCCATCTCCTCAACCTCCACTACCACCACATCATCACCACCAGCTGCAGTTGTCGACTCCCCCTGAGTTGTGGAAGTCCCAAGAGCTTGTACAGTTCTTGGCAACTCACCACCTGCACCTTTCGACGCATTGGGATCATCGTCTCTATCATTGCGCTTCTTCGTCCTCAACTCATCGCCTTTACAGCTCGTCTCCCCCTGAGATGCCAAGAACTCCTTCAAAGCATCTATAATTTTTCCATGTTCTACCAGCAGGGACGACTGCATCTGATTCTCTGCAACTAGGCGTTGAATAGCCTGGGTCTGGATAAGATTTATCATTGATTGTTCTGCCACGACCCGTTCAAGTGCTGCTATTCGTTCTGAGTCTGATAAGGTTGCATCGAAATCAAACCTCAGATGTGATATATCTTGAGTGTACTGAGGAGGGATTTCCGATGTAACCGGGACCTCAGAAGTAGGCAAAGACGTAACCGCATGTGGTATCGTCACCGATAACCCTGCAGTGGCCATAACAGTCGACTCAATAAAGCGTGCCACGACCTCCGTTGGAGTAAGAGTTGGAGGCGGCAACGGGACAATCTCAGGAGCCGATAGTTGGAAAGTAGTGGGTGGGAGGCCAAATGTAGATGAGGTAGCCACCACGGGAACATCCGTAGCGCTTGGCCTTGTAACCTGTAATGTTGAGGGAACCATTGTCATACTGGATAGTGCGGGTGGGGTGAAACGTACCACCCTCGAGCTCTCACCAGCTCCAGAACCTGCACCTATCCGTTCCCTTCTTGATCTGCGTATTAACTGTTGTACCTCTTCCTCATAGTCTGACTCGCTGTCATCATCAGTTCTCTTTATTTTCCCATGAGTCCGTTCATGTGTTACCAAAATCCGTCTTGCTTCGGCCAATTCATCATTAGAATCTGAGTCAGCCACCGTTGTAGCTGCCCTAGTAACATTCACAGTCGACACCCTCTCAACCGAGACTTGCACATACTCTCCAGGGTCCACCCGTTCCATATCAAAGTAGCCTTGACCTCCAAACTCAGCATCAAGGTCCACGTTTTCATCCAGTGACACAACAAGTGCAGCAGGTATAACTTGAGGTGCTCCTGCCTGTTGTGGTGCCGGGTCCCGAAACTCGTCCCCACGAGCAGGCACATACCCTGGGTTGATTAAGTACCCAAACAGTGGAGTATGGCGAGGACGGAGCTGCAGGGTATGTGCCTGCTCGTGGGGACGAGTTTCGGTACTCGCCATACTCCACTGTTTGGGTACTTAATCAAATGTTTGGGCGAAGATCTTGAATCATGTTGCTCCTCGCACTCGAAGATCTACATTGGGCGAAGATCCGTTTGTTCACACTTTCAACGTATCTTATCGGACGGCGCTGAGGTAGCGTTGGAGCAACATGATTCAAGATCATTTGTAGGAATATTGAATACATGATGAATCTCTCACGCGCCATCGCCCTTCTCTGACGATCAATCTCATAGAAGACCATCTGACTAAAGCTGTATCGCTTGTTGTAAGTCAGAGCAGTCATCGCCGACTGCATGGTCGCGCCCATGCCATCAGTTCCAGCCTTTCTCCCTGACATAAATACTATCATGACATGCATGAGAACGCGCCACTGGTCAAGCAAAAACCATTTCCTTCTCTGCGTATCCCCCAAGGGACCAGAGTATCCCATCCAAAAAAACGCTCCATCACGGAAAGGAGTCACAAAATCTGTCGGGTCATCCCTCGTCTCATCTCCAAATCGTAAAGCCGCCCGGATCTGTTCAGAAGAGAACTGAACAATCTGATTGTTGACTGTTGCGCGCATCACCGGGGGCTCGACTCTACAGTCATATTCCACGGTCTGCCAAAAATCCTCAATGTTGGGCAAGGATATCGGCAGTGTTGTAGTGATCGCGTGGAATATACGCGAGCGTAGTAAGAATGTGATGATTTCGCGGAAATCATCAACTCCGCTCGCCTCCGGGTCTAATGTTATATACATGTTGTGACCCGGGAAGAACTGTCTCTGGTTATCACCACCGTCATCTGCGCCTGCACCACCTACAGCAACCATATCTGCATCAAACAGACTAAGTTAGATACACGTCAACGCAAATCACAAGTTCGCCTGTTACCATGAGCGAAGTTGTGATTTATTCTGTATAGGCGAAGTTAGAGGTGGGGCGAAGTTGGGAACAACTTCGCCTCAACTTGAACTTCGTCTGTTAACTGTTAAGTAAAAAGGTCCAGGCGAAGTTAATGATAACTTCGCCTAACCACAACATCGCCTCATATACTGTAACCTAATTAATTGTCAGGAGAAGTTAAACCTAAGGCGAAGTTATGGATAACTTCGCCTAAACTGTAAGTTCGCCTGAATATGAATCGGCAACAGATAGACGAATCAATCGACGTGTAGTTGGTGAAATTGGAGATTAAGGCCTCCGTAAAACATGTTTTTATGAAGTTCTAGACGACCAAATTGATTACGACCACGTAATAACAAGTTTGAAATCGGGTGTTTAATGTTTCGAAAGACGAGGTCGAGAATCGGGTCAATACGACCTATGATTAACACCCTATGACAAAGATTATACGATATATAAAACCCTACACACCTTTAATCGGATTAGAATCGAAAAAGAATGAACACAGATGATTGAGATCGATAATACGATAAGTTCGCTGGTTTTGAAATAATGAACATGTCAGACCTTAAAACTTCTTTATATAGGGTCAAAATTTGACAGGCGAAGTTATGGATAACTTCGCATATTGCAGGCGAAGTTATGGATAAGTTCGCCTATATATGAAAATTTTTAAAACAAACCCCTACAATTTGCAATTAAGTTTTAAAACAACCTTTAAAGAATTAAATGATACGATTAAGACCAAGTAACCAGGTATAAAATCAAACAACTACATAAGCAGAAAAATTTTAAAAATAAAATACACGGAATCAAATTTCAGTCTCGATAAGGACTACCATGTTTTAGAAAAGATCCGAACAGGAATCATACTAACTACGTGACTGTCACACAGATCCGTGTTTAGCTGTATTATGACATAAAGAAACAGGTTGTAAGCAGATAAATAACTTAGAATGGTTTTCATCGTTTCTGTGATACGGGTTAAGTTCAATTAAGCTCAAAATTTTAAATGGGCAACAACTCAGAGATTATGATACCTCCTATCTATTCTCAAAGCGTATTTGGCTTTCCCCAAGTCACCCCGAGTTGACCTCAACCCGTAGTGTCTAATTAAATAGTAAGTACTCTTCGATATTTAGATTTTGCTTCCCGTTCTCTTTCTTACACCTTGATTGAGAAGTATAAATATTATGAACTCTAGAATGTCTCAAATTTTTTAATTTTTTTTTTTTAAGTATTTACACAAGTTCAGATAAACAACTGCAAGTCCCGAATCTGGATCACTGCAGTTTCTTGACACGCTATCTTCATGGGAATCAGAACACTCACGGGCTCGTGTATGACTGGGTAATCGCTTTTCTGCCTATCATTCGGAAAGATATATATGGAGACATGCACAACTCATAAGAAGTTTCCACATAAAATCGAGTAGATTTAGTTAGTATCACTTCTACTTTTACGCACCATAAAAAGCTACCATGACATACAATGACTGTTCTAAAGTGTTTTAGGCCCTATAACTTCACTAGTTAAGCACACAGAATCAGTATATCTATCACTTTCCAAGGTTGGATCAATTTTCTGTTAAACATAGTAAAGGTACTTCTTACGAATTAATAGACTTGAAAAATAATTTCATCTCCCCGAAATAAAGGAAAAAAAATTTTTAACTTCAATCGCCCCGATCAAATTGAAGTTTTCAGGTAAACGGCTGTCCCGAAGATCCAATGGATCAGCTGGACCGACCACACACATACAAGTATGTGTCCTTCTAACTAAGTATGATCGACTAATTTTCAGCGAAAGAATGAAAACACATCATAAACTGCCCCGGTCACTTTCAGTCATCTGGTTAATGGCTATCCTCATATTCTACAAGTAGAAATGAGGACCAAACATATCCGAAGACATGTCCTTCAAACTGAGGCAACCGACATACTTCTAAGCGATAGTTACGTTTTTTTTTTTAAAACAAAAACATAAAGCATGGTTACTCGGGATTGATCATCCCATTCAGCTCAACAAGGTTTTGAAATCTAGTTTTGTCAAACGCTTTCGTAAACAAGTCAGCGAAATTATCTAGCGTATCAACCTTTTCGAGCTCAATCAGTTTCTTCTCAGCACAATCTCGTATAAAATGATGACGTATGTCAATGTGTTTAGTTTTACTGTGCTTAACGGAATTGTTAGTTACTGAGATAGCAGCAGTGTTATCAATGCAAATAGGAGTAAGAGTAAAATTCAGACCATAATCGCGCAACTGTTGTTGAATCCAAAGAACCTGGGAGCAGCAGTTAGATACTGCCATGTATTCTGCTTCACAGGTTGAAATGGCGACTGAGGTCTGCTTCTTGCATTGCCATGACACTAATCTGCCACCAAGAAACTGACATCCACCTGTTGTTGACTTCCGACTCTGATTGCACCCTCCATAATCAGAATCTGTGTAGGCGACCAACTCCAAGTCTCCTCCTCTCGTGTACCACAACCCCAGCTTAGGCTTGCCTTTGAGATACCGTAGAATCCTCTTCGCACCCTTCAAGTGAGATTCCTTTGGGTTTGCCTGAAAGCGAGCACAAAGACAAACTGCAAACATTATATCAGGCCTAGAAGCAGTTAAGTACATTAAAGAACCTATTATAGCCCGATATTGGGTTGGGTCCACGTCTGCATTGTTGTCTGACTCAGCACCCAATTTGTGGTTGACGCAGACTGGAGTATCGTATGGAGTGCTGTCTTCCATCTTGAAACGTTTGAGAACATCATGGACATACTTCGTCTGATAAATGAACATACCATCTTTCTTCTGATCAACCTGCAGTCCTAAAAAGAAAGTTAGTTCACCCATAGCACTCATTTCAAATCTCTTCTTCATGACGGCCTCAAACTCCTGACACATGGCGACCTTTGATGCAGCAAAGATAATGTCGTCCACGTAGACTTGCACCAGTAGAAAGTCGCTCCCTTTTCTCTTGAAGAACAATGTGCTATCAATCTTACCTCTTTCAAACTCATTCTCAAGCAAGTAGTCGGATAACGTTGAGTACCAGGCACGAGCTGCCTGATGTAGTCCATAAAGTGCTTTACTTAGCTTGTACACGTGATCGGGAAAGTCAGGGTCAGGAAAACCCGGAGGTTGCTCAACGTACACAACCTCATCGACTTCACCATTTAGGAACGCACTCTTCACATCTAACTGAAAAACCTTCATCTCCTTATGAGCAGCAAATGCCAAAAACAAACGAATGGCCTCCAATCTTGCCACAGGAGCAAACACCTCATTGTAATCAATTCCCTCTTACTGATTAAAGCCTTTAACAACCAGCCTCGCCTTGTTCCTGATAACAATCCCTTTCTCATCTCTCTTGCATTTGAAGACCCATTTTGTGCCAATCGCATGCACATTCCTTGGTTTTGCAACCAAGTTCCATACCTCCATCTTCTTAAACTGGGCTAATTCTTCTTGCATGGCTTCGACCCACGAGCTGTCCTTGAGAGCCATTTGATAGTTCTTTGGTTCAATCTGGCTGATAAAGCAGGTGTACAAGCATTCGTTGATTATGCCTGATTCTTTAATGCTTGTGTAAACACAGGTGTGCTCATTCAAGCTTTGTCTTGTTTGCACACCATCGGACAGATCACCTATCACATTTTCCAGAGGATGATTTTTGTGAATTCTCGTAGTCGGAACCGAACTGACATTCAGATTATCTTCCAAGTTCGAAGATAGCTCATCAATGGGTGATTGATGTTGAGAGTGAAACGGATTGATGAATTCCTCTTCAGTAGAGGCAGCAGGGGTATTGACAGCATTTGACGAGGAAGGCTGACATTTATCATACTGTGGTCGTTGCACCAAAGTGTCTTCCTCATCGCATATCATCTTTGTAGCAATTCTTTCCTCAACTTCTACAAAATCCAAATAATGCATGTTAAAAGATTTAAAAAGTCTATCATAGTCGAAAACCGCGGCGGGTCCCGTGCTTGGTTTTGGTGATTTGTAACTTGTGATGTCAGTGTTACACACCACCTCAACCTTGCTGGTCGATGTATTAAAGACCCGTCTGTTGGGAGTCCCAACAACGTATCCGACTAAGATTCCTTCGCCGGCTACTTCACCAAATTTAGAATTGGTCTTTAATATCGAACACGGTGACCCGAATGATTCAAGACCACTCAAGTTGGGCTTTCTCCCATGCATAAGTTCATAACAGGTTTTATTTAATTTTTTAACAGTTAACACTCTATTAAGGATATAACAGGCTGTTGCAACTGCTTCAGCCCAGAACACCACGGGAAGTTTCGAATCAGCCAGCATGGTTCTGGCTCCTTCAATTAAAGTTCTGTTCTTCCTCTCAGCCACTCCATTTTGTTGCGGTGTATACGGAGCGCTGTACTGGTGTTCAATCCCCTTCTGTAAGCAGAAGATCTCCATCTCATAGTTCTTGAACTCAGTCCCATTGTCACTTCTGATGTACTTAACCCTTTTTCCCATGATATTCTCAACCTTGGTAATCAAATTCTTTACCATCTGAACAGTTTCATCCTTTGACTTCAGGAAATATACCCAGGAATATCGAGAGAAATCATCAGTGATCACCAAGCAGTAAGATGTTCCTCATAGACTTTTTACATTCACTGGACCGAAGAGATCCATGTGAAGTAGTTCTAGGGAACTGACTATAGAATTAATCTTCTTGGTGTGATGGGATTTCTTGTGTTGCTTTCCCTTCTTGCATGATAAGCATTGGTCTTCGAAGTTGAAATTCTTCAAGGGAACACCCAACACCAACCCATTCTTGACAATGTAGTTCATCTTCCGAAGATGAATATGCCCCATTCTCCTGTGCCATAATTCGGACTCCGATTCAGTCGCTTTCGACAAAAGACACGATTCTTCAGTGGCCATTTCAGTCGACCTCATGTCCATGATATACGTATTCTTCTCTCTTGGAGCCCTCATAACAATCCAATCCTCGGGTATCTTAAAACCAGGATGCAACACAATCGCCTCATTCTTGGTAAAATGCATGGTGTAATCCTTGTCACAGATCTGCGAAACACTCAGCAGATTGTGCTTCAATTCTTCAACAAAGTTTACTTTCTCTAAAGTCATCTTTCCATTCGTCACAGTCCCAATTCCTGTGATCCTTCCACCGCTCTCTCCAGCGAAACTCACTCTTTCTCCTTGAACAGGTTTCCATTCGTGTAACAAATTCTTGTTACCCGTCATGTGCCGGGAACAGCCGCTATCCACAACCCATAGATTGTTTGCAGCCCTGTTCAACTGTTCCTGCACGATTAAAGCAGAGGGTTAAAATCTGGGGACCCAAGACCTATTGGTCTTGGGTCGATACATCACGTACCTTGGCTGTCCAAAGTTAGTATCAGAATAGTTTGTGTAAGTCCTGAAAGGATACCTTCTTGGAGATTGACTATGAGGCCATCCAAACCGTCGTGAATTAAATGAATTATTACTTATGGTTTGGTTGTTAGCAGTGAAAAACTGAGATCTATTTATTTGAAAACCTGAATTAGACCAATTTCTGAATTTTGATGGGTTTTCATTTTTTCCATTATATTGATTACTGTTTCTTTTCTCAGATTTTGAAAGCCTCACACCTCTGAATTTCTGCTTCAGAGGGCAATCAGCAATTAGGTGTCCTAATTGATTACATCTGAAACAACTCCTGTGTTCAACTTTCTTTTCCATAGTTGTTTTAGATGTTGAGGCTGTATTACTGCCCGTTTGTCTCACATAAGGTGGGACATACGGGTTTAGTGGAGATTTCTTTTCAGTTGTTTTATGTTTCTCCCCACTTTTTGGTAACACTGCCTCTTGTTTTGTCTCACTCGACTCGGAAGACTTGTCCGAGTTAGATGAGACAGGACTAGGCACAGAAATTTTCACACTAGACACAGGCTTACTCGTTTCGCCTTTACTAACTTCTGGTTCTTCACTAGTTACCTTAACCGGAACTGTCTGACTATAATCAACATCAACAGATTTCTGATTACTAGGATCATAAGTGTAATTATGATTGTACGGTGGCGGAACTTCATGATATCCAATTCCTCCCCTTTTAACTGGGGAACCTTGATCACTAACGAGGTGATCAAGTATAGCCGTGGAATTTCTAAATTTCTCAAGTTTCCTGTTAAGTTCCACCACTTTCACCTGGTGATCAGCTATCTGTTTATCCCTTTCAGCTATTAGTTTAGTTTTTTCTTCTAACACTTCATAGCTCAGATCAATTATTTTAATTTTTTCAGCTAGATTTGCTTTAAGACTTCTAATATCTTTTTCACTAGCTTTTATTTTTACTTTATAACTATTTTCTCTAGCTTTAGTGAAATGATGTTCTTCTTTTAAGATTTTAAATTGAGCATCCAAACTAACATACTGATCAGTTATAGTTGTCAATTGTTCAGACAGATTTTCACATTTAGTACAATGAATTTTGGTACTTACCTCAGAGAGCTGGTCTTTCACATCTGCCATGTTAGCTTCATTTTGAGCTTCTGCCATGTAAGCTTCATTTTCGCCAGTCACTTTCTCACTATCTGCAGTCTCGATGTTTGCCAAATTGGCCTGTTCGAACACTTCTTCAGCATGCAGATTCCAGTTGTACTCTCCATTTTGTCTGGATATCATGGCTCTATTATCATTGACACCCCCACTCTGTTGTGTAGACCTGTTTTGAGTGCGCTCTACACGTTCATTTGTGCACTCCTTTGCAAAATTGTCATTCTGTTGGCAGTTGTAACACCTAACCTTCGACTTGTCAAACCCTGGTCTCTCACCAACAAACTTCCTACCAGTCTTCTTCATAAACCGCTTAACCCTTCTCACAATCATCGCCATCTGCCACTGCAGATCCATCTCTTCCAGATCATCAGCATCGATCTGATCATAATCTTCATCCAAAGTTGCTTGATCAACGATTTTACCCTTGATGTAATTTTCATACGAAGCAATGAAAGATGCGTAGAGAGCAAACTGCTGTTCAGCAGATTTAACACTCATGGGCATCTTCGAGTAGTTGTTTGAAACACCTGGGGAAAAACTACTCTTGGTTGCTTGAGGGCTAGAAGCATTAGATCCACCAGCTACAAAGCATACATCACCATTCATGTTGAGAGATACATGACCTTCATGTGTTGAGTTAGCGCCCGACTCTCCCTTTGAATAGTAAGCAGACGAATCAGACTTCGAACTTGAACTTGTATTAACCTTTGCACCATACATTCCTGGATCTTGAACCTGATCAGTAGGTGTCTCTTTTCGAACCATGTTTAGTTCAAAAGTTCGTAGCTTGTTAACTGCTGTTTCCAGGTCATAGTCAGCAAAGTCTTTGTCTTCTCTCATCAACACGGTGTACATCTCCCATTTCGGTGGGAGAGCATCAAGAAGCTTTTCAACAATCTCATCTTCTTTGTAAGTGATAGAATAATTGCCGAGTTTTGTCATCAGATGATAATATCTAGTGATGATATCATCAAGTGATTCATTCTTCAGATACTTGAAGACCGAGAACTGGGTTTTAAGTAGTTTAATCTTTGAAGCACGGATTCCCACATTACCCTCAAAACGGTTTTCAAGCGCTTCCCAAAGCTCTCTGGCAGTTTTGTACTTTCTGAAAGTGTGCAGTATCTCTTGTGGAAGAGCCATTGTAATTGCTGCATGAGCTTTGCTTTCGGCCTCATACATTTTCTTCTCTTCTTCTTCCATCTCTTTGTATTTCTTTATCTGATCACGACCCTCATACTCAGTAGTAGGTGGAATGTAACCATCTTGTATGCATACCCACATCTTAGCATCTTGGTACTTGACATATTGTTCAAAACGATCTTTCCACGCTACATAATCGGTTTTCTTAAGCATCTCCGGTGCCTTTGTAGCCGAACCCGCTTCCACTTCCATCTTAACTAGTTCTGTAATGTTGATTGTAGACATCTTTCACGAAACACACAGAAACCCGAAAAATAAAAATTTTATTTTTAACAGTACTGTAGGCGAAGTTGTGGATAACTTCGCTTATGTCTGAACTTCGCTGATTCTGAACTTCGCTCACTTTCTTAAATTCGCCTGATTTGGCGAAGTTGTGAATAACTTCGCATAAGGTAAGCGAACTTGTGAGATAGGCAAAGTTGTGGGTAACTTCGCTTGAGATAAGCGAACTTGAGAAGGTAGGCGAAGTTGTGGATAACTTCGCTTAACCTTATATATTCGCTGAAACCCTACTACAGTGACGGCAACTTCGCCTGATGAACACGATGAATATGCAGGTTTGATTTCTGGATTTTACGAGGTTTGTGAAGGTGTTATGGGTTGTTTATGATTGTAGGAGGTGAGGACACAAAAACTCAGAAAACTCGTCCCGCGAATAGTCGAACGGAACGATTTCTACACCCGCGTGATAATCCCGAACCACACAATCGAGCAAATGGCTCTGATACCAATTGTAGGTTCCCAGCCGGATCTACACGAGATATCGCGTTCTACGTAAGTGAGGAATCCCTACGTAAGACGTTACGAGCGTAGAAGACAAAACGATTAAACACACGTTACAATAAACACAAACACGTTGTATTGCAACCGTAAACACGTGATACAAAGATCACCAAATACAGACTCTCTCTAACTCGTTCTCTGAATCTCGTTGAATAATCATGAAAACTTAAGCCGTAACCTAAGTTTATATAATCACGACAACTTCGCCTGGCATGATCAGGAGAAGTTGTCACTAACTTCGCTTAGTTCACAAGTTCGCCTGTATCAGCGAACTTGTGAGCTAACTTCACTTACATACAAAAACAAATCCAAACGACTCGATTACAGACACTAGACACTGAACTACTGACATCATGTACCAACACACAATAGAGGCTGGAGTATCATGCAACCGTATAATCTCTTGCAAAAATACCTCGGATAACTTGCTGACGGAATACCCTTGTTGTATTGGCAAAAAGTGAGCCGACTTGGACAATCTGTCCATAACTACCCATATAGTATCGTTCTTTCTAAAGGTCTTAGGCAAACCAGTAACGAAATCCATCGAGATTTCATCCCATTTCCATACGGGAAAATCTAATGGTTGCAAGAGTCCGCTAGCTCGCCGGTGCTCAATCTTCACCTGCTGGCATGTGAGGCACCTACTAACATATCTGGCGACGTCCTCTTTCATAGCACTCCACCAAAAATTTTGACGTAGATCACGATACATCTTTGTAGATCCTGGGTGGATAGAAAATGGTGAACTGTGTGCTTCGGCTAATAGTGACTCGCGGAGCGCAGGATCATTGGGTACACACAACCTTTTACCACACCATATTACTCCATGCTCATCCATACGAAACTCCGACTGCTTTCCGACCTCAATGTTCTCTGATATCGCCCATAATTCTCCATCATCCTTCTGGGCTTCTTTAATTCGCGAGATGAGGTCAGTCTCGATTTGCTTTTTTGCCAGGTAACCATCAGATTTACCAACCTGAAGGCCAATGCCCATCTTATCGAGGTCAGATATGATATGTGGTTGAATCTGTAGGCAAGATACAGCACCAAAATTCTTTCGGCTTAAAGCATCGCCTACCACATTAGCTTTACCCGGGTGGTATTGAATATTCGTGTCATAATCTTTCAAAAGTTCCAGCCACCTCCTTTACCTCATATTTAGCTCTTTCTGCGTAAATATATACTTGAGGCTTTTGTGGTCAGTAAATATGTCGCACTTCTCTCCATACAAGTAGTGACGCCATATTTTTAACGCAAAAACAACCGCGGCTAACTCCAAGTCAAGCGTCGGGTAATTAACTTCATAAGGCTTCAACTGGAGCGAGGCATAAGCGATGACCTTTCCGTGCTGCATTAATACACAACCTAGGCCTTTCTCTGAAGCGTCACTATAGATTTGGTAACCACCTGAGCCTGATGGAAGAGTGAGTACTGGAGCAGTAACAAGTCTTTTCTTCAATTCTTCAAAGCTCTTCTCTCGGTCTTCATTCCAAGAAAACTTCACACCCTTCCTCAATAGTTGCGTAAGAGGCAAGGCAATGATAGAAAATCCCTTTACGAACCTCCGGTAGTAGCCAGCTAAACCCAAGAAACTTCGAACTTCCGTCGCAGAGGTAGGTCTAGGCCATTTTGTAATTGCCTCAATTTTAGCAGGATCCATTTTGATTCCTTCTGCCGATACAATGTGACCTAGTAAGGCTACTTGATTGAGCCAGAAGTCACATTTTGAAAATTTCGCATACAACTTTTTCTGTCTTAAAGTTTCGAGCACTTTACGCAGATGCTCTTCATGTTCGTCCCTGATCTTGGAATACACTAAGATATCATCGATAAAAACAATGACAGACTTATCCAAGAACTCATGCAAAACACGATTCATTAAATCCATAAAGACTGCAGGGGCATTGGTTAGCCCAAAAGACATAACCAATAACTCGTAATGGCCGTAACGCGTACGAAAGGCAGTCTTAGAAACATTCTCCTCCCGAATCTTTAGTTGGTGATAACCAGATCTCAAATCTATTTTCGAGAAGAACTTAGCTCCTTGGAGTTGGTCAAAAAGGTCATCTATGCGAGGTAGAGGATATCTGTTGCGAATGGTGATCTTATTAAGCTCTCGGTAGTCAATGCACAACCGCATACTACCATCCTTTTTCTTTACAAATAAGACCGGTGCACCCCAAGGTGAGACACTTGGTCTTATAAATCCCAACTCCAACAATTCCTGCAATTGCTCCTTCAGCTCCTTTAGTTCCAACGGAGCCATACGATACGGTGCTTTAGAGATAGGCTCAGCGCCAGGGACCAAGTCAATAGTAAATTCTATCTCACGGTCTGGTGGTAGTCCAGCTAATTCGTCTGGAAAGACATCAGGATACTCACGAACAACAGGATAATTGTCGATGCTAACTTCGTCAGCTGTCGTATCCTTGACTGACGCTAAAAATCCAGCGCAGCCATGTGATATCAACTTTTGAGCTTTGAGCACTGAGATAATCTTAAGAGACTTACGGGGTTGGAACCCCTGATACACCAAATCGGGATGCTGAGAATCACCAAAAACGACTCGCCGCGAGTGGCAATCAATAGTTACAAGATGTCGAGATAACCAATCCATCCCGAGGATAACATCAAAGTCGCGCATTTGCATAGGTAAAAGATCTGCTTTACGCTCAATAGAATCAATACGAATAGGACAGTCTATATATATGGGAAATTAGGATCGAGCTACCCATATGAGCGGATATGGAAAGAGTATGTGCTAACGGGGAAGGTTCAGTCAATAGGTGTCTAGTGAATAAGTTAGAAATTATAGAATGGGTCGCCCCTGTATCAAATAGCACATATATATCATGTTCACCGAGTTGGAGAGTTCCGGAAACAGTACCTGGGGCACTAGCAGCTTCAGTGGCTGTAAGCGTGAAAACTCTTCCTCTAGTATTTGGTGGTGCACATTTCCTCCAGTGGTATTCTTGGCGTCCGGCATCAGGCAATTTTTAATTACATGCCCAGTCTGGCCACATCTAAAACATGCTCCCATAGTTTGGCGACAAGCACCCCAATGTTTCTTGCCACACGTGTTGCATGAAGGCATAGCATTCTGGTTGGGTTTTCCACGTTGATTCAGTGGTTGTGCTCTAGCAGGTCCTTGGTACAGTTGAATTTGATTATGGGCGGTCTTAGGTTTGGGGGTCTAGGCTACCATGGTTTTATCTGATTATCGGGATTTCTTTTCGGTTGAATTCTACGATCTTGATATTGTGGTGCAGAAGATGGTTGGCCGGCAGTCTGGGTGCACATCCCATCCCTATCCCTCTTCTTGCCTTCCCCTGCTCGAGATAGGAATTCTTTTCTCTCAAATTCAAAAGTCTTGATTGCATCAGCAACCTCTATAAGATCTTTGAACTTCATAAACATGATCGACTTTCGGATTCGATCACACACTGCCCATTTACACTTTTCTGCCTGAACTTCTGGCGTTCCCGCTGCATCCCCAACAATACTAGCCAACCTCGCAAAGCGAGCAATAAACTCTGACGCTGGTTCATCATTCCCCTGCCGAATAACAGCGTACTCCCTAACATAGCTTCTCTATCAGCCGTGGAGAAATACTTGTCATAAAAGATTTTTCTAAAATCTGCCCAAGGAAGGGTAGATAAGCATCTCCACCTTTAGCCTGCTTGAGTCCTTCCCACCATGCTTGTGCGTCATCCTCTAACTTGTAGGCGGACAATCTAACTTTATACTGATCCTCAACTCCTAACACTTCAAAGATTTTCTCAATGTGGGCTATCCAATTTCTGGCCTCGATTGGATTAGATGCGTGGCTAAAGGATCTTGTCTTTTGCTTTTGAAACCTCTGTAGCCATACGTGGATTTCCTCAGCAGTGTTATTTGTTGCATTCTCATCTATCACACCTCTAGAATTATGATTTCGGTTAGCAAGTCCTTCAGGATGAGTTTGTTGAATAACTGCCTCCACGGTTTAAGCGACTAGGTTAGGAAGTAACCCGGCCAAGGCTTGGTTGATAGCTGTAACTATGTTCGGATCGACGGGAGTCACATTTGAAGCAGAATCAGTGTTAAAGCGGTTAGTCCTGCTGACGGTTCTACGAGTTTGACGATGAGGAGGCATCTAAATAAATGATACGAGAATTAGAATATAAGGATGATATTGAGTATAAAGAATATTTAACTTGTTGGAATCCTAACCCAGACGTCTACACAATCCTCACGTTACCTAATTACTAATGTTTAAGTTTCTACAGGAAAAAGCCAATGCACTAATACCATAACTGTAACACCCCACCCCACAGAGGGGTGACGTCTCACGAATCATAGTATTCAAAACATAAGCCATCATTCCACTATTAAATGTCAAAAGTACAGAGCCCTAGAGTTAATTATTTGTTGCATATTATATAATTGTCAAATCTAGCTTAACTAGAGTATGCTACAAAAGTGGCTAACATTTTTCATTCAAATCCTAGAGCTCAATTCTTTTTTTTTCTCTCTTTTCACACCCCACCCGTAGTAACCTATGAACCTGCTATGAAAAAAAAATTTACAAAATGAGCCGAATGCCCAGTACGGATAAAAGGCTCAAGTAAAAGATTATCACTAATTAACTAAAAGATCAACAATAATTAAGTAACAATTTATTTATAACAATATAAAACAAATATAATATGTCATGATGTAAAATGATACGAAGCAAGTATGCAAGCCAATAAAGTAAATCGTATCATATGGATGATACCCATGAGCCGAAACATATAACATACCAGTGGGGCTACATGGGTTGCAAACTATGTACATAGTGCAATGGTGGGTGTTGGTATACACCAACCATCCACAAATATCAAATACATATAATCCTAGGATCGATCCATACGCCTCCTAATAGCTGTGGGCCACACTTGCCCTTAAGAGACGCCGTGAACTAATCTCTCCATCAAGGAGCACACAACATCGATGCCACAATGTTGTGCCTGTGAGACACTCCACATGAAGCGTAGCACTCAGGGTACCAGAGTATAAGAAAATAAAGGTAACGCGTTCAAAGTAAAAACAATGCCAACAAATATCTATACCGTGTAACAAGTAACGGAACATGCGATATTGAGTACAAACTTAAAAAATTATCGCATGCATACAATATAAATCTATATTTGAGTTCAAACGACCATAACCGGATCTTGAAGCAAAATAAATTTGGATCCGATTAATATTCCAAAGACGTTTAGGAGTTCCAAAAGAACGCGAAACATCAATAGGGTTTAAACAATCGAGCACGATAATAACAAGGGTAGGGTTAAGAATTGAAAGATGATCCACTATGATGTCAGACTTGTTCTTTTTGAGGGGGTTATTATGCTATCCTACAAGTAGTTTATGTTTTGGTTAGATTTATATATATGTATATATTTACTTTTAACCTTTATGTCTACTAGTGTATTAGTCCAGAGAGTAAAGTTCTTATATTTTAAATGATTATAACACCTTTGTTACAATTTTGTTTTAATCGCGTTGTTATTATTATTATTATTGTTTTGAGAATAATCTGTAACTTATTTTAACAAACAAAAATATATTGAAACCACATTAGATCTTTTAATTAATGACCTTTTTGTTTTAATGCACGTAGCATCCAAAAACTACATTCTTACAAGTTTATTAAAATAATGACTTAGATATTTTATTTTAAAGTATATAAAAGAAACTTTGTCTAGGAAACACAAATAATATACCAAGTATAAGTATATGGTGATATATACATTAATATTTGTGTTATTACTAGGTAGTTTTTTTTTCTTTTTTTCATTATACTCATGTACACATCATCATCTTCATAAACATTTCCCATGTTCAGAACCTTACTATTCCGATTTATTCAGCTTTATCAAGTATAGTGGTTTATATGTTCATACGAATCTTAAAGTTAAAGTTAAAGCTTTAATTTGGTTACCTCAGTTAAGAATGTGTGCGTAGATATGAAAAATGGTGTCGGCGGGAAGTCGTGACACGGGAATAGAATGGTTTTCTTCGCACTCCTTGTGGTCGGTTGCTGCGGTAATTGGTGGAGATAGCGAACGGTGTCGTTGGTTTCGACGTCGCTCCTCTTTGTCGGTATCTCGCTTGTTGTCGGAAAAATGATAATATTAGAGTACAGATAAAAAAGTGTGAGGTGAGGGAGATTAAGATGAGAAAGGAGCCATGTTCTAAATTTATAGCCAGTATGTGAACCTTCTAGTTGGCTGATTTCGGCGGCTTTGCAAGGACGATTTTGAGTGATTTTATGCAAAAAAAATTTCTTTTCCAATCTTCTAGATGTAAGTATTTTATTATTTTATTTTAATATCAGTTCGTACAACATGCATCTTTCTATACATAATATATTATTTAATTAATCCATTTTTTTATTTCTTTTTCCTTTTTATTTATTTATTATTATTTTATGTCAACCAACATGTCCAAAGAAATTTTTAAATTTTTTATTTTCAAGATTATTTTTGTTACTTATTTACTTTATATCTTTTCAAACATTATTATTATTTTAAACATTTTATATTTTTTTAATATATACATTTTATATATGTCAAACTTTCCGGGTGTTTCACCCCATCACCAACGTCTTCCAACAATTTTTTTGACCCCAAATACGTTCTGATATAATCCATTCCACCTGCAAAGCTTCGTTCTGAACGTTGGCTATCTGTTTCAAAATATCGGGTTTAAGAATAAGCTGATAAGATTTTACACGAATGGGTGTCGGTCTCTCCTTCCGGCTCAACGCATTGGCTACCACGTTAGCCTTACCGGGATGATACATAATCTCCATATCATAATTCTTAATCAACTCCAACCATCGACGTTGTCGCATATTCAGTTCCTTTTGTTCGAACAAATACTTTAAGCTCTTATGATCGGTATAGATAACGCAAGGAACACCGTACAAATAATTCCGCCAAAACTTAAGCGCAAACACAACCGCTGCCAGCTTCAAATCGTGAGTAGGATAATTCGCCTCATGAGGCTTCAACTGCCGTGAGGCATAAACGATGACTCGACGTCGCTGCATCAGAACACACCTCAGCCCCTAGTAAGAGGCATCAGAATAAACCACTAAATCATCTGTGCCATCGGGTAAAGCTAGAATCGGGGCATGCGTCAACCTGTTCTTCAACTTGAGAAAAGCCTCCTCCTGCTCAGTACCCCAAAAAAACTTAATGCTCTTCTTAGTCAACTTGGTCAATGATGAAGCAATTTTCGAAAAGTCGGGAATGAAGCGACGGTAATAACCCGCCAAGCCCAGAAAACTACGAATTTCGGATGGAGACTTAGGAGATTCCCATTCGTTTACGGCTTCCACATTTTTAGGGTCAACCAAAATACCACTCGGGTTAATAACATGACCCAAGAACTGAACCTCACGTAACCAAAAGGAACACTTCGAAAATTTCGCAAACAACTTGTTCTTTCGTAGAGCTTCCAAAACTTCCGTGAGATGACCGGCGTGATCGGATTCACTTTTGGAATACATAAGAATGTCGTCGATGAACACAATAACCGAACGATCGAGCATCGGCCTACACACCCGGTTCATAAGATCCATGAATGCAGCCGGTGCGTTGGTAAAACCGAAAAACATCACGAGGAATTCATAATGCCCATAACGAGTGCGGAAGGCAGTCTTAGGAATATCTTCCTCCCGAATCTTCAACTGATGATACCCGGACCTTAGGTCGATATTCGAGAACCAACTAGCTCCTTGGAGCTGATCAAATAAATCGTCGATCCTTGGAAGAGGGTACCGATTTTTAACAATGAGCTTATTCAATTCACGGTAGTCAATGCACATCCGCATGCTACCGTCCTTCTTCTTAACGAACAGGACCGGGGCACCCCAAGGTGAGATGCTCGGTCGAATGAAGCCCTTGTCGAGCACGTCTTCCAACTGAGCCATAAGTTCTTTCATCTCATTCGGTGCTAGACGGTAAGGGGCTCGAGCAACGGGTTTTGCGCCCGGCACAAGGTCTATCTTGAACTCGACCTCACGGTCCGGCAGCACATCTGACAAATCATCTGGAAATACAACCGGGAAATCTCGAATGATAGGAACATCACTGATGTAACACAAAGTGTACATCTTATTACACCAAATTTTCCTCATATTTTAGCCGGACTCCATGCAAATTTATTGTTTTTGGTACTTATTTGAGTTATTTGTGAATTTGCAGGTCCGGACGCCCGCCCGACAAAGAAAACAAGAATAGAGGGCGTTTCATGGACAAAATCAGCAATCTGCTGACCCCGCACGACCGTGCTTCCCGGAGATGCAAGCCAGTGCCGCAAAAATTTAAAAGTGCACGACCGTGCATAGTCGTGCGGATGCCCGTGCATGACCTGCACGGCCGTGCGGGCCCGTGCCGGCAACCGTGCCAGAACAGAGAAGTCTGACCTTTTGGTCAGACTAAAGTAGGGTGTTGACTTTCCACTTATATGCACGACCGTGCATGCCCGTGCATGGGCCCTTGCCAGATGTCCAGAAAGCTTAAATACACCTCCACTTAGAGGTGCACAAATCGGTTTTTTTAAAAAAACCGGTTCGGTTATTAACCGGACCGGTTTTTTTTGGACCGGAAAAAAACCGAACCGGTTAATAACCGGACCGGTTAATAACCGGTTTTTTCATCTCAAAACCCTAACCGGTCTAACCGGTTAGGACCGGTTTAGAAACCGGTTAATAAACCGGTTTTTTTATTAACCGGTTTTTTAAAAACCGGTTTTTAACCGGTTAACCGGTTTTTTTTTTTTTTTTTTTTTTTAATAACCATAAAAAACGGTCAAAAAACCAAAAAAACGGCTATATGCCCGTTATACAACGGTCAAAACCGGTTTAACCGGTTAACCGGTTATAAAAAAACCGGTTAACCGGTTATAAAAAAACCGGTTTATAAAAAAAACCGGTTATTAAAAAAAACCGGTTTTTTTTATAACCGGTTTCAAAACCGGTTTTGGCTCTAAAACTTAAAACCGATATACAAACCGGCGGTTTGTAAACCGGTCAAACCGGTTTTTAAAAAACCGGTTTTTTTAAAAACCGGTTTCCGGTTTAAACCGCCAAACCGGTTCGGGAACCGGTTTTTTTGTGCACCTCTACCTCCACTACTCCCATTTCAAGTGTGGAGCCTTAGGGGAATTCACTAAAATTGCTGGAAAATTATTATGTGTTTGCTAGAGAGAATTCAAGGCTTCCATCTTGTATGATCATCCTTGCAAGTGGCATTCATCATTCATCTTAGTTTGCAATTTCTTGTTCCTAATAATGCTTGTAAGACTACTTTGATTTTGTTTGTTGTATCAAGCCTTATGGGCTAAATACTCTTGTTACTTAGATTTTGTTGAAGCTTTTGCTTATGTGATATTTATCTATGCATGATTTTGACAAGTTGGTGTTCTTCAAGTTTATGACATGTTCTTGAATAGAGTTTGATGGTTGAATGCTTGTTTTAATTCCTAGTCTTGTTAGTTTGATAGATGTTTAACCATAATATGTTGGAAAACTATGTGTTGAGCATTTGTTTATGAACTTAGTTTGTGTATGCATACTTTGTTTATATCATTAAGTTAGGAATGACTAGTGGAAATTAACTTGGTTATGAATTTTAACAAGCATGAAACCTATCACTTGATATTGAAAAATTGTATGGTGATAATATGATTCTTTAAGTTGGTTAATATTTGCTAGGGATTAAGGCCATAATTCTTGGTTTATATTTTGCTAATTAAAAGTTTCATGTGTTTAACTAGTGTTCTTGAACTTGTCTATTTTACATGATTTTAGGTGGTTAGTTTGTTGTTTTCATTCTAGCTTTCCTTTCATTATGAGATTAGGTAGTTTTGACAAACTTACTAATCTATGGTTATTAACTTGTTGAAAACCCATCATGTTGTTTTGTTGCTAGTATTAGGTTGCCTTGATTGGAATTTGATGTTGGTGCTTAATATATGATGTTTGTCATTATCATTGTTATTTTGTCACTAAGTTTGAGTGGATGCATAATCTAAGTAGCCATGTTTGGATTGATTGTTAGTTGTATTTTACTTGTTTTGTTATTGTTAGATAACGCAAGGAACGCCGTACAAATAATGCCTCTACAACTTAAGCGCAAACACAATCGCCGCCATCTCCAAATCATGGGTAGGATAATTCGCCTCATGAGGCTTCAACTGCCGTGAGGCATAATCGATGACTCGGCCTCCCTGCATCAGAACACACCAAAGCCCCTGGTAAGAGGCATCAGAATAAACCACTAAATCATCGGTGCCATCGGGTAAAGCTAGAATCGGGGCATGCGTCAACCTGTTCTTCAACTCGAGGAAAGCCTCCTCCTGCTCAGAACCCCAAACAAACTTAACACTCTTCTTGGTCAACCTGATCAATGACGAAGCGATTTTCGAAAAATCGGGAATGAAGCGGAGGTAATACCCCGCTAAGCCCAGAAAACTACAAATTTCGGACGGAGTCTTAGGAGATTCCCATTCGTTTACGGCTTTCACCTTTGCAGGGTCAACCAAAATACCATTCGGGTTAACAACATGACCCAAGAACTGAACCTCGCGTAACCAAAATGAACACTTAGAAAATTTCGCATACAACTTGTTCTTTCGCAGAGCGTTCAAAACTTCCGTGAGATGACCGGCGTGATCGGATTCGCTTTTGAAATACACAAGAATGTCGTCGATGAACACAATAACCGAACGATCGAGCATCGACTACACACCCGGTTCATAAGATCCATGAACGCAGCCGGTGCGTTGGTCAAACCGAAAGACATCACGAGGAATTCATAATGCCCATAACGAGTGCGGAAGGCAGTCTTAGGGATATCTTCCTCCCGAATCTTCAACTGATGATACCCGACCAGGCATGCCCTCCACCATCTAAGTAGCTTCGTGCACGTCCAAGCGATAATGCATCCACCTCCTAACCTGAAACTCACACTAACATGCACACAAAGTCAGCTTGAGCTGAGAGAGTTCAAGTTTTAGTAAATAACATCAATAATTAATAATCATAATAGTCTTTCCAAAGGTTTTAAACTATAAAAGGGATACATCAATTAGGCCATCATCTTCAATACATAATGATCCATATATCTATAAATATATATATACATACATATATATAAACATCCTTATAAGTGCATCCCTATATATATATATATAAATATATATATATATATATATATATAACATCCAAATAATAACATCAGGGTCGAGCAAACGTACAACCCAAACACGTAACATCTCATCAACGTATGCAAATACGAAGTAGGCATACGTAACATCCGTGTCGATAACGACTACTAGCATCACCAAATATTGGCCATACAATAATACATACATACTATAACATCCCAAGGCCTACCATATACAAGCAAGCCTGTATAAAATGGTTTAAACGTTTCATCAAGCAAAATCGCTTAGGTGTGCATGCTAGCACAAAACTTAAAAAGAGTTAAAAGGGGGCATCATGAACTCACCTGACACAAGACACGTGTTCACCACGAGCTAGAGAATCCCTAAGTAATACCAAAACTCAAACACCTGTCAGTTTACATTCAAACATTACTAACGACATCGAGATGACTCGTTTATCCTACAAGACGTTATAACATGGCTCGAGTTACCTAAAGTCTCGACCTCATCAAACTCAATCACAACAGCCCCCAAGGCCTCACATTCACCAAAACGACCCTTAGGTACTCCCGGGAATAAAGAATTCCCAATTTGCCCCCGGAAGCACTAGGTGACATTAACACGCGCGTTTAAGAGTCGTTTAGGCCGTTAACATCCAACTCAGCCCCGTGTGGACCCAATATGATAAAATCACAGCCAACAAGTCCACACTACGCTACACGAGTCAAATGGGTCGGTAACTCGCAAGTACAATGCACCAACTATTCAATAAACGCAATTGCGCGTTGTATCGACCTGTTGGAGTAAACGACAACCAATTCAGCCCCAAAACTTATAAAAATGATTTTTCAACAGCCCGTACATCAAACCAAGTGCCCCCGAGCTGAATTGGTCGTTAATCACATCAACACTCGCGTTAAACGCATCAAACTACAATTCTAGTCAACCGAACACTTACAATCTAACTACAACTAGTTGACCAATCTAACGAACACCAATGGACATGATTTTTAAGTATGTTATACTAGACATACCTAGGAAGATTTTGGTGCAAAACCCTCAACCAAAACAGTCCCGAAACCGCTTAATTGGACAGCCACCCGGTTAACCTTAAACAAGTCGTTTATCGATCAATACGCGTAATATCAAGATCAATTAAGGTGTAAAAGACCTGGGGAAACATAAAACTAACCTTGAATTGAAGTTTATGGCTTAATCTTGGCTGCACAGAAGAAATTCGCAGGGGGGGGGCTGCACTAGGCCGATCGGACAAGAAGGTTAGGGTTAGGGTTTTTTTTTGTTTATTGTTATAATATAAAGTTGTTTCATCCAAGCCCCTCAAAGTTGAAAGATTTGGCAACTTGTAAGGAATTTAAATGTTTTAACGTACCGGGATGACGAAAATGTTTCCGGGAAATGTCAGTTAAGTCCCGAGAATTATACATACTTTACAAGCTTCGAATCCTTGAACCGAAAATTAACGGGCGTTACATTTTGCTTTATATTTATTTGTCATTTCATATTTCTCACATTGAGGACAGTGTGAAATTTAAGTGTGGGGATGGGAAGCTGAAGTTTTTAGGTAGAAAAAAAAAGTTTAAAAAAATATATGGATAAAGAAAAAAATTAAAAAAAAAACTAAAAAATGTCCATTGAATTAAAGTTTTGCAACAAAATGGAAAATGATAGTGTTGGTGCATAAATGTCAGTAGTTCATATGTCTAATGTCTGTAATCGAGTCTGTAATATTGTTTATGTATTTGTTTGTTTAAAGCGAAGTTGTTGACAAGTTCGCTTAGGCGAACTTGTTAACCAAGCGAAGTTGTTGACAAGTTCGCTTAGGCGAACTTGTTAACCAAGCGAAGTTGTTGACAAGTTCGCTTAGGCGAACTTGTTAACCAAGCGAAGTTATGGACAACTTCGCCTGAGGCGAAGTTGTCGTGTATTTATATAGGTTACGGCTTATTGTTTAGAAGTTGTTCAAGTTGTTCGTGTAAGTCAGTTATTGTTCGTGAGTAAAGTGACGTGAGGTCGAGAGTCTGTAACTGTGATTATATCACGTGTTGAGTTATTAATATAACGTGTGTTTGTTCGTATCGTATTCGTGTGTTCGTGTGTTTGTGTTCTACGTCCGTAACGATCTACACAGGGATTCCGCACCTGTGTATATCGGGATATCTCGTGTGATCCGTCCAGGGAACCTACAATTGGTATCAGAGCTTTTGCTCGATTGTGTGGTTCGGGATATTCACGCGGGTGTAGATTTCGTCCCGTTTCGACTTTTCGCGGGACGTGTTTTCGGTGTTTTTGCTCATTCTAACCTCCTACCAGTGTGTTCAAGCCTTTAAACCATCAAAAACCTCGTT
This sequence comes from Bidens hawaiensis, assembly GCF_021521415.1. Classification (NCBI taxonomy): domain Eukaryota; kingdom Viridiplantae; phylum Streptophyta; class Magnoliopsida; order Asterales; family Asteraceae; genus Bidens; species Bidens hawaiensis. The sequence goes on along the minus strand of NW_027491069.1, from coordinate 2,792,786 downwards.
AAAATCCGTTTTACAGATCTGCAGAAACTGTGTTGTTCGTCAGGCGAAGTTGTTGTTCATCAGGCGAAGTTGCCGTCAGGATACGTAGGGTTTCGGCGAAGATATAAGGAGAGGCGAAGTTATTCACAACTTCGCCTACTTTTTCAAGTTCGCCTAACTCAGCGAAGTTCTCTTCAAGTTCGCCTACTTCCTAAGTTCGCTCACCCTAAGCGAAGTTATTCTCAACTTCGCCCAGTCACGCGAATTTAAGAAAGATCCAGCGAAGTTATTACTAAGCGAAGTTATTCTTAACTTCGCCTACAGTACTTTATTAAATAAAAAAAAAATTATTTTTCAGGTTTCTTCTCTTCAAGAAGGATGTCGTCGATCAACATCTCGGAGCTTGTAAAGATGGAAGTTGAAGCGGGGTCGGCTACAAAGGCCCCAAGGTTGCTGAAGGGAACCGATTTTGTCGCATGGAAGGATCGGTTCATCCAATATGTAAAGTACCAGGATGCGAAAATGTGGGTGTGCATCCAAGATGGCTATATTCCATCTGTAATGGAGTACGAAGGTAGGGACCAGATCAAAAAGTACAGTAAGATGAAAGAGGAATAGAAGAAGATGTATGAGGCCGAGAGCAAGGCCCATGCTGCAATCACAATGGCTCTTCCACAGGAGATCCTCCATACATTCAGAAGATACACATCAGCTAGAGAGCTTTGGGAAGCTCTTGAGAACAGATTTGAAGGGAATGTAGGAATTCGAGCTTCAAAAATCAAATTGCTCAAAACTCAGTTTTCCGTCTTCAAATTTTTGAAGAACGAATCTCTAGATGATATTATCACCCGATATTATCATCTAATGACTGAGCTGAGCAACTATTCTATTTCCTACCGAGAATAAGAAATAGTTGAGAAGCTTCTCGATGCCCTCCCACCAAAATGGGAGATGTATACTGTACTGATGAGGGAAGACAAGGACTTCCCTACTTATGATCTTGAAACCACTGTCAACAAGCTCAGAACTTTTGAGCTTAATATGGTAAGAAAAGAAACATCTATGGATCAGGTTCAAGATCCAGGCATGTACGGTGCTAAAGTAAACTCCAATTCAAGTTCAAAGACTGATTATGCCGCCTACTACTCGAAGGGCGAGTCGGGTGCCAAGTCTTCACAGGAGGGGCATGTGTCAGTAAACTCAAATGGGGATGTTTGCTTTGTAGCCGGTGGATCAAGTGGTACTAAACAGACAGCAAGCCAGAGTAGTGGCTCTTCAAGTTCTTCAAGCAACAACTACTCTAAGATGCCAATGAGCGTCAAATCTGCTGAAGAGCAGTTTGGCCTCTATGCTTCGTTTATTGCTTCATATGAGAACTATATCCAAGGGAAGGTTGTTGATCCAGCGATGCTGGATGAAGACTATGACCAAATAGATGCTGATGATATGGAAGAGATGGATCTACAATGGCAGATGGCCATGATTGTGAGGAGGGTGAAGAGGTTTATGAGGAAGACAGGGAGAAAGTTTGTTGGTGGCAGGCCTGGGTTCGACAAGACTAAGGTGAGGTGCTATAACTGTCAACAAAACGGCCACTTTGCTAAAGAGTGCAGAAACGAGAGAGTTGAACGTGGTCAAGGCAGGTCTGCACAGTACAATGGGAGTAGTAAAGATTTCAGTGCCATGATGTCTAGAGAAGCAGGTGAATACAACTGGAACCTGCATTCGGATGAAACTTTTGAGCAGGCAAATATGGCTAAGGTTGAGAATGAAGAATGTGAGAAGGTCACCGGAGAAGTGAAAGCTACTGGAGAGGAAAAAACTTTCATGACAGATCTCAAGGACCAGTCCTCCGAGGTATGTTCTAAACCTATATGTACTAAATGTGAGAACTTGTCTGAGCAACTTGCTACCATAACTGATCAGTATGTTCGTTTAGATGCTGAATTTAAAACTCTTAAAGAAGATCATCACTTTATGAAAGCAAGAGAGAACAGTTACAAAATTAAAATAAAAGCGTGTGAAAAAGATGTTAAAAGCTTAAAAACAAAACTTGCTGAAAAAATTGAAGTGATAGATCTAAGTTATGAGGTTTTGGAAGAAAAGACCAAACTTATTGCTGAACGAGAAAAACAGATTGCTGACCACCAGGTGAAAGTGGTGGAACTGAACCGAAAACTTGAGCAGTTCAGAAATTCCTCAGCTATTCTTGATCACCTTGTTAGTGATCAAGGTACCTCTGCGAAGAGGGGAGGAATTGGTTATCACGAGGTTCCACCACCTTATAACCACAATTATACTTATAACCCTAGTGTTCAGAAATCTGTTGATTTTGAAGTTCCTCAGACAGTTCCAATCAAGGTTTCGAGTAAAGAACCAATTGTTAGTAAAGGCGAAACAAGTTCACCTGTTTCAAGTGTGAAAATTTCTGTTGCAAATCCAGTCTCATCAGATTCGGAGAAGTCGTCCGAATCAGGTAAGACAAAAGAGGAGAATGTGTTACTCAATGGTGGAGAAAAAGATAAAACTAATAAGAAAAGTACTCCACTAAACCCGTACGTCCCACCTTATGTGAAACGAACGGCCGGTAACACAGCCTCGAGATTCAAAACAACCTTTGAAAAGAAAGTGGAGCATAGGTGTTGTTTTAGGTGTAATAAATTAGGACATCTTGTTGCAGATTGCCCTCTGAAGCCGCGATTCAGAGGTGTGAGGCCTAATAAAACTGAGAATAAGACTAATACTATTAAAAATGAAAACCATTCAAAATTTCGAAATGTAACTAATTCAGGTTTTCACAGAAACAAACCTCAGTTTTACAATGCAAATAACCAAACCACAAGATATAATTCTTTCAATTCACTTAGGTTTGGAAGGTCCCACACTCAATCTCCAAGGTGGTTTCCTAATAGGGCTTACAGAAATTTTGCGAATACTAACTGTGAAAAGCCAAAGTTCGGGATGTATAGATCCAAGACCAATTGGTCTTGGGTCCCAAAATTCTAATCTTTTGCTTTATTGTGCAGGAACAGTTGAACAGGGCTGCCCACAATCTTTGGGTTGTAGATAGCGGCTGTTCCCGGCACATGACGGGTAACAAATACTTGTTACACGATTTAAAACCTGTTCAAGGAGGGAGAGTTAGTTTTGCCGGTGAAAGTGGAGGCAAAATTACTGGAAGAGGAACGGTGTCCAATGGAAAAATGACTCTTGAGAATGTGAACTTTGTAGAAGAGTTGAAGCACAATCTGCTGAGTGTGTCGCAGATTTGTGATAAGGAGTACACTGTTCATTTCACGAAGAATGAGGCGATCGTGTTGAAGCCTGGTTTTCAGATACCAGACGAGTGGATAGTGATGAAAGCTCCACGTGATACAAATACTTATGTGATGGATATGAGGTCTACTGAAATGGCCACGGAAGAATCATGTTTAATGACGAAAGCAAGCGAATCGGAATCCGAACTGTGGCACAGGAGGATGGGGCACATTCATCTTCGGAAGATGAACCACATTGTCAGGAATGGACTTGTGATGGGCGTTCCCTTGAAAAGTTTTAACTTTGAAGACAAATGTATAGCATGCAAGAAGGGAAAGCAACACAAGAAATCCTATCTCACCAAGAAGGTCAACTCTATTGCCAGTACTCTAGAATTGCTTCACATGGATCTCTTCGGTCCCGTATATGCAAAAAGTCTAGGAGGTACTTCTTACTGCTTGGTGATCACTGATGACTACTCGCGATATTCGTGGGTATATTTTCTGAAATCGAAAGATGTGACGGCTCAAATGGTGAAGAATTTGATTACCAAAGTTGAGAACGTCATGGGTAAAACAGTTAAGTTCATCAGGAGTGACAATGGAACGGAGTTCAAGAATTTTGAGATGGAGATCTTCTGCCTTCAGAGAGGGATTGAACACCAATACAGCGCTCCGTATACACCGCAACAGAATGGAGTGGCTGAAAGGAAGAATAGAACGTTAATAGAAGGAGCCAGAACAATGATGGCTGACTCGAGGCTTCCTGTGGTGTTCTGACATAACAGGCTGTTGCTACAGCCTGTTATGTCCTGAACAGAGTCTTAACGGTTAAGAGGCTTAATAAAACGTGTTACGAGCTTATGCATGGGAGAAAGCCCAATTTGAGTGGTCTTGAACCATTTGGGTCCCCTTGTTCGATTTTGAAGACAAATTCTAAATTTGGTGAAGTAGCCGATGAAGGAATCTTAGTCGGTTATGTTGTTGGGACTCCTAACAGACGTGTCTTCAATACATCGACCAGCAAGGTTGAGGTGGTGTGTAACACCGACATCACAAGTTACCAACCGCCAAAACCAAGCAACGGACCTGCTGAGTTTTTCGACTATGTTAAACTCTTCAAGTCTTTTAACGTACCGTTTTTGGATATTGCTGAAGAAGAAGAGAGAGTTGCAACGAAGATGATCCTTGATGAGGAAGAAAATCTATTGCAAAGACAGCTGATTGATAAATGTCAACCTTCCTCATCAAATACTATCGGTACCCCTGCTGCCTTGACTGAAGAAGAATTTTTCAATCCATTTCACTCTCAGCATGAAACAACCATTGACGAGCTCTCTTCTAACTTGGAAGACAATTTGCATGTCGGTTCTGTACCAACCACGAGAATTCATAAAGATCACCCTTTGGAGAATGTGATTGGTGATGTGTCCTCCGGTGTACAAACTAGAAGTAGCTTGAATGAGCACACCTGTGTTTATACAAGCATTAAGGAGACAGGAATAATCAATGAATGCCTGTACACCTGCTTTATAAGCCAGATTGAACCGAAGAATTATCAAATGGCTTTAAAGGACAGCTCGTGGGTCGAAGCCATGCAAGAAGAGTTGGCTCAATTCGAGAAGATGGAAGTTTGGACTTTGGTTGAAAAACCAAAGAATGTGCATGCTATAGGCACAAAATGGGTGTTTAAGTGCAAGAGAGATGATAAGGGGATCATTATAAGGAATAAGGCGAGGCTAGTCGTTAAAGGTTTTAATCAACAAGAGGGGATTGATTATAATGAAGTGTTCGCTCCTGTCGCCAGGTTGGAAGCCATAAGATTGTTTTTGGCGTTTGCTGCTTATGAAAAGATGAAGGTATTTCAGCTAGATGTGAAGAGTGCGTTTTTGAATGGGAAAGTTGATGAGGTTGTGTATGTTGAGCAACCTCCGGGTTTTCCTGACCCAGACTTTCCAGATCACGTGTACAAATTGAGCAAGGCGTTATATGGACTACATCAGGCACCTCGTGCCTGGTATTCAACTTTATCAGATTACTTGCTCGAAAATGGTTTTGAAAGAGGGAAAATTGATAGCACGTTGTTCTTCAAAAGAGATGGAAGCGACTTCCTGCTGGTGCAAGTCTACGTGGATGACATTTATTTGCTGCATCAAAAGTCTCCATGTGTCAAGATTTTGAAGCCGTCATGAAGAAAAGGTTTGAAATGAGTGCTATGGGTGAACTAACTTTCTTTCTTGGATTGCAGGTTGATAAGAAGAAGGACGGGATGTTCATTCATCAGACGAAGTATGTTCATGATGTGCTCAAACGCTTCAAGATGGAGGACAGTTCTCGAGATGAAACTCCAATCTGCGTCAATCACAAATTGGGTGCTGAATCAGTCGGTGATGCAGATGTGGACCCAACTCAATATCGGGCTATAATAGGTTCTTTAATGTACTTAACTGCTTCTAGGCCTGATATAATGTTTGCTGTTTGTCTTTGTGCACGTTTTCAGGCAAATCCAAAAGAATCTCATTTGAAGGGTGCGAAGAGGATACTGCGGTATCTCAAGGGCAAGCCTAAGCTGGGGTTGTGGTACCCGAGAGGAGGAGACTTGGAGCTGGTCGCTTACACGGATTCTGATTATGGAGGGTGCAATCAGAGTCGGAAGTCAACAACTGGAGGATGTCAGTTTCTTGGTGGCAGATTGGTGTCGTGGCAATGCAAGAAGCAGACTTCAGTCGCAATTTCAACATGTGAAGCAGAATACATGGCAGCATCCAACAGCTGCTCCCAGGTTCTTTGGATTCAACAACAGTTGCGCGACTATGGTCTGAATTTCTTACTTACACCTATTTGCATTGATAACACAGCTGCTATCTCAGTAACTAACAATCCCGTGAAACATAGTAAAACTAAACATATTGACATACGTCATCATTTTATACGGGATTGTGCTGAGAAGAAACTGATTGTACTTGAAAAGGTGGATACGCTTGATAATTTCGCTGATCTTTATACAAAAGCGTTTGACAAAACGAGATTTCAAAACCTTATTGAGTTGAATGGGATGATCAATCCCGAGTAACCATGTTTTTCAAGTTTGAAATATTAAAAAAAAAAAAAAAAAAAAATCACTATCGCTTAAAAGTATGTCGGTTACCACAGTTTGAAGGACATGTCTTCGGATAGGTTTTGGTTCTCATTTTCTTCTTGTAGATTTTGAGGATAGCCATTAACCAGATGACTGATTGTGACCGGGGCGGTTTAGGATGAGTTTTCATTTTTTCGCTTAAAATTAGTCGTTCATTCTTAGTTAGAAGGACACATACTAGTATGTGGTCGGTCCAGCTGATCCATTGGATCTTCGGGATAGCCGTTTACCTGAAGACTTTGTTTTGATCGGGGCGATTGAAGTCAAATTTTTTTGAGGGAAATGAGATTATTTTTCAAGTCTACTACTTCGTAAGAAGTACGTTTGCTATGTTAAACGGAAAATTGATCCAACCTTGGAAAATGATAGATATACTAATTCTGTGTGCTTAACTAGTGAAGTTATTAGGCTTAAAAGGCTTTAGGACAGTCATTGTATGTCATGGTAACTTTTTATGGTGCGTAAAAGTAAATGTGATACAAACTAAAACTACTTGATTTTACGTGGAAACTCCTTACGAGTTCTACATGTCTTCATATATATCTTTCCGAATGATAGGCAGAAAAGCGATTACCCAGTCATACACGAGCCCGTAAGTGTTCTGATTCCCGTGAAGATAGCGTTTCAAGAAACTGCAGTGATCCAGATTCGGGACTTGCAGTTGGTTACTACTCTGAAGTCTATGTAAAGTTTATCATAAAAAAAAAAAAAAAAAAAACTTATGAGTTATTGAAACATTCTAGAGATGAAAGTGTCAAGACTTCTCAATCTTAGAGTAAGAAGAAGAACGGGAACCAGATGAAGAGTACTTACAACTTAATCAGACACTATGGGTCGAAGTCAATTCGGGGTGACTTGGGGAAAGCCAAATACGCTTAGAAAGGAGGCATCATAATCTCTGAGTTGTTGCCCACTTAAATTTTGAGGCTTAATTGAACTTAACTCGTATCACAGAAACGATGAAAACCATCTTAAGTCTATTACCTGCTTACAACCTGTCTCTTTATGTCATAATACAGCTAAACATGGATCTATGTGACAGTCACATACTTAGTATGATTCCTGTTCGGATCTTTTCTAAAACGTAGCAGTCCCTATCGAGACTGAAATTTGATCCCTTATACTTAAATTGTTTCAAGTTTTCTTTTTCTGTAGTTGTATTTGTTTATAACGGGTTACTTGGACTTGAACGTGTCATTTAGTTCTTAAAGGAAAGTTTTATAACATGATTGAAAAAATGTAAAATTATAAGGTTATATTTTGTAAATATAGGCGATGTTGTTGAACAGGCGAAGTTGTGGATAACTTCGCCTAGGCGAAGTTATCTGTAACTTCGCCTGTATAACTCCACCCCTATATAAAGGATTTTAAGGGTCAACAGTGTTCATTATTCAAAATCAGCGAACTTATTCACTCATCTTTTCCGGCGAACTTATCCAATATTTTCCGGCGAACTTGTGTTTATTCCGATTCCGAGTTATTTTTTTCCCAGATTTCATACCGATTCAAGGTTCGAGATGCAATTATATCATATCATCAATGTACAAGGGCATTAATCTTAGGTCGTTTCGACCCGGTTATTAACCTCGAATCGTCGGCCATTCAACCGATTTTCAAAAACTTGTTTTTACGTGTTAAGAACCACTTTGATCGTCTAGATAACCTTAACATCATGTTTTCCGGATTCCTTAATCACGAAATCATCAACTGCACGTTGTTCCATAATCCTTACTGTCGCCGATTCAGATTCAGGCGAACTTAAGGTTTAGGCGAAGTTATCCGTAACTTCGCCTGAGGCTTATCTTCGCCTGAGGCGATGTTGTCATTAACTTCGCCTGAGGCGATGTTGTGATGAGGTGAAGTTAACATTAACTTCGCCTAGATCAATTTTACTGAATGTTAAATAGACGAACTTAAAGCTGAAGCGAAGTTGTTCCCAACTTCGCCCCACCTTTCACTTTGCCTATAAAAAGTTTATCACAACTTTGCTCATGGTAACAAAGCGAACTTGTGCTAAGTCTTAATGTTTAACTAACTTGGTTCGTTTGTTGCAGATATGGCCGCAGTAGCTGGTGCTGGAGGTGCAGGAGGAGACGACAGTGACAATCAGAGGCAATTTTTCCCGGGTCACAATATGTACATCACCCTTGACCCGGAAGTGAGCGGCGTTGAGGATTACCGCGAGATTATTACTTTCCTCATACGCTCGAGGATTTTTCATGCTATCACGACGACTCTGCCGATATCCTTACCAAATATCGAAGACTTTTGGCAGACGGTAGAATACGATTGTCGTATTGAGCCCCTGGTCATGCGAGCGACGGTGAACAATCAACAGGTTCAGTTCAATTCTGAACAGATTCGGGTGGCGTTACGGTTTGGAGAAGAGACGAGGGACGACCCAACTGAGTTTGTGGCTCCGTTTCGTGATGGAGCGTTTCTCCGAATGGGCTATTCTGGTCCATTAGGCGATACACAGAGATGGAAGGGTTTTCTGCTTGATCAGTGGCGCTTCCTCATGCACGTTATGATAGTTTGCATGTCTGGGAGGAAGGCGGGCACTGACGGTATGGGTGCGACCATGCAGTCCGCAATGACTGCACTGACTTACAATAAACGCTATAGTTTTAGTCAGATGGTCTTTTACGAGATCGATAGACAGAGGAGAGCGATGGCTCGTGAGAGGTTTATTATGTATCCGAGATTCATTCAGATGATCCTGGATCATGTGGCTCCGAATCTACCTCAACGACGCTCCGATCAGATACGTGGAATCTGTGAGCAAGCGTATCTTCGCTCAATGCCGCACTTCGAGTGCGAGGAGCAAGCCTGAGCTGCGTCCAAGGCATACTCCACTGTTTGGGTTTTTAATCAACCCAGAGTATGTTCCTGCTGGTGGGGACGAGTTCAGAGATCCTCAACCGCGACAGGCAAGAGCAACTCAAGCTGCATCTGCTGTGCCTGTTGTGACGGCTGAGGAGAATATTGATCTTGATGAAGTATTTGGTGGTCAAGATTACTTTGATATGGACCGAGTTGATCCGCTGGAAGAGGTGCAGGTCTCTGCTGCACAGGGTTCGGGTGTGAGTGTTACTAGAGCAGCAACGTCGATGGCTGACTCAGATTTGGATGAGATCATGAATGAGGGGAGACGGTTGATGGTGTCTCGAGAGAGAACGTTTGGGAAGAGAAAGAGAACGGAGGATGATGATGAGTCAGAAGAGGAAGAAGATATACATAAGCTGATAAGACGATCAAGACGGGAAAGGACAGGTGCTGGTATGGGAGCTGGAGAGACTTCAAGAAGGGTACGTTTCGCTCTGGCCGCAGTGTCTGGTATGTCTATCGTTCCTACTTCTGTACAGGTTACAAGTATAAGCACTGCGGATGTTCCCGTGGTGGCTACATCATCTGCTGGCATTCCATCTACCACTACTATCCAGATGACGACTCCGGAGATTGTGTCTCTACCACCTCCAACGCTTACTCAGTCGGTGGTTGCTGCACGATTTGTAGAGTCAACGGTCGTCACTACTGCAGGGTTATCAGGTATGGTACCACCTGCGGTTACGCCTGCTTCTGATGTCTCGCCTACGCCTACTTCAGACTCAGAGAGAATAGCTTCACTAGAGCGGATCGTGGCAGAGCAATCTAAGACTATTCAACGCCTAGTAGAAGCAAATCAACTACAGTCATCCCTCCTGGTTGAGCATGGGAAAATTATAGATACCTTGAAGGAGTTCTTGGCATCTCAGGGGGAGATGAGCTGTAAAGGCGACGAGCTAAGGACGAAAAGAAAGAATGACAAAGACGATGATCCCAATGCATCGAAAGATGCAGGTGGTGAGTTGCCAAGAACTACTCTAGCTCTTGGTACTTCCACAGCTCAGGGGGAGTCTGCCGACGCGGCTGGTGTTTCTGGTGGTGATGATGTGGTGTTGGTTGATGATGAGAATATAGGTGATGACGTGATTGATGCGTTGAAAGAACTAGATGATGATATGTTCAGCGATGATATATTGTTTGATGAGGATGTGCTGCCGAGTGATGTGATTGAGAAGATCGGTGAGCAGATTGAGATTGAGAATGAGATTGAGGAAGGAGAGATAGTAGAGGAAAATGTCGAACATGACATTCCAGAGGTTGAGAAGGCCGATATGGGTGATCAGACGGCAGTTGAAGATACTGAATGGGAAGAGCAGCCAAGGTGGAAGGAAGGATACGCTCAATGGTTCGTCAAAACGAAGAAACCGGCAGTCCCTACCATGTTCAAAAAGAGTTACAATATTAAGGGCTATGCTGAAGCAAAGAAAGGGATTATATGCTGGATTTATGATGAGCAGTTGCGGCTCTTCGTGATTAAACGATATGATGGAGTTCAGTACCTTAGAAGAATGTTGAGATCGTTAAACACACTGCCTGAATGTGAGGTTAAAGACTTAGCCAGATTGGGGTTGATCAATCGAAGTGATGATAATATGGCTAGAGTCATAGGGAAAATCGTATGGAAAGAGAGCATAAAGGAAAAGAAGTTTGAGCTGTTGAAACCACAGAAAGGGAAACTTGTTGAAGACAAGGATAGAGGTTTGAGAGCTGATGGAAAGCCTTGGATGGTTATGAAGTATAAACCAATCCGGTGCCTTAAAGAAGTACCAATGAAGCTTATGCCCAAGGATGTGCTCAAAGACCTAAAGTGGTGGTTCGTTGATTGTGAGACAGCAGAGGCAGTGATGGAAGATGAGGATGAACAAGAGATCCTTAGAGTTTACGATCCGATGCATCTTGTTAACTTATCGCAAGCTGATCTGAAGATGCTTAACGAGAAAAAGATCTTTTATATTCCTGCTTGGAAGGATGAAGCAAGGAAATATCAAAGGGTTGTGTCGGTGTGCGTTAGAGAAGGAGTGCACGCTTGAAGTTACAGGATTACGAGACAAGAGCTGAAAGATCAAGATATGAAGCTACTGCCAAGGGGGAGTCTGTTGGTGCATAAATGTCAGTAGTTCATATGTCTAATGTCTGTAATCGAGTCTGTAATATTGTTTATGTATTTGTTTGTTTAAAGCGAAGTTGTTGACAAGTTCGCTTAGGCGAACTTGTTAACCAAGCGAAGTTGTTGACAAGTTCGCTTAGGCGAACTTGTTAACCAAGCGAAGTTGTTGACAAGTTCGCTTAGGCGAACTTGTTAACCAAGCGAAGTTATGGACAACTTCGCCTGAGGCAAAGTTGTCGTGTATTTATATAGGTTACGGCTTATTGTTTAGAAGTTGTTCAAGTTTTTCGTGTAAGTCAGTTATTGTTCGTGAGTAAAGTGACGTGAGGTCGAGAGTCTGTAACTGTGATTATATCACGTGTTGAGTTATTAATATAACGTGTGTTTGTTCGTATCGTATTCGTGTGTTCGTGTGTTTGTGTTCTACGTCCGTAACGATCTACACAGGGATTCCGCACCTGTGTATATCGGGATATCTCGTGTGATCCGTCCAGGGAACCTACAGATAGAAAAATTGGGGATTGGTTTTTAAAACTACTAATATATATGAGATAAAAAAAAAGAAAGAGCACTTAATTTGGGACGTGTCGGTAGGCCCAACTAGCCTTGAAAGGTTTCCCCAGATTATTATTAATATACCTAATAGTCATAAACTTTGTGGGTTCTCATCTTGAGGGGGATAGTGATGCTGAAAATTCAATAAGGCATAGCGAGTATTACCGTAATATGACTACTTTGATGTGGTGAGAATTACATGCACTTAAAAATTAGCACACCTCTCTGTTTTATGAAAGTAAATAATGAGTGATGGTGCCCCGCCATGTCCAAATTTTATACGAGCTTAGAAAAATAGTTATATATTTAGGTAAAAGATGCCTAAGAGCATAAAGTTTTGTTGCTACGAACGTCAAATATGTGCAAATATTTTGAAAGTAAAGGGAATAAGAAAGTTATGCAAATGCCAAAGAAGCATTCACTAAAAAAAACCAGAAATAAAAAAAAAACAGTAAAAGAGGCCAAAAGACACACTAGACAGGACCAAGAACTTACGTGTTACCAAGGGGATGGTGACTCTGAGAATACACTATTGGGGTTCGAGGTTTTAGTCAATAAATATTTTTAGGAAATACTAAGGGCGCCTTCGTTTCATGGACTTTTTTTTAAAGTATTTGGAATTGGAATTGGAATTGGAATGGAATGGAATGTTTGAGAATCCCTACCATGTGTTTGGTTGGTTAATATGTATTGGAATTGGAATCTTTTTCATTCTCGGGTTTTTTTTTGAAGAACGAGGACAACGAAGAAAACGTTTTGGATTTTTTACATTTTTCGTTTTAGATTTATAGTTTGAGTTATGATTTATTTATTTATTTTTTTGAATATTTTTTGGAGGGGTTTTTATTGTTAATAAAAACCCCTCCAAAAAATATTCAAAAAAATAAATAAATAAATCATAACTAAAAATATAAATAAAAAACGAAAAATGTAAAAAAACTAAAACGTTTCCACCTTTGCCCTCATTCTTCAAAAACAAAAACCTGACCCAAAACCCGTTTTGACCCGTTCCGACCGAAACAAAACAACCCTTTTTTTAGTTGACCCTTTTCGACCCAACCCAACCCATTTGCCACCCCTAGTGATTAGGATTAATAAAACAATACTTTATTTTCCATAGCAATCCTTATCAAATAGGTGGGATTTTAAAATCCCATGAAATGTGGGATTTGATGGGATTTAGTTTCCATTCCCATTCTTTCATTTAATGAAACGAACATATCAATTCATGGGATTTAAAATCCTATTCCTTAGAATCCCTTCCAAATCCTTGAAACGAACAGGACCTAAGGGTAGAGGCCTAAGACCGTCATATACTGGGTTGCAGCTCGGGTGAAACAATGCTAGGCCGAAATCCGCTAATATAGTTTTAGGTTTAAGTATTGCTCGTATGACCTCACTTGACCTTTCATCCATCTAAATTCCACCTAAGTGTATTTTCTTCTTACCATTAAAGGGTTTTTAGCTTACGGTGATAGGTTGAACCAGTCTACTTCAACCTAGTTTATATTGTCTTGATTATGCTTGAGATGGGGGTAAGCAGATCTGTAACTCATTAGGTGTGAGACCCATAGGTTTATTGATATCACTTAAACTTAATCGTTAAATATGACGGGGGGCTTGATATGTTGGTGGCCGGGTTTAAGTGGACAACAATATCGGAAGTCGCGGTTTTTGCGTTTATCTATTATTAATTAAAGTAACCTAAATGTTTTGAAAATCAGTGTTCTGATTATGATTCCATTGCAAATAGCTTTTTCAGTGACGAAAAAGATTTAAGTGCGGGGATATTTGATGTGATCTAAAATATACATATTATATATAAATATTTCCTATACTTTTAGATACTTTTGAGCCAAGTTTTTATTGAATATTATTATTCTTTGGTTCACGTGTGAGTTTAATGATTTCTAGACACTATGAGCTAAAATGAAGCACTTTTACTAGACTTAAGACCAACGAATGAATAGTTGAATAGATAATATATATTATTATTATGCACCTTTAACTCTTAAAAAATTAAAAATCAATTCCCTTGTATTAAATAGAAACTCACGTAAACTCAACTGTGAAAAAAGTTCAAAGTCAATATGCATTCATATGGATACCAATAATAACTAATAAATAACTTGTTTTCGGCTTTATTTTGAGGTCCGATCCCAGCCCACATAAACCCTTGACCTACCCACACACCCTTTAACATAGGGGCGTGTGTGGATAGGTCAAGGGTTTATGAATAACCAATGCCTTAGGGTCTGTTTGGTATAGGGTAATGGAATAGACGAGTAAATGAAATGGATAAGGGAATGGAATGAACAAAGGAATGGAATGGATCATTACCATTCCATTGTCTTGTTTGGTTATCATCTAAAAAACTAAAAATGAAATGAGTAATTAATTAATGTTGTTAGTCAGGCAAAAAAAAAGAGGGAATAAAATAAAATTGGTGGTAAGCAGTGGTGATGGTGGTGGCGGTAGTGGTGGTGGGAGGCAGTGGCGAGAGTGGGAGGCGATTGGTGATGGTGGTTCGCGGTGGTCAGTGACGGTGGCAGGTGGTGTGGCGGTGGCTGTGGTTGGTATTAGCGGTGGTGCATAGTGGGAGGTGGTGGGTAAGTTGCGGTGATGGTGGGTGGCGGTGGTGGTTGTGGATGGTTAATGCGGCGGCGACAGCGATGGTTTAAGGCGACGGCGGTGGTCGGCGGCGGCGGGGTGGGCTGGTGGTGGGGGGCGGTGGTGGAGGTGGCGTTGGTGGTGGGTGGCGGTGGTGATGGTGATCGATGGTAATAGTGGGAGGGTGATGGAGATGAGTAGGGTGAAAGAGATAATGGAATTAAAAAAAAACAAGAGGGTTGGTTGGAATGAATTTGGGGTGTTTTAGAGGGAATGGAATGAACAAGGTAATGAGTGATTTCATTCCTTGAGCCAACCAAACACGCTTTTCTTCATTCCTTCGTAATGGTCATTTCCATTCCCCCTCCTATTACTACATATCAAACGCTACCTTAGTTTTTTTACCCGCAATCTACTGACACGTTTGACTCCCTGACCCTGTGAACAACTTGATTAACCCAATATGATCCAATGATCGTTTGCAGCTTTAGTAAGACGAATCTGTAGATCACTAGGCCGACTTCTCAAGAACTGATCAACTAATAGTTTGCCGGTAATTCAAAGGCTACCCCATAATTTGACCCCTTCTGTCAAAATCGAAGATCAAATTATCTACATAGGTAGCTAGAATTTTGATAAAAATCATTCGATCTATTAAAATAATATTTTTAAAGAATTTTCATATTTTAAGTGAAAGGGAACAGATATTTGACGTAAATAGGTTTTGGAACAAACGAGAAGGTTAGGAAGTTTCTCTACTTCTAGCAAGCGTATGCACATACGTAGACACCGAAATCATTTTCCCTTCCCCACGTTAATGACTAGTGGTCATTGACCATAACTGTTTCACTGTATTAGTGATCGATATTAGACTATGAGTTGTCGTTAAAGGCGCACGCATGTGAATTCATCAAATTATATTGTGTCACGTGACACTGACTAGACCCAACCCTTCAACCCTTGTCGGTCGCGCCAGCAGTGAATTCATCTCGTTATCGTTCGCACCTGTTGAATTCATCCACTCACGAGCCAACCCATCAATTTTCTTCCCGGGATCGCGACGCCCGCTCACGGTGAATGGTGAAACAAGGGTGTTGTGGTGTTCGTGGCTCGCGCCACTCGCTCGCTTGCCACAACGCATAGTATTACCTTTAAAAAAGCATTCACAAGTAATTTTACATTGTTTTAATCAATATAAAAAACTTAGAGACAAACTCAACTTTTAAAAGTTTAAAGCGAAATATAAAGTTGAGTCTTTCCAAATTTCATCATTTGTTTTTTTCATTTTGTTTTTGTTTTGTTTTGCAAATTGGAAATATCTCATCTTTTGATCGGAAGAAGGATACGAGTCGACTAATATAAAATTTATCTTGAAGCGGTGATCCAAATGACGAAACAATGTTTTAATTCAGGTGTTTGAATTTACAATTAATAAATATCATGTCATTTAAATCACCGTTTCGAGATAAGTTTTACTTTAATCGACTCGTATCTTTCCACTAATCAAAAGCCCTAAAATATCGGTCTGAAATTCGGGAAAACACTTAACGGCATTAAGTGTTTTTAACGGAGCTCTGTTGAGAGAAAAACAGTCAAAAGGTTGAACCGTTTGTAATGATTTTTAAAGATGAGATTATTATCAGCCAATACATAAAAAAATAAGATTATTTATCAATCTTCTGTTTTTTCTTTCTATTAATTTTTATTATTTAACTTGTTCAATACAAAACACAATTCAAACATATGGTTTATACGCAACTAGAACATATACTAGTAAAAATTGAAAAGTTTGGTGGTTAAGATAGAGCGTTGTCATACAACTACGAACAGTATGATGAAGATCAAAGTCAAGGATTAGACAAGAACAAAACTAGAATAAAGGACAAGAACTGAAATTGAACTTAACATTGAACATAATCACAAATAATGGATAACTGGAAATGGGGCGGAGACGACGAAAACAAGAATAATATGGACATAAAAAGGGAGCGATGACATGCTCTGGAGAGACAATGAACCTAGAAAGAAATAGGGCCGATTGTGGGTCTAGACTCCAGAGACTAAAGAAAAAAGTAGCACCAGCAAGTATAGTAGAAACTGTGAGATAAGGTCATGGTGGTAGTTATAAAACTATAAACGACCACGAAATGGCAAATTAAGATTCCGTTCTGAAAACGACAACCTACAAGGATAAGGATGTAGTATTTATATTCAGTTATTCACTAGATGATTACAATAAAGTGAAATCCTTCATATAATAATAATAATAACGCCGTGAACCCCTCCTTTTATAGTCGAAATTGGGCACGTTCGCGTAGCGCAATGGTCCCTTCCTCTAGGGCATCGCATAGCGCGATGTCAGACGATTGACACGTTGCTGATTCAGCCCTAGCGTCTGCCACGGGTCCCCCCGTTGCGACACGTGTTGCTGCGTCATCATAGACCATCGCATAGCGCGATGGTCCTGTGCTTGGGCTTATCGCGTAGCGCAATGGGTTCCAGGATTCAGATTTTTATTTTTAGTCCCTCGTCTTTGATAACTTGTCACTTCTTGATTATACTTCCATTTTTCAAAAATACTAAAGCGGCCCTAATGCGGCTCGCGGCTAAAAGTCTATTTCGAGCCCTTGAACTATACTCAAATTAACTTTAGTAATATAATACTAGTAACTAAAAATTAAAAGAGTTCCTTTAAAAATAGTTAAATAACTTAAATGAAATTTGATGAATTATTCTGAAAATACCCATTTTCAGAATTAGGTTTCAAATTTTACCCGAATTTTTTAAAATGTTCCTTAAAAACCCATCACAAACAACTTAGGGCGACTAGCTTCCTATATTCAATGATTATTTAATAAAACTGGTTGAGATAACTATTTTAGGCTAACAAAAATTGCCAGAACAAGTATTTATAGCATTAAACTGGTTGGAATGATTATTTTAGGTAGAAAAAAATAGCCGGGACGAGTTTTTATGAAAATTTTGGAACTTTTCAGAATATTATATTATTAATTTTATTTTTACTCATAATTAGTTTTTCTTTTATAACTTTTAAAAGATAAAGTTTTACAAAATTTTAAATACACCGTTGAGATTTTTTTTTCCTATATGCCGACATAAATTTTATTCTATACCGAGCGTGCCAAAATTTTTAACAAAGGATTTTTTACCCACTCGATTATGAATAAAACTTATGTCGACACGCAGATATAGGGGTGTTCTTCGGGTTTCGGGTTTTTCGAGTCGGGTTCTTCGGGTTTCAAAGTTTTAAATCTTAACCCGAAACCCAACCCAAATCTCTCACAGGCTTTTCGGGTTCGGTTAATTTGGGTTCGGGTTTTTTCAGGCTGGGTTAATCGGGTTTCGAGTATCATACAAAATGAAACAAAAAACTTCAATGCTAAAATTAAAACAACATATTCTTCTTTGCTCGTAACGCAAATAATCAAATAATAAACCAACATAACTTGATAAAGTCAAAACAATTCAAAAGTAGAGTAATATTAAGTAACAAACTCGAACCATATTGTCTTTAATCAAACGTGATTTGGTTGTTTGATTACGGTTGCTATTAGTAATAAACGGAAAACATAAATTAACAATAAACAATCGATCCATTATAGTTGGAATGACAGCAATCGATTAGGCTCAGATTCTGATAACTTTAGTGATTAAGGCTCTATTAGAGCTAAAAATATATTTAATTTCAAAACTAAAAGTTTATTCGGGTTTTTCGGGTTGATCTAAAACTTATAAATCAAACTCGAGATCCAACCTCAATTACTTCGGTTCGGGTTTGGCTTAGTCTTTTCTCGGGTTTTGGATTTTCGGGTCCGATTAGTTCGGGTTTGGGTACGGGATTTTCGGGTTGGGTTTGGGTAAAAGTCACAGCCCTACGCAGATAAAACAATACACATCTCAACTGTGTGTTCGCAATTTTGTAAAACTTTATATTTTAAAGGTTATAATAATATTCTGAAAAATAAAAAAAATTCATAACAAACTCGTCCCGACTATTTTTTACCTTATATAGTCGTCCCGGTAGTTTTCTTAACCTAAAATATTTGTCCCAGTGATTTTGGTGCTAGAAAATACTTGTCCTGGTAATTTTCTTAATCTAAAATAGTCGTTCCGATCAGTTTTGTAAAATATTCGTTGACCATAAGAATTTAGTCATTTCGAGTTGTTTACGGTGAGTATTTGGAGTATAGTTTGCAAACGATAGGTAAAACTCGAAACCAATTTTTGAAAATGTGTATTTTAAGAGTTTTCCCATTATTTTATTGATATGGTCTTTTTTTCTTTTAAAATAACATTATATTGAGGCCACCTTCCGGGGATGAAAGGGAAATGTGAATACCATAAAAAGTAAAATTCGTGCGTTTGAAACTTGAATATGAAATCAAAAAGTAGGTGTTTTGTTCTTTTTACGATATTTGAGTGAGCTTTTTTTGAAATGACATATCAATTTTTCATATTAATTTTAAAACTTAAGACATAACTCACACAAAAACATCATCAAAAAGAAAAAAAAAACTCACCATAATAAAAAAAAAACCCCTTAAATCAGGGTTTGAACCCGACAAGATATCAAGCTTTTTAACCATACAGTTTATTCAGATGAGAGAAGCCAATTGCCTTACAAAATATATTGACTGTTTTTCACCACTAGCTCCAACAACTATCTGTTCATAAGGGGTAGACAATTCCAGCTTCGCTTACAGCTGTCCTGCATATCGTACGCAATAGATAGTGACTTAAATAACCCATAAATAATAATAATAATAATAATAAATCCCCACCAACTATCATTTATATAATGGTCCACGAAAGAAAGAAAAACCATTCCAAAACCAAACCTAAAATTAGTCAACTACAATCATCACTGATTAAACCAGTTCATCCGAAAATGGCCGACGAAGTGAAGTTGTACGGATTTCCAGGAAGTCCATATGTTTCCCGAGTGACAACTGCTTTGAAACTCAAGGGAATCAACTACGAATTTGTGGTAGAAGATCTAGGCAACAAGAGTGCCGACCTTCTCAAATACAACCCTGTCTATAAAAAGGTGCCGGTGCTCGTACACAACGGGAAACCCATCTCGGAGTCGCTTCTGATCGTTGAGTACATCGATGATGTGTGGAAAGGGGTTCCGGTTTTGCCTCAGGATGCTTACGAGAAGGCTCAAGCTCGATTTTGGGCCAAGTTCATTGATGATAAGGTAATTGTTTATACTTTTTATTTACCATGTTGATTTTCTTTTACCCAGTTAACCAGAAATGATCTAATATTTATTATGTGGTATGTTAAGTGCATGCCTGCAATATTCAAGGCTATTGGCAGCCATGGGCAGGAGCAAGCTGTTGCTGAAGCTCATGAGCAACTGCAATTTCTAGAAAATGAACTCAATGTGAAAGGTAAGAAGTTTTTTGGAGGTGACAATATCAACCTTGTTGATATTGCTGCTACTTTCATAGCCTATTGGCTTGGAGCAGCTGAAGAAGCATTAGGAATAACGGTGTTGAGCAAAGACAAGTTCCCAAAAATAACTGAATGGTGTGGTAACTATATTAACTGTCAAGCTGTCAAGGGTGACTTACTTCCTAGAGAAGCTCTAGTTGCTTTCTTTAAGAAGCGATTTGGTAACGCCTAATCATTTGTTTTTCAATGGTGTTTGAATAAGCAGCTGTTAGAAGCTGATTTGTCTTGTAAGATGTAGTATGTAATGTGGCCTTGTCGTTGAGGCAGATATGCAACTGTTTTCTTATAAATAAATTGTTGTTTGTATTAGAAATTTGATTTTAGATATCTACTAAGATTTGAATCAAACTGATAGTAGAAAAAATTTTAATGTTTAGATTAAATCGAAAAAGAAGAAAAGCGGGCAACAAGCTGCGCCGTTACCTTTTTTTGAATTGCAAAACTCAATCTTTTAAAAACTATATTTGCTGATCTCGAAGTCATAACATTAGTATGCATGACCCGCTGAACACGAGTAATTAAATCCACAGCTTCAGGCGCGAGGAAACCAAAAGTTTCGAAAGCAAAAGGAATAAATACATGTTGATTGTCAATACACGCCTTTTCATGTTTTGCCACTTTGCCTGAAGCAGTTTTTAATGCAGCTTGACCGACTGTGAAACCACTACTCACTAAGTCCACCAAAAAGGAAACCCCTGTTAATTCTACATGTGTATGTGGCACCAGAGGTCCAAAGGGTCAGCGTGACAACGCCTACAAAGAGCATCTATCCACGAGTTGCTTTTGATATTTTGAACACCGGAATCAATCAAGGTTCTTTTAAACAGTGTTTGGAAATATCGTTAATACCTGATTGAGCCATCTTAGAAAGGAATGCCATAAGATTTCTTCAAAACATATTATATATAGGAATTAGATAATGAGAGAACTCTTTTTAAAAATAGTACTATTAAAAACTCTTGAAAAAACTTAAACAAACACACACACACATATACTAGATTTGATCCCCCGTATTACGGGGGTTGTTTTACATTATTCGTTTTAATATTTATATATTTATATTTGGATTTTAATTTTATTTATTGTAAGAAAGTTAATAATTAATATACTTGAGGTTTGATGATGAAATGGTTTCACAAATAAATAATATGTTATAATCTGGTTCAAAAGCTATCTAGGTTTGGTGATACCCATTACCCGTTTATTTTCTTTATTATAAAATTGTTTCTTAATTATAAATAATATCTTTTTTTAAAATAAAATAGGATATTAATTTTTAATATATTCCTATTTTATAGGATTTTCATATCAAATATTTGATGAGATTATCTTTTAATATAATGAGATGTTATAACTCGTTTAAGAGCTATCTAGGTTTGGTGAGACCTTTACCCGTGAATTCGGGTCAAATGCGTAAAAAACCTTCATTTACAAATAAAGTAATCTGATGGTTTGAAAGAATGGTTGTTTTACATTTTTTGTTTTTTAATATTTAGTTTTTGGATTTTAATTTTCTTTATTGTAAAAAAGTTAATAATATACTTAGTGTTTGATGATGAAAGACTTTCATAAATAAATGATATGTTATAACCCGTTTAAAAGCTATCTGCATTTGGTGACCTATGACCCGCTTATGTTTTTTACTATAAAATTGTTTATTAATTATAAATAATATATTTTTCTTTTAAATTGGATATTAAACTTTAGTATATTCCTAATTTGTAGGATTTTCATATCAACTAATTGGTAAGATTAATTTTTAATTTAATGAGATGTTATAACCCGTTTAACAGCTATCTGGTTTTGGTAAGACCCATACCCATGAATTTGAGTTAAATCAATGAAAGACATCCATTTAAAAATCAAAAAATCTGATGGCTTCCATAAAAGTGGAGCGACCACATCGTGACACATAGGATTTTTGGGTTTTATATAGCTTTGAGACCCGTGTACTACACGGGTAATTGATGAAAAAAATAATATTTAATTATTAAGCAAAATACAAAAAACAATATATTATCATGCATGTTAAGAGACAACCGTTATACAATAATGTTTAAAACAATCTAGATATTAATTTATTCAGTTATTTGCATACTTCAAATTAGTATTTAATAATTATTAATCTTTTCTCTTTATACTAATAAAGTAAAATACTGAAACACACGTGGCAATAGGAGAGCCATTCCGAGCATTGTTTTGCCGCCAAAGTTTTCCTTTTATCTAGGCGTAGATTTATTTGATCCGAATTAAATCCACAATCTCATTATCGGATTCGGATCCTTTATAATAAAAAAACCCAGTTTTATTGTTATCGCCACTCTACATTGAAACGCTCCTAAACCCTAATTGCTATCCACTGATCTGATTCTGCCTTTGTCTTCGACATTCAACGTATGATCAAATATTGTTCTTATCTATTGTAAGTGAACATGTATTTAATTTTCAATATGGTTCATTGTATTTGGTTTGTTATTGAAATCACTATGTTTATCTTTTTTGTTTCTTAGTTAATTTAGATAAATTAGGGTTTGACTTCTGTCAACATAGCATTTAGATTAATTTGATTGTTTGCAATAAACTAGTTAGGGTTCTGATGTATGTCGATCTTCTCATCCAGATTACGACTACGTCGATTTGAAACATACGCGTTTCAGACGGATCCCAAATTAAACCTGAATCGGAGGAACATACACTCGA
Source organism: Bidens hawaiensis (assembly GCF_021521415.1). Taxonomy (NCBI): domain Eukaryota; kingdom Viridiplantae; phylum Streptophyta; class Magnoliopsida; order Asterales; family Asteraceae; genus Bidens; species Bidens hawaiensis. The sequence goes on along the minus strand of NW_027491069.1, from coordinate 2,770,072 downwards.
GCCTATTGGTAATTCCATTTGCAACTCTTTTTTGTTTACTATCCATCATCTACAGTTAATCTAACTTTTGGCAAAATGGTAAAGTCAAACTATCAATTGTGTCAATTTGGTAATTTGGTTTGGTCAAACTGTTTGTAAAAGTGAAAGTGTCTAAAAATGTTAAAATTCAAGCTGTCAAAACTATGACTTTTGTAAAAGTCAATATGTAAACATCCCGTCCAAGTTCGTGGGTAACGGTGAGGCGGGCTGACTCCTATGTGACTTCAAATCCAGATGAGTTTTTAGCCCCTTTCTCAGTTATTTTTTAAGGGCCTGTGTGCATACTCCTATGTGGTTAGTCAATGCACTTACTTTAAGTGACAAGTGTATGATATATGAACGTTTTATGAATGGTGTAGTAATTCGGAATGTATGAAGGAAAGTTAAGAGTATGTATGTAGATATATATACATGTGTAAAGGAAAGGTATGTATGGTTGTATGGAAGGAAGGAGAACATGCCCTAATAATATCTGTGAGTGTAGGGAACATACCTTAATAATATTTGTGAGGCGTAGGGAACAGACCCTAATAATATCTGTGAATGTACGAAACATACTCTAATAATATCTGCGAATGTAGGGGACATACCCTAATAATATCTGTGAATGTAGGGACCAGACCCTAATAATATATGTGAGGTTATAGGGCGAAAAACTCTTAAAACGTAGAGATAGTTATGTATGTAATATGAAAGTTAAAACAAGAAAGTATGAATGTATGAAAATATGAATGTAAGAATGTATGTAATGTAACGCCTGTAAATTTTCGCTAAAAGGGTTTATGCCTTGCAAAGCTTGTATTTTAACCGAGGCCCGTTTCGGCATCCCAAAGGACCTCCTGGTCGTTCCTGTAAGCCTTGTTGTTCAACTTTTAACACAAGACATCTCCATTAACAAAGTTCGGAGGCTAGAGTGTAAGATTTTTATAATAAAAAAAAATAAAACCTAAAACCCTCCCTTACCCATTTTCCGATCGGTGCCCCCTCCCACCCTCATCTCGAAATTCGTGCAGTTCCGGCCACTCTCCAGCCCTTCCAAGCCTAATTCCTGGTCAGTTCTATCTTAGTATAACTCTTTTTCACCTTATTGCACCATTATACATCGCTTATTGGCCGAAAATAGGTTATTTTCGGCTTCACCGGTGGCTGCCCATTTGAGCATATTTCGGGGCTGTTTTGATTAAGGTTCTTGCTCCGTCATCTTCCTAGGTATGTCATGAGAATCATACTTTAGTATCATGAGTTATGGCGTTCGTTAGATTAGTCAATTGTTGATGGTGTGAAAACTAGGTTTTGGTTGTCTAGTTTGTCAATTGTTGCGTCTAGCGCGTTGTTTGAGGGAATTAACAACCAATTCGGATGTTGTAGCCTCGGTATGATTTGTTGGCTAAGTTAATGGGGCTGAATTGGTTGTCGGTTAATCAAACGGGTCGGTAGAATGCAAATTCGCGTTTAATTGGTAGTTTGTGCGTTGTACATGCGAATTACCGACCCGTTCAACTCGTGTGGTGTCGTGTGGACTTGTTTGCTGTGATTTTATTAAATTTGGTCCACACGGGGATGAGTTGGGTGCTAAGTGCATAAACAACTCGTTAACGCGCGTATTCGATACAATTAACAACTTTCAGGTGTAGTTTGGAAATCCTTTGTCCCCGGAATTAGCTAAGGGTGGTTTTGGTAAATACATGGCCTCGGGGGATGATGTAATTGAATTTGGTAAGGTCGAGGCTTTAGGTCAATCAAATCATGTTAGAACGCCTCGTAGGATAAACGAGTCAGTTCGGTTTAGTTAGTAATCTTTGTGTGCAATCCGACATGTTGTGAATTGTGGATGTGATTAGAGATTCTCTAGCTTGTTGTTGATTGTTTGCCTCATGTCAGGTGAGTTCATGATGCCCCCTCTTAACTCTTTTTACGTTTTGGGCTGGCATAAACACTCAATTACAATTTTTCCCGATTTTAATCATTTAAAACCATTTGATGGATATTGTATAGCCTTGCTATTATTTGTGCATTTATGAAACCAGGTGTGGATTATATTCTAGGCCTTAGGATATTTTAGACTTGTCTTAAATTCCTTAAGGTTATATATATTACTTATGGTCTAGGCTCGAGGATGTCATTACTCCTAGTATTAACTGAATACGTGTAGACCTGCTTATATTAGTTCATATTTTGGACTGACTTATATATATATGTTACTCTATGGCCTATGATTGGTTTAATTAATTAGCTCTTTGTATGTATGGTGATTTTGGCTGGCCCAAGCTATACGACTCGGGTTCTTAAATCCCGTGGCGGGTTCTTAAATCCTGTGGGGGGAGGCTCGTGTGGCATAATCATCATTATAATTAGTTCTTTGTGTGCATGGTGATCTTAGCCGGGCCAACTATACGACTCGGGTTCTTAAATCCCGTGGCGGGTTCTTAAATCCTGTGGAGGGAGGCTCGTATGGCATTATCATCATTATAACGGGTTCTTAAAATCCCGTATCATGTGCCTAGGTCGTACCGTGTGCCGATCAACTATACGACTCGGGTTCTTAAATCTCGTGGCGGGTTCTTAAATCCCGTGGGGGGAGACTCGTACGCGTGTTCGACCGTGATTATATTATTTGGCTATTATACATATATTTACTTATCATTTATCCTTAAGCCTATTATTCCACATATTGTTTTATACTTATAATTTTGGAATAATTTATACATGTCATTTATTAAAAACTTGAACTCACTCAGCTCAAGCTGACTTTGTGTATGTTAGTTTGATTTGCAGGGTAAGGATTTAGGATTATCGCTTGGACGTGCTAGAGACTACTCGGACGGTTGAAGGCATTCCTAGTCAAGACCTTATAATAAAAAGAACATTTTACTTTATATTTGGTCATGGGATTTTAATACTTAACTTTTTCCATTGTTTATCGTTTGGTATTTTTCCCGGTTTTGGGGAATTTTGATACTTATGAATTTTCCGCTGTTTATTTACTCTGAACTTGTTTTAAGTAAAATGAATTGTTTTGGGTTTTAAATTTTTATGAATTCTTGGAAATGATTATGAATGAAAGTTAAGCAGGTTAAGTATGTAATATGTATATTCGGATGCGTAAATGTAAGTATTTGAATGTAATGTATATTGCTTGAATAACTAGAACTCACTCAGCGTAGCTGACTTTTAGGATATACGCAGACAAATAGAATAAAGGAGATGGCTTGAGGGGGACACATGGCACTTAGTGAAGACTAGCATTTGAAGGGAAGAAAGGAAAGTTCAAGATGTTATGTTTGATGTTTAATATTGAGACAAGTAGAATGATGTTTTTAAACAAGAATTCATGTTTTGTAGTATAATGTTTGAGTTTTTAATTATTACATGAAAATTTTAATTAACTCTGATATTTAGAATTTTGTTTGTTAGTAAATCCAACACTCGATATAGGACACCAGGATCGGAGCCTTACAATGGCCCATTTCAAGTCTTCTTTACTTATAGGCTTATCTTACACAAATAAAGATTTGGATATCCTAAAATTTTGGATTTATGAAATTTTGAAGAATTCGAATTCGGATTTTCAGAATAATTGAATATGGGTTTGAATTGTGAAGTTTTTTGAACACCCATAGTTAGTGGAACAAAGATATGGGAAAAAAAAGGAAAAAGTAGCGAGTCCGTTAAGGTCAATGATGACAATGGGAATGAGAAGCAAGTGGATCACCGTTTGACAATGTGCACAATCATGAATGAGAGACTAGCTGAATAATGGGGACAAGTGCTATGCAAAGAATCAAAGCGATTATTTTATAATGAAATAACATCGGATGGTTAAATGTAAACCGTATATGTAATCTTAGAAAAAAACCTACAAACACAAAACTAAATCTAACACAAAGATATCCAAAGGCCTTTAATGTAATTCTTGTCAACAAACAGAGAATTGCTTAGGTATTTCATATGGGGTGGTCTAATGGTAAAAGGTCACCGCTAGCTAGCCTAATATAGTCATACGGAGCCCTTAAGCGTCTCTAAGTTATCTCTATTTTCGGGGAAGCCACCTGCGTGAAGATCCACTAGGGGTAAACCCCTAGCGTCCTCGGTATCAAGCCAAAGATCACAAAGATCCCGGTCTTACTTCCTTCATTTAGGCACCAATGTACTCCCCTAAGTGTTGTATATGAGAATCAAACATGAGTCTTCTTTAAAAAACTCAGGCTTCCTAACATTATACCATATTAGAGAGAACGGCCTTTATTGTAATTAACATTTTCTTATAAAAGAACAACAAAATAAAATATTTAAAAACTGGCTGAGCTGACTCTAAAAACAAACAGTATGATATTTTTCCTAAGGTAACTACCTATGTTAAATATAATAATATTAAAGCCCATGTGCCATAGACATTTTTAAGAGATGGCTAATTCGATTCAGTTTTATAAATCTATTAAATTATAGTTGTATACTTTTATAATCTAAGTTAAAGGGAAATGATATCTTGAAATAATAAAAAATGTTTTGGAACAAACGAAAAGGTTACGAAGTTTCCCTTTTAGCATGCGTAGGCACATACGTACAGAGCCACCGAAACCATTGTCCATTTCCCACGTTAATGACCACAGGCTGTTTCACTTTGCTAGTCACAATGCCTAGAATTATATAAACATTGAAAAGGCATTCATATGTAATTTTACAATATTGGTTTAATAATAATTAACAAAAATCAAGTAAACCAAGAGTAAAATTGATGTTTGCCTCACCGTGTCGGACCAACTTAAGTCCCAATTTTCAAAAATAGCGTTGTGAATTGTGAGCCTCCGTTGTTTTGTGAGAGGATCAACTTGCGTCCCTCCCGTTAACCAGCTATTAATTAAATGCTAAAAGGCCAGTCAAATTACATTTTTAGGTGTAAGATCTGATACAAATAAAATTAACTTACTAAACATACAAACAACTAGTGCAATTACAGTTTCAAACTAGAATAACTATACTACAAAAAAAAAATTGGACCAATGCAACATTTATTTTACAAAACAATTGCATTGGATTAAGTTGCATTAGACCTAATGCAACCTTTTTGTTACATAATGCAACTATTTTTTTTTCAACTGCAACATTTGCAATATGTAACTATTTGAAAAAGAGTTGCAATAGGTAACAAAACGCTGCATTAGGTTTCATGCAAAATTGTTTTTGTAAAATAAAGGTTGCTTAGGCCAAACAATGTAATAATAATTATTTTAATTCAAAAGTTATAGAGTAATAATAATTACACTAGTGTTAGCATAATTTTTCTAATTATTTGTGCACTTCTCGCTATAAAAGTTATTTGCATATTAAATTCATACACTACATCTTTATCTCCATGTTTTTAATTTTATTTGTTTTTTTACCCTAACCACCTAGAACCATCATAGCCTTTGTTCACCTCCACCATCACCTCCACCATACTACCACCTACCAGCCATCACCACCATCAGTCTTAAATTCTAACATGTGTAGTTTGAATTCATGAACTTGTTAGGAATAAGTCTGACACTGGGATCACAGATCATGCAATAGAAAATTCGTCGTCTTCGTTAATTAGAATTGAAACCATGGTTGATTTTTTCCCCAATGAAGAACGTTATCGTCAATTAAGGTTTCGACAACTACCTCCATTGCAATCATCCTTTAGCTCACCAACTTTTTGTTTCAATAGAACTCACCGGTGATAAAGTCTGACAACATCGCAAGTTGCTCCAATTGGAAGCTTAATGAGCCATGGGACGTCCAATCTTGGCTTTATGGTAATGCGTAGAACGATGTCGTTTTTTCTTCCAGTAAAATTAGGGTTTGTGATGTTTGAATGTTGAAAATGGTGAAGATGTTGAAAGGGTTTTTGTTGCAGGAGATGATTATATAATGGTTGTTACACTTTCGGTCTTTTGGATTTGAAATTTGAGAATGTGAGATATTTTACCACATTCACTCATCGGTGGAGGTGAAGAAAAGGGGTGAAGGTTTTCTAGGGATGAGAATGTGCGATGTTTATTATAGGGGGTTGATTGTATGGTGGAGGTGGTCGAAGTAGTGGTGGTTAGGATGGTGGAGTTTGATAGCAGTGTACGCGGAGGTGGAGGTGATGGTGGTAGTGTGGTGTGGTATGGTGGTAGACTTAAGTTAATAATAAGTAATTAAATTGTGTAATGATTTAATAATTAAATGGTGGAAAAATTACATAAATACCCTTGTGTCTAACATCCACGTAACTAAATGGTGGCAAAATTACATAAATATCCCTATGTCTAACATTCAAGTAAACGACAGATATATGGATGGACGCAAGCTAATCTCGCTTGTAGACCACAAGGGCTCACTATTCTCATTTTTTAAAATAGGGTCTCGTCCATAAACCACATGGACACACAACAATTTACTCGTAAAATAATATAGATACAACTCAACTTTTATAAAGTTAAAAGCAAAATATTAATTTGAGTAACTTTAAGTACACATACGTTGTAATTGGGCATACTCATTGTGTGAGAGTATCAAAATCAAGGATTAGACATGAACAAAATTGGAAACAACAATCGAGACTTGAATTAATTTGAACTTAATCTTGACCGTAATGGCAAATAAACATTAACATAAACAAGGGTAGAGACAAGTTTAGACAAAAACTAAGAACAATATGGGCATAAACACGGGAACGACTACATGCTCTAGACATAAACAATGAACCTGTAAGGATATATACAAATAGTGCGCCCGAAAAGAAAATTAAGTGGCAACAATAGGTCTAAGCAGAAAACAATGAGACAAGGTCGGTTGTGGCTTTGTGAGCGAAAACAGTGGCAGGTTCTGGAACCGTAAACAACGACAACGAACTAAATGAGAAAACGATGAAACGACAAGCTGGAATTTAGTTCTGGAAACGACAAACAGACAAAGATGTAGTGACTACTATATGATTACAATGAAGGGAAATTCTGAATATACACATGATAATATATAGATTGAAAAGTGTTTATTTCAAGCACTTGGACTGCATATAAATAGACTAATAATATAAAGGAAATTTACTAAAATATACCTTGTTTATTAATGAAATAGACATGCTTTTTCTAAATTCCACATACATTCTTCATTCCAGCCGATCAGAGATGCCTTCGACAATGATAAAATCACAAAATTCCTTACGTGGAAACATCGAGGTGGCAACATCTATCAAAATGCGACTGAATTAGCCTATAAGTCCGCATCACTAGCCGTTAGGTCCACATCAACTTGCAAGCTAACAACCGATCACCTCATCCCACATACAGACTTAGTGACTCAAAATTTACTTTTTTAAGGTTGAGTTGGAGTAATCTTGACCGAGGGGATCATTTAGTGACTCCGCCTACTATGTAAAAGCATGCTTAGAGCACTGGGGGTGGTCTACACGGCCATCACCCGTGATGGCATCACGAACACCGCTGCCAGTCCTCCCATCACGCGTGATGGGGGGCCGGCCGTGATGGCCATCACGCATTCAAATCCAATGTTAACGTTAATGTGACCGTTGAGGACATAAAAAAAAAAACTTAATTAACCTATATAAATATAATCAAATCCATCTTCAAATCCAACTCAAATCTAACTCAAATCCTCTACTACAAACAACATTCTAACATCACACAAATGGAGGGTTCAAAGAAACGTGGCTCGGGCTCAAAGAAAACCCAATCCCGACCAAAGGTTCGACAAAATCTTGGCGAGCCGGTGAGATTCCGATTACAAGATGAACCCGACACAACCCAACCATTCCAACAACAACCTTTTCAACCACAACCGTTCCAAAACCAACCATTTCAATCTCAAACATTTAATTCACCGTTTTCATCGGCACCGTATCAAAACCAACCGTTTATTCCACCTTTTTCTAGCCAAATATTTCAAAATAATCATTTTGAAACGTTTCAATCTCAACCGTCACAAACGTCCGTCGATCCTTTAGAGGATAACAATGTTATACATCAATTTGCACGTGCTTTTCGTGATGAAGACGACGATGTGGATGAAGATGAACCCGCGGAGGAGGATGCCATCGTCCGTAGACCTTGGTCGTCCGCGGAGGAGGTCGCCTTGACCAAGGCTTATTTACACGCCTCCGAAACAAAAAAACACGGAAACCAACAAAAACGAGACTTGTTATGGAGACGTGTTATTTCACATTTTGAAAAACTTCCCGGTGCAACCGATCGAAACATGGATAAAATGACTTCCAAGTGGGGAGATTTGAATAGAAAAATGTCAAAATTTAATGCTTGCTACATCCAATTGGTAATTATTTTTTTAAATTTATTAGTTAAATTTTTTTTATAATTTATTACTTTATTTTTACAATTTTGATATATATATATTTTTCGAAATGTTTTGTAGAGCCGAGAGCCACAAAGCGGAGCGAGCGAGGCGACTATCATAAAGAACGCCTTGAGCAATTATATCAAAATTTTCCGATATAAATTTTTTCCTCACTTGGATGCGTGGGAGATTGCGAGACACCACCCGAAGTGGGAACTGGTTCCCGTGGTCGACATGGACGGACCGACGGCTCCAAGGAAAAAAAGATTTTCTTCAAAAAGATCAAAAACTTCCGATTTCGGGAATTACACAACGTATACCAACGGCTTGTCAAGCAACACGCCGAACATGAACTTGAACGATCAACCTGGAGACGATCCCGACGAAGACACACCCACACCCACACGGCCGCATCGCAAGAAAAGTGGGGAATCGTCAAGATTAGGAAAGGAAACGGTGGCCAAGGACTTCAATGAATACAATTCGGCTAAGTTGGCGGAAATGGTCGAGACGAAGGAGCGAAAGCAACTAGCTCTTGCTTCAAAATTAAAACGTGACGAGACGTATATCAACCATTTGAATGAAAACAAAAAAAACGCCGATTTAACATTCATCGTACAACCGCACGAACATCTTAACAAACTTTTTAGATCGATCCTACTTCAACGCAAACGCGAGCTATGCGAGAAGTGGGGTTGGGAAGCGCTGTAGGTATTTTTTTTTGTCGGTTTTTTTTAATTTATTTATCTTTGTAATATTTATTTAATATTGTTTTAGTATTTATTGTAAAAAAAAAATAAAAAAATAAAAAAAAAAATTCCATCACACCACCACCCCCACCAAAATTCTATCACTGGTGATGGAAAGTGGTGGGGTGAGGTGGCACACCGTGATTGGTGGAAGCAAGTGATGGTTTTTAAACCACCCTCACCCCCTTTAGCCGATGCCAAATTCTTGTTCTTGTTTTTTTTAATTATTATTATTATTATTATTATTATTATTATTATTATTTTGTATTTTGTCATAAAAAATTAAGAAGAATATTTTATAAATTTTTTTAAAAAATTTCTCGTTTAAAGAAACTGCATTGATATACGTAAAAGCTAAACCCATATCTTATAAACATGTATAGGCTTATCCTACACACAAATCAAGCAATATAGTGATTAAATATTTAAGTTGCATTGATATCGCTATAGGCTAAGCCTTTATCAAAAGACGAAGGACGCGTCTCTACAGATATCAATGCACCTTTAATTTCTAATCACCGTATTTTTTATTTGTGTGTAGGATAAACTTATATATATATTCAAAAGATAAAGTCTTAGACCATGTGTAGTCGTAACACTCTGTGATGGACGTTTTACGATACGTGGCGTCTCAGTCAGCAAGGGACATTTTGCAAAAAAATGGTATAATGATAAAATGTCCCCACCAATCATTGCTCAATAATTTCTTTCCCCTCCACACCGTTGTGAACACAGTTAACACTCATTGCCAAAACGTTCGCCAAAACGCGTTGGGGCGGTGTACTCTGGCGTTTTGGTCCATTTTCTCCTCTCAAAACGTTCCACTACGGACGGTCTTAGCCTGCACAATATAATTTTTTTCCGGATTGAAAAAAAATTAATAAAAAAGTTAATCATGGTTTGGCCATGAAAAAACTAGCATTTTTAGCCGCCTGCTGTATTTGGGATGAGGTGGCTGGTTAAGTTAGCCTGCAAGTAGATGTGGACGTATCGGCTAGTGACATAGACTTGGAGGCTAACTCAGTCTACATCTTGAAGCCCACATAGAAAATTTCGTGATTATCAGTGCCAAGGCCCTGACTTAGCTACTAGTTGAGATAGCCGTGATCTTCGAAGTTCTTGGCTGAGAGGGTTATGTTTATGAAAGTCCCAGGATGTAAGAAAGGTATAAGATTTTTACTTATGTAATAATAATAATAATAATAATAATCAGAGAGGGGTACGTTTTTTAAAAATGAGATTTTTACATATATCCCCTTACTAAGTTCTTTAATTACATATTTTCCCAACCTTAAAAAACTAATTACATATTTCTCATTTTCATATTAAATTACCTCTTTACCCTTTTTAAAATACTTAAATATCCTTTACAACTAAAAAATAAAACAAAACAAAAAAAATATAGAAATTAATAATTATAAGAATACATCTTTTTCTCCAACTTAGGCTTTGTGGCTTGATTTTCCTGCCACTTCACACTACCGGAAACCACCGTCATCTTCCCCAACCTACTTCCTTTCCCTCTTTCTTTATCTTAATTTCACATCCTACCTCCTCCACACCCTCTCCTCTTCCACCGTTTCCCTCTACCTAACCCCACCGGTGACTCCGGTTTCTCCACGCCGCTTCACTCAAACGATTCTAGAATCAATACATTGCTTGAATCTTGAGCTTTCTAGTTGCTTGGGTGGGGTTCACTTCAAATCTGAAAAACTTAAGTGTGGTGGTGTTCGTCGGAAAATCGGATCTAGTAAACCAGTAAAATGAGATGGTGGTGATGGTGAGCTATGAGTGCAGGTTCGTTGTCTTTGGTGACAAATTAGGAATCGAGAAGACTAGTGGAGAGAGTGGATGAAGTGGTGGTGGTGGTGCGGCGGTTCCTCATCGGAGACGATGTACTCTTTCGTTTACCTCTTTGGGGCACTAAACATACTACTTGAAGAAGATGACAGTGGTTAATTTTTATATCTAATTTACATATTTTTCAGGGTCACCTTACGTCCTTGAACCGATAACCATCTTTTGGCTGACCTAGCCTCCTCCGTCCCTCGGGACCAACAAGGGGTAGTACAGGAATATTCACCGTTGGATTACTAAGGCCGACTTTCGTCCCTGCTCGATGGGTGGGTCTTGCAGTCAAGCTCCCTTCTGCCTTTGCACTCGATGGCCAATCTCCAGGGCAAGCGTTATGATGAAGAGGATGAGCTTCAAGAGAATGATTCGGAGTTCTTGATTTGTTGTTTCTTTTTAATATAAAGGATAAAATAGTAAATCAAAAGGTTATTTTTTTATAAAATGGATAAATATGTAATATATACGTTTTAAAGAGGGGAAATATATAATTGATTTTTATGGTTAGGGATATATGTAATTATAGATGTTTAAGGAGGGGAAATATGTGAATGTAAAAAAAAATGGTTGGATAACTTAAATGAAGATGTGATGATTTGTATTAATATAGTTGGTAAAAAAGTGTGAATAAAAGTAGTATTCGTTAATGTGAAAAGTGTATTTGACTCTTTTCCACCGCTGGCTCCAACGACCCGTGTGTTTATATTTAGAAATTCCAACTTCTACACCTATCGAATTAAACAAACCAAAAATAATAATATAAAAAAATTATAAGTGCCAAGCAAGTCAGCGCTAGCATTTATATAGAGTCCACGAAAGAAAGAAAAACCATCCCAAAACCAAACCCAAAATTAGTCAATTACAATCACTGATTAAACCAGTTCATCCGAAATGGCCGATGAAGTGAAGTTGTACGGAGTTCCAGGAAGTCCTTACGTTTCCCGAGTGACAACTGCTTTGAATCTCAGGGGAATCACCTACGAATTCGTCGTAGAGGATCTAAGCAACAAGAGTGCCGACCTTCTCAAATACAACCCTGTTCATAAAAAGATCCCTGTCCTCGTGCACAACGGGAAACCAATCTCGGAGTCGCTTGTGATTGTGGAGTACATCGATGATGCATGGAAAGGAGTTCCGATTTTGCCGGAGGATCCTTACGAGAAGGCTCAAGCTCGATTTTGGGCCAAGTTCATTGATGATAAGGTAATTGTTTTTACTTTTTATTTACCAAATTGATCTTCTTTTACCATTTAACCAGAAATGATTTCATATTTATTAATTATATTATTTGGTTTGTTCAGTGCACTCCTGCAATATTCAAGGCCATTACCAGTCTTGGAGAAGAGCAAGCTGTTGCAGAAGCTCAAGAACAACTTCAATTTCTAGAAAACAAATTGAATGTGAAAGGTAAGAAGTTTTTTGGAGGTGACAGTATCAACCTGGTTGATATTGCTGCTACTTTCATAGCCTATTGGCTTGGAGCAGCTGAAGAAGCACTAGGAATAAGGGTGTTGAGCAAAGACAGGTTCCCAAAAATAACGGAATGGTGTGGTAACTATATTAACTGTCAAGTTGTCAAGGATGACTTACTTCCTAGAGAAGCTGTAGTTGCTTTCTTTAAGAAGCGGTTTGGTAATGCATAATCGTTTGCTTTTACAATGATGCTTCAATAAGCAGCCGTTAGAAGCTGATTTGTATTGTAAGATGTGGTATGTAGTGTAACCTTTGTCATTTCGTTGAACTGATGCAATTTTTTCTTATAAATAAATTGTTGTTTGCATTAGAAATTTGATTTTAGATATCTACGTACTAAGATCAGTAAAAGGATCAATGATAAAATAATATTAAGAAATTAATTTGGTATTATACATGTGTATATTGCATCAGAGGTTCAAAAGGTCAGCGTGACAACGTCTACAAAGAGCATCTATCCATCCACGAGTTGCCTTTGATATTTTGAACCCCTAAATTATCAAGGTTCTTTTAAACAGTGTTTGGAAATATCGTTAATACCTGATTGAGCCATCTTAAAATGGAATGCCATAAGATTTCTTCAAAACATATTATATATAGGAATTGGATAATGAGAGAACTCTTTTTTAAAAATAGAACCAATTAAAAACTCACGAAACAACTTAAACAAACACACACACACACACATATATATATGTTAAAATCTTTCATTTTTCTTATATGTTGTTATTCTTTATCAAAATTTAGAAAAACAAAATAAAAAAATGTCGATCGCGATATACATATATATAGTGATGTTTTATGTAATACTAATTGTAGGTCCTGGATTTGTGTGGATCTAACAATGAATCAGATAAGTCCATGTAGTGAATATGCGGGAAAGTGAATACACGGAATTGATTCAGTAAACTTAGATTTCAAATCGTGTAAGAAATGAGATGAAGATTGAGAGAGAAAACACACTTTACTATGTGTAAAATGAAATGTTTATTAAGTCCTGAGAGCCTTGATTTGACAACTAGTATTTATAGTCAAGACCCAAAATTACATAGTTAAGGCGCGTAGGCCGACCCATAGGCCCAAATACAAGTTACAAAACAACAAACATTGAAATTAAACTATTAGATAAGCCTATCATTTTAACCCTACATTGACCCATCATCCTAAAAATGGGTTGAAAAGGCTACTATGCGCGTTACGCTAAATTGGACACGTGACCTAGAGCCGCTATGCGGGTAATGCCAAATTGTGCGCACAACCTAGCGCCGGTACTCACGTGATGCGAAATCAGACGGGAAACGCCAAATCGAACGAGTAAAGAAATGTTGGTATACGCGTAACGCCAAATCCAGCACGTAGCCCAACATTGGCACGAGTAACCGGCGCCATAATGCGTATAATAGACGTTGAAACACTCGTAACCTTGTAGTTCGATGCCATTCTAAAAAAAATCAATTCGTTCCAACCCGTAACCCATTCTAACATGGACATGTTTTGACATAAACTCATTCCAACCCAGACCCATACCGACCCAAACCAAAACAACCCTTCTTTTTATTTGATCTGTTCTGACATTAACCTATTCCAACCCGACCTGTTCTAACCCGTGACCCAAACGAACCTGTGACTTGTTAGACCCGTTCAATATTGACGTGGTGTTTCCCCAAGTTGGATCAATTAGGACTAGCCAAAGAATGGACTTTTGCAAGCTTCTTCTCTATCCCCAATCTGCTGGGCCCATTTACTTGATGAGAAACGCCCGACCTCCCAAGTTGTATTCATATTACTTGTGTATCCCAATGATTCTTTTCGGTTTTCCAACACAATACACCTAAGCCAAAATGGTCTTCTTTCCTTTGACTTGTACCCTAAATTTGAAGCCTAATTACTTGTTTCTTCATCGATTGGACTAGTGACTCGCTCACCATCCTTTAGTCCACTCGACCCAACGTAACTTACTTTTTAGATCACCTTTGTGGTTGGTGCACTGATTAGATGCTCATACTGCATATGAGCTTTGCTTGCTACACTTCGTGAGATTTGTACCTTCATCATTAGATGTTCATCCTATAGTTGTTGCTATTATTCGATGACCAACACCATTGATTTCCTAGACCCACTCTTGGTGTTGATAATTACACCAACAACTTTAACATGTCTCGAGCAACAAGAACTTCCTCGCAACATGCGACCACACATATTGAAGCCATGCCGGAGCCAACCTTAAGGTTACCTCCCAACAACGGCTCATCATCGAGATGAACCGACCCCTTCTGGCCTTTTAAGACGTCATGACTATAACATCCGTCTTTTGAAAATAACAAATAAAGGAAGTTTTGTTACTTAAATGCGTGTTGTTATTCAATTATGCTAAATAATAATGGGATTGGGTGGTATCCTTAGAAATAGTACATGGACTTGGAGATGGTGATGGGCCTAAGGTTCATAGGCTTGGAGTATTTTAAACTCCTTAAACCCCTCCTAAAACCCTAACTCTCTCATTTCCACCATCTTGCCTCCACACACTAAAAAACACACACAAGTACTCCCACACCTCAATCGGATTTGAGATCCAAGAGAAACCAAGTTGGTTTTGTGGTTCACTCTTCACTAAATAGCAAGGAACATACCAAGATTCAAGTATTGTTCAAGAACTGATCCAACCCGATTCATCTTGAGGTACGTTTTAGGGTTAAAAGACTAGATTTTAATGTCGGTTTGCTGTAGGATTTTGTAGAGTAACAAATCGGGTTATAACATGCAAGAAAGAGTTAACGAGTGTGATTTGGTATGAACAAGTATGTTAGGGCCATATGAGAACTAGTAGATGAAGTTGTTATAGCCCAGAACTCATTGCAATGGTAAAGCGGGCCTTGGAGGGATGAACGAAAACGGTTATAGCTGAACGGCATGAAAAACATATTTAAATCGAATTTATAGGAATTCGATTCGAAATACTCGATTCGATTCACTTGGAATTCGATTCGATTTGTTTCAGGATTCGATTCGATTCGTTTCAGCGGTCGATTCGATTCTTTTTAGAATTCGATTCGATTCGGTTCAGAATTCGATTCGATTCGTCTCAGAATATGATTCGTTTCAGAATTTGATTCAATTCATTTTGGACTCTATACGATTCATTTAAAAATTCGATTTGCTAATGAATTTTTAATGAAGCCTTATTAATGTAAATAAATTTTTTCCAAGCTCGACCCCAGCCAGGGGCTCCGCCCCTTGGACCCTACTACTAGAGGCGCTGCCCCCGGACCCTCATTCGCTAGGGGCTTCACTAACATAGAATATGATTTAATTAGGGGTATTTAAGTAATGCTTGTAACTTGCTAAACAGTTAGTCGTACCCTAGCGGAAGAGAGGTGTTACAATTAACTCCAAGAGAAACAGGATCCAGATGAGTTTCTAGCCCCTTTCTCTGTTATATTTTCGGGGTTGTGTGCATACTCCTATGTGGTTAGTCAATACACTTACTCTAAGTTGTAAGCGTATGTTATATGAACGTTTTATGAATGATGTAGTAATGCGGAATGTATGAAGGAAAGTTAAGAGTGTGTATGTATATATATATATATATACATGTGTAAAGGAAAGGTATGTATGGTTGTATGGAATGAAGGGGAACATGCCCTAATAATATCCGTGAATGTAGGGAACAGACATTAATAATATCTGTGAACGTAGGGAACAGACCCTAATAATATCTGCGAATGTAAGAAACATACCCTAATAATATCTGCGAATATAGGGGATAGATCCTAATAATATTTGTGAATGTAGGGACCAGACCCTAATAATATATGTGAGGTTATAAGGCGAAAAGCTCTTAAAACGTAGAGATGGTTATGTATGTAATATGAAAGTTAAAACAAGAAAGTATGAATGTATGAAAGTAAGAATGTATGTAAGTATGTATGACTGAAAGTTAAGAGGTTAAGTATGTAATATATATCTTCGGATGCGTAAATATAAGTATGTGAATGTAATGTATATTGCCTGATTAATTAGAACTCACTCAGCGTAGCTGACTTTTAGTATATACGAAGGCAAATAGAATGAAGGAGTTGGCTTGAGGGGGACACATGGCACTGAGTGAAGACTGGCATTTGAAGGGAAGAAGGGAAAGTTCAAGATGTTATGTTTGATGTTTAATATTGAGACAATGATGTTTTTAAACAAGAATTCATGTCTTGTAGTATGATGTTTGAGTTTTTAATTATTACGCGAAAATTTTAATTAACTCTGATATTTAGAACTTTGTTTGTTAGTAAATCCAACACTCGATATTGGGCACCAGGATAGGAGCCTTACAATGGCCCATATCAAGTCTTCTTTACTTATAGGCTTATCTTACACAAAAATCAAGATTTGGATATCCTAAAATTTTGGATTTCTGAAATTTTGAAGAATTCGAATTCGGATTTTCAGAATAATTGGATATGGGTTCGAATTGTGAAGTTTTTTGAACACCCATAGTTAGTGGAACAAAGAGATGGGAAAAAAAAGGAAAAAGAAACGAGTCCGTTAAGGTCAATGATGACAATGGGAATGAGAAGCAAGTGGATCACTGTTTTGACAATGTGCACAACGGTGAATGAGAGACTAGCTGAATAATGGGGACAAGTGCTACGCAAAGAATCAAAACGATCATTTTTATAATGAAATAACATTGGATGGTGAAATGTAAGCCGTATATGTAATCTTAGAAAAAAACCTACAAACACAAAACTAAATCTAATACAAAGATATCCAAAGGCCTTTAATGTAATTTTTTTTGAACGGTCAACAAACAGAGAATTGTTTAGGTATTTCATATGGGATGATCCAATGGTAAAAGGTCACCGCCAGCTAGCCTAATTCAGTCACACGGAATCCTTAAGCGCCTCTAAGTTATCTCTATTTTCGGGGAAGCCACCTGCGTGAAGATCCACTAGGGGGTAAAACCCTAGCGCCCTCGGTATCAAGCCAGAGATTACAAAGATCCCGGTCTTGCTCCCTTCATTTAGGCACCAATGTACTCCCCTAAGTGTTGTATGTGAGAATCAAACATGAATTTTCTTTAAAAAACGCAGGCTTCCTAACATTATATCATATTAGAGAGAACGACCTTTTTTGTAATTAACATTTTCTTATAAAAGAACAACAAAATAATATTTTTAAAACTGGCTGAGCCGGCTCTAAAAACAGACAGTATGATATTTTTTTTAAGGTAACTAACTAAGTTAAATTTAATAATATTAAAGCCCATGTGCGATAGACATTTTTAAGAGATGGCTAATTCGATTCAGTTTTACAAATTTAAGTAAAAGGGAAATGATATCTTGAAATAATAAAAAATGTTTTGGAACAAACGAGAAGGTTAGGAAGCTTTGCTAAACTTTTAGCATGCGTACGCACATACGTACATAGCCACCGAAATCATTAATGTCCCTTTCCCACGTTAACGACCACAGGTTGTTTCACTTAGCTAGTCACAATGTCTAGAATTATATAAACATTAAAAAGGCATTCATGTAAAATTGGTTTAATAATAAATTAATAATTAACAAAAATCAAGTAAACCAAGAGTAAAATTGATGTTTGCCTCACCGCGTCGGACCAACTCAAGTCCCTAATTTTAAAAATAGCGTTGTGATTTGTGAGCCTCCGTGGTTAATTAAATGCTAAAAAAATCCAGTCAAATGACACTTTAGGTGTTAAATCCGGTACAAATAAAATGAGCCTACTAAACATATAACAACTAATGTAATTACCATTTCAAACTAGAATAATATACTACAAAAAAATTAGCCCAATGCAACCTTTATTTTACAAAAACAATTGCATTAAATTAATTTGTATTAGACCTATTGCAACCTTTTTGTTACATAATGCAACTGTTTTTTTTTTTCAAACACAACATTTGCAAGATGTAACTATTTGAAAAAGAGTTGCAATAGGTAATAAAAACGTTGCATTAGGTTTAATGCAACTTCATCTAATGTAACTGTTTTTGTAAAATAAAGGTTTCCTTTATGCCAAGTATTTTATATGTTATAAAAAATAAAATAGTCTAATAAGAATTATTCTAGTTTAAAAGTTATAGAGTAATAAAAATGACACCAGTGTTAACATAATTCCTCTAGTTATTTGTTCATTTCTCACTATAAAATGTATTTGTATTTGATTCATATACTACATCTTTATCTCCATGTTTTTAATTTTATTTGTTTTTATACCCTCACCACCTAGAACCATATAGCCTTTGTTCACCACCACCATCACCTCCACCTCCACCATGCTACCACCGCTATCACCACAATCATTCTTAAATTCTAACATGTGTTGTTTGAATTCATGAACATGTTAGGAATAAGTCTGGCATTGGGATCACAGACCATGCAATAGAAAATTCGTCGTCTTCATTAAAATTGAAACCCTGGCTGATTTTTTCCCCAATCAAGAACATTATAATCAATTAAGGTTTCGACATCTACCTCCATTATGCAATCATCCTTTAGCTCACCAACTTTTTGTTTCATTCGAACTCGCCGGTGATAAACTCTGACGACATTGCAAGTTGCTCCAATCAGAAGCTTAAGGAGCCATGGGATCTCCAATCTGGGTTTTTGTTGAAAGAAACTGCATTGATATATGTAAAAGCTAAACCCATATCTTATAAACATATAGGCTTATCCTACACACAAATCAAGCAATATAGTGATTAAATATTTAAGTTATATTGATATCGCTATAGGTTGGTTAAGCCTTTATCAAAAGACGAAGTTTGTGCCTCTACAGATATCAATGCACCTTTAATTTCTAATCACCGTATTTTTTATTTGTGTTTAGGATAAACCTATATATTCAAAAGATATGGTCTTAGACCATGGTAGTCGTAACACTCTGTCATGGACGTTTTTGCGATATGTGGCACCTCAGTCAGCAATGGACATTTTGCAAAAAGTGGTATAATGATAAAATGTCCCTCCAATCATTGCTCAATAATTTCTCTCCCCTCACTGATTCCCCCCTCCACACTGTTGTGTACATAGTTAATGCTCGTTGCCAAAACATTCGCCAAAACGTGTTGGGGCAGTGTACTCTGGCGTTTTGGCCCATTTTCTCCTCCCAAAACGTTCCACTACGGACGGCCTTAGCATTTTTTTTCCGGATTGGAAAAAAAAATAATAAAAAAGTTAATCATGGTTTGGCCATTCAAAAACTAACATTTTTAGTCGCCGGCTGTATGTGGGATAAGGTGGCTAGGTAAGTTAATCTGCAACTAGATGTGGACATATCGGCTAGTGACGTGGACTTGGAGGCTAACTCAGCCTACATCTTGAAGCCCACGTAGAGAATTTCATGATTATTAGTGCCAAGGCCCCGACTTAGCTACTAGCCGAGATAGCCGTGATCTTCGAAGTTCTTGGTTGGGAGGGTGATGTTTATGAAAATCGCAGGATGCAAGAACATGTCTATTTTCATAAAGTCAAGGTATAATAATAATAATAATAATAATAATAATAATAATAATAATAATAATAGAGGAGTACGTTTTTGAAAAAATAGTTGGATAACTTAAATGAAAATTTGATGATTTGTATTAATATAGGTGGTAAAAAAGTGTGAATACCATAAAAGAAGTATTCGTTAATTTGAAAAGTGTATTGACTCTTTCCCACCGTTGGCTACAACGACCCCTGTGTTCACATTTAGAAGCAGGCAATTACAACTTCTACACCTAAAGAATTAAACAAACCAATAATAATAATTAAAAAAAAAATATTATAAATGCTAACCAAGTCAACGGTAGCATTTATATAAATGGTCCACGGAAGAACTCAAACCATCCACAAAACTAAACCCGGTATTAGAGTCACTGATTGAAGCAGTTCATCTAAAAATGGCAGACGAAGTGAAGTTGTACGGAGTTCCTGGAAGTCCTTACGTTTCCCGAGTGACAACTGCTTTGAATCTCAAGGGAATCAACTACGAATTCGTCGTAGAGGATCTAAGCAGCAAGAGTGCCGACCTTCTCAAATATAATCCAATTCATAAAAAGATCCCTGTCCTCGTGCACAACGGGAAACCCATCTCGGAGTCACTTGTGATCGTTGAGTACATCGATGATGCATGGAAAGGAGTTCCGATTTTGCCCGAAGATCCTTACGAGAAGGCTCAAGCTCGATTTTGGGCCAAGTTCATTGATGATAAGGTAATTATTTTTACCTTTTATTTACCATATTGATCTTCTATTACCATTTAACCAGAAATGATCTAATATCCATTATGTGGTATGTTCAGTGCATGCCTGCAATATTCAAGGCCATTACCAGTCTTGGAGAAGAGCAAGCTGTTGCAGAAGCTCAAGAACAACTTCAATTTCTAGAAAACGAATTGAATGTGAAAGGTAAGAAGTTTTTTGGAGGTGACAATATCAACCTGGTTGACATTGCTGCTACTTTCATTGCCTATTGGCTTGGAGCAGCTGAAGAAGCATTAGGAATAACGGTATTGAGCAAAGACAAGTTCCCAAAAATAATAGAATGGAGTGGTAACTATATTAACTGTCAAGTTGTCAAGGACGACTTACTTCCTAGAGAAGCTCTAGTTGCTTTCTTTAAGAAGCGGTTTGGTAACGCGTAATTGTTTGTTTTTACAATGAAGTTGGTGTTTTTTGTCCATTGATGTTTGAATAAGCGGGTGTTAAAAGCCGGGTGTTTTTGTAATATGTAGTATGTAATGTTTTTGATGTTTTCTCATTTCGTTGAGAGGTTGATATGCAATTGATTTCTTTTACATATATTATTGCTGTTAATATTGGAAATTTGATATTAAATATTTAGCAAGTCACTAAGAGCGGCAAAAATTATGATAAAATAAATTAAGAATTTGATTTGATAATATACATGTGTTTGCTAACACGGGTTTCCGGCTTCAACCGCAAAGAGCATCTATCCACGACATGTTTTTGAACCCCTAAATTATATATAGTTCGTTGATAGGAATAAATTAGAGTGAAAACCTGAGATAACATAACTATTATCTTTTTTCTTGGCAATAGGAGGCGGCGACATCAATAGCCATGAGTATGGGTGCTGCAAGTCTGCAACGCTCATTGGAATATTCAGCACTACTTTGCATACCTTATACCTAGACAAGTAATTGATAGTTGAAGGGAGCCTATATTGGTACACCACCCCTGAAAAACAAACATTCCATGCTTGCTACTAATACGAGTCATAGAGGCCTATGTAACATATTTTGTTTTTAGGTGTTCATGTCTTTCGATGACTTGATGAATTGGGTGCAAACCATAGGACGTGGAAAGAATTGGGTCATACTTACCTAAAGATCAAAGAAAAACATAAGTGGTCGTGCGATCAAAGTTTTTCATAACTGTGATTGTCTATGTATACAAGGAGTAGCAACAATTAGACCTTCTGATACCAAAGAACTCACTGTTCCTTTAAATTGGTAGGAAAAATACCACTCTTCACTTTTTACTTGGTAATGTTTCTATTGAAGCTCTAGATCTAACGATAAGAGAGCTTAGCTAGTTGAACAAGTTAACAAAGTCGTTGAAGAGCCGATGATATAGAAATACTGAATCGTAAATATAGTTGACCAAGTTCGAATTCCGTAGTTAATATAGATGGGATTGTCTTCATTGTGCAAATGTCATCACCATACAAGTTACGATTTATCATGCCTTATATGCTTTCAAAGTGTATGACAGCAGGTCAATCCATTCCATTTGATTCAATAGATATCTTATGGAGGCGGCTGGATATTTTGTTGCCATTTGTTCACCAAGAGAACGATCTTGACTATGATGAAGTTGAAAATTTTAAACAACAGTTTAAGGTTGAGTTAAAAATTAAAAAAAAAAAGAAGTTGGTTGATGATGATAAAAACGTTTGTAAAACCAAGCACATCAACCAAGCAATATTTTCTTTTGTGTTACAACAATTCCTAGGCCAATTTCCAAGACTTTCTAGAGAGTACTTAAATCTTTTCTAGATCCTTGATCACAAAAATACTAGCTAATAATTAATTGATATTGTTCAGTTCATTCAAATCATTTCAGTTAACACAATATCATCGACATACACAAGAAAAGCACACATTATTGTAGAGTCTACTTGATATCGGCCACATGTTTTTGGATTGAAAGGAGGTAGAATTGACGGAAAGGACAAGCTTACGAAATAAAGAAATCAAGATTTAGTGTTAGTTGCGCATGGATATAAGAAGTTTCGCATGGCTTGCCATCAAAACTTCAATTTGCGAAACTCTTAGATTGGCTATGTGCATCTATCATACTTTCTCATGTTATTATGCTTATGATCGATGTAATTAGCAAACTTCCTTAGTTTCCTATCAATAGGCTTGTTTTCCTCATTTTTCTTAAAATTTTGAACACATTTGTATCGTTACTTTGCCAGATCGAATAGTTTGGCAGCTGGTTAATCGATTTATCTGTGGCCTTAATATAGTGTATTTGTGTTGATTATCATGGACTAGCTTCTCGTTTAGCATACTCTTCTTCACAGTTACACTTCTAGTTATTCAAACAACATATCCGGTTGTTGTTTGAGTTTTATTTAGCGTTAGAACTCCAGTCTTACCGTTTTCGATCATTTGGAACCTACAATTTGGTATTAGAGCTATGATAGCTCTTGATGTTGGAATTATAGACCGGTTCGGGTAAATCAATACGGCCAACCGGGTTATGACCCGTGAGAGTTACACCGTGAGGTAACGAGCCATTGACCCGCTTAAGTTAGTTAACCGGGTTAGATACTTTAACGAGATGAAATTACATGGAGCGGACTTTGGAGAAAGAAGTGGACTTGTTGGCCAATTGGGTTTATAACTAAGTTAGTTAAACCTAATTAGAGGTTATATAAACACATGATGCTATTGACATAACCTTAACCCTAAGCTAATCAACAAGTCCATCTCCTTTCTTCCTCCATCCCATTGCCGGCCAACCTGCACCACCAGCGCTGCCCGACCACCGGCGCTGTCCAGCCACCGCCGCCTGCCGGTGCCATCGACGCCAGCCGTCGCCGCCCGTCGCCGCTCACAGCCGCCGCCGCCGCTGTTCGGATACCACCATCACTGTCGTTGCCGTCGTGCACCGCCACTGATTGGTCATTGTATCTCGTTGTATCACCTAGCTCGGTTCGTTAGCCTTCGGTGTCTCAATCGGTTAATTATTAACCGAGGTAAACTTAAATATATTGTTAGTTTATATTTAATGTTTTAACTCGTACTCGTATTGTATGTAACCGGATTCTGTCAGGTTTAGTTTTCGGTGCTGATTAATTATATATATTCCGCTACATATAATTATTAATTAATATGATTAATTATTATTTGTCACGTTTATTGAACTGGATTTAATAAACAAAAATTTTAACTGATCACCACTGAAACCCAACACTTGATTATTAGGGTTTTGAGAGTTTTTAGTGTTTTTGAAGTTTTCATTAAATTTCGGATCTGTTTGTTGAAATTGGTGGATTATGGATTGATATTTTGATAGTTGGATGTTTTTCATAGAGTTTGGTTCATTTGGATTGGATTTTAGTGTTGATTTGAATCGGTTAATGTGATTTTTGGGTTAAACTTGGAAAAGGAGCTATTGGCATTCTTCATGTAGAAGTTGCTTTGTTTATCTTGCGAAATTATTGATGTTCTTCATGTGAAAGTTGCTTTGTTTATCTTGTGAAAGTGTTTTGTGGTTTTCCTATGAAGCTTTCAAATTGTTACATTTGATTTTTCTAACGAAAGTTAAAGACTAGTTTCGCGAATCTTCTACGGAACTAGTTGTGCTCTCTTGAGAAATTGTGAAAGTGCTACGAAACTTACCTCTATATGCGGAACTTCTTAGTTAAAGAAAATTAATGAATGTTCTAAGTGTTTCCTGCGAAACTTGTGTGGCACTTGAACAATTATCTGCGAAATTTTGTACGAAACTGCGTTATTTCTCTTGGTTTCTGCGAATCTAAAGACTGTTTTCTTTAAAATGAATACCAATACCATTAATTTGACGGAAATTGAGTCCGGAACCGCTACCTATCCACCTAGACTCCTTTCAAGTGATGATTTCATTGACTGGAAGGGTAAAATCAAGTCATATATTTCCTATCATGACTACACTCTTGGGATTCTATTACTTTAGGACCTCATGTTCCTATGGTAACAAGACAAGATGTTTGCAACTGCAGTATTAGGTTAGGGACTAAAGCCGCAATAGCCGCATTGACAGCGTTAGTAACAAGGGTCGTGAGAGGAGGGTCGTTTCCAGCATTATTCTCGTTTTGGCGGTTCACATGTCTTCTAGGAGGCATATGAAAGTAAGATAGTGTATGAGCTAAAAGACAAGATTTAGGAATACGCGAAAGACGAAAAGAGAAATCCTAACCCGACGTCTACCCATTAACTCATATTTTTAATTATTATTGTTTAAGTTTTCTACAAGAAAGAGCCTGGGATCTGATACCATAACTGTGACACCCCAACCCGGAACAGGCTGGCGTGTCACCATTACAAATATCATAAACCAAACACAATCCATTTAAAAGAAAGAAATAGAATCCAAGGACAACCAACGAGTTAAATCGAATTGAAAGAAATCCTAAGTCTCATTTATTAAATGTTAAAATTAAAGAAAATAGACAAAGTCTTTATTCTTGAACTTCATGTTTACTCTCATCACTGATTTTCTTGATTTTCCGAATTACCTGTCAACAAATAAGACAAACACAAACAAGAAAATACGGCTGGGCCAAAAAATTGCCCAGTAACAGAAAGAACAATAGTAATGACGATAAGACGAATAAATAGAAGCAAAATAGTAACAAAACTTATCTTAACCAAAATAAGTATGATACCGAAATTTGATACTTTTAGAACATGTGACAATACAATACCAAAACAAAAACCGATACTAAACGTATTACTAAACATATAACGGAGACTGACTTGCACGACGAGTGATGTTACTAAAATAAGTCGCGTATTAAAGGAGTACCCAGAGCCGAAACATATAACATATGACATATAACTTGTAACATATAACGTGTGACATATAACGTGTAACATATAACTGAACTAGGATCGATCCATACGCCCCTAAATGGCCAAAGTACTACCAAAGTACTAGCTAGAAACGCCGTGAACTTTTAAAACACACTGTCACGAAAAGTGTTGTGCTCGGGTAACAGAGTACTAAATATGAAAGGCAATCTAACTGCCTAGCATATAACATATTAACAGAAATTCATATTATTATTATTATATGTAAGAACATGCAATAATGAGTACGAATTATAAAATCTATTGCATGCTACAAAAAAATATTATTTATATAAAATAACTAAACTCAAAATGTAGCTGACGCATAACGAAAATCCGTATTACAAGTAGCGGAATAGAGTCAATACCGTGAGTAAACGGGAACAGAAAACCGTATTACGAACAGAATATAATTAATACTATGAGTGAAAGAAACCAAAAACCGTACTACGAAGTAACGAAATAAAGTAAATATACTATGACTAAAAGTAAACGGAAACCGTACCTTAATCAAAAGAGAAAGCAAAAATAAAGTCAGCGTCGTTCGCAAACCGTACGAGAACCTATGGTTTAGTTACATTAGGATTTAGTGTATCAAAAATAAATGACGTTGGGTGATTCGTTAACTTAGTGAGGTCGCCGGCGACTACACGGTTAGGATTCGTAAATATTTATTCATTTATTTTTAGGTGGTTATATTATTTGCAGTGATAGTAATCTTTAGTATTACTACCTAGTTACTGCATGCACAAAAATATATATATAAATTGTATGTAGGTATATAGGTCCAAGAAAGAGAATCTAGAAGTTGGTGTGTTAAAAACAAAATAGATTTAGCCTCCTAAGATATGGCCATGGTGTTTGTTTGTAGTAAAACCATAATATTTCTTTTATATAAACAACACGGATACATACCAGATCCATCATTCTAGCAACGATGTTATCATAGTATGATGAATTTAAATTAACTAAAACATTTAAAAACCAACCATTAATAAAAATCATTTATTAATAAAATATTTCTTCAATTATTCATTCTAGATTTCATCTACTGTGTATACACGCACACTGTGACGAAGAGAAAAGAACTACCAGATTAATTGGTTTATAAAAAGGCTTCGGTTCTTCTCCAAGTTAAACCGTTCTAATTCATCGCCGGAACATGTTAACAATCACGTATTCAAAACAAGTTATCAAGAACAACCAGTAGCAAGGAACCGTCGATTACCTCAATAGTTGAACCGCAACGAACGTCTAAAATAGCGAGAGCGGTAGGATTATACGGATACGCCATGAATATTGGCCTGTAACGATTCGGGAACAGAATATCAAAGCTTCAAATGATTCGTATAACTAAACAGCAATTGGTGTCGAGATGGTGTAGCGGCTAATTAAAAGTAGGTGTGATGGCGGTTCACCGGTGAAATCGGAACGGAAGGTCAGACGAAAACCAAAGAGATTACATAGAGTCCAGAAGTTGGGTCTTCATGATATCATATGAAAGGTTGAATGCTTTATATATAAGAGATCGATCAATGTTGTTGATAAGGGATTTTGATCCAATCTTTTCTGGAAATTCGTTAGTAGGATATGGGCTAAAATTTTGAAATCTTGTTTCCATAAAAATAATCTAACGCACTCATATCAACTTTTCATGTTATACGTAAATGCATATATTATTAGTAGTAGTATTACAATTCTACCCCTCTAAAAGAAATTTCGGCCTCGAAATTGATAAGTACCGGTAACCCACGGAATGTATAAGATAACGAACACATAACAAAACTCAAACGTCACATATGCAGAACATGGAGCGATAAAATGGAACAACTGAAACAATGGACTCATGGCAATTAGGATGCTGAACGAAAACCAATAATTCATTTTGTGACTAAGCATGTGACTGGAAATACTTAGTCTTATAACTGAAAACAGATAACCAAATATACTACGATAAAAAAAATAAAACTAAGGATTCATACCTGGGGCATCAACTACATCATTAGCTGTAAGTGCAAAAATACGCCCCCCTGCGGCAGGCTTAGCAGGGTTCTTTCCAGTAGTGTGTGTAACATCACGAAAATTTTGGACAAATTTTGACAAATAATAAAGTCAAGAGACTAAAAATATCCATGGTATAAGTAATGGGTAAAATAAAGTAAAGAATGAAATAAGCTTATGGGAGTAAGGATACTCCATCCCACATCGAAAGAAGAAAGAAAAATAAAACACTTTATAAGGAGAGACATTCCATGGAAATGTTCTTATGTGGCCAACCACTTTCCCTAGTCATATCAGAGGGTGCGGAGCTCCCGATGCGCACGGGCACGGGCTCGGCGATGGGCGCAATGTGGCGCTTTAATGGCGCACTTTTCACGCTCACATCGCCGCGAGCCGCTTAAGAACCGCCTTTGTATTTTTGGAAAATGATGAGACGAAATCAAGATATGGCAAGTTACCAAAAGATCAGGGACTAAAAATGAACATATTCAAAGTTTTGTATCTTCGCGATACGCGAAGAATCCACGTTGTGCATCTTCGCGATATGCGAAGATGCAGAAAATTTTCTATAAATAGGCCGGCCATGGGGGTGATCCCTACTCATCCAACACACTTCAAAACACCTACATTGCCTCGATAAGCGTGCCACGACCCCGATATGGCGATATCCCCCCAAGCCTTACCTCGAAATGCGTGCCATAACCCTACTTAAATACCCTCTCGACTTACCTTCAAGTAGAAGTGTTGTTCAAGTAAAGCACAAACATTTCTATAAATAAGCCATTCAAGGTAGGGGTTCTCCCGAATATTATATTATAAGTGGCTTAGACCCTAGTCGGGAATACAGCCCATACCTTGATTTTATAAAGTGAAAATAAGATTTCATAAAGTCAAGATGATGAATAAAGTAATATTTCTTTATTTTATATAAAGATTTTATTAAATGTTTTCTTATAAACAAAGAAATTTGAGATATACGTATCTTCACGTAGAAGAAACAAAGGGTTATGAATGAATAACACAAGAAAGGACTAGAGGTCCTTATATTTATGAAGAGACAAAATGTCAAGGTAAAGGCTATGCAATCGGACTAAAGGTCTGAAGGTAGATCGTTGATCTAGTACTTATAAAACGTTATTCTCGTACTATAGGTCCGAGGTAACAAGGCTATACAAATTGGTAAGAACACCAACCAAGAAGAAGGTGAATACGTCCAACTTTTTATAAAACAAAGTCTTAAATGTTTGCATGGGATTGTATCCCTAAAACTTTATGAACAAAAGTAATGCTGGCCCTCAGGCTATTGTATACGTTTGTCTGGATCCTTACATATGTGGATAGACGGTGGGCACACCGCACCACACTTGCTAATGCCTCCGCCACGTTGGGCCGGACCTAAGTAATGTCCGAGATGGGATTATCTCGTGTATATTGAATAGTTGCTAAGACCTCGATGCTGCGGTATCGCCGAGAGGTTTCGAGTATAACTGGAGGTTTATAACAATATATTTAACTTGGTTGTTTCCTAAGCAACGATGGGCCGAGTCATAAGATACCCGAGGGGATGACTAAGTAACTTAAAATGTTTTGTGTCAGCGTGTTCACCAGCATGTGTTGCTGACGTATTTTTATAACTGTTTTACAGGTAATGAAGAATAGGTATTTGGAGACACAGGATAGCCGTTAGAGGATCTGATGGCTCAATGGATGTTTTAATATTAAAATAATGTAAATTATGGTTTTAATATCCAAACATTTTTGTATAACTTAACGGGTGTTTTTTAAACCTCGGGTTTCGATTATAATAATATAATAATTAAAGTCTTCCGCTTTACAACCATAAACTCTGACATATTTACAAAACAAGTACCAACTATGGGTCACACGCCCAGGCCCAGAGTCGGGGTGTGACAAGTGTGAGACTCTTGCTGAGGGCAATCCTTAATCATGTGTCCAGCACGTCCACATTTGAAGCATAACCCTTCGGCATAACGACACACTCCTCTATGAAGTTTCCCGCATGTGGTGCACGGAGGAGTAGGATGGTCTTGCTGAGGGTGTTGTTGATTCAATGGTTGAGCTTGAGCCGGGGGTGATTGGATCTGATTTTGAGCAGGTTTTGAGCTTTGGTTTCGGTTCTTCCATGGTCGCGGATTTTGGTTAGTGTTTCGGTCACGTGGTGGGGAGGACTGATCATGATCACTATCCCTAGACCGCTTACGGCTATCGTCAGACGACTTTTGACGGTGTTTTTCACAACATGCCGGTTGAATCCAGTCCACCACCGCTGTATCCAAGAAACCATTATGACATAGTCATGATGGGGTACCGTGATCCACCGCCCCAGTATGGATATCCAAGCCTTATCCCTCAGTCCCAGGAAGAGCATTTGGATCGGGCACTGCATGAGACGAATTAATTGCGGAAAAAGTTGGCTACTGAAAGTAGCAAGAAAAAGAAAGTGGAGAAGAAGTTACCACAAAAGTGTAGTAAGTTGAAGAAGATAATCAAGAAATATATGAAGGATTGAAGATCTCGTTATGTTGTGACCGTATCGTTTGTTCCCTATTCTGTTGTGGTTATATCGCTTGTTTCCTGTTTCGTTGTTGTAGTACCGGTTGTTCCTAGAATAAGTCTGTTGTATGGGTGATAGTATCGTTTGTTTTAAGTCAATGGTGGTAGAAATGATCGTTAATGTAAGATATTTCAGTTGTAGTATAAATAAAAACTCTTGGTAATGAGTCAATTTCTTTATAATTTCAGAATGTCGAAACAAAATAATCCCTCTCAAAATAAAGAAGCTTCTAAAAGCAACAAATCGAAAACTGAGCCTGCTCAAGGAAACCATGAGCAACTAATAACCAAAATGCAAGAAATGATTAATGCCATGAATACCTTAATACCCACCTTGAAAGAAAAATCGGTGCACCAAGGTGAGAACCGACAACTTAGTAAATTTAAGTCCCGTCCTAATCCTACCCCTCAAGACGAAGGAAGTGATCAGGGATCAACCAACGGTGAAAAGATCCACCAAACGTTTAAGAAAAAGTTACGAATTGAAGGTTGTTTGTTTAAGGACTTTAAGAATTGTGGGCCGAAAGAATTTTATGGTGACAAAGGAGCCATTGCCGCCATAAAATGGCTCGAAGAGATGGAATCTATTGTGATAATAAGCAAATGTACTGAGGAGGAAAAGATTCAGTACACGGCACAAATGTTCAAAGGAGAAGCCTTAGAGTAGTGGAACACTCTATTGATGGCAAGAGGAAGAAGAATCATGTACCAATTGACGTGGGAAGAGTTTAAAGATTTGGTGATGCAGAAGTACTGTCCAATGCATGAAACCGATTTAGTTCAAACCAAGTTTTTAAATCACAAGGTAGTTGGAACCAATTTGAGAGAATATAATACCAAATTTCAAGAATACTGTAGGCTTGTGCCACAGTTGGTAACACCTGAATCGAACAAGGTAACCCGCTACATATGGGGTTTACCAAGAGAGATACGAGACATGGTGAGGTCTCATCTACCGCAGACAGCCAAATCCGCCATGGAGTTGGCTGGTTATTTGATTAATGGTTTAATCCGCAACAAAGAAGAAGACAAGAAGGAATATTCAACAAGTGACAGAAAGGGAAAGGAAATAATCGTTTCAAAAGGAAAAGATGTGGATAGGAGAAGGGGTGGTTTCAATTCTAACTACTTGTTGTGCAAGATTTGTAAGAGGCATCATATGGGTCGATGCCGGTTCGCAGTGTCTACACCTATCATCTGTGATACATGTAAGAAACCAGGACATGCCACTGCTGATTGCTGGAAAAACAAGATGACTTGCTTTAATTGCAAAGAGATGGGACATCTTAGCTTCGAATGTTCTAAGAAGAATGTTGTTGGGAGTGGAGGTGCTGGAGGAAGCGGCACCAAGAACGAAGGAAAGAAGGGGAATGCTCGAGTCTTTGTACTCGACACCAAGATGGCCGCAGACATACTGGAAACCATCACCGGTTCGTTTTTAGTCAATAACGTTTACGCAAGAGTTTTATTTGATTTTGGTGCAAATCAAAGTTTTATAGATTATAAATTTTGTAGTCTATTAAACGAATCTTTAAGTAAATTAAATAAAACCGTAAACGTTGAGACGGCCAGCGGTGAGATAGTTAAAATTTTCGAGACCTTAGAAAATGGAAAAATCTTGTTGGCAGGTTACGGCATCCCTGTACAATTACTGCCCATGACCTTAGCAGGCTTTGATATAGTTCTAGGTATGGACTGGTTATCCGACAACCATGCCCATATCATCTGCAATAAGAAAACCATAGAACTTCAAGCCCCTGATAAACGAACAATTCGAATCGTGGGTGACAAAGACGCTGGTCAAGTT
Organism: Bidens hawaiensis; assembly: GCF_021521415.1. Taxonomy (NCBI): domain Eukaryota; kingdom Viridiplantae; phylum Streptophyta; class Magnoliopsida; order Asterales; family Asteraceae; genus Bidens; species Bidens hawaiensis. Next base: position 2,738,176 of record NW_027491069.1, on the reverse strand, counting down.
AGCATAATCTCTATGATGAAAGCTAACAGATGTTTAAACCAAGGATGCTTAGCATTCATGGCTTATGTAACGGAAGAATCAAAACCGAAGGAAATCAAAGATGTACCTGTAGTACCCGAATTTCCCGACGTCTTTCCAGATGAACTTCCAGGAATTCCGTTCAATCGAGAAATCGAATTCAAAATAGACTTAATGCCTGGAACAGCTCCGATAACCAAATCTCCCTATTGTTTGGCTCCGACGGAAATGAAAGAATTAAAGAAACAGCTAGATGAGTTGTTAGGGAAAGGGTTTATTTGTCCAAGTTCATCACCTTGGGGAGCGCCGATATTATTCGTCAAGAAGAAAGATGGTTCCATGAGGATGTGCATCGACTACAGGGCATTGAACAAAGTAACTATTAAGAATCGATATCCGCTACCTATAATTGACGACCTATTCGATCAATTGCAAGGAGCGAGTTTCTTTTCGGAAATAGACTTACGTTCTAGATACCATCAGTTGAAAGTTCAAGAAGAAGATTTCCCAAAAACAGCTTTCCGAACAAGGTGTGGACATTATGAGTTCACCGTAATGCCATTTGGACTCACTAATGCCCCAGTCACTTTCATGGACATGATGAACAGAGTTTGTAAGCATGTTTAGATAAATTTGTAATCGTATTCATCGACGATATACTTATTTATTCTAAATCAGAAGAACACAAAATTCATCTTCGGATTTTACTGGAATTACTTCGAAACGAGAAATAGTATGCAAAATTTTCCAAGTGCGAGTTTTGGCTGCATGAAGTGCAATTTCTTGGTCACGTTGTTAACGCCAATGGAATTCCAAGTGGACCCTGCAAAGATTGAAGCAATAGCTAAATGGGAGATTCCTAAGTCACCAACCGAGGTCCGAAGTTTCCTAGGTTTGGCAGGATATTATAGAAGATTCATCGAAAACTTCTCCCGTATAGCAGTTCCCTTAACTTCACTAACCCGGAAGAACGTTAAGTATGAATGGGGAACCAAGCAGCAATAAGCATTTGATTTACTTAAACAAAAGCTTACAAATGCACCTATACTGGCCTTGCCAGAGGGTACAGAAGATTTCATCGTATTTAGTGACGCATCTCATTCAGGTTTAGGTTGCGAACTAATGCAAAGAAAGAAAGTAATAGCTTATGCTTCTCGTCAATTGAAAGTACACGAAAAGAATTATACGACTCACGATCTAAAGTTAGGTGCCATAATCTTTGCCTTAAAATTATGGAGGCACTATCTCTATGGAGTCAAATTTATCGTGTACACTGATCATAAGAGCTTAAAACACATCTTTGATCAAAAGAATTAAACATGCATCAAAGAAGATGGATGGAAACTTTAAACGATTACGAATGTGAAATCATCTATCACGAAGGAAAAGCAAATGTTTTAGCTGACGCATTGAGCCGAAAAGAATATGACACCCAAAAGGGTTCGAGCTTTGAGATTAAAACTACAAATAGATCTAATCGAACAAATCAAGAAAGCTCAGAAACAAGCAATTGAAGAAAACCATATCTCTGAAGAAAAGCGTAACGGCACCATTGATTCTTTAGTAAAAGGAGATGACGACATACTTAGACTTGGAAACCGAATCTGGGTACCAATTGTTGGTGATATACGCGAAAGGATCATGAATGAAGCTCATAAATCAAAGTACATGATGCATCCCGGTAGTGATAAAATGTATCAAAATCTTAAACCAAACTACTAATGGAATGGGATGAAGAGAGATATTGCTTTGTACATTGCTAAATGCTTAACATGTTTACAAGTCAAGGCAGAACATCAAAAGCCTTCAGGTTTGCTTAACAACCTAAACTTCCTATATGGAAATGGGAGATGACAACAACGGATTTCATTACGAAACTCCCTAAGACTACCCGACAGCACAATGCTATTTGGGTAATCGTTGATAGGTTAAATAAATCCGCTCATTTCTTACCTACCAATGAATCTTATTCCATGGATAGATTGGCACATATTTACGTAAACAACATCGTAGCATTACATGGTGTGCCATTATCTATCATATCTGATCGAGACGGTATATTTACGTCTCATTTCTGGAACAGTTTCCAACAAGCGTTAGGAACTCGATTAAATCTTAGCACTGCTATCATCCTAAAACTGATGGGCAGAGTGAAAGAACAATCCAAACGCTTGATAACATGCTTCGAGCTTGTGTGATCGGTTTAGGTGGATGTTGGGATGATCATTTGCACCTGATGGAATTCTCGTATAACAATAGTTATCACACAAGTATTCAAGCCGCACCATTTGAAGCTTTGTACGGACGGAAATGTAGAACGCCTGTATGTTGGTCCGAAATAGGAGATAATCAAATATCTGGACCCGAAATGGTCCAAGAAACCACAAATAAAGTACTACAAATTCCTGAACGACTTAAGGCGGCAAGAGACCGACAAAAGAGCTATGCAGATGTCCGCCGTAAGCAATTGGAATTTCAAGTAGACGATAAGGTTTTACTAAAAGTATCACCATGGAAAGGAGTTGTACAATTCGGCAAGAAAGGAAAGTTGAGTCCACGTTTTGTGGGACCATTTGAAGTATAGAACGAATCGGTACTGTTGCTTATCGCTTACGATTTCCAGAAGAGATGAAAGGAATACACGATGTATTTCACATCTCTAACTTACGTAAATGTCTGGCTGACGAAACTTTAGCCATGCCATTAAAAGATGTTGAAATCAATGAAAATCTAAAATTTGTAGAACAACCCCTGCAAGTTGAAGATTTTCAAGTCAAGCAACTTAAACGTCGAAGGCTAAAATTAGTCAAGATACGATGGAATTCTCGAAGATGACCCGAGTTTACTCGGGAGTTAGAGTCAGAGATGAGAAGGAAATACCCGCATCTATTCTAAGCAAATCACGAGGACGAGATTCATTTTAAGGTGGGGAGGATGTAACATCACGAAAATTTTGGACAAATTTTGACAAATAATAAAGTCAAGAGACTAAAAATATTCATGGTATAAGTAATGGGTAAAATAAAGTAAAGAATGAAATAAGCTTACGGGAGTAAGGATACTCCATCCCACATCGGAAGAAGAAAGAAAAATAAAACACTTTATAAGGAGAGAACATTCCATGGAAATGTTCTTATGTGGCCAACCACTCTCCCTAGTCCTAGCGGAGGGTGCGAAGCACCCGATGCGCATGCGCACGGGCTCGGGCGATGGGCGCAATGTGGCGCTTTAATGGCGCACTTTTCACGCTCACATCGCCGCGAGCCGCTTAAGAACCACCTTTGTATTTTTGGAAAATGATGAGACGAAATCAAGATATGGCAAGTTACCAAAAGATCAGGGACTAAAAATGAACAGATTCAAAGTTTTGTATCTTCGCGATACGCGAAGATACAAAACTTTGAATCTGTTCATTTTTAGTCCCTGATCTTTTGGTAACTTGCCATATCTTACGCGAAGAATCCACGTTGTGCATCTTCGCGATACGCGAAGATGCAGTACACGTGGCGAGACAGGAACGACACGTGGCAAGCCTACGCGGTGACTCAGCGTAGCTAGTGCATCTTCGAGATACGCGAAGATGCAGAAAATTTTCTATAAATAGGCCGGCCATGGGGGTGATCCCTACTCATCCAACACACTTCAAAACACCTACATTGCCTCGATAAGCGTGCCACGACCCCGATATGGAGATATCCCCCCAAGCCTTACCTCGAAATGTGTGCCATAACCCTACTTAAATACCCTCTCGACTTACCTTCAAGTAGAAGTGCTGTTCAAGTAAAGCACAAGCATTTCTATAAATAAGCCATTCAAGGTAGGGGTTCTCCCGAATATTATATTATAAGTGGCTTAGACCCTAGTCGGGGATATAGCCCATACCTTGATTTTATAAAGTGAAAATAAGATTTCATAAAGTCAAGATGATGAATAAAGTAATATTTCTTTATTTTATATAAAGATTTTATTAAATGTTTTCTTATAAACAAAGAAATTTGAGATATACGTGTCTTCACGTAGAAGAAACAAAGGGTTATGAATGAATAACACAAGAAAGGACTAGAGGTCCTTATATTTATGAAGAGACAAAATGTCAAGGTAAAGGCTATGCAATCGGACTAAAGGTCTGAAGCTAGATCGTTGATCTAGTACTTATAAAACGTTATTCTCGTACTATAGGTCCGAGGTAACAATGCTATACAAATTGGTAAGAACACCAACCAAGAAGAAGGTGAATACGTCCAACTTTTTATAAAACAAAGTCTTAAATGTTTGCATGGGATTGTATCCCTAAAACTTTATAAACAAAAGTAATGCTGGCCCTCAGGCTATTGTATACGTTTGTCTGGATCCTTACATATGTGGATAGACGGTGGGCACACCGCACCACACTTGCTAATGCCTCCTCCACGTTGGGCCGGACCTAAGTAATGTCCGAGAGGGGATTGTCTCGTGTATATTGAATAGTTGCTAAGACCTCGATGCTGCGGTATCGCTGAGAGGTTTCGAGTATAACTGGAGGTTTATAACAGTATATTTAACTTGGTTGTTTCCTAAGACACAATGGGCCGAGTCATAAGATACCCGAGGGGATGACTAAGTAACTTAAAATGTTTTGTGTCAGTGTGTTCACCAGCATGTGTTGCTGACATATTTTTATAACTGTTTTACAGGTAATGAAGAATAGGTATTTGGAGACACAGGATAGCCGTTAGAGGATCTGATGGCTCAATGGATGTTTTAATATTAAAATAATGTAAATCATGGTTTTAATATCCAAACATTTTTGTATAACTTAAGGGTGTTTTTAAAACCTCGGGTTTCGATTATAATAATATAATAATTAAAGTCTTTCGTTTTACAACCATAAACTCTGACATATTTACAAAACAAGTACCAACTATGGGTCACACGCCCAGGCCCTGAATCGGGGTGTGACAGTGTGAGACACTTGCTGAGGGCAATCCTTAATCATGTGTCCAGCACGTCCACATTTGAAGCATAACCCTTCGGCATAACGACACACTCCTCTATGAAGTTTCCCGCATGTGGTGCACGGAGGAGTAGGATGATCTTGCTGAGGGTGTTGTTGATTCAATGGTTGAGCTTGAGCCGGGGGTGATTGGATCTGATTTTGAGCAAGTTTTGAGCTTTGGTTTCGGGTCTTCCATGGTTGCGGATTTTGGTTGGTGTTTCGGTCATGTGGTGGGGAAGACTGATCATGATCACTATCCCTGACCGCTTACGGCTATCGTCAGACGACTTTTGATGGTGTTTCTTATCATTATCCAAGTTCTTAACCGCATCAACTATCTCATTAACGTCATTAAAATGAATATTCAGGATGAACTTTCTATCACGGTCACATATGGCCCACTTGAAATGATTGGTTTGTTGCTCTCGAGTACCTACGGTTGGGCCCAGAAAACTAACCGAACGACAGAAACGGTTCTTAAATTCTACAATAGGCTCATCATCTCCTTGCATGATAGAACAATATTCCCTTAGATATTCACTGCAATCAGCATCAGTAAAATACTGCTGATAAAATAGGGCGCGAAGTTCATTCCATGGAAGTGTGGCTGCATAGTTATCTCCTCCACAATCAACTTTCAAAGTCTTCCACCATCTATAAGCATCATCCTCCAATTTGTAAGTAGCTAGCCAAACCTTAAACATATCTTCAACACCCAGCACCTCAAACAGTTTATCGATATGCGCGATCCAGTTTTCAGCTTCAACTGGAGTAATAACGGTACTAAAGGATTTCGGCTTTTGCTTTTGGAAACGTTCGAGCCAAACATGAATCCCGACAGGAGGATTGTTGCCTCCAGGGTTAAAAACCTCCGGGATTGTTGCCTCCAGGGTCATTACCTCAGGGATTGTTGCCTCCAGGATTATTATCTTCGGGATTGTTGCCTCCAGGATTGTTCTGCTGCACTGCTATATTAGGTTAGGGACTAAAGCCGCAATAGCCGCATTGACAGCGTTAGTAACAAGGGTTGCGAGAGGAGGGTCGTTTCCAGTATCATTCTCGTTTTGGCGGTTCACACGTCTTCTAGGAGGCATCTGAAAGTAAGATAGCGTATGAGCTAAAAGACAAAGATTTACGGAATACGCGGAAGACGAAAAGAGAAATCCTAACCCGACGTCTACCCATTAACTCACATTTTTAATTATTATTGTTTAAGTTTTCTACAAGAAAGAGCCTGGGATCTGATACCATAATTGTAACACCCCAACCCGGAACAGGCTGGCGTGTCACCATTACAGATATCATAAACCAAACACAATCCATTTAAAAGAAAGAAATAGAATCCAAGGACAACCAACGAGTTAAATCGAATTGAAAGAAATCCTAAGTCTCATTTATTAAATGTTAAAATTACAGAAAATAGACAAAGTCTTTATTCTTGAACTTCATGTTTACTCTCATCACTGATTTCCTTGATTTTCCGAATTACCTGTCAACAAATAAGACAAACACAAACAAGAAAATACGGCTGAGCCAAAAATTGCCTAGTAACAGAAAGAACAATAGTAATGATGATAAGACAAATAAACAGAAGCAAAATAGTAACAAAATTTATCTTAGCCAAAATAAGTATGATACCGAAAGTTGATACTTTTAGAACATGTGACAATACAATACCAGAACAAAAACCGATACTAAACGTTTTACTAAACATATAACGGAGACTGACTTGCACGACAAGTGATGTTACTAAAATAAGTCGCGTATTAAAGGAGTACCCAAAGCCGAAACATATAACATATGACATATAACTTGTAACATATAACGTGTAACATATAACTGAACTAGGATCGATCCATACGCCCCTAAATGGCCAAAGTACTGGTTAGAAACGCCGTGAACTTTTAAAACACACTGTCACGAAAAGTGTTGTGCTCGGGTAACAGAGTACTAAACATGAAAGGCAATATAACTGCCTAGCATATAACATATTAACAGAAATTCATATTATTATTATCTGTAAGAACATGCAATAATGATTACGATTTATAAAATCTATTGCATACTACAAAAATATATTATTTATATAAAATAACTAAACTCAAAATGTAGCTGACGCATAACGAAAATCCGTATTACAAGTAACGGAATAAAGTCAATACCGTGAGTAAACAAGAACAGAAAACCGTATTACGAACAAAATATAATTAATACTATGAGTGAAAGCAACCAAAAACCGTACTACGAAGTAACGAAATAGAGTTAATATACTATGACTAAAAGTAAACGGAAACCGTACCTTAATCAAAAGAGAAAGCAAAAATAAAGTCAGCGTCGTTCGCAAACTGTACGAGAACCCATGGTTTAGTTACATTAGGATTTAGTGTATCAAAAATAAATGACGTTGGGTGATTCGTTAACTTAGTGAGTTTTCCGGTGACTACACGGTTAGGATTCGTAAATATTTATTCATTTATTTTTAGGTGGTTATATTATTTGCAGTGATAGTAATCTTTAGTATTACTACCTAGTTACTGCATGCACAAAAATATATATATAAATTGTATGTAGGTATATAGGTCCAAGAAAGAGAATCTAGAAGTTAGTGTATTAATACACATAAAAAAACAAAATAGACTTAGCCTCCTGAGATATGGCCATGGTGTTTGTTTGTAGTAAAACCATAATATTTCTTTTATATAAACAATACGGATACATAACAAATCCATCATTCTAGCAACCATGTTATCATAGTATGATGAGTTTAAATTAACTAAAACATTTAAAAACCAACCATTAATAAAAATCATTTATTAATAAAATATTTCTTCAATTATTCATTCTAGATTTCATCTACTATGTATACACGCACACTGTGACGAAGAGAAAAGAACTACCAGATTAATTGGTTTATAAAAAGGCTTCGGTTCTTCTCCAAGTTAAACCGTTCTAATTCATCGCCGGAACATGTTAACAATCACGTATTCAAAACAAGTTATCAAGAACAACCAGTAGCAAGGAACCGTCGATTACCTCAATAGTTGAACCGCAACGAACGTCTAAAATAGCGAGAGCGGTAGGATTATACGGATACGCGATGAATATTGGCCTGTAACGATTCGGGAACAGAATATCAAAGCTTCAAATGATTCGTATAACTAAACAGCAATTGGTGTCGAGATGGTGCAGCGGCTAATTAAAAGTAGGTGTGATGGCGGTTCACCGGTGAAATCGGAAGGGAAGGTCAGATGAAAACCAGAGAGATTACATAGAGTCGAGAAGTTGGGTCTTCATGATATCATATGAAAGGTTGAATGCTTTATATATAAGAGACCGATCAATGTTGTTGATAAGGGATTTTGATCCCATCTTTTCCGGAAATTCGTTAGTAGGATATGGGCTAAAATTTTGAAATCTTGTTTCCATTAAAATAATCTAATGCACTCATATTCAACTTTTCATGTTATACGTAAATGCATATATTATTATTATTATTATTATTACAATGTTACTGAATGAAACGATGATTCCGAGACCTACACCAAACGTGATATCCAAATAATTCAAATACATATTTGTTCTTGGAATGTATGTTCCCGAGTCTCATTTAACAAGAGAAAAGAAAGGAAAGGAAATTAGAAGGGAAAAGAAAGGAAAGGAAAGAAAAAATGTGATTTCATTTCGTGATCCTGAGTTTAAATGAAAGGAAATGAAATTAAACATCTTATATGTTCCCTAGATGAAAGGAAAAGAAAAAAAAGTTACATTTTTACAATTATACCCCTTAGAGAAAATTAAACAAAAGACTATTCCAACATACCAAAAAGATTATGTTTACTCTTATGTACATCATGTGAATGGCAATTAACGTGAGCTAATGCTAGCTCTTTACCTCCAGCCACTCATTTTTGTTACTTCATTATGATTATCTCCATATTTTCTAAACATGAGACTCTTAATTGTAATATACAAATTCATATTTTATATGAGTGGTGGTCTACAACGGGCCAATGTGCTGCAATTAACATCAAAGTTTGGCATGCTTGTTTAATGGATATCTTTTGCGATAATCAAATTTAGTTGTAATCAATTACTAACTGAAGAAGCGTGGATCGACTTACTAGTATTCGATCTACGTTCCTTGGGTATGAGTGTGCAATATCACCGATGGTTTTCCGAGACACGAGTTCTTCCACCTACAAAACGAGCAGCACCGTGAACTTACCCCTCAGAAAGGGACAGAGGGATCCTCTTTGGGGTAACCCCCGGTGTGAGAATAAGATATTGTAGGAGAAGATAATAATAATGTGAAAGTGAGTAAGGACTTAGAGTATATTTTCTTGCCTGGCTCCAACTGTGGAGGTGGTGTGGTATTTATAGTGTTAGGGTTTCCAATGATTGGGCTCAGACCCAATTAGGGCCTTTTTGGCCTCCTCCTATTGCTTCGCGCCACGTGTACTTAGGACACCTGGTGCTTTTTCATTGATTATTCTCTGACCAAGGTATTTTACCTGACCCATGTGCCATCACATGGTGGCACATGGGTTTTGCTGAGTTGTCCACCCTTCATTGGCAGCTGTCAACACCAGCACATTCTTTATTCCTTAAAAGATACCTTCTGGAAGGTTGTCTGATGAGTACAATCATGGTTGTCCTTATCCTGATTTGGATTAGACTATTGTCTCATTTGTTGTGTTGTCCTTTATGCGCCTATCCCGGGGATGCGCAAGGTCTTCTCTTTATTCTCACGCGCAGATGTTTCATGCGCAGATGTGATATGCGTGAGCATGTGATATGCGTAAGCATATGTAATGTGCGTGAGCATATGTAATGTGCGTGAGCATATGTGATATGCGCCACGCGCAGATGTGATATGCGTGAGCATGTGATGCGTAAGCATATGTAATATGCGTGAGCATGTGATATGCGCCACGCGCGAATGTGATATGCGTGAGCATATGTGATGCGTGAGCATGCGTGAGCATATGTGATATGCGCTACGCGCATAGGTTTTGGCTTTGTGTCTTCATGACATCCTGATTTCAAGCCTCTTGTCTATATCTTGTGGGTTGACCCGCCACGCTCGATGTTAAGGCGGGTGCATACCTCTTCAAGCCCCCCAGTCTAATGTGTGTCTTGTCTCGCGCGAGCGAGGTAAGATAGATATTAGACTAATAGTTTGCTTTTTTTAATAGGGCTTGTTTTTTTTCTTTTTCTTCTTTTTTTTGTACGCCCGTTGCGCGAAACTCTATCCCTTTGGTTAAAACGAATCGTCAATGCACGTGGTTGGTTGGTGCTGACATGCATCATTGATGGAGACATTGCGTGTCAGACCTATCGCGTGCTCGAGGTGCATCAGAGATGGAGACGTTATGTGTCAGACCTTTCGCGTGCTCGAGGTGATACAGTTGCCTTTCACGTCTCCTCATACAGTGTCAGGAACACGTGTCGCGCTTATGTTGGCCTACGCCTGCGCGTGGGGGCGCGTGAGCGTAGATCTGATTATTACTTGTTTCTCTCTCTCCCATGGGTCTATAAAACCAAACCTTTTGAATGGTTTTTTCTTCATCTCCATTGTCATTTTCAGAGTTCTTGGTTCTTCAATTTATATTCCGACTAAGAGCCTTCGTCTTTGTCCCTGAATTCCGTCCTTACAGTGACCATATTGTTCGATTTTTCAATTGTATGTCTGATAACCCAGACACCACAATTTCCCCTAGTAAACGCCGTGTAAAATCAGTTGTTATGTCTACTTTGAAGAAGACCGACAAGGGTAAACGGGTTGCCGAGGCCTCGTCGGAGGAGGGAGGGAAAAACAAGGTGGTGAAGAGATGGGATGAGATTCCCTGCAAGTTGAAACAATCTGACTTTGATACTCTCGTCGCCTCTCAGGGTTTTCTCCCTATGTATGGCTGTCTGCTCCCGTCTACCGGGCAAACGGCGGCGGATCCTCCTGCCGGCTACATCTCTTTATACTCTCATTTTTTCACCCACTGTAATCTTCGTCTTCCAATGACGAGGTTTATAGGTGCGCTCCTCCAGTTTTACGGGATTCATATATCTCAGGTTCATCCCTGTGGATTAGTGCGCATGACTCATTTTGAGTTCGTGTGCAAAGCTCAGCGCGAGGAGCCCACCCCTCGGCGCTTTCAATATTTTTATAAGCCGAAAATTCAAGATTCTTGGTTCTCATTCACACCGCGCAGTCAGAAGGTTAAGTGCTGCACTGTTTCTTTCAAAAGCCTTCATGACTGGGCTGAAAAATTCTTTTACGTCAAGGCTGTTATTATCTCAATTCGCATGACTATGCGCGCGATCACTTCTGCGCCCGCGGATGACAATGTCCTTAAGAACCCAACGGGCGCATGGGTTAAGAAGTTATCTGCTGAACCATCCCCCGCCAGGAAAATTTGCGAGGAAGCGTTGGTGGGGGTTGGCATGAGCAAGAGGTGGATTGACAGCGGGACTAAGCCTGTCATCCATGTTGATGGCTCAGGTGGGTTGTTTGTTCATTGCATTAATTTTGCGCGAGTATAATTCGTTTTGCTGATATCACTTGTCTTGTTTTATGCAAGAGGTATGGTGCTGCCACCTCATCTCTTCGCGCGGCGGACCAGGGAAGCGGCGTTGCGCCTGCTGTTTCGTCTTCTCCAACAGGTATATTTTGTTTATATTTTGTGGTTTTATGAGCGTGGTTCCGATAGAGTTATTAATGAAGCTTTGTTCACTCAAATGTTTGTAGAGCCGGCAACGTTGGCGGCTCAACCTCAGGCGCAGCAAGGTGTCGAGGCTCCGCCTAAGGTTGTTTTGAAGTCCCCTGTTTTGCCCTCGAAAAGGGGGAAAATGGACTTCATGGCGATGCTTAATTCGCGGACTGCGGTGCGCCAAGGTATTTATTGCGCTTTGATTGCCTGATTTTTTTTTTTTTAGTTCCAAGTCATGAATCATTTCTCCTTGTTGGCTTTTTCGTAGGAATTATAGCTGGCACACAAGCTGCCGGTGGCACCGCTAGCGCTGACGCCGTTAGTTCAGCTCCTACTCCGACAAGTATTGAATCTCCCCTCATTGGGATCACTAAGGAGCAGGAGACTATTTTACACGCTGATCTAACAGCCTCAAGACCTCCCTCACCTCCTCCTGCGCGCAGCCCTCCTCGTGAGACTGTTTTTGATTTTTCCAAGTCGCAGGAGAAGAGACCTGTTATAGAGGATGATGAGGAGGTCAATTTTGAAGATTCTGATGGTGGCCGCGTAAGCCCTATAGCGCCACGAGATTTCATGGCGCAACCTTCTTCCCATGGGGCAGGCAGGAGCCCATCAGCCGGCGCTAACCTTTCTGCTGGTTCTCCGCAGGTATAAGTTTGTTTTGCTCCGCTGCGCAGACTTCCAAATTAGTGTTTAGATAACTAAAACGTTTTTTGCGTTGCTTTGTGTTTGTAGGGAGCCGATCACATATACCGCCCGAGCTGGAATATCACTGAAGAGAGCTCATTCCAATCCATGGGCGTATGTGAAGACTTTTGGGCTCACTCTGTTCCCCCAGCTGAAAGGAGGTTTCAAGAGGACCGCGCTCGCGTGGACTTGCTTAATGACCACCTTTTTGCTGGGTCTGGGTTCTTTGCTGCCTCCCAAGAGCTTCGCAATGATTATATAAAAGTGCGTGATGCCCTTGTGGAGGCCAAGCGAGAGGCTAAGGTTTCTGCTTGGAATCTTTCTGATGCCCGAGAGAGGGCTGAGAAACTCCAAGCAGAACTTAGCGAGAACCGGGCAAGTGCCAACGCTGCTTTTGTGAAGCACGGGCTTGAGCTGCAAGCTGCGCGGGAGAAGCTGCAAGCGGCAGAGGCAGATGTGGCCAAGTACGCGCGTCGAGCGCGTGACTTGGAGTTGGAAGCAAAGGCGCGTGACCAAACTATTACGCAGGCTAATACTGACAATTCTTTATTGGAGAGTGAGGTTGTGCGCCTGAAGAAAGAGCTCGATGCTGCGCGAGCGGAAAAGAATGAAGCCTTGGCGGCGGCAGCGTCTGACAAAGAAGAGCTAAAACAAGCCAAGGAAATTGTTGAGTTGTTAAACTCTCAGATTCCTGCTCTTGAGACGTCTGTTTCTTCCCTCGCGCAGGACCGTCAATGGCTAATTTCACAGGGTGTGAATCGTTGCGCTTATGCGATGAAATACTCAGACGAGTTTCAGACCCTTGTGATGGATTGTAATGCAGCGTCGCGCTTGGTGGGTCGGGCTGAAGGGTTTAAGGATGGTTATGAATATGGCATGCTAAAGAAGAATCCATCCGATTACCCTTATCAGCTCGACGTTGTCTGCGCTGACATGGCTGAGGTGGGGGAGAAGTACTTGAATACTCCAATTCCCATCCGTGAGCATGTATTTTAACCTTAATAAGTTTACTTGACTTATTTTCATAATCTTTGGTACTCATGCTGTTCCTTGTGACTTGCAGATAGCCGCGCTTGCTGACCAGCCCGATCTTGGCGCTTTAAAGAAATTACTTGATGAATGTGAGGGGACCGGTGGCAATGATGATGGCGCGGGCAATGCTACCTCTGCCAGCGGCTCTGGCGTGGCCAAAGGACCTACTCCTGACACTATCGTGATAGAAGACGACTGCATTCAAAACGAACAGCTTGATTATGGTAAGTTTGGAGATGACGAGGAGCGGGCTGCGCCAGATGCTGAGGGAGGAAGTAATGATGAGGACGATGAAGAGGCTGATATTGATATAGAGACTTGAAAAGCCTTTCTTGTTTTTTTTGTTGTGTTTGTAGTTTTTACCTCATCATTTGTAAATTTGTAAACTTCTATGTTTTGGAATGAAATTTTGTTTTTCCCTAATTCGCGTCTTGCGCATTCCCAATTCATCTCTTTATATTGCATGCATGTGCTTGTTGAATATAACGTATGCTTACACATTGAAACTTGAACAAGGTTGTAAGGAAATTATTTTTACCTAATCCTTAACAGTTGTCATATTTCAAGTTATTTTGCGATATTTTGAATATGCTGACACGTGCCTTGGCATTTCATTATTCCTCTTTTGCGCGACGTTATCGCGCATTTATTATAGGGAATTATGAATGAGTTTTTTAGCCTTTACGTGTCAGTATGTGTTACTCTGATATCCATTATGATCCCATGCGCGACCTCGACCTGAGACCTTAACAACTATGCTTTGGCATGTGCTTTGCCTTAGCTGTGCTTAGGTATTTTTATGGTCCAGCTGCGCAATACATAGGATGGATGCTATGAGTAATTTGAGCTAAGGCTCATATTATTGGGCTAAGGCCCTGAGCTATAGCTCATATTATTGGGCTAAGGCCCTGACGTTTTAGAGTTAAAACTCGTTAACGGGTTTGAGCTTGAAACTCGCGCATGTATGTTTTACTTCGTTTTATTTTTAGTTTGATGCCAATACAATGTTGTCGTATTGCTCAAAATTAATAAAGGGAAGTGTGAAACATGTATGCAAAAGGTAATAGAACGCATATTAAGAAAAAATAGCGCGTATCATTATTCATAATGGCTTAAAAAGCCTTGATTACAAATTTAACAACTTTTACATGAAACATTTTCTGAGTTGTGCTGCGTTCCATGTGCGCGGGATCTTCTTTCCATTTAAATCTTTTAAAGCGTATGCGCCTTTTCCCAATTCTTCCGAGACTTGATAAGGTCCCTCCCAGTTGGGAGACATCTTTCCCGGGGGTATTGCGCGACTAGCTTCATTGTTCCGAAGGACAAAATCATTCTTCTTGAAGTGGCATTCTTTCACGCGCTGATTGTAATATTTTTCTAGTTTTTTCTTGTATTTGGCTTCACTGATGATAGCCGCCTCTCTGCGCCCTTCAAGTAAGTTGAGATCCAACCTCCTTTCGCGCTCGTTATCCGTCTTACTCATCATGAGCACTCTATAGGATGGGCATCCAATCTCTGCTGGGATCATAGCCTCCGTTCCATAGGTTAGGCTGAACGGGGACTCGCCATTGCTGGTTTTGCTTAATGTCCTGTGCGCCCACAGGACATTAGGTAACTCTTCAACCCATGCATGGGACTCTCCCTCCAACCTTTTCTTCAGCCCATTCAGCAAGCTTTGGTTCGCGCGTTCCACTTGGCCATTCCCTTGAGGGTGGTATACTGAAGTGAAGACCTGGTTGATGTGCAATTCCTTAAACCAACTGGATATCTTCTTGTCAGTGAATTGTTTACTATTGTCGCTCACGATTTCCATGGGCAGGCCAAAACGGCATACGATGTGGCTCCAAATAAATTGCTTCATTGCCTCGGCTGTGATTTTTGCCAGTGGATTTGCTTCAACCCATTTTGTGAAATAGTCTACTGCCACTACCAAAAACTTTACTCGCCCCGGCGCTTGTGGTAAGGGACCCACAATATCGACTGCCCATTTGTGGAAAGGCCATGCAAAGGTCACCGGAATCAAGTTGTTCTTTAGACGCATGGTGTTTGGCGCATAGCTTTGACACGCTTTGCATTTTTGGATCTCTGTTAACGCGTCCAAGTACATGCCTGGCCAATAGTAACCTGCGTTCATTGCCTTGGCAACCACCATGCGCGGGCCAGCATGTATTCCACAGATTCCTTCGTGTATCTCTCTGATCACATAGCTTGCTTCCTCAGCGTCTAGGCATTTCTTGAGCGGTCCAAGATAAGAGCGTCGATATAACGTACCATCAAGCAGTTCGTAGTTCTGCGACTTGTGCCTTATCTTCCTCGCCTGTGCGCGATCGTCTGGTACCTTTTCCTCCCTCAAGAATTCCATTATTAGTTATACATGATGAAGGTTTTGTATGAATTACAAGGACAGACTTCGCTCCTACCGACGGGTTGCTCATTACTTCCACCCTGACATCTTTGCCAAAATGATCGAAGCTGGTTTATGCCATCTTGCTCAGCGCGTCGGCGGACTTATTTTCACTGCGCGGAATGTGTATGATTCTGAAAAAGTCAAATTGTTCGGTGAGTTTCTTCGCCTGCTCTAGATACAGAGGCATGGTGTTCTCCTTGGCATCATAAAGGCCATTGACTTGTGCTGCTACTAGGTATGAATCTACATGAGCCTCTAGCTTTTTAACTCCGAACTTGTGCGCGATGCGCAAACCAGCCAGCAGGGCTTCATACTCAGCTTCGTTGTTGGTACTCTTGAAATCCAACCTGATTGCGTAAGTATACTCATGATTTTCTGGATCCACCAGTTTGAGGCCTGCGCCGGACCCTTCGTTGTTTGAAGCTCCATCAGTGATTAATCTCCAAACGTTTTCTTCATTATTGGCTTGCGGAAGGTCTACTTCGCGCTGAGCCTCTTCGACTTTTCCTTCAGGGATTTCTGCGATGAAATCAGCTAAGACTTGTCCCTTGATTGCTGGACGAGGCTTATAGGTGATCGTGTGCTCCCCTAATTCCAGCGCCCATTTTGTCAGCCTTCCCGAGAGCGCGGGACGTCGCAAGACTTGCTGGATGTTGTAATCGGTCAGGACTTCAATAGAATGACCATTGAAATATCTGTGAAGCTTGCGCGACGCATGCGTTAGTGATAAAACTAACTTTTCTATGATGGTGTAGCGCGTCTCAGGATCTGTCAGCACCCGACTTACATAATAGATTGGTGTTTGGATTCCTTTGCGATCCACCAACAATACTGCGCCAATGGCGCGCTCTTCTGCTGACAGGTACAACGTTAGAGTTTCGCCAGGTAGTGGAGCTGTGAGCGCAGGCAGGTTTATCAGACATTCTTTTATCTCACTGAAAGTTTGCTCGGCCTCAGGCGTCCACTTGAATTGGCTTTTCTTTAGGCAATTTCTCAATGTGTTAATGAATGGGGTAGATTTGCTTGCATGGTTCGCTAGGAACCTGTTAATTGATACCAATCTACCATTCAACTTTTGAACTTCCTTCATGGTGGATGGTGAGGGCATGCTGAGAATAGCCTCCACCTTCTCTGGGTTCACCTTGAAACCATCCTTGGTGACCATTACGCCGAGAAATTTCCCTTCTTCCACGCCGAATGTGCATTTGCTCGGGTTGAGCTTCATGTTTACTTCCTTTAGGCGTCGAAGGGTTTCTTCGATGTCTTTGAGCATTTGTTTTTCCTCCCTGCTTTTAATCACCAAATCATTCACGTAGACTTCTAAGTTTTTTCCAATTTGCTCGTTGAAAACTGCATCCATGAGTCTCTGGTAAGTGGCTCCTGCATTCTTCAAACCAAAGAGCATTTTTGTGTAACAGAAAACACCCTTGTCAGTTCTGAAAGCAGTCTTGTCTTCATCCTGTGGTGCCATTTGAATTTGGTGATAGCCCTTATAGGCATCCAGGAAACATTTGAGCTTAAATGGCGCCACAGAGTCCACCTTCGCGTCAATGTTTGGGAGGGGGTAACAATCTTTTGGACACGCTTTGTTGAGGTCCTTGAAATCAATGCACATTCTCCATGACCCATTGCTCTTCTTTACCATCACTGGATTGGCTACCCATGTTTGGTATCGTATTGGGCGAATGATATTCGCGCGCAGTAGATCTTCTACTTGCTCATTCATGGCCTTTGCCTTCTCGTCTCCCATGACTCTTTTCTTTTGAGCGATTGGCTCTACAGACTTGAATGTGTTGAGAGAGTGCTGCGCCAGGTCTCGCGGAACCCCAGTCATGTCAGAATGTTGCCACGCAAAGACTGACATATACGTTATGAGCAATCTTTTCATTCTCACCCTTGTGTCATCTGATATCGTAGCTCCGATTGTGATTGTTTGTTCTGGGAATTTTGGGTTGAGAATCCATTCCTCTGGCGCGTTGTTTGCCACTGGAAGCTTCATTCTCCCCTCTCGAGGTGTACTTGTTACTGCGCATAAATGATCTCGATACACAAATGTTACTCCTGTTGGTGTTGGGAACCCCAACGCGCCGTGCGCTGGTGACGGTATGGCATTGAATTGGGCAATCGTTCCTCTACCCAAGATCTTATTATGGCATGAAGTGGTGGGCAAGACCAAGAAGTTGACAATTTCAGCTCGCTTGTGCTTTTCATCCCCCATGGTCAGTTCGAATTGTATCTGACCTAGGGGGTGAATAATTTCGTTTGAGACACCCGAGATTGGTGCATTCACAACTTCGAGCCTTGCTTGGTCTGCTGGATCCAACTTCCTGAAACATTGCTCATACATGATGTCTGATTCACTGCCGATGTCCACCAGGACTTTTGACACCTCATAATGAGCGATGTGTGCAGTGATGACTAGGGGACTGCTGATAGATGGGCCTCCTCTGATTCTTGGGAAGATTACTTGTTGCTCGCGCCAATCCCCTTGGATTTGCGCGCTTCTTTTCCTCGATCCTTGCCTTTGCCTTCCTCCTTCAGCTACACATATTCTTTTAAATTTTTTACTGGCTGAGGCTCCGTCTGGTTGTTCATTCTCAGGTCTTGGGTTTTTTACTAGGTGAGCCAACTTGCCTGATTTCATATATTTTTCGATTGCATCCTTCAAATGATGGCATGCATCGGTGTTGTGCCCTGTGGATTTGTGAAACTCACAATATTTGCCACTGTTTGGTGGTCCCTTATGGAGTAATGGCATGGGGCTTTTAAACTGGACATTCTCTGTGCTTAACACTTGCGAAGGCGTTTTGGTAAGGGGAGTCCATATTCTTGGTAGAGGTCTGTTAGTCTCTCTGCCGCCTTCCTTCTTGTCACCCTCTCCGCGATTAAGAATGTCTTTTTGGGGCTGGGGTAAACTTTGTTGCGCTTGCTTTTCTGCGGGAGAATAATTGGTTTGTTGCAACCTGGACCATACGGAGTTTTGTTTGCCCCTCCTTTCATTGTTGTGTGGTGCTTCTGTTTGATGCCCTCTATCTCTTGCTCTGTCTTGGGCAATTTGTTTTTCATTTCGCGCGAAGACTCGCGATGCTTCCATAAGCTTAGCCCAAGTGGTTGGCATTCCTTCTCTGCTCACGAGAGCTCTGCGGAGTTGATCACTGCGCGCACCTTGTATAAAGGCCACGCGCAAGAGTTGTTCAGTGATGCCTCCAATTGCAAGAGATTCCTGATTGAAACGAGTTATGTAGTCTTCAATGGTTTCATCATTCCTGCGCACGCAGTGCATGATGTCATCAGGGTCGCGCGTGTGTCTGCGCTGCTGTACAAAGTGAGCCTGGAACTTTTCCAATAGCTCTTCGAACCCATCGATTTGTCCTGTCGGCAAGCTTTCGAACCAGACACGCGCTGCGCCCGTGAGGCAGCGAGCAAACATGTGACACCATGTTGGCATCGTCCAGCTTTCTAGGTTTCCAGTGTTGTAAAAACCTTGTAAGAAATCATCTGGATCTGTTGTACCATCGTACTTGCCTAAACCACTTGGCATCTTGGTTTTGTGTTGTATAGGAGCCTTCGCAATGCGCTCAGTGAATTTTGAATGTTTTACCAAGATGGCTGGCCTATATGGTGTGGTTACGTCCACTTGCTCTTTCGCTTGTGGGTTGTATGGTGTGTATAGATCCATATCAGCTTTGGCTCCAGGTGCTATGTTCATGTGCGCGCGAAGCTGTGAACCTCCTGCATGAGTATCTCGTGTCTTCCTCATGCTGTGCACCTCTCCTCATCACTAATATCAGCGTGTTCGGTGTGAACAGAGTGACCCTCTTCCGGCGCGCGCGTCTTTTTTGTTGTTCCCTGAATGGTTTGTTTATCAAATGCGAGCCTCTGTGTTAAGTCGGCTAACTTTTTGTGTTTTACCAGCTCATTGTATTTGTCCATTAAACGCCGTTGTTCGTTTATGAGCCATTCTTTAGGGTCATTGGTTTCAACTTCCGGACCCATTGGTCCTTTTTGTTTTGTACTAGTCAGAATTTGGAATGTGAGATCGTCTGGAGGAGTTTCAGTCTGGCTATGAGGTGTTGTGTTGAAGGGATGGTTACTAGTGGTGCCCGCAGTGTCACGCGGCGCCCTCAGAACCTGATGTCCCTCATTAACATCCTCAAGCTCATTATCCTCCAGAACTTGATCATTGTTTCGAACACCGGAAACCATGGTGAAGATTTTCAGAGAGAAAATTGATGAAATAGTGGTTTTGTTGCCGTTGTAACAAGTGATGGCGCCAATGAAGAAGCGTGGATCGACTTACTAGTATTCGATCTACGTTCCTTGGGTATGAGTGTGCAATATCACCGATGGTTTTCCGAGACACGAGTTCTTCCACCTACAAAACGAGCAGCACCGTGAACTTATACCTCAGAAAGGGACAGAGGGATCCTCTTTGGGGTAACCCTCCGGTGTGAGAATAAGATATTGTAGGAGAAGATAATAATAATGTGAAAGTGAGTAAGGACTTAGAGTATATTTTCTTGCCTGGCTCCAACTGTGGAGGTGGTGTGGTATTTATAGTGTTAGGGTTTCCAATGATTGGGCTCAGACCCAATTAGGGCCTTTTTGGCCTCCTCCTATTGCTTCGCGCCACGTGTACTTAGGACACCTGGTGCTTTTTCATTGATTATTCTCTGACCAAGGTATTTTACCTGACCCATGTGCCATCACGTGGTGGCACATGGGTTTTGCTGAGTTGTCCACCCTTCATTGGCAGCTGTCAACATCAGCACATTCTTTATTCCTTAAAAGATACCTTCTAGAAGGTTGTCTGATGAGTACAATCATGGTTGTCCTTATCCTGATTTGGATTAGACTATTGTCTCATTTGTTGTGTTGTCCTTTATGCGCCTATCCCGGGGATGCGCAAGGTCTTCTCTTTATTCTCACGCGCAGATGTTTCATGCGCAGATGTTTCATGCGCAGATGTGATATGCGTAAGCATATGTAATGTGCGTGAGCATATGTGATATGCGCCACGCGCAGATGTGATATGCGTGAGCATGTGATGCGTAAGCATATGTAATATGCGTGAGCATGTGATATGCGCCACGCGCGAATGTGATATGCGTGAGCATATGTGATGCGTGAGCATGCGTGAGCATATGTGATATGCGCCACGCGCATAGGTTTTGGCTTTGTGTCTTCATGACATCCTGATTTCAAGCCTCTTGTCTATATCTTGTGGGTTGACCCGCCCCGCTCGATGTTAAGGCGGGTGCATACCTCTTCACTAACAGTTCGCTTTTGGTTATGCTTGTGTCTGTTAAAACTAAACTTGAATCTAGGAGTTAGCAAAATCATTTAGGTGTTCTAACACTCGTATTAAAACTCAAAAGCCAAACGAGAGGTTATATGGGTTTCAAATGAAGCCCGTGAATGGAAGAGATATTATACAACATGAGTAAATATGTTTCTTGGAAACTGGACTCGAGAATGTGATAAAATCAAACCTGTAACCCGGACCTTGAAAGACGGTTTGGTAAATGTGATTAACGGGTTTGGCGGATAAATAGCCAAAGTGAAATAAAGCACTAAACAATGAATTATCAAAATGAAAAAAATATGTATATATAAAAAACATTCAACTTGCTGCCAATTTCCTCAAAACATTTAACTAGCATTCCTTTCGATTAATTCAATGTTCCTACTGCATACTTACTAATTCAAGTTCTACCACATAAACAACTCTTTAATAATTGATTTTTACAAACCTAATCGAATAAGATGTATAATGAATACCTGATTAAAGGAGAACTCACAGGTTTAATTTAGTGATGATCGAACGGACGATGCTTCATCGGAGTACGGTTTTGATCGAGACGAAGATACGATTGATAGAAGGTGATTCCAGGTACGGCGATGCTTGACGGATGTCCGATGACGGTGACTGCAAGGGAAAGATGATGGAAGGTGGGGTTGAAGACATGGTCGATTGAGGGTAAAACTGGAACTAAAAATATGAACCTGATGGTTATGTTTCTTTTCTTTCCAACTCCTTCCGATTTGGAAGAAAATGCATTTACACTAAAAACCCATTCCTTTCCTTTCTCTCCAAACCCTTTCTCTCCATAAAAATATCTCTGGAACACCCATTTTCCTTATTTTCCTTTCAAACCCTTTCTTTCTTCTCCATTAATAGAACTCAGGAACACAGTTAGGGCTCAACCCTTGACCATTAAGAAAGGAAACCTCTTGAGAAAACCATCCTGACCACCCTACTAGAACGTTGATGGTTATAATTTTGATTTTTATATAAAGAAAGTGTATGTTGATTAAATAAACAATCTCGCTGTTAAATTTATTTAATTTAGTATATTATCACACGTACACAACTTATAAATGTCATTTTTTATTCATGTTTTCACATAAAGTATGTAGTTAACTAGTTATTGCTTAGTTGTATTTGTAAGGTAAAATAAGTGTCTGACACGTGCCAGTTTGTGGTTAATAATTATGTCATAGATCAATAAGTATTCACTTTTCTCCAAACTAATAATTATGTCATAGATCAATAAGTATTCACTTTTCTTTTACACTTTATTTATATTATATCTGTAGCATGATTAAATTATTCACTTTCCTTTAAACTCTATTTTATTATATATACTATACATTTTATAAAAATAAATATTCTTTTAAATTATAAATATGTGTTTTAAATCTATCCATTTATTTTTTCAGTTAATTTACTAAACTATATATATGTTAAAATGTAATAATATATACCATTCACTTTCATATATAATAAAGTTTATCATAGTCAGTTTCTCGGTTTTTTATCAATCAGGTTTTTTGTAGGACTTAAATTTGATGGTTGGGTCAAAAGTTGGTAAATAGTTGTGCGGTACAGGTTAATTACATTTGGCTCAAAATTTGTTACGGGTCAACAAGGGGTAATATATGCATTTCTAAAAGTTTGAGAATGCAAGCAGATTTATCATCAAATTTGTTGCGGACTCAAAGTTTTAACTTGAAAATCTCAAAAAAAATATTTAGGTTTTGAATTTATTTTCAGTGTCTTTTTTGGAAATAATGAAAAGATTCGTGATTTGGCTAATTGACTATTTTTCCCACAACTATTAAAATTTAAGAAAAATGCAGCGAACACTTTCGACATGCTACCTCCAGGCCTATCAATGCTTCTAAATTTTATCAAATTTGAAACATTTGTATCAGCATTGACTTTTCTTTTAATGGTGATTAAAATGTAGTGTGTGAAACAAACCATACAAAATTATGCTCAATTGAAACAAAACATTCACAAAATTGAATAGGTTAACGTGTTATTTTTATATGTTGTCATTATGATAAAGTCGAGAAGCCCCCTCAAAATTATAAAAATCATTTTCATAGTGTATCTCAAAACTATTATTGTATGAAAGTCCTTTTTGAAATTGGTTCTTAGCTAAAATTCTTTTAATTATATATATATGTATGACACTGAGAATCAAATTTTCAGTAGATGGACCGTTCTCAGGTATGTTTTTGCACTTGCGTTATTATTATTATTATTTTTTATTAAGTTCATTTTTTTTGAAAAAATCATTTTCTGATATAAATAAAATCATTTATATACACATAGTATAGATATAAGCAGAGATGTAATTTTTTTTTCATATACAGTATGTACCTATTTGTTTTATTTATAACTTTATTATTTGGATCATATCATATGTTATACGGGCTCTAAAGCTAGTTTTTTATATTTAAACAATGTGCTCGGGTTCTAGATAGTAGTGTTATATGGGAGTTCTCTTTTTAACTTTTAACTTAAATGAAAAGGAAAAGATATTTATGTAAAAGATTTTCGAACAAACTAGAAGGTGCATGAAGCTTCTCCAGTCCTAGAAGCGTATGCGCATACGTTAGCAGCGACCAGAATCATTTTTCCTTAAAAGTTGATGAAAAGTTGACCATTAATTCTTTAATTTAGTAGTCACAATGTCAAAAGTTATAGTACCATATAAAACCATTTCACATATTATAGTCAAAACTCAAAAACATACATATATGATAATGACACATAATGTTATTCACATGTTTTGATTATATTCAAAATTATATATATATTTGAACAAATAATAAATATTTTTAAAGGAAAATAGTTCTTAAAAAACAATAGTAAACTAAAAATTACGAAATTTTATTTAAAAAAAACTAAAAATGTTTGTAATACTAGTTTGGGTTAGGTTATAATAAAAAATATTGTTTTTGTAGGAAGAATAAGAAATAATTTTATCCATCGATTTTGAACTTGGATGGTTAAGATTAGTTTAGAAGAAAAATCAAGTGAGAAATAAGGGTAAGTAGAGATGAGCAAAAATCGGTATGCTACCGATTGGTACCGGTACCAAATCGGTACCAAGGTTTTGAGTTTTCGGGACCGGTACGATACGGTACTGGTATTTCCCGAATTCTACCTTAAATACCGATACCGGTACCGTACCGTTCAGTATCGGTACCGGTACCGGTACCAAAAATTTGCGATTTTCGGGATCGGGATTGTCGGTACCGATACGGTACCGAGCTCATCCCTAAGGGTAAGGGCATAAAAGAAATTACACATTTATTAAATTTCTTTCTTTCAATTGCAAAACACATGTTAATATCCTATATATTTTAAAATGGCCATAACTTTTATATGCGACGTTTTTTTTAATGCCACCATAATAGCGAACGGTTATTTATCTTTAATAACGAATGTTTATTTATACTAAATTGTTTTTTTTACCAATTGTGTTATACTAAATTGTGTTTTACACAATTGCATTTTTATCGTAATTATGTTTTTCTAATTATGTTTTCTCATGTTTTTTTTTATTGTGTTTTAGCATAGTATTTTATTCATTGTGTCTTTGTTTACTTGGAGATGAAAAACACAAATTGTGACTTCAGTTATATTGTGTTCAACTATTTCATATTGTGTTCGACTATTTCATAAAAGAAATAAAGAATTTCTTCATTGTGTTTTAGGAATTTGGAGTATTAATTAATTAAAATCTAGAAGCTCAAGTCACATTCATCTCGAGTAGATCTAAAAAAACAGTTTTGTCTTAAAAACACCAATTTGTACTACGATGTGCCATCGTCCATAATCGTCTCTCACCGGGAACCCCCGGAGATATGAGAAACGCTTGGTCGCTTGCCACCGATCCTCGTCTTACTTCTGCCACCATGTTCGTAATTACTAGATACATACACGAACGGCTGCCTTGAACCCAACCACAATAACCCACCATCTCCAGCAAGTCCAGTCTTCTAGCATCTCATGCTCTATTGTTCGTCTTCTTCGTGAACACATTGTCCCAAGTGTTTTTCTCACGATCTGAGTTCGTTAATTGCGATTTTCCTCAGATCTGAAGGTATTTCACGTAACACACACAATAACGAGCTTACTTCGTAGTTTACCTGCCTTATTTGAATGTCGCGCGCTGATGGAGAGCAGTGGTTTTAGGCGTTGGCATGGCGGCGAGCGGTGGTTTTAAGGTGTGGGCCAGAATTGCAGCGATGGTCTAGTGCGGCGGAATTAGGGTTGCAAGTGGTGGATTGCGATGGAAAATGGGCGCCGGCGAGTCGTGTGAGATGCAGAAGTTATTAAAGAAGAAATGGTGTGTTTGGTTTCTTTAGATTAATTTTTGGTCGATTAAAATACCCTTTCTTATTAGCCTTCTTAAAAAAATTCATACTTCTTAATTATTTGAACTCAACCCATACTACTTTTACGTATAACAAAATAGATGACATGTTGCATGTTGATCATTTATGTGACACGCAACTATCCTAATTTCGCTCTAGCACGCTTAAATATGATGTTTTCCTCTCATTCGTAGCTATTGTGCGCAAAACAAGTGTGTTATTTGGGATATGGTATTCCTTGTGTGTCTCACATCCAGTGTTGTACCGGTATTTTTCGAATTTTTCACAAAACCGTACCTGTACCGAACCGAACATTTCGGTACCAGTACCAAGTATTTTGAATTTCGGGATTGGTACCGGGCTGTACCGGTACCATCCCAAGCTCATCCCTATGCTCAACCATGCCAATAAGGAATGTGAGATTTACCTAAGGTGTCCCTTGCACACCTTTGGGAACTAATCAAGTAACTCTGATACAATTTGTAACATTCGATCACTCATTCTAGTCAATATTATATGTTTAACCGACCAATAGGTCATAAATTTGTTTTTTGTTGTTGGAATGCAGACTTTCTGATCTAAGATTATCTGTCTTAATACTACTTTCACTCAGTTTAATTATGGAGTTTACTTATCCATATCCATCCCCTAAACGCATGGGCGATATATGAGATCTACTGGCATTTATCTTGTCCACCGACGGATTTGTTTTAGGGTATTTCAGTAACAGCACGTTGATTTATTGTTTATAGAGAAAGAGTATTAATTATATATCAAAGTAGAGAAAAGTAAAGTGTTTTTATAATGTGTGAGGTGACAAATTGATTCGTTTTGATGCCCCAATTACTCAATTAGTGTGTTAATATAAATTTTATTTGTTTTAATTTAAATAGAGGGAAAAACTGGTATGTAAATGGTTGCGGAACAAACGAGAAGGTGAAGGAAGTCTCTCTCAGTCTCTCTATTTCTAGAGTCCGTATGCATATAGGTAGCCACCGTAATCATTTTCCTCTCTTCTCGTTAGGGCTGTCAATTTATGACATGAACCTGTTAACACGACACGACACGGGTTTTAACAGGTTTGGGTTTGAGCTTAACAGGTTTCGTGTCTTAAACATGTCGACCTGTTTAAGACATGTTTAAATTCGTGTCCTAACAGGTTTATGACCTGTTAACCTGTTAATAACCCGTGTAGATTTTTATTTAAAAAAATAATATATATACACTCCTAAATTCTTAAACCTAAAGTCATACTTACAAACGACATTTCATTAATGCCCGCCAGAACCCGATATTATGTTTTTTATGGATGTCATGCTTGCTTATATGGTTTTTTACTTCAAGTATGTTATGAATTTGTCGTCTTTTGTTTCAAATATGTTATGGATTTGTGGTTTTTTGTTTCAAATATGTTATGGATTATCTATTAATTAAGACTTTTATGCTCGTTTTGAATATTTTGGTTTCGTTACATATGTATTATTCATTGTGTCTTTAATCAGGTCCCTTAACAGGTTAACCTGTTACTAAACAGGTTCATGTTCGCGTTTGGAAAAAATGACACGATTAGTTAGCGTGTTGTGTTCGTGTTAGCACAACGGGTCATCGTGTCTTATAGTGTCATGTCTTATCGTGTCGTGTCCGACATGTTATGATCACAGCCCTACTTCTCATTGATGACCATAATTTGCTTCAATTTTTTTGACTGTCATTTGAATCATTTATGGCTATGTTTGGCAGAGAGCTTTTAAGAGCTTCAGCTTTAAACTTTTAAGAAAAAACTTCTACTCAATTAAAAGTCTTGTTTAGTTGAAGGAGCTTGAAGCTTTTAGGTCATGAGAAAAAACTTAAAGCTTAAAGCTCCTACCAGTAGCGTTTAGAAAAAGCTACAAGCTTTTAGCATTTTAAATTACTTAAATAACCTTTCAAAATAGATACATTTACTATTATATTTTTTAGTTATGCCCATTTTGGTCATTTTATACATTTTATTAAAAGCTCCAGCTACTCTGTCAAAAATCTAAATATATCTAAAAAGCTACTGCTACCAGCTTCCAGCTTCAAACCACCAGCCACCAGCTTCCAGCTACAGCTACCAGCTAATTTTGCCAAACATACCCTATATGTCACTGACATATCCGATTGTCTCCATTTAACTTTTATTAAAAGAAAATCCACCATAAGTGAGAAAATCCTCTAATTCAAGATATTCACAACCTTGGCTATCAGCGTTTGGTTTGGAATGCATGGGCAGAAATAACAAACAAAATGAGGTCGTCAAACTAATAAAAGAGAGGCAAATGACAAAAGATATCAAGCGTTTTTCGACACCGATCAACAATCTCCAAGGAGACGCCTTTGTTCGCCCAGATGAAAAGGAATATCACCTGTAAAAATTATGGACTTTAGTTTATTTTTTAACTAGCTTTAGAGTCCATGACACACACGGAATGATTTAAATTATAAAATTACAAATAAACCAAATAGTTACATAACGTATATGAAAAAATATATTGCATCTATGCTTGTATCTATACTATTTGTACATAAATTAATTTTATATATGTATCATAAAATGATTTTCTTAAACGAACTTAATAAAAAAATACACGTGTAAAAGCATACCCGATAACGCGTTTTCTATTGAAAATTTCATTCTCAGTGTCATATATGTATAATGAAAAGAAATTTGGTTATTAACCAATTTCGGAAATAAGACTTCTCATACAATAGTAGTTCTAACCACTCAGCCTAAATATAACCCATCGAAGGAAAGAAGAACATTAAATTGTAACGACGGATGTTCTTCAAAAACTATGTTTTTCTGAGCTACACCATGAAAAAGATTTTTGACAAATTTCAGGGAGCTTCTCGACTTTGTCATACAACATAAAAAATAGCATATTAACTCATTTTATTTTGTGAATATTTTGCTTCATTTGAGCATAGTTTGCATGACATGCTTCCCATATAACGTTCTTAAGCATATATTTATAATTTAATGATTAAAAAATTATTTTGTAAAATGAAAACATATTCGAGTTTTTTTTTTTCTTTACAGTCTTCTATAATATACACAGTACAATATGTTAATGATAACATTTGAAATTATATTCTTTTTAATCTTTGATAAACATGTTTTATTGTTGATTTTTGAATTTCACCATGTATTTTGGAATACATAGTAAATAATATGTTAATATTTATTTTTATAAAAATGTATAGATATAATATAAATTGAGTAAAAAAGGAAAGTGAATATTTATTGATCTATTACATATATTGGGGCTAGTTAAGATAGTAGTTTTGGAGGGAAAAATATTGTGAGAATTAACCAAAAGATGACAAGTGTTACAATTATTTTACTTTATTAGAATAAGTAGATTATTCGTATGTTTGTTTAGTATTTTGATTTTATTTATTTTAGTGTATTAAATATTTAAAGAAACATTATTTCTTTTATTTTTTATTAAAAAATCAAAAAAGAAATTCAAAAAATAATAATTGAGAATGATTGCAAGGAGGATATAGGGTTATACCATAACAATTTTTTTCGTAATCCTTTCAAACATGGTCTTAAGCAATGTTTTCAAACCCAGCCCGGGTGTCTTACCAGGTCAAAAGTCAGACCAACCCAGGAAGGCGGACCGGTGTTTGACCCGAATGACGTCATAAATAATATATAATATATATAATTAAATTTATATGTATAAATGAGCATGATCAAAGTCTTCAAAAAAAGTTACTCGTGATGCTACTATTTTCCATAAATATATCACAGATCCTTCAACTGTTTTTAAAAACACTTTAACTACGCATTATGTACTAACAAGTTTCTATAAGATTTTCCATTGAACTCCACTACTGCCATCAATCATGCACACATTGGGCTGACATTTATCTATTTAAGATAGACGTCGTATCCAAAAATACATAAATCATGGCTGGTTGGTTGGCATTTCTGGTCTTCCTTAAGTTTTCATCTATCTGTTTGCTTGGGTTCGAATCCCATCTCTTGTCTAATTTTAGATTTAAAAAAAAAAAGGGTTTTACAGGTTCAACAAGCGGTTCACCGGTTCCGGTCAGACTGTGAACCGCTAGACCTAGCCGGGCATTTAGAAAATGGGTTTATGTTGCGAACCGGAATGGGTCCCGGTCCAACCGTTCGGTCCAGTCTAGGTTTCAGAACATCGGTCTTAAGGGTTTCCTTCTAAAATCGGTTCGAATATCTGAAACCTCAATCTAAGAATGGATGGCTGACTCACCTTTTGTTGCCCATAGGAGAAAGATATAGTATTTGTAATTAATTGGTTTGTGCAAGGCAAGTCAAGGCCAACAATAATTTAATCTTTAAATTATATAACTATTCTTGACTTATTGTATTATTATTTTCATTGGCATTTAACGGCTTTATGAAAGATTTTTTGATAGTAGTTGTAATTAATTGGTTTGTGCAAGGCAAGTCAAGGCCAACAATAATTTAATCTTTAAATTATATAACTATTCTTGACTTATTGTATTATTAATGATATTGGCAACCAGCTGGGCTAACCCAGTTGGCCAGGCAAAGGATGGGAAGACACGGGAAGACCCGGGTTCGATCTCTGATGCCGACCGGATTTTCCTTGATGCATAAAACCTGTCGTGCCTTCGGGCGGGGTGAGCGGGGGTTTTACCGGGAATGCCAAATGATCCTTAGGTTCTAGCGTGGGTCCCGATAATGTCAACATAGTCTGGACCAAGGGTGATGGGGCCGCGAATGCTGTCACGTTATCACTTAACTGAGAAAGTCGTCATTAAAAAAAAATTAATTATATTGGCATTTAACGGCTTTATGAATTTCGATGTTCGGATATGGGGTTTTTTAACAAACAAAATTTCAAATGAGCATTTGTACATATAACAGTAACAATATAAAACTATGACAAACTATTAGAATATGTTAACTAGGTAAATATCAAACCAGAAAACATTCTTATAATTTTTAAAATAAATATTTTAAAATTAGAACACAAGTAAAACATTACTTTGATTTAACATACCTCATGACAAAAATTAAGACAAGCTAATCAAGAGAAACAGATCCAGCAAACTAGGCATGTAAGTGAAGCAGACATTAACATTGAAGGCCTCGTCCATAGAAGGGCAATAAGTGGGTTTTTTTAAATTGAATGACGGGTAACCAAGTAGGTTAAGTGAAAAAAAAATAATAATAAAACAATAAGTTTTTGTAATGGGCCTAGTAAATAAAATTAAAGGGGTTAAAAAAGCCCATTAAGTATTGTGTAAATAATTAAACTAGACGGGTGTCCGCGGAATGCAGCGAGTGTTTGAACGCGTACCCTGTAATCACGTAACAATTGTGAGTGTCTATGGTTCGGTTTAAAACCTTGAAACCGTTTAAACCAGTCATCAGTTTGGTTTCATGGCTGCGTTTTTTACTTTCGGTCGGTTGGTAGGTTTCAAAATTTTCAAACCGTAGCGAACGGTTTAATTTGCGTTTTGTACCAGACACCGACCATATGAAACAGACCAGACTGTAAACATTGAATGCATTTTAATTTTTTTTATTATATAGTATTAGATATGTTTTGTTATATATAGTTGGATGCCCGCGCGATGCAGCGGAGTATGTATGCAAACATGACATTGAACGCGTAACCGGTATTACTGTTCCAGTAAGTGCGTGACTTCACAGCAGTACGGGCACAACATGGCGATAGTATGCTCATAATGCAACATTGGGAGCTTAACCGATGTTAGTAAGCACGTCACACAACGATTGTACACGCGCAATTAGGTGTCGATGCACGCGTAACACTACATTGAGCGCGTCTTGATTCGCAACCTTGAACGCGTCTTGACCCGCAACCTGTTCTGCCTAACACGGTTCTAACACAAAATTCGTTCTAACTTGACCCATTTCGATCCGAACTCGTCCCGACCCAAACCAAATTAACCTTTTTTGCATCGGCGCATTACAACCTTAACTTAAAAGACCCATGACCCGAACGACCAAACCCGTCCAACCCGTTTGTCGGTCCTTAATGGTAATCATGTAACACATTAAGTTTTTAATATGAAAAAAGTATAGCAATGTCATACTCAAATTAAAGAGAATAAAATACTAGTTTTTTTAGTATAATGTTTTTCAAAAAATATTAACGTCTAGAAAAGTTATAAGCGTTGAAACTTTGTGAGGGTAGTTACTTTAAAATAAGGGTATATATGTAACTATTATATAAATTTACAAAATGTGATTAAAGTTAAAGGACCAAACTTGTAATTATTTGAATACATTAAAATCAATGGTACATGATTTTGCTAAAAGATAAAATTATCAAAAGTCAAAATTGCCCCTAAAATGTCTTAATTTTATGCATTAATTGTAAACGAACCGAACAAACACGAACAAGGCCTTGTTCATGTTCGTTCGTTAAGGAAATAATGTGTTCACGAACACTTACCGAACGAGATTTTATGTTCATGTTCGTTCATTAAGGAAATGAATGTGTTCACGAACGGTTCACAAACACAAGCGAACACAATAAAAATCAATAGAGCCTAGAAATTGAGACCAGCGTATTCATCAATGTGAATAATAAAAGTCTATAAACAATTCAAACAAACACAAACAAGGGTATGTTCTTGTTCGCTTATTTAACTTTAAACGAATAACAACACTTAATCGAACAAATATTTATATTCATTTTCGTTTATTTAAGAAAATGAACATTTGTGTTCATATATGTTCATTTGTTTATAATCTAAACGAACATAACTAAACAAAGATAAACGAATATAAATGAACATTGATGACAAATGTAAATGAACACAAACAAGCATAAACGAACGTAAATTAAAACACTTAAATGAACTCAAATTAAAAAATGTAAAAACCTTTAATTAGATTACTCATTCAGATAATAAGTAATTATTTTCTATTAATACATAAACGAATATAAATAAACAGATACAAACGAACATAAATAAACGAACATAAACGAATGTTCGTGAACATAAATGAACGAACGGAACATCTGTTCATGTTCGTTCGTTTAATTAAACGAACATAAATATTTTGTTCGTGTTCGTTCGTTATTAAATAAACGAACTTCCAACGAACGGTTCACGAATAATTCACAAACGTTCGGTTCGTTTACAGGCCTATGCATTATAGTTTGTACTTAAAGCAACAAGTTTGGTACCTCTTAAAATTTAAAAGGTCCCTCACTCATGCTTTATATATAGTATAGTATAGATATTAAACCAACAGTCACTTTTGTGATTTATTATCAGTTTCTCCGTTCACACCTTCCTGCGTCATAAACACATCGCCGGACTGTCGCGGCTCCGTAGATGCAAGAATATCTTTGAGTATAGTAACTATTCTTATCAATTTCGACTTTTAAATGCTCTCCCCAACATAATCAAGAGTATCGAACTATATTTTTCTCCTGTTGATCGACTACTCGGTATGCTGTAGATTTCGCCCTCATGTAAATCCGCCGATGGTAGTCGTAATGACTTACTACGGAGTAAAAACAACGTTAGTAAATGATTATAGTGAAGGCGAACCCTCAATTTACTATATAAGATCCTAAAAATTTCAAAACTTATTTCGAACCCAGAAGCTGTATTCTTCTGTACACGGTACACAAATGCACCTTAACAATACATACCAATTAGATAGGTTAAATAAATGAAAGTTAGATAAAAGCATAAATACTCTTTTAGATAAATAACTCGAAATGGATACATGAAATATTGAAATTCATAAGTAGACTACATTTTATGGTGGAGTGGTAAGGAGATACTTGGTGTTTTATGTGACTCACGTTTGATTCCTGTCTCATCATTTAGTTTCAGAGGTACCAGGGTGATAATAAGAGACTAGGCGAGTATGCGGCTTTTACTGGCTAGATCTTTGAACCAAACG
The DNA here is from genome assembly GCF_021521415.1 of Bidens hawaiensis. Lineage (NCBI taxonomy): Eukaryota > Viridiplantae > Streptophyta > Magnoliopsida > Asterales > Asteraceae > Bidens > Bidens hawaiensis. The sequence continues at coordinate 2,704,736 of NW_027491069.1, read as the reverse complement.
AGTTTTATCTCATTACACTGTTGTGCTTTTGGACAAGTGTTCATGGGCATTGAACTTAGGTGAAAGTTTTCCACAGATCGTAAAACGAGTATAACCCATGTTTTGAATTTAGTCAGTAGCTCATTTAAAAGATTCGTTAACAGCCAAAATAGACTATATTTTGTTACAAAAATGTTGACGCTCTTACCCGACAATCCCCTAGTAAATTGTAATAGTAAGTAAGCTGATCTTGTTCATATTTCGAAGCTGCAAAGTCCAACATGACGTACAACTGTGCTCTGGATAACGTACAAGCAGTGACGGACCCAAAATTTTTTTTCACAAGGGTCGAAAATTTTTTGGGCTGGTACTTAGTTGACTATCGGTATTTAAATTTTTTCGGACCGGTTTACTCATTCATGTCGGGTTAAATCCGTATATAATTTTTTTTCCAGTTCGATTATGTCGTTCCGGTCGAGTCAAATCAGGTGGGGTAATATAAAAGAAAAGGGTAATCAATCAAAGTATCATATGACAAAAAAAAGTACATGAAACGTAATTAAAAATGCATAACTAAAATATAAATTATTCTCTTCAAATTTTCACTTTTTGAAATATAACCATAACATCATCTAATGTGGCATTCCTAAGCAAATCTTTCTCAATGAAACATATACAACTATAATTTAAATTCCCATCACCCATTTAATTACGCAAATCGGATTGCACATGCTTCATCGCCAAAATTTTTTTAGAGTTAGATGTCTATGGCTAAATATTGAACAAATGCGACTATTGTTTCTCAACTCTAACACAATACTTTTAAGATTTATTAGATGTCTATAGCTAAATGTTAAGATTTATTTGTACTCAACTCTGACAAAATACGTTTAAAAGCCTCCTTTTTTCACATCTCAAAAAATTAATTATCACTTTAAATTGCCATATCTTCTTCTATCTCTTGACTTGCACCACCAGTCACCTTCGGTGTCTTATCACCGGCCATCGGAAAATTTCCAAAAGTTCAAGTTCAATCTTTTCTTTTCATCTTACTTTCTCACCAGTTTCACAGAGATCGGAGTCAAAATTTCACAGAGAACAGTAGAGATTTTAACACATATATAATACTAAATAAAATTTTCTCACCGACCTCTATACAACCTTGCAATAAATGCTACATTAAATAATAATAAATGCCACACAACTCAAACGTATCATTATATAAATGGTCCACAGAACAACTCAAACCATCCCAAAATCTGTATGGGTATGGTACTAAAACCCGGTTTTACGACCCTAAATCTATTATGTTTGGCTTATTTTATTACATGGACTAATACAATGTTATTGGGCTGAGGGGGTTTTGTAGAGGTAACCCTAACTGGGCTAGGCCCATTAGGGTACCATGATGGTGGCCATGAGGCTCTCTATATAAGGAGGTCTCCACCTCCTTATTAAAAGGTCATGCTCAATAAGAGCCACCACCACTTTTTTGTGTCTGTAAACAAGAGATCCTCAGGATTTATTAGCAGTCACCTCCACACCCTCGAAAAACCATCGCAGGTCTCAAGCAGCCCGAAGAAGAAGAAGATATAAGGCGTGGTTCGTTCATCTCAAAATCCGTGGAAACATCGTCATGGATCAGGTCAGATTCATTTCATGCCTCGACATTGGCGCCATCCGTGGGACGGCAACGAACTACCCTTCGATCTTTCTCTCGGCTGTCAGATCTCTCCCAGGAAAAACCCAGATCTGGAAGTTTACAGAAAAAGGCTTCAAGGCTTGTTCTATTGAAGCTCAAAAAGATCCATAGATCTAAAGGAGGCTTCCAGATCTGTGCAAAAACTGCCTGATTCGAATGATCAAATCTCCGGATCTATGATGGTTCTAAATCTGCTCCGAGCTAGATCTACATCTAGATTACAGACCTGGATTTTAGGTTTAAAATTGCAGATCTAACTCTTAGATTGCATATCCAAAAATTACCAGACTCCCGCCGCCATGTACGCGCGCCCGCGGATTCTCACTCCGCAGCCACGCATGTGCCGCCGCGGGAACCACCATGTGGGTTTCGCGCAAAAGACCTCCACCATATGGGTTTTGCGTGGAAGACTGCCACCACGCATGCTCGCCAGCGGGTCACCATTCCGCCGACATGCGTGAGCGCCCGTGGAAATCACCGCGGAAACCACCATGTGGGTTTTGCGCAAGAGACCTCCGCCACGCACACGCGCTCGCAAGTCACCACTCCATCGCCGTGCATGCGCGCATCAGGCCACGCGCCAAACTTTAAGGTCGGGAATCCTCATAATATCCCATATGGCTACACGCCATATTTAAAGGTTGGGAATCCTCATAATATCCCATATGGCTACGCGCCATATTTAAAGGTTGGGAATCCTCATAATATCCCATATGGCTACGCGCCATACTTAAGGTCGGGAATCCTCATAATATCCCATATGGCTACACGCCATACTTAAAGGTTGGGAATTCTCATAATATCCCATATGGCTACGCGCCATACTTAAGGTCGGGAATCCTCATAATATCACATATGGCTACGCGCCATACTTAAAGGTTGGGAATCATCATAATATCCCATATGGCTTCACGCCATACTTAAAGGTTGGGAATCCTCATAATATCCCATATGGCTACGCGCCATACTTAAGGTCGGGAATCCTCATAATATCCCATTTGGCTACGCGCCATACTTAAAGGTTGGGAATCCTCATAATATCCCATATGGCTACACGCCATACTTAAAGGTTGGGAATCCTCATAATATCACATATGGCTACACGCCATACTTAAAGGTTGGGAATCCTCATAATATCCCATATGGCTACGCGCCATACTTAAGGTTGGGAATCCTCATAAACCCATCGGGCCAAGCGCCAAACTTAAAGGTTGGGAATCCACATAAACCCATACGGCTTCGCGCCACATGCTCACACATATCACACAGTCTACGCGCACGCGCACGCAACATCTGCGCGTGGCGCGTGACATAAAATCTACGCGCACGCGCATGCAACATCTGCGCGCGGCGCATAACACAAAGCCATAACCTATGCGCACGCGCATGCAACATCTGCGCGCGTCGCATGACGCGCAGTCTACGCGCACGCGCAAGCTTCATTATTATTCATACAGCTCATAAGACGCCTCGCGCGCAAGCTGTTATTATTCTTATAGCTCGTAAGACGCCACGCGCGCAAGCTTTATTATTCATACAGCTCATAAGACGCCTCGCGCGCAAGCTGTTATTATTATTATAGCTCGTAAGTCGCCTCTCGCGCAAGCTTTATTATTCTTACAGCTCATAAGACGCCTCGCGCGCAAGCTGTTATTATTCTTATAGCTCGTAAGACGCCTCGCGCACAAGCTTTATTATTCATACAGCTCATAAGACGCCTCGCGCGCAAGCTGTTATTATTCTTATAGCTCGTAAGTCGCCTCACGCGCAAGCTCCATCATTATTATAGCCCGTAAGTCGCCTCACGCGCAAGCTTCATTATTATTATAGCTCGTAAGCCGCAACTCGCGCAAGCTTCATTATTATTATAGCTCGTAAGCCGCAACTCGCGCAAGCTTCATTATTATTATAGCTCGTAAGTCGCCTCACGCGCAAGCTTCATTATTATTATAGCTCGTAAGTCGCCTCGCGCGCAAGCTTTATTATTCATACAGCTCATAAGACGCCTCGCGCGCAAGCTGTTACTATTCTTATAACTCGTAAGACGCCACGCGCGCAAGCTTTTATTATTCATACAGCTCATAAGACGCCTCGCGCGTAAGCTGTTATTATTCTTATAGCTCGTATGACGCCTCGCGCGCAAGCTTTTATTATTCATATAGCTCGTAAGACGCCTCGCGCGCAAGCTTTTATTATTCTTATAGCTCGTATGACGCCACGCGCGCAGGCTGCATTATTCTCATAGATCCGTAAGTCGCCTCGCGCGCAGGCTTAATTATTCTTATAGCTCGTAAGACGCCTCGCGCGCAAGCTCTATATTATTCCTATAGCTCGTAAGTCGCCTCGCGCGCAAGCTTTATTATTCTCATAGCTTGTAAGTCGCCTCGCGCGCAGGCTTTTATTACAACATGTCACCATCATGAAGAAAACCTCCCAAAACTCAAAGACAATAAAGACAAGGCCAAAGAAAAGGGAAAAAACCGTCTCACACCTTATAAAGTCCAGCGCTCCACCTAGACGCTTGCGCGCCCAGGAGCAACGCTGGACTTGGGGGGCTTGTAGGGGTATGGTACTAAAACCCGGTTCTACGACCCTAAATCTATTATGTTTGGCTTATTTTATTACATGGACTAATACAATGTTATTGGGCTGAGGGGGTTTTGTGGAGGTAACCCTAACTCGGCTAGGCCCATTAGGGTACCATGATGGTAGCCATGTGGCTCTCTATATAAGGAGGTCTCCACCTCCTTATTAAAGGGTTATGCTCAATAAGAGCCACCACCACTTTTTTGTGTCTGTAAACAAGAGATCCTCAGGATTTCTTAGCAGTCACCTCCACACCCTCGAAAAACCATCGCAGGTCTCAAGCAGCCCGAAGAAGAAGAAGATATAAGGCGTGGTTCGTTCATCTCAAAATCCGTGGAAACATCGTCATGGATCAGGTCAGATTCATTTCATGCTTCGACATTCTACTATTCATGGATCAGGTCAGATTCATCATTCTTCGATGATTACATGGTATCAGAGCAGTGTTCTTAATTCTACTATTCGTTCAACCGATTTCTCTCGATTCATCGGTTTTCTCTCTTTGTCCGCTAATTGTTCTTGATCTTTTGATCATTTTTTTTCAACGTATTACCGATCAAATCGGCGGTTCACTGGTTCCGGTCGGACCGCAACCCGCCGGGTTGTTAGAAAACGGGTTATATGCTTATGCTGTGAATCGGACCGGAATGCCTAGTGGGTCCCGATCGGTCTGGTCCAAAACACTGCTTATACCAACACCCAAGTAATCTTCAGTAATAGAAAGTCACAAGCCTTTTGTTTCGAGAACAAGCTATGACTTCAAATAACATGTGAACATATACGACATATACGCCGCATATGTTATACGGCGTATATACTTATGTGTCGTATATGTTAGTATGTGTGTGTGTGTGTGTGTGTGTGTGTGTATATATAGTTTGCAATTTCTTTTTTGTAATTTTTCATTCTGATTGAAATAAAATTTCTTTCTTGTTTCTTTTCTCTTTTCGTTCCGTGTCATCATTCTTCGGTGATTACATGGTATCAGAGTAGTGTTCTTAATTCTACTATTCGTTTCAACCGATTTCTCTCGATTCACCGGTTTTCTCTCTTTGTCCGCTATTTGTTCTTGATCTTTTGATCATTTTCTTTCATCATTCCAGTATTTCTTCGAAAATTAATCTTGTTATCTTCTTGAAAAACTGCAAACTCATCTCTTTTCTTCCTACGTTTCTTCATTTAAGAAGATATAACTGTTCAAATCATGTCAAAAATTCACAACATGCCATATTCTTTGTTTTGAATTGTCTCCCAAAGTTTCAGATCATTTCACCTTCATTCTGACATAAAACTTGCAAAATGTTTATCTTTCACTTATACGGCGCATAAACCTGAGCGTATAAGGATATACGCCGTGTAAGTCTCTGTATAAACCCTCCGTATAACACTTATACACGCCACGCAAGATATACGGCGTATAAGTTGTTCCTCTTCTTCTTGTGTGTTTGTTTCATTATGTTGTGTTTCTTGTTCTTGTGTGTTCTGTTGTGTTCAATGGCAGACTCGAACAATTCGATTCCTCAGAATATGTCTATCGATTCCTCGAACCCTCTTTACCTTCATCCTTCTGATCATCCCGGGATGATCCCCTTTCCAAATTCTTTGATGATACTGGATTCTGAACTTGGAAAAGAGCAATGACGATAGCTTTCTCAGCTAAAACCAAGCTTGGTTTCATCAACAACACTTTAATGATGCCAAATAACGAGTACAGCTGGCAGTTTGGCAGCGTTGTAATGACATAGTGATCTCATGGATTCTTAACACTCTCACTCATGAAATCAGTGATAGTCTTCTATGCTGAAACTGTTAGATTCTTTCGAATGAGCTTAATGCTCGCCATGAACAGGAAAATGGTGCTAAGTTTTATTAATTGCAAAAGAATCTTTGCCAAGTCACTCAGGGAAACAATGATATTGCTACCTACTTTGCTAAGATGAAGTCAAATTGGGATGAACTGAGTGCGATTAATACCATTCCCTCATGCACTTGTGAAGCTGCTCTTTCTTTTGCTAAGAGAGATGAAGATCAAAGGCTGATTCAATTTCTTGATGGTCTTAATCATAATTATGACACAATCAGAAGTAGAATTTTAATGACGCAGCCTCTTCCTTCTATCAATCGCGCATATGGTCAATATCAACGATAAGCGAGATAAACATATATGAAATTTAGAGTGTTAGGAAAAAAGTTGGTAAAAAATAGCAAAAAATTGGTAAATAAACTTTTTAAGTTGCATAATGATCATTTATTGATTGTTTTTCTAATCTATTGGGTATATATGATGTTGTAACTACTTTGTAATTATTTTAAACTAGTTTTTCACTTGACGCATTGTACCGGGACAGGTTGCTAAAACCTGTGTGGTAGTAAAACTCAAGTGTTGTCGGTCCTGGGTGTTGAGGCCGTAAGTCGATGTGAATTCAGTTTTTTTGGTTACATGCGTTATAATATTGGAACTAAAACAAAAATAAAACGAAAAAAATATAAAAATAGAGGTGGACCTATGAGGTGGCGTCGGTCGGTTAAACACGGGCGTTGGTAAAATCTGAGCGTTGTCGATTCCGAGCGTTAAGGCGGTCAGTCTACACAAATTAGGTCGGTCTCCGTTACGTACGATACTGTAACTAAAACAAAGAAAAAAAAAAACAAAAACAAAAACAAATTAAACATTTGATCGGTTTTCCTTGCGTGTGTTACAATACCGTAACTAAAACAAAATATGGTGAATTAAAGCGAATTTGGTCGGTTTCCGTCAAGCTCCTTACGGTACCATAACTAAAACAAAAAAAATGGTATTCCGTCAGTTTGTGTTATGTTCGTAACGATACCGAAAAAAAAAGTAAAATGTCGTCAATTACTAAGGTGCCGCCAAATGGCCCAATAAGGACCCTTGCGGCACCAAAGTTCTCATTTGTATATATTAGTAATTTGTATGGATATACATGATTTTTAAAAGACAGTAATCAACAAAATTCTAATCGGAAAAGAAGAATCGAATGCAGATTGAACATAATCTTCCCCTAAAAACATAAAAAATGTACATTTTTACATATGTGGATATTGATCTTTTTTTACCAGATAACCATAACTATTTTGCATTTATTATATGGTATGTTCGGTGCATTCCTGCATTATTCATGGCCATTGGAAGCCATGGAGAGAAGCAAGCTGTTGCAGAAGCTCATGAGCAACTGCAATTTTTAGAAAACGAATTGAATGTCAAAAGTAAGAAGTTTTTTTGGAGGTGGTGACATCAACCAGGTTGATGTTGCTGCTACTTTCATAGCGTACTGGGTCAGAGCAGCTGAAGAAGCGTTAGGAATAAAGCTGGTGACCAAAGACAAGTTCCCAAAACTAATAGATGGGGTGGTAACTATATTAACTGTCAAGTTGTCAAGGATGGTTGACCTCCAAGAGAAATTCTGATTGCTTTCTTCAAGAAGCGGTTTGGTAACGCGTAATAATTTTCTTTTGAACATAAAGTTTGCTGTTTGAAATAAGTAGTCTGCTTTGTATTATGTAGCTTGTATTTTTACAGGTAACCTTTTCGATGTTTTGAAATTTTGTTGAAGCTGATATGCATGATTATGCTTTGTAGATTTGTTTTGCTTATAATTAATAAATTGTTGTTTTTATGTCAAAAATTTGATATTACATACATACCAAAAGCGTTATGAAGATTAATGATAGATATTAAGTCAATTTGATACTATACTGTATACACATGTATGTGTGTATGTAAGTTTAATAGAAACACATATCGTCACCAAATAAACTTTGTTACTTATAGTCCGTCAATACGTTAATTGGGTGATCTTGAAAATATCTCCGAAGTCTCCTTGATGCATAAACCAGAGCCTACACTAACTTCTCCAGCATGGAGTAACGAGTCTCCACATCTTCCAAAGTTCTACTAACGTAGTAGATTGGTGTTTGGACGGTCTTCCGGTCCGTTAGCTTAACTACGCCTACCGCTATTTCGGATGCTGGGAGGTATAGCGTTAATGGCTCACCCACATGTGGTGTGGTCAATGTCAGAAGCTCCATCAATCACTTCTTGACTTTCACATGCAAAAGCTTTTTCTGCCTCGGGTGTCCTCTTAAAATGTGCCTTTTTCAGGCAATTTCGAAGTGTGGACACGAAAGGGAATGATGTCGATGCATGATTAGCCAGAAATCAGTTCAGAGTAACCAACCTTCCGTTTAGCGTTTGAACTTCCTTAAGGGAGGAAAGAGAAGGCATGCGTGTGATTGCTTGAACTTTTTCTGGGTTGGCTTTAAACCCGTCACTTGTTATGATGATACCTAAGAACGTTCCCTCTTCCTTGCCAAAGGAACACTTGGCAGGATTGAGCTTAATGTTTATCTTCTTCAGCATGTCAAAGACATCCTCGATGTCGCGTAACATTTGATCCTCTTCTACACTCTTGATCACCAGATCGTCTATATAAACTTCTAGATTGCGCCCAATCTGATCTTAAAGGTATTATCCATCAATCTTTGGTAGGTAGCACCCACCTTTTTTAGCCCAGATGACATCATCCTATAGAAAAAGGTTCCTTAATCTCTCCGGAAGGCCGTTTTATCCTCATCTCGAGCGGCCATATGGATCTGGTGGTACCCCTTATATGCATCCAATTTGAATTTGTATGGTACCACCGTGTCCACCTTTAGATCAATTTTCGGTAAAGGATAACAATCCTTTGGACAAGCATTGTTTATATCCTTTAAATCTATGCACATCTGATGCTAGACTGTCGCTCTCTAGTCATAAACTATTAAATCAATGTCCAAATCACCTAAGCAAGCTAGGGTAAGTAGGGTGTCGAACCACGAGGAGTATGTGGTCAATGTGAAGTGAAACCAATTCCTAGTATTATGAAGTAATTTAGTTAGCAGTGCTGATCACACTAGCAATTAATTAGGTTTAATAATAAGCAAGTAATTAAGCAAAGATTTAATCAATAAACAAAGCAAATCACACCCGGGAATTCAAGTAAGCAACTAACGGTATTCTCATGCAACCTAACAGATTAATTATCTCATGTCAACTACAAACTGACTAACAAGTTAAACCTTAGGCATCCACAATCGCTAAAACACGGCACTGGTTATCAAACGGTCCCTGCTAGTGTAACTCAACTAAGGGCAATTGTATGCTTCCTTGCAAATAACTAGTCAATACAATCCTACGAGCAATTATTATAGCAACCGACAAACTAATCATTCTGATCGACAAAAACCTAAACCGACTGAATGCACGGACATACTAAACATCAATACTCATATATTAACACTAGACAATTACAATTAGTTGTTCTATTACATGAGAAATAAACTGAAAGATTACAATCTATACATCCCGGGTATGACTCGAAGGAACTAGCCGCGTCTCGGCATCTCTCGGTCTTCGATTTAAGTGATATAGATCATGTAAATGGCCTTGAGATGAATGGAAGTGATGATAGGCTGCTATTCCTCTCTAAAACTGATCTGGAAACTGAATTATGTCGAGTTAGGTTGTCAAAATGTAATATAACACAAGACCCTAGCTTTCTTGACTATGGGACCTATCACGTAGCGTGATGGTCCCCTTCCCTAGTCCATCGCGTTGTGCAATGGACCAAAGTCAACATTTTTTAATTATTTTAATGAGCATCGCATTGTGCGATGCCCTATCTTCAACACCCATCGCGTAGCGCAATGGGTTGCTTCACTCAACAACTCTGTTTTTCATCTCGGTTCTCGTGCTTGACATCCAGGGTTTTCATCTCGTGCTCTTACATGCCCAATTTAGTCGCATTAAGTACCTGTGACCTGAAATACAATAAACACGTATGAAGTACCAAAGTTTCTAAACTAAACAGCTAAAACGACTAAGTTAGCAAACCAAACTATATACAAAAAAAACTGAACATCAACATCCGCTAGGTTTCATTGCTTTTAGGGACCATAACCGGGTTTGCAACCCAAGTTTGATATTGAATCTTGCGAATGATCCCCGCTTGCAACAAAATTCTGGACTTGCTTGTTCATCGCTTTTGTCTGTTTCGGACCCATTTTTCTCTTCTTATGGATGATTAGCGTGAACGCCGGGTTCACCCGCAGCTTATGTTAAGAAATCTCCCTCGGTACGTTGGTCATATCGGACGGCTTCCACGCGAAAACTTCTGTGTTTCTGACAAGCAGTTGTTTCAGATACGTCCGCACCATTTCTGTAATTGTGGGTCCAGTCGTGACCGTCTGTTCCGGGAACCTTGGATTCATCTCCCATTTCTCCGGTTCAGTTCTCACTGTCATCTTTGGTGTTTTTACGGGCTTGGACCCTTCGGTTGCCAAACAATGCTTGTTTACTCGAATAATTGCTACCCCAGTTCCTGTAGGCGCTCCAACTGTAGCATGTGCAGTAGATGGGTTAGTGTTAAAATCTCCAATCGCCTCACGTAATGTCATGCTTTGACCTTGCGGGAAGAACTAATTATTCCACATCTTATGTCCTTGAATGAATTCCGTCACCGAGTGTGACCGGGAACGTTATAACCCCCTGCGGGTGCATAACCTCATAACCAAATCCAGAGACTGGTGCATGAATGGGCTTCAAGCGCACTTTGTCCTCTTCATCCAACTATTCAAAGCATTGCTCGTACATTATATCTGACGTACTTCCCGTGTCGAAAAATACGTACTGAGATCTGTAATGCCCAAAGAGCGCCATAATTATCAGTGGCGGTTTCATGCAAGGGCCCCCTTTCATCTTTGAAAGATCACTCGCTCGCTTTTCCAGTCTTCTTTCTTCCATTTATGGACTCTTGCTCCCGTAGTAATTTCCCTTTGAATCATATGGACATTCAAGTCGTTGATCTGCTTTTTGCGCGGGCCTTTATCTACCTGGGCGGGTTGTTTACGAGCACCTTGGCGAACACTTTTCAATAAGTGCTCCAACTTTCTAGATTTTATCGTGACCTCAATCTCGTTCCGCAAGCTTACACAATCATCCGTATTATTCCCAATGTCTTCATGAAACATACAATGTTTATTCGGGTTCAGGTGAGCACTGCGAGTTATCGGCTGCGTCTTCCTGAACTCGATTCTTTCCGTCGTTAAAATTTCAGCGGGGTCTTCCTTAAGGGAGTCTACTTGCGGCTCTCTTGTCCCTGCCTGCGATCCTTGTTTTTCTGCCCAATCAAAGATCTTGAAAAATTCATTAAGATTCATATCTTAATTATAATGTAACTTAATAGAAATATTTATTATTTTTATTTTTAATTTTAATTTTTATTATTTGTAACTTAATCATGCTCCTCATTACATTTCAAGGATATTCTATTTTTACATTATTTTTTTATATAAAAAATAGTTAATCCGGTTAAAAGGCATTTACCATGCTCCCATAAAATCCGAAATATTTGCTTCTTTTTTTATATAAGTTGTTAATATATATATATATCAATTAATTAAATATTTCAACAACTTCTCATAATATTAACTAATAACACGGGATTAGTACTCAACATTTAAACATTCATAATCCAATACTTTCAACTATTATAAATAAGAATTACTACATTCACTTTATGCAACTTTAAATCTTCTAATATTCTGTTAACTCAGATTAATCACTGTTATTTGAACATGGCTTTAAGGTTAGTATGTCTTTGTCGTTTTCTTGACTATAACATTCATACGAAATGAAATAAATTGTTTTGTTATATTTAATTTTTGGATTTATATATGTTGCTTGATTAAGCAATTGTTAATTGTAAAATGTAAAATCAATTAAAAATTTGTCACACACAAAATATTGATGACAACAAATTTATCATTATCAATCAATTTCAAATTCTAAAGGGTGATTATATCATCAAAGTTCAGGTAATCTGGTTTTTGGGATAATCTTGTTTTTTGGATAAACATGAGCAAATGATCTCAAATGACATCATATTAATTGATTAAAATGTATGATATTTTATGTGTATGAATATTTTTTTGTTAGTTTCATGAATACATTATCATTTATCTAAGGTTGGTATGTACGTACTTGAAGAACCTTACTTCTCACACGGAAGAGTTATAAGCAGAACTTATATGTGTTACCTTATCAAGAGTTACAAGCAGACATGGATTAAAGATTTTGATTTTTGATAAACAATGTATGCCGATCAATACAATCACAAATGTAGTGTATCAATACAAACAGACAGTAATTTTACTATAATATATTTGAGTAATCTTAGCTATGTAATTTTTGTAATTTTAATATAAATTGTAATTGTATTAACAATATATGATCGTTTTGTTTTTGTTAACTGTATTTCACTTAATGGAGAGAGAAGACCCTCCATCTTGTCCTTCTCGTAACGGCTCACGGTGATTTGTTTTACAGGACATAAACCAAGATCTAGCTTGACTCCCGGTTTATTTTTAACCTGATTCTATCCTTTATTCTTCACCCGATGAAAATATAAGTCTAACTCTAATATAAACTAGACTCGTGTTTCTTCAAGTACCAAAATTAAAATGCTCATGAGATGCAACCGACCCCATCGCATGTTTATCCAACTTCATGGATACCGTAAAGGCCAAAACACTTTACTATTAAGTAAAAAAACTTTACTTGGTGAAGATATGCGTTTCTATTAAACTTACACACCATACATATGTATACAGTATAGTATCAAATTGACTTAATTTATTCTATCATTATTCTTTATAACGCTTTTAGTAAATATTTAATATCAAATTTCTGACATAAAAACAACATTTTATTAGTTATAAGCAAAACAAAACTACAAAACATAATCGTGCATACAGGTTCAACAAAATGTCAAAACATCAAAAAGGTTACTTGTAACATTACATGCTACATAATACAAAGCAGACTAGCATCTAAGAGCTGCTTACTCAAACACCAAACTTTATTGTCAAAAGAAAATTATTACGCGCTACCAAACCGCTTCTTGAAGAAAGCTACCAGAATTTCTCTTGGAGGTAAACCATCCTTGACAGCTTGACAGTTAATATAGTTGCCACCCCATTCTATTAGTTTTGGGAACTTGTCTTTGGTCACCAGCTTTATTCCTAATGCTTCTTCAGCTGCTCCGACCCAGTACGCTATGAAAGTAGCAGCAATATCAACAAGGTTGATATTGTCACCTCCAAAAAACTTCTTACCTTTGACATTCAATTCATTTTCTAAAAATTGCAGTTGCTCATGAGCTTCTGCAACAGCTTGCTCCTCTCCATGGCTGCCAATGGCCATGAATATTGCTGGAATGCACTGAACATACCATATAATAAATGTAAAATAAGTTATGGTTATCTGTTAAAAAAAGATCAATATCCACATATGTAAAAAATGTACATTTTTTTGTGTTTTTAGGGGTGGAAGATTATGTTCAATCTGCATTCGATTCTTCTTTTCCGAAGAGAACTTTGTTGCTTAACGTCTTTTAAAAATCATATATCCTTACAAATTATTATATATAATAATTAAAAAGTTTGGCAACGTAAACGTTGTCTCACGTGGTTTGTCGGCTTTTTTATTTGTTTTTTGGTTTTAAATTCGTGTCGATTCGCTACCGTAAAATATGGGATTTTTTTACCGTTGATAATGGCAAATTGTTCCTGCCAAATTCGCGTCAGCTCGCGATCGCAACCTAAGGTTTTTTTACCCACGAGTTTTTTTTCCATCAATTCTAGATGAATTCGCGACAGATCATGGCCACAACGCGCATGTGTTTTTGGTTTTCGCCACGGTCTTTTTTATGCCGTAAAATACGGGATATTTTTACCGTTGATACTATCAAATTGTTCCGGCCAAATTCGCGTTAGCTCGCGATCGCAACCTAAGGTTTTTTTACCCACGAGTTTTTTTTTTTGTCCATCAATTCTAGACGAATTCGCGTCAGGTCACGACCACAATGTGCATATGTTTTTGTTTTCGCCACGGTCTTTTTTATGTAAATATGTTAATTTGATGTATTTTGAGTGTTGATGAATTAACTTATTGCTTTAATTTCGGTGTCGTAACCTGATACCATCCGAACTCGTGTCGGTTCACCACCACAACACATGGTTCTCTGCGTACAATTTAGTGCCGACAACTTCAATTCTGACTGAATTCGCGTTAATTCGCAAACGCAACGTGCATATTTTTTTTATCACTTTTCTTGTCCATCAATTCCAGAATCAACGAATTTGTATCAGTTCGCAACTACAACGCTCGTGTTTTTTTGTTCGCCACATTTTTAATATATTTTAAATATGTTAAATTGTTTTATTTGGATGTGGACGTATTTATGATTTGCTTTATTTTTGGGCTTCGTAACTAGATACCAACCAAAGTGTTATCAGTTCGTAACCGCAACGCATGTTTTGTTTTGTTATGTTAATTCGTTGGTTTTTTGCGTTAACAAAGTTAATTTTTTTATATTTTTTTTCGGGTGGGGTGGGGGGTTATTACTGCTTTCATAACCCGACACCGATCGAATTCACCTCGACTCACAGACGCACTGCACGATTTGATAAGTTATACGAGTACGACTGTCAATACATCAACCCAGCGCCAGGAATCTTCCTAGTTTAAAATAATTACAAAGTAGTCACAAATTCGTATATACCCGATAGATTAAAAAACAATCAATAAATGATCATTATGCAACTTAAAAAAGTTTATTTACCAATTTTTTGCTAAATATTTTTTTAGCAATTTTTTCCTAAAACTTTAAATTTCATATATGTTTATCTCACTTATTGTTGATATTGAACAAAATAAAATAAAATAAAAAGTATGGAGATTTCTTTTGAGAACCACTTTAAGTTTTAAAAACTCAAAATAACAATTTTTTTTGAATTTTTTTAAACATACGCAATATATGTAGGTTAAATATACGTAAAAGAATTACAGATTTTTTTACGCACCAAGTTAACTTTTTATATAGGTGCAACATACGTAAAAATTAATGTAATCACTTACACCTTTATTCTCTCTCCTACTTTAATTTTTTAATCAGATTTAATCTCAACCATATAATCTAATCTATTTAATTAAATGTGTAGTTAAGAATAGAGTTCTTAAATTTTTAAAACTCGTTCTCAATATATCTATCTATATCTATATAATATGTATAAATAAACCCCTAAAATCCAACGTGTCGCGATGTGGTCATTCCCCATTTTTGAAGAAGCCACCAGATTCCTTGATTTTTAAATAGAGGTCTGACATTGATTTAACCCAAATTCATGGGTATGGGTATTACCAAAACCATAAAGCTCTTAAACGGGTTATAACATCTCATTAAATTAAAAATTAATCTTACCAATTATTTGATATAAAAATTCTATAAAATAGGGATATATAAAAATTTAATATCCAATTTAAAAAGAAAAAGATATTATTTATAATTAATAAACAATTTTATAGTAAAAAACATAAGTGAGTAATGAGTCACCAAATCCAGATATCTTTTAAACGGTTTGTAGTATATCATTTATTTATGAACTCTTTTATCATCAAATCTAAGTATGTTATTAACTTTCTTACAATAAAGAAAATTAAAATACAAAAAATAAATAATAAAAAGCGAAAAATGTAAAACAACTATTCTCTCAAGCAATCAGATTGCTTTATTTGTAAATAAAAGCTTCTCATGCATTTAACCTGAATTCACGGGTAAAGGTCTCACCAAGCTCAGATAGCTCTTAAACGGGTTATAACATCTCATTATATTAAAAATTAATCTAATAAAATATTTGATATGAAAATTCTATAAAATAGGGATATACTAAAAATTAATATCCTATTTTATTTAAAAAAAGATATTATTTATAATTAAAAAATAATTTTATAATAAAGAAAATAAACGGGTAATGGGTATCATCAAACCCAGATAGCTTTTAAACTGGATTATAACATATCATTTATTTATGAAACCATTTTATCATCAAATATTAAGTATATTAATTATTAACTTTTCTTATAATAAATAAAATTAAAATCTAAATATTAAAAACGAATAATGTAAAACAACCCCCGTAATACGAGGG
The DNA here is from genome assembly GCF_021521415.1 of Bidens hawaiensis. Taxonomy (NCBI): domain Eukaryota; kingdom Viridiplantae; phylum Streptophyta; class Magnoliopsida; order Asterales; family Asteraceae; genus Bidens; species Bidens hawaiensis. Next base: position 2,688,421 of record NW_027491069.1, on the reverse strand, counting down.
ATAAAATATATATATATACGTGTGTGTGTTTGTGTGTTACTTTTACTTTTAGTTCTGAATGAGAATATAGAAATTTTTTCAAATACTGTAATAAAGGTATATATGAAATCAAATTGAATTATAAAAGGTGCGTTATCATATTTCAATGCCAGAATCCTATACTTCCTTTAATGAAAAAGCCATGATCCCGATTCGATTCGCACTCAATTCAACTCGCATAGATCAATTCTAAAAAATAATTACAATTTAAATTATGAAAACAAGTACCTTGCCATCAATAAATTTGGCCCAAAATCGAGCTTGAGCCTTCTCATAAGCATCACGAGGCAAAATCGGAGCTGCTTTCCAAGCATCATCGATGTACTCAACGATCACAAGCGACTCCGAGATGGGTTTCCCGTTGTGTAGGAGCACGGGCACCTTTTTATGGACTGGATTGTATTTGAGAAGGTCGGCACTCTTGTTGCTTAGATCTTCTACCACGTATTCGTTGCCTATTTTCTTTATATTTAAAGCAATTTTCACCCGGCAAACGTACGGGCTTCCGTCAACTCCGTACAGCTTCACCTCGTCGGCCATTTTTGGATGAATTGGTTTAAACAGTGATGGTAGTTTCAGGTTTGGTTTTGGGATGGTTTGAGCGTTGTTCCGGAGACGATTTATATAGTGATACCGCACAGTTGTGTGGCATTTATTATTATTTAATGTAGAATTTATTGCAAAAGTTATTATGCTGTAAATACTTGTACGTTATGCAGAGCAAAGTTGTACGTCATGTTGGAATTTGCAGCTTCGAAATATGAACAGGATCGGCTTGCTTACGATTACAATTACGAGGGGATTGTCGGGTAAAGGTGTCAACATTTTTGTAACGAAATACAGTCTCTTTTGGCGGCGAATATTTTAAATAGGCTACTGATTAAATTCAAAACATGTATAACACTCATTTTTTGATATGAGGAAAACCTTCACCTAAGGCCAATGTCCGTGAACACTCGCCTAAAAGCACGACAGTACGTTGAGATAAAACTGGTTCGGTTCAATGATCCAACTAGTAAAAGCCGTCTAGTCTCCTATTATCACCCTGATGACTCTGAAACTAAATGATGGGGTAGAAATCTAACGTGAGTCACATGAAGCACCAGGTCTACCACTCCACCATAAAATGTAATCTTCTTATGAATTTCAATATTTCATGAATCTATTTCGAATTTATTCATCTAAAAGATTATTTATGATTTTATCTAACTTTCATTTATTTAACCTATCTAATTGGTATGTATTGTTATATGATAAGATGTATTTGTGTACAGAAGAATACAGCTTCTGGGTTTGAAATATAATCTACGTATGAATTTCATGCATACATTTCAAATTTGTTTATCTAAAAACGTATTTATGCTTTTATCTAATTTTCATTTATTTAATTGGTATGTATTATTAAGGTGTATTTGCGTACAGAATACGGCTTATGTGTTCGAAAAACTATTTAAAGTTTATACGGTTTTTCATGTGTAAACCGAGAGTTCACGTTCATTTTCTAACGCCAGTTTTTACTCCGCAGTAAGTTATTATGACTACCAGTCACAATACTTGAGTTTGAGTTCTAAAAGGAATCTCAACATCCACTATTTTTTTGAGGTTTTAGATATTCAAACCCATTTTAAAATGAAACCATTAAGACTATGTGTAATGAAAACCTCTCTTATTTTATATGATTATTATGACAAAAAAAATATATATGGAGTGGAATAACCTTCATGTCATTTACAATCATTACTCAATTATTATTTTTTATCTAGTGTGATTTTTTAATAAAAATAAAATAAATAATATTTCATTAAATATTTCATACACTAAAATTAAAAAAAATCAAAATATTAATAAAACACGTGAATAATTAAACTAAAAAAAACTAAACGTCCGTATTTTTTACGGATGTTATTCCTTTTCATGTGGGCTAGAACCAAGACATTTCCTTGGAGGTTGCCGATCGGTGTGACAAATACTAGATATCTTTCGACATTTGCATCTCTTTTATAAGCTTGATGACCTCCTCATTTCGTTGTCTATTCGGTCATCCATGCGTTCCAAACCAAACGTTGATAGTCAAGGTCGTATATATATTGGGTCAGAGGGTTTTCTTATGATAAGTTTTCTTTTTAGTATAAAATGAAGATGATTGGATATTTAAGTGACCTTTAACTTTGTAAATGATTCTAGTGAACGTTAAAAAAATTGAAACAATTTATGTTCGGTGAAGAAGGGAAAATGGTTACGGTGGCTACGTATGCGCATACGCACTCTAGAAATAGAGAGAGACTTCCTTCACCTTCTCGTTTGTTCCGAAACCATTTACACACAATTTTTTCCCTTTATTTAAATTAAGACAAATAAAATTTATATTAACACACTAATTGAGTAATTGGGGCATCAAAACGACTCAAATTAGTCACCTCACACATTACAAAAACACTTTACTTTTCTCTACTTTTGATATATAATTTATATTCTCTCTGTAAACAATAAATCAATGTGCTGTTATTGTAATATCCTACACAAATACAAATCCGTTGGTGGAAAAGATAAATGTAGGATTTAAAGAGAATACGAGATCTCATATATCACCAATGCGTAATACGTTTAGGGCGATGAATATGACTGAAAACTCTACAATTAAGCGTGCTCGAATAAAAGTAGTATTATGACAGATAAACTTAGATCAGGAAGTCTCCATTACAAAAAAAAAAACAAAAACAAAAACAAAAACAAACAAATATATAGCCAATTGGTGAGTTAAACCTATAATATTGATTAGAAGGAGGGATCGAATGTTACAAATTGTATCAAAGTTACTTCTGCGACCTTAGGGATTTGGTAAGGGGAGGGGGCCAAATTTCATCGACGATGATTAGTTCCCAGAGGTGTGCAAGGGGCACCGAAGGTAAATCTCACATCCCTTATTAGTAGGGTGTTATTCAGGTTGTACTTTTGGGTGTTGGGTTTCTCGGGTTTGAGAAATTTATTTTGAGTACTCATACCCGACCCTAATCTCCCCCAGTATCTCGGGTTCAAGTTATTCAGGTTCGGGTTTTATGAGTACGGGTTAATCAAGTTTCGAGTATTTTTTTAACCTAAAAAGCTAAAGAAATATAATATGCTAAAATTCAAGCAAATACATCATCTTCAAATTTTAACTTACATAAACAAGTAGCAAACTACATAATCCAAAATACACAATCCTTTAACAAGTCGCGTTAACACTAATCAAAGGCGAGTCGCGTTAACACTAATCAAAGATGATATGTTTTTCTTGTTAATGATACGTATAGTTGTAGGATAGCACGTATTTTCTTTTCTATATATAAGGTATATTATGCAATATTTATATATTTTTTTTCCTAAAACATGCTATATATCAAAACTAGCATGATGTAATATGAAAATATTTTCTATGAACCATGTAATATATAAAAACTAGCATGATTTCTTGTTTTGTTATACATTTTTTTGTGTATCAGTACCCATCATTTTGATAGGCCGTCATATTCATTGAATATGCTAAGGCTGAAGATATAATCATTGAATAGAAGACTTAGTCAAACGAGTTATTTAGGTTTACCCGAAACCCAATAAAACATAAAATACTTGGTACAAGACTAGTATTAGTTCGGGTTGTACTCGTGTTTGTTAGATTCGGGTTCGAGTTTCATTTATATTTGTACTTTGGGTTCAGGTTAATAGTTATTCAGTCAGGCTTCGGGTTACGGATAAAAATGACAGCCCCACTTATTAGCATGGTAGAGCAAACCTGATCGAACATGAAGAGTCCACATAGGAAGAGTTGTAACTCTTTAGAAAAATCCCACATCAACATTGAGAGGAGAGATATGCGACTCACAAGGAATACTATATCCTAAATAACACACTTGTTTTGGGCACAATAGCTATGAATGAGAGAAGAACATCATAGTTAAGCGTACGTCTAGAGCGACTGGGTTTAAAAGTTGGATCAAACTGGCTATAGTTGCGTGCCACATATATGATCGACATGTAACATGTCTTCAATCTTACAATACTAATAAAAGAAAATGTTGAAGCTTATGTGTCAAGCCCACATTTTACACAATTCCTAATCTCTCGTCTCATTCATTCTAGCTATTCATGGGTCATGGGTCAAAACCATTTTGTCAAATGGGTTATAACATAGTGTGGATTATATTTATTATTGAATCAAGTGCATTTTCATACCTAAGGTTTGACCAACTACATAACTTTAGTACCTTTTTTAAATTTCTTGCAAATCAACAAATGATGTTTCCAAAATCATGCTATTTTAGTACTTCTCATTAACTCTGTTTGTTGTTTTCTATTAAGTCTACATTAAATTAATTCACAAATATTTTGAGAATAACAACTAAAATAACATACCTTATTTATCTTTATTATTTGACAAAACTCGTGTAATACACAGGTTCAAAAGCTAGTTTTGTTATATGTAAAAGTAGTATTACAAAAAAATTTTGTTTTTTTTTAATAAAAGATTCAATAAATTTTGTAGTTTTTAGTTTACAAAGTTTTTTTACAAACTATTTTCATTTAAAAATATTTATTACTTGTTCAAAAATATGTATGCAATTATTATATAATATAATTAAATGACAAGTTTGTTGCTGCTAAGCCGCCATTGAGTCACTTGGCAGCACATAACTTGTCCATAGTATTTTTTTCGTTTTGTACCTTAACAAACATAATGGAAGCTGGCCGAATGATAATTTTTTTTTGTTTGTTTTAATTCCGATATCATAACGAATGTGACGAAGACCGATCGAATTCGCGTAGACTCAACGTCTCAACGCTCGGTTTTACCAATGCTCGAGTTTACCGATCGACACCACCCATTGGTCCACCAAATTTTTTATATTTCCCCCCTTTTTAGCTCCGGTACCGTAACAAACGTAGTCGAAACCGACTGAATTCGTGTCCAGTTACCGCCTTAATGCCCGAGACCGACAGCGCGTGGGTTTTATCACTGCCCGGGTTTACCGACCAAACAAACGTCATTTTAACTAATTTATTTTTTATATGTTAATTTGACGAATATGTTTTTTTGGACGCTAAGGTTTTACCAATGTTGTCTATACCGTAAAGAACGTAAACAATACTAACTGAATCCGCGTCAACTTACTGACGTAACGCTAAGGTTTTACCAACTCGGGTTTTGCCAACACCCACGTTTCAACGTTGAGGTTTTATCAATTGTCCCAACGCAACGCACCGACTGAAAATCTAGTTATATAATATAATTAACAAGTTTGGTGTCGCAAAGCCCCGATTGGGCCATTTTGCGGCACCCTATTGGTAGTATTTTTTTTGTTTTTGTTTTATTTTAATTTCTGCAGTAATGAATGTAATGAAAACCTGTCAAATATGAATTTTGTTTTCGTTCTTTTTTTATTATTTTGTTTCAGTTACGGTACCGTGCTGAATGCGACGAAAACCGACCGAATTTGCGTAGACTCACCGCGTTTTGTTTTAGTTCCAGTATCATAATGAAAATCAACCAAACGTTGATGTTTGTTTTTTTAGTTCCAGCACTGTAACGAACATGACGAAAACCGACTGACTTCGCATAGACTCAACTGCCTCAACGTCTGAGATTGATAATAGTCGGATTTTACAAAGATTGAGTTTTAGAGACTGAATCCATGCCATTGGTCAACCCCAATTTTTATAGCTTTTGTTTTATTTGTCTTAGTTCTGATCCGAATTTGCGAAGACTCACAGCGTTTTGTTTTAATTCCAGTATCATAATGAAAACCAACCGAACATTGATTTTTTTTTTAGTTCCAGCACTGTAACGAACATGACGAAAACCGACTGACTTCGCATAGACTCAACCGCCTCAACACCTAGAATTGATAACAGTCGGGTTTTACAAATGATCTAGTTTTACCGACTCAAATCCACACATTGGTCAACACCAATTTTTATAACTTTTGTTTTATTGTCTTAGTTCTGATACAATAACGCACGTAACTGAAACCGACCGAATTCGCGTCGACTTACTGTATCAACGCTTGTGTTTTACCATTGCGCCCATTTTACCGACCTGCCCAGCGTAACGCGCCAGGAAAACATTAGTTGTTATTATATTTAGAATCTGTTTTATATTATAGAACTTCCACAAATAAAAAATGGATTTTTCCATATATCCTCTTTTTAAGAGCATTATTACATATTTATCCAAATTTTAAAACTAATTTACATATATCCCTTTCTCACAAGAAATTACCTAATTACCCTCACATATTTCCAATGAAACAACTGATATCCATTTCTCCTTCCCCTTTGAAACCCTACACATCTAACAGTGCTCTTCCAAGGCGACGATTTGTAGCACCACATCGACATACAATTTAGGTATCAATTGTTAGGGATTGATCAATGTTGGAATTTGACAATTGATTGTTTCCCCTACCGATGACTTCTTCAATTCAACCCACTCCATTGAGGTGATTTCAGCCTCTAACGCGACCGTGAGATAAATTTTCAAATTTAATGCATATTTTGGAATGATTACATTATAATTACTAAGTTGTATTCTTGCAAATCTCTAAAATTGATGTATTTTCAAAGTTTATATATCATGAGAAATTGACCTAAGGGGGTGTTTTGGTGAGCTTTTAAAACTTGCTTGTTTGTTATTTGTTTGTTGAAAAGCAAAAGGTGTTTGAAAAAGCTCCTCCAAAAGCTTCAAATTGGATCTTTTCAAAAGTGTCATTTGCTTTTCAAAAAGCAAAAAAGTAATTCTAAAAGCTCACCCAAACACCCCCTAAATGTAATTATTAATACTTATATTCAAACTTTTAATCTATCTCTGTAGACATAAATGGTTCTTGTCATTTTGGATGCGCCACTATTTTTTGTTTGCTGTATTATTTTTATTTCAATTTGTAATTACAAAAACTTCTATTGAAAAATGATCCATATTTGAATACTTGTTAAGTTTTTGTTTTTTTAGTTGTGCACTAGTGTTAAAACACTTGAATGATTATTCTCACATTTGAATACTTGTTAAGTTTTTATTAGGTTGTTCCCTAACTCAACCCAACCAAACCGGCTCGAAAGTATTGACGTTTGATTGTGGGGAATTTGAACACCAAAAGAAGATGAATCCATATCGTGTTGAGTTGATGGCTGTTTAATTCTAATTAAAAGAGTACTTTGTGCATAATATGGCTGTTTTAGAATAGGCAAGTATGTGTTTGTTTAATCATTATGTATGTGATAGTTGCTTGATCTTCATTGATAGTCGCTAGACTATTGCGGAATTGTGTATAATGCTTGTGATGGAGTCCCCTAATCGATGTATTCCTTTGTTATCAGCGGGGTTGCCGTCTGAAAATCTAAAGAAAGAAACGTGGCTTGTGTTAGGCAGTTGTCTAGTTCGATTTATTATTTTCGTTATGTTATACATTTTGAATGTTGAATTATGCGGAGGCGGCAATACTGTTTGCTGTTGGTTAGAATTAGAAGTACATTATTATATGCAAAATTTGAATTAAAGTACATATTTCTTTCAAATGTCATGTAAATAAAATTGAATTTACTTTAACAGGTTGAAGACAATTGAGCCATATTACAAGCACCTCAGCAGTGGAGTCGTTGTCATAGTGGTCGTTGGCGCTCCCAAGCAACCCAGTCCCGTCAAAGCGAAGAGCGCGAAGAGTTTACCAGTTTAAGTTTTTGTTCTAAAGTTAACATTATGTAAACACGCAAACAGGTCCTCTCACCACATTACGTGGGTAAAAGAACTTTTTTATATATAAAAAGTTTAGTTGTTAAAAGATCTTGATTGGTTAATTAATTTTAATGTCATGCAAGTTAGGTAAAATTTGCAGGCTATGCTCTAATTCTAATTTTGTTTAGCAGCATTGTTTGTTTCCTTGGATCTCTTTCATAGCCACGTCTCGCTGTAGAATTAACCACTGGAAACGTAATTTTTTGTTGGTGCCAAACTGTTTGACTAGTCTACATTGCATAATTAAATTCAGTTTTCTTAAGGAAATAATATGATTAAATTAAAGAGAAAACAATAATAATAGTTCTTTTATATATTTGAGAACGACTAAAGGATTTATTAGCATTCGATATGCTCGTGTTAACACTGACTAGGTTTGGATTGAAATTGGGGAGAGATGTAAATGATGTGGTTTAGGAGTAGATATATGTAAATAGTTCTTTAGTTATTTTATTAAGGGTAAAAAAGTAATTTAATTAGTTAATTTTATTGAAATGGGGATATATGTAATATATGTGGTTTAAGGAGGGGGAAATATGTAATTGAATTTTAAGTGTTAGGTAAATATGTAAATATGTAATAAAAAAACTTAAGAGAAGTAGAGGTGCACAAACCGGTTTTTTTAAAAAAACCGGTTCGGTTATTAACCGGACCGGTTTTTTTTTGCCCGGAAAAAAACCGGTTCGGTTAATAACCGGACCGGCTAATAACCGGTTTTTTTCTGTCAAAACCCTAACCGGTCTAACCGGTTAGGACCGGTTTAGAAACCGGTTAATAAACCGGTTTTTTTATTAACCGGTTTTTTTTTTTTTTTTAAATTTCGCGGTTTCAAATACGAATATTTGTTTTTTATATTTTGTACTTAATGAAGACCATTATTTTTTCACAGTATAAACAAACCGGTAACTACAAGGCAAACCGGTAACTACAAGGCAAAACGGACTGACCGAAGCCATTCTTTGCTTTCGTTGTTAGGGTTCTTTGCTTGGAAGATGAGTATGAGTGTGTGTTGGTGAATGTGTTTTCAACAAACCAAAGATTAAAAACACATAACTTTCATTTATAGTTTTTACATTAAAAATACAAACATTAAATCGTTATCGCATATTCGTAACTCAAAAATACAAACATTAAATCATTAACACTGAAGAAATCTCTGCCAAGAACTGTTGTTCATGATTTAACTCAAAAATACAAACATTAAATCGTGAACTAGCAGATGCTCCTATTGTTCCCAATCGCAGTTTGTTCATGATTTGCCTCCATGTTTGCTGTTTCTTTAACTAAATTAGAAAAATCCAAATCAACAAGTAAATAAGAGCACATATTAGGAAAAAGAATGCTTAGAAACGATTACATGAACAACTTGCTGTTTCTTACTCATGATTTGCCTCCATGTTTGCTGTTTCTTTAACTAATTTTCTTCGCTACCCGATCCCGAGCTATTTCTTAGGTAATCGTCGTACGCGGCTTCTTCATCGGTCATTGGTTGAGTGTGTCCTTCATTGACCTCGTCTTCATACAAGCCCGCTTCATACTCCATTTCCCCCTCGAGTGAGCGTTGATGTTGTGCCCTATCTAAAGAGTCCAAGTAATCCTTGTAGCAAATCGACATCTTTATAGCTGGTGCAGTGAGTCGAGTCCTCCTAATCGATATAACCCTGCCAGAAACAGAAAAAGCAGACTCCGAAGCTACCGTGGAAGCTTGGACCGTTAGTAAATCTTTGGCCATGGCGGCGAGGATCGGAAACTCATCCTCCTTACCTCTCCACCAAGCCAGCAAATCAAGACTTCTAAATTCATCCGGAGTCATGTGTTTCACAAAGTTTGTACCACCATACCTTCCAAGTTCACTGCTTGGGGTGTTTACCCTTTGACGTTTACCGGCGTCTTCCCAAATCATGTAGTACATCCCCATTTCAAGGTCAGTTTTGGATTGGGATTGGGCAACAGCTCTTAACGAGTCATGAATTTGGGAAGACGACCCGTATTTTGTAAGGTAGACATCATACATGTTTGACAAGGTGGTGTTGAAAGCATTCTTTAAAGTTTGGCTATAATAGGGGTTTTGATCGTCGTTTAACCCAAGCTCATCACAAATTTTTTCTATTAAAGCTTCAACACCACCAACATTGATGCAAGGGTTTAACGCAGCAGCACATGTCAAAACAGCGGGTAGTTGTTGAAAATATTTTCTAAATTTTTCTTTCATTTTTACACCCATATCAAAATAAGGTGCACCCCTACAATCAAGTTCACTCAACTTTGTGCACATGACATCAATTTTTGGTAAAGCAATGGGGCTTGTTGGATAGTAAACCCCGGATAAACTAGTTGTGCAAGATTTAAAAATTTGAAGGACCTCCGTAACGATCTCAATCAATAACCAGTTTCTAGGATCATATGGTGCACATTTACCCCTACTTGACAAAATTTGATGAAACGCAATTAATGATTCTTTTTGTTGGATGGCTTTCTCAAACATATTACAAGTCGAGTTCCATCTTGTTGGACAATCCCAATTTGGCCCCAACCATTGACAATTAGCTTCTACACAAAATTTTTTGTATCTTGAAAATGTTTTATTGTTGCTAAAAACATCTCGTAACATTCTTTTAAAACTGTTTCTTTGCGTTTCGATCACGTTTAACCCATCTTGCACGGCCAAGTTGATAATATGTGCAATGCATCGGCTATGAAAAAACGCTCCATCACAAATAGGTTTATACTTTAATTTTAAATGGCCAACCGCGGCCGTATTGTTGGACGCGTTATCAAACGAAATTGAAAAGATTTTATCTTCAATTTTGTATTGTCGAATGACTTTATCCAAGATTTGAAAAATATTTCTACCCGTGTGCGGGTAATCAAACAATTGAAACGCAACGGTTCGTTTCATCATTTGCCACGACTCGGGGTCAACCCAATGAGCCGTCACACAAATGTATGAGTCGGGCGAACCATGAGGTACCGACCAAACATCCGTTGTTAAGTTTACACCAGTTTGTAAGTTTGAAAAGTATGAAATTAGTTCGGATTTAGCGTTTTTCCATGCTTTACGACAATCTCTTCTAAGGGTCGAACGACTTACGTGTTGGTAGCGTGGTTGAACATAGTTTTGCATCATCTCCGTGAATTGAGGGTTGTCGAAGTGGTTGAAAGGAAGTGTTTGTTGAATCACAAAGTTTGAAAACTGTTGACGTACCGCTTCAACGTCGTACGTAAACACCCCTCCTTGATTCGTCATCTCCGGCTGCGAACTACTTCCCGCTTCGTCCTTCAAGGCCTTGCAAAAGCGCTGTTGTATATGCGCTTTTAAAGTGGAGTTTGCATCTTTGGCATAGAACTTCAAACAGTGCTTGCATCGAGCTTTTTGGCGACCGTTAGACAGTTCGCATAGGTCGAAATGTTGCCACACATCTTGGTTTCGTTTCGTGGGGATGATCCGAACGACCGTTATGTCTGTGTTCGAGGCACCCATGTTGACGGATGAAGCAGCACTTTGGGAGGCCATGATAATAAGAGCGTATAATCGAGTATGAAATAAACGAGTACGAGTATGAAATAAACGACTACGAAATAAGAGCGTATGGAGTGGTAATGTGGTATAATTGAGTGTGAGATAACAAAATAATCGCGTATGAAATAAACGTTTAGAGCTAGTAGAGTTGTATAATCGAGTGTGAGCTAACCTACCCAACCTAAACTATATATAGTTGTTTGTGGGGGTAAAATGTTAAAAAAAACGGCTAGAAATCAAGAAAAAACGGGCAAAAAAGGACCCAAACGGTCATATGGCCGTTTTATAACGGTCAAAAACCGGTTAACCTAAAAACCGGTTAACCGGTTTTTAGGTTAACCGGTTTTGACCGTTAACCGGTTAACCGGTTTTTAGGTTAACCGGTTTTTTAATAACCGGTTTTTAAATTTAACCGGTTTTTTTACTAACCGGTTCAATAACCGGTTTTTGTCCACGAATGAGTAACCGAAGTACTAACCGGCGGTTCAATAACCGGTCTAACCGGTTTTTTAATAACCGGTTTTTCTATTAACCGGTTTTCGGTTAAACCGACCAAACCGGTTTTATAACCGGTTTTTTTGAACACCTCTAAAGAGAAGGATATATGTAAATGCTCTAATAAAAAAAAGTACATATCTGTTTTATTTCAATTGAAAATAGACAGTATTATCATTCACACTATTTGTAGAAAAGAGGTGATCGAGATTGAAAATTAAGAATATCCAAACAATGTCAATTGGTAGGTTCAATGAGTGGCGTATAATTATTCATAGACCCTGGTTGGTTGATATTTAATACGTATAAGAATTTCATAAACCGGAATGGCTGGGCTTAGAATTTTCAAACGAAAACAAATAAATTTACATTAGTTAGTAAAAAACGGGGGAACTGTGCCATGATTTTTCAGATGGACGGTATTATCAATTTCGAAGAATTCTTTTTTATATGTCATCGGCGATTGGCTGTCTCATCACTCGCATTGAAAAAGCTGTTAGTTCTGAGTGGCTGTCGACCATTAGGTTATATAAGCTTTCAAAGTTTGAATAAACCTTCACCACATAAATTAAGGATTAAGAGCATTCTCATCTAGTTTCCTATCCATATATATCATATAATTATTCTAAAAAATACTATATTTCTCTCTCCTGTTTAATTTAATAATATTTTTTATACATTTTTCATTATAGTTTTCTCTCCCCACCCTATAATTTACAAAACAATCACTACCTTTTCCCCAAATTTATAAAAAATCACTACCTTTTCTCTCTCCACCCTATAATTTACACTCACAACCCCACCCTATAATTTACAAACCCTCCTCACATAATTTTAAGGGATAGATTGGGAATGCTCTAAGAAAACAATATGCAGTAAGTCGGTCCCATGCATCCCTCCATTATTGCTGCGTGTTTTGCATTTTTCACATCGACTATATGGACAAATGATATCTTCATAATATACACGAAAGAGATAGCTAAGAGGTACTATGAAAGTAGTTGTCAGAGCATTCTCATTCTATCCTCTATCTCCAACCCAAAAATTACAGTAAAACTCACTTTATTTTCTCTCTTTATTTCAATTAAATAATATTTTTTATACCTTTTATCATTACCTTTTTTCTTTCCTTCACTCACAATCACTTTCAAAATATATTAAAAAAATATATGGGATGAACAGTAACTTTTCAAATATACAGAAAAATCACTACTTTTTCTAAAATATAAAAACTCTTCACTCACAATACCCTGAATCACTCTCTAAATTATAAAAGCACCCCTCACATAATATAAGGGGTTGGATGAGAATGCTCTGAGATGCTCTAGTATGCCAAAAGGCTTTAGATATATGACTTGCTAGTGTATATTCAATAACAAATATTGTTAAATATGAATGTTTTACTACATATTCTTATTGTTTTTAATATAATAAAAAAGATGAATAATGTTTTACGTGTCATCTACATGTTCTAATGAAGTAAAATAATTGTGGACACTTGTCATATTTTGGCTAATTCTCATAATTCTTTTCTCTCCAAAACTAAGATCTTAATTAACCCTAATATATGTAATAGATCAATAATTATTCACTTACTTTTATACTTTATTTATATTATATCTATACATTTTTATAAAAATAAATATTAACTTATTAGTTTACTATATATTTCAAAATACTTGGTGAAATCCAAAAATCTACAACAAACCATGTTTGGCAAAGATTGAAAATAATATAATTTCAAATGTTATCATTAGAAGATTTTAAAGAAAAAAAAAACTCGAATATGCTTTCATTTTACAAAGTAATCTTTTTAATCATTAAATCTATAGTATATATAAACGAAAACCTAAAAATCCTATGTGTCGCGATGTGGTCGCTCCCCCCTTTTATGGAAGCCATCAGATTTCTTGATTTTTAAATGGAGGCCTCTCATTAATTTAACCCAAATTCATGGGTATGGGTCTTACCAAAACCAGATAGCTCTTAAACGGATTATAACATCTCATTAAATTAAAAATTTTAATCTTACCAATTATTTGATATGAAAGTCATACAAAATTGGAATATACTAAAATTTAATATCTAATTTAAAAAGAAAAAGATATTATTTATAATTAATAAACAATTTTATAGTAAAAAACATAAGCGGGTCATGGGTCACCAAATCCAGATAGCTTTTAAACGGGTTATAACATATCATTTATTTATGAAACCCCTAAACCCTTTCACCATCAAACCCTAAGTATATTATTAACTTTCTTACAATAAAAAAAAATTAAAATCCAAAAAATAAATATTAAAAAACAAAAAATGTAAAACAACCATTCTCTCAAGCCATCAGATTACTTTATTTGTAAATGAAGGTTTCTCACACATTTGACTCGAATTCACGGGTAAAGGTCTCACCAAACCCAAATAGCTCTTAAACGAGCTATAACATCTCATTATATTAAAAAATAATCTCATCAAATATTTGATATGAAAATCCTATAAAATAGGAATATACTAAAAATTTATATTTTATTTTATTATAAAAAAAGATATTATTTATAATTAATAAACAATCTTATAATAAAGAAAATAAACGGGTAATGGGTATCACCAAACCCAGATAGCTTTTAAACTAGATTATAACATATCATTTATTTGTGAAACCATTCATCATCAAACCTCAAGGTATATTAATTATTAACTTTCTTACAATAAATAAAATTAAAATCCAAATATACATATATAAATATTAAAAATGAATAATGTAAAACAACCTCCGTAATACTGGGGATAAAATCTAGTTATAAATATATGCTTAAAAGTTGATCCATTTTTTTAAAATCAATTTATCTATCTATCTATCTATCTATTATTATTATTATTATTATTATTATTATTATTGTAAATTGCCATATAAATTTATAAATTATAAATATATGCTTTAAATCTATCCATTTATTTTTCGGTTAGTTTAGTAAGCTATATATATATGTTAAATTGTAAGAATAGTATATACAAATCACTTTCAGACGTAACAAAGTTTATCATATCTAATTTCTTTGTTTTTTTTATCAAGGATTGTTTCAAGTTTTTTGTGGAACTTAAATTTGATTTTAGTGGTCAAAAGTTGGTAAGTAGATTGTTTAGTACAAGTTAACTACATTTAGATCAAAATTTGTTACATGTCAAAAATAGAAAATTTAAGTATTTTTAAAAGTTTGAGAATGCAAATAGATTTATCATCAAATTTGTTACGGGTTCAAAGTGTTGTCTTGAAAATGTTAAAGGGATGAAAGTTGGAATTTAAACATGATTCGGGTTTTAAAATTAAGGGCATTTTTGGAAATAATCAAAAGGTTCAGAATTTGGCAAATTGACTATTTTTTCTTCGATTAATAAAATTTAAGAAAAGATTGCGAACACTTTTGACATGTCACCCCTAGACCAATCAATACTTCTAACTTTTATCGAAATTGAAATATATGTGTAAACATTACTTTTCCTCCAACGGTGATCAGGACATTGTATGAGAAGCTGTCATGCAAAACTATGCTCAAGTGAAGCAAAATATTCACAAAATTGAATGGGTTAACATGTTATTTTTTATGTTGTCATTATGACAAGTCGAGAAGCCCCCTGAAACTTATCAAAATCTTTTTCATGGCGTAGCCCTGAAAAACATAGTTCTTGAAGAACATCCGTCGTTACAAATAATGTTCTCTTTTCCTTTGATAGGTGGTAAATTGATAAATATATCAATAAAGGTAACACTTATTCTGTATTTAGGCTGAGTGGTTAGAACTACTATTGTATGAGAAGTCTTATTCCCGAAATTGGTTAATAACCAAATTCTTTCAATTATACATATATGACAATAAGAATGAAATTTTTAATAGAAAGAGCGTTCTCGAGTACGTTTCTGCACATGCATTTTGTTATTAAGTTCATTTAAAAAATCATTTTGTGATATAAATAAAATTAATTTATGTACACATAGTATAGATACAAGCATAGATGTAATAAAATTTTCATATACGTTATGTAATTATTTACTTACTTGCAATTTTATAATTTGGATCATCCTGTATGTTACACGGACTCTAAACTAGTTATCATATATATGAATGTTTTTTGAGTTTTGACTATAATATGTGAAATGGTTTTCTATGGTACTATAACTTTTGATATTCTGACTACAAAATTAAAGAATTAATGGTCAACTTTTCATCAACTTTGGAAGGTAAAGTGATTCCGGTCGCTGCTAGCGTATGCGCATACGCTTCTAGGACTAGAGAAACTTCATGCACCTTCTAGTTTGTTCGAAAACCTTTTACGTATATACCTTTTCTTTACACTTAAGTTAAATGAGAAATTCCATATAATATTACTATCTAGAACATGTAAAAATATATGATATGACTCAAATAATAAAAATTAAAAAAAATGCTAAGCAATAAATAAATAATGTATATGAAAACATAAAAAAAAATGACATTTATAATTTAGAGTATGTGTTATAAAATACTAAATTACATGTTAAATAAACTTTCACCGAGATTGTTTGATTCAATCAACATAAACTTTCTTTATCTACAAAAAAAATTATAACCATCAACACTCTAGTGGAAAGGTCAGGATGTTTTTCCTAAAAGGTTTCCTTCCTAGGTGGTCAGGGAGTCGAGTCATAAGAGGGGGAAATTTACCAAAAGTGCATTCCAAGAACAAATGTGTGTTTGAATTCTTTGACTATCACGTACGGTGTAATTAGTCTCAGAATCATCGTTTCATTCAGTAACATCTTGTCTTGTTACTATAGGAACACGAGGTCCTAAAGTAATAGAATCTCAAAGAGTGTAGTCGTGATAGGAAATATATGACTTGACTCTACTAGTTAGAGAAATCATCACTTGAAACTAAAGGAGTCTAGGTGGATAGGTAGTGGTTCAGGACTCAATTTCCATCAAATTAGTGGTATTGGTATTCATTTTGAAGAAAAATACTTCAGATTCTCAGAAATCAAGAGAAATAATAAAGTTTCGCACAAACTTTCGCACATAATTGTTCAAGTGTCTTGCAAGTTTCGCAGGAAACACTTATAACAGTTATTAACTTTCTTTAACTAAGAAGTTCCACACATAGAGGTAAGTTTGCAGCACTTTCACATCTGTTTCGCAAGAGAGCGCAACTAGTTTCGTAGAATATAGAGGCAGTGTAATAAAAGGGGCCCGCAAGCCCAAGAAGGAGATCCGCATATCACTAATAACACCCGCGGGTCATTGATGATACTGCGGACCGCGAGAAGTCCCACAGCAAGGAAGAAACAATAGAGACTTCTTACGTGGAAAAAAAGAACAGTTGTAACAATATAGTTCTAAAAGATTACTATAAGATTCTTTGATAAGGACATTAGCCAATGAAATAGGGACAGTTGGACACATGGTAACAACCATTCACATGGTCAGGTTGTCGCACCCTATCAAAGCGTGACACGTGTCCATTCAGTTAAAAAGGAATATCCTAGACAGTAACAACTCCATCAACCATCTTTCCTCATCCCCAGCTATAAATACCTTCATCACCATTAGGACTAACTCATTCACTCTTCACATATTACATCAATCACTTTTTACTTTCTCTCCTTAAGAACAGTACTTGTTCTCACGCCGGAGGGTGATTACGGGAACACCCCCTCTTGTCCTTCTCGTAGCGAGACTCACGGTGCTTGTTTTGCAGGAATCTAGCTAAGATCTTATTACGGGTGACTTGCTGGTTCGTATTGTAGTTCATACTTGGTTGAAACATAGATCCGATCTTCTCCGGATTAGATTCGTGATTTTTCATTGGCGCCATCCATACTTTAAGGCTAGAATTGTTGGGTTTTTGTGGTTTTCAGTTACGATGAGTCAGCATCAGCAAATTCCAATTGTTACTCCGATGGGATTAAGGCGAGCAAATACTTTTGGAGGTCCTGCTCGTGAAAATGCTAGGCGAGTAACGACGGAGTCTTGTCGTAATGCTCATGCTCCAGATCTAGAAAACGGATATGGAGGTTTTCCTATATTTATGGTTTTCAAGAGTAGTAGCAGCTGAATGAGGAATATGCTCAAATGGTAAAAAAATGAGGAGATTCAGGCGAGGACGTTAACTTACAAAGACTCGCCACCTCCTTCTCCTCCCCTATCAGCCGTGCGCCGGAGTCAGTTAGATCCAGACATGAAGATTTTGGAACGCTCAAGTGAGTACCAAAGAGAGAAGTCGTGACAGAGGTCGTTCAGTTCATCGGAGCATACCCCGCGGGACTACGTATGATCAGAGTCACGCTTCCCGAAGATATCGTGACACCACGTCTCATGATGAAGGATACGCGAGTGATGATAGTTGCACTTATGGAAGGGAAGGGACCAGACGTGCGCGGGCGATGGTAAAGCACACTGAGTATTGCAGTGATCCTGAAGAAGACTTTTCGAAGCCTTACCGCCCGGCAGCATTCGTAGAGAAGTTAAAATTTATTTTGCGGATCGCCACAGCCCTCTTCCCAACAAACGTCAAGATCCCAAGCAACCTAGGTAATTCAATGGGATGTATGATCCAAGTGATCACCTATTGAACTTTACCGTAGTGGGGGGAGTCAGTGGATGGGCTTTCCCATATTGGTGCCATATGTTTGCTTTAACTCTGACCGGTGTGGCCCGGGAATGGTTCGAAAAACTGCCCGATGGTCAAATCAAGAGTTGGGATGATTTGGTGGCTAAATTCTCACAACATTTCAGCCAGTAGAGAAAGCACACGCATGACCCGTTAGAGATATTGAGCGTTGTTCGCCGATATAACGAGTCAATAGACAACTTTATCACAAGATTCAATAATGAAAGCTTGAACATCGGTCCAGTTCATCGGAACTACGTGTGTTTAGAGTCACATTTCTCGAAGATATCGTGACACCACGTCTCATGATGAAGGATACGCGAGTGATGATAGTTGCACTTATGGAAGGGAAGAGACTAGACGTGCGCGGGCGATGGTAAAGCACACTGAGTATTGGAGTGATCCTGAAGAAGACTTTACAAAGCCTTACCGCCCGGCAGCATTCGTGGAGAAGTTAAAATTTATTTCGCGGATCGCCACAGCCCCCTTCCCAACAAACGTCAAGATCCCAAGCAACATGGGTAATACAATGGGATGTCTGATCCAAGTGATCACCTATTGAACTTTACCGTAGTGGGGGGAGTCAGTGGATGGGCTTTCCTATATTGGTGCCATATGTTTTCTTTGACTCTGACCGGTGTGGCCCGGGAATGGTTCGAACAACTGCCCGCTGGTCAAATCAAGAGTTGGGAAGATTTGGTGGCTAAATTCTCTCAACATTTCAGCCAGTAGAGAAAGCACACGCATGACCCATCAGAGATATTGAGCGTTGTTCGCCGATATAACGAGTCAATAGACAACTTTATCACAAGATTCAATAATGAAAGCTTGAAACATCGGTGGGATCAGCAAAGATATGTTACGAGGAGCATTTGGGCAGAATGTTCGAAGTAACGACTTGATTCGTTGCTTGACGGGATGGGATGGAATGCCCAAAACATGGGACGCCATCATGACTGCAGTAAAAGTGTTTGCGGCCACAGAAAAGATTTTGGGACGGGAGACTCCTAAACAATCTGCTAAGTCAGAATTTAAAAATGACCGCCCTAAGCACCCGCTGAAGGAAGAACGAGGATCAATTTGGTCCCGCATTCAAGCACCCGCCGAATCTTCTAAACATGTTTATAACATATTTTAATAATAAATGTTAATTTTTGTGTATAGCTTTATTATTTTGAATATAAACCATAATAAACACTTTAATAATGTACTAACCAACATGTAAATTAACATAACCCTAGTTCGTTGAATTTGATTGCAAAATAAAATTAATAAGTTAATATAATATTGAAATTATGTAAATAATTTATGAAAAATTATATTTTAGGTTTCAATATCCTGAATGATTTTTGGAAAGCGAAAATAGTGGAACGGGATTGAAACAGATTTTTTTTGTTTAACATTTTGAATGATTTTAATTAAGTAATTTGTCTTATAAGGCATATTAAATTGAATATGATTTGAATGTATAAAAAAAGTATAAATCAATCCATAAAATATATATTTTTGAAGCATTTTAGTGTGAGTTATGGAAGAAAATATTGAAAACTAAATATTGATTTTCTTATTGCTTAAACCCTTTATACTACACAGAAAAGTCATATAAATAAATGAAAAATAGTACAGAGTAAACATTTATACATATGGATTATAATGATAATGTTCAAGATATTTATAATAGGTATTATCCATGCTTGCAATATTTTATACAAAATATTTGAAGAAAATTAAGAAAATACACATTTTCCTGATGTATACGAGAAAACTTTAAATCCAAATTTGAAATCAATCTTATATAAAAAATTATGCACTGCTGCTCGAATCTCAGTTTAAAATAATTTGTAGTTTACAATATAAATCCAAATTCTGCAACAATGATGTACATTTATTTTCTTTAATTTTCAATTATACGTGACTTTAAAATTTTATTCTAACAAGCCTACAACTTCAATTTTTATATTTTCCAATTTTCTTATTTCACCATTAATGTTAATAAATGAATAGATTATGATTTACATTTAATAAAAATATTGAATTTATATATTGAAATTGAAATGACTTAAAAGATAAGGACCATATATTGAAAATGTTGAAAAAAGGTGAGAAGGGCTAAGATATTGACAAGTGACAAGAATGGGTATTCTTTTATTAGAATAGATAGATTACAATTATTAATGTATTTTACCCAATAATCAAGTTAGCCAAAATAACTTATAATAGAATTACAATTATTTACAATTTTACCATTTTAAAATTACTAGAGAAATTCTCAATAACTCCAATCTAATAACTTATATACCAATACCCAAGTAATCTTCAGTAATAGAAATTCGCAAGCCTTTCGTTTCGAGAACAAGCTATGACTTCAAATAACATAAGTCCTCCAAGCCTCAAGTTCCCAAAAACAAGGTAAGTTTTCAAATAATCCACCTAGTTGCATCAGCCCTTGCATCAGTTTCCCAAAAGGCCCATTAAAACACACAAGAACTTCAAGTCTTCACGAACCTAGCTATGGCAAAACCTGTCAATGACTAATTCTAAAATTCAACGACCCTCATTTACTTGCACTACCGGCTCTAGAGACTTTGCAAAGGATAAATACTCTCTAAAATCAACAGACTATACAGGAGAGATTTTCACATTCGGATTACAGGTATTTCAAACCCAACGTCACTTTGAAACCAAACCCATAACACACTTCGTACTCCCATTGTTACCAAAACTGAGGTGTTCAAAAGAATCTGATTCCTTCTGAATTATCTGATAATCCGTATCTGAACTATCCGAAAATTCAGATATTCGAATTCCGGATATCCGAACTATCCAAAATATTAAATTTAATATTTTTTAGTTTTAATTTATATACCAACTTATATTAGATCAGATGTAAGTCATGTAACCCTAATTTCTAAAGTCCAATCTCCAATTCTTCATCTTTGCTCTCTTTTTTCACGAGAGTGATGAATCGACCACCTCCATCTCCATTTCTCACTCCACGATCGTCGTCTACTCATCTGCCACAATCTCCAGCCCTCGTCTCATGTTCTTCAGCCCTTGTCTGTCAATACCACCTTGATAACTCAACCACCGTTTCTCCATCCTGCATCTTGATAAAGTATTTTAGATTGCTATTAGATTGTTAAATTGTTAACTACATCTTGTCAAATTGTTAATTACATGTTGCTATTAGTTTGTAAGTTTATTTTAAAACAAGTTTTTTTCCCAGATTTTCGGATTCGGATAGTGAAATTTACTATCCGAATGGTATAGATATATCAAACTTCGGATATCCAGTTTTGAACACCCCTAACCCAAACCCTGACCATGTTCAGACCTCCAAATACGCTCAATTTGACATCCTCGTGGCTCAGATTTCCGGTTCGCAAACTGAAACCCTGTAGCTCTACCAGATTTAGTGGGCCATGACTTTACTACTCGGAAGTTGGTTCACGTCTTCCGGTGATACATAAACCATATCTTCCAAACGTATTCAGTTAAAATATTCACCAATGCTTTATTGAAGCGAATAACAAGAAATAAAGCATACTAAAATCTTGAACCGAAGAGTCTTTACTGCCTTCACCGAGTCTCAGTGCATCAACCCATACACATTCTTAGAAGCAGAATTAAAAACCTTTGGACATTGACTCTTAGAATTTCTCACCTCCATACAGCCCACCAAGTCAACTATGCCAACTCCCATTGTCTCTGTTATATCAAACCATTGCCAACCAACACTTCATGAGATGAATCTCCCATTTTACTTCCCCAAAAATTGTCTTCACCCAACACAAGATCCCAAATCCCCTCAAATGTCGTATATGTCATATAAGGGAGATCGAACAAAAAATAACTTCGTTGTTCCAAAAAAAGAAGTAATAATCACAGTTCGAGACAAACTAACAGATAGGGATGGCAAAATAGCCCGTACCCGACGGGTATACCCGAAACCCGAAGCATACGGGCAGGGTAAACCGGTATGGGACCGGGTATGGGATTAATAAATTTCTTTTTTTCAGGCTCGGGTACGGGTATGGGATTGGATGATACTCGTCCCGGTTACCAGAAATAAATATACCCGACTACCCGAAGTTAAACCCAAAATATTTTCTTTATATTATTTTATTTAACTTTTGTTTAGAGAATTTAATAATCTTCCTTCTTGGTAAACTCTTGAGTTTTTTTCTTAATTTGTTAATTCTCATGTAACCACTTTTTTAACGAATTGCAATAATACTTTTCTCAACTATCACCTACTTTTTGGGGACTGCACACTAAATTTAATATTCACAATTAATTCTCCATATTCTATATTTCTATATATTGTCTACAATGCAAAAGTACTATTGATCAGGTTCTCTATCCGTAGCCATCATCTCATCATCTGAAGCTAATTTTGTTTAAATTTTTTAATGTTAGATTCTTTCTACACTTTTTTTTCACTTTTCATTTACCTTCAATCTATCACAATAAGACAAGTTTTATAAGGCCATTTAAAAGTGGATGTTGACACACTAAATTCTTTGCTAGTTTTAGTGTGCACGTTTCTTTCTTTTTTTATTATTCTTTATGTTATGTCATTTGAGAATCACAGATTCACAGGTTGTGATTCACAGCAAGTCATATGGATATGCTAGGAGAAGAAGATATAGGTAAACATGGTCATGATAACATAAATCAAGTGGGAGAAGAAGGAAACCATATTCCTTCATATGGGAGCATTTCACAAAGTTAAGGGTGGATGGTGATGAAAAGGCAGAATGCAATTATTGTAAGGCAATACTAGGAGCAAAGATCATACATGGGATACGCCATTTACTTGTTCATTTAGAGAAGTGTAAGAAACAAGCAAAATAAAGAAATAGAGCTACATTAAAAATTTCAGTTGGAATTAAGTGCTAGCTGCTGCTTAGTAATGTATCAAATTTTGTTGTAATTTGGATGTTTATGAATGAAAAATATTTGTTTTGGTCATCTGAGACATTTTATACTGATGATAATATATTCATTTTATCATATGTTTTTTTTGTTATAGTTGTTAAACTTATCATTATCTAAAAAGTAAAGCAGCAGCAACAGTAGTAGTATAGTGAACTTATCCCCAAGAAGCAATTATATTAACAAACTAACGGAATAATAATAATAATGAACTTGAATCTCCAATGAGCAAGCATATTAACAAACTAACGGGTATACCCGATACTCACGGGTATGCCCGATACCCGACGGGTAATTACCTGAAAAATACCAGACGGGTAATGGGCCGGGTATGGGACTTTACAAACGGGTATGGACTTGGGATTACAAGTACCCGGCCCATTGCAATCCTTACTAACAGACAAATAAGTTATAATAACAGTAGAGCTTTCATGGAAAGTAAGCGGTACTAAGGGTTCTATAATTGTACACACGGTCTAGTTAACACAAACCCTAACAGAAAAATCTTCCTAACGAGCAACGGTTCACATGACTTGCATCTAAACTGTTTTTACACTCATGTTGTCAGCAGCACACGCAACTGGAATGTTTTAACTGTAGATGAATCCTCATACATGTTTAATAAAGCATCCATCATGCCAAACAACCATGGTCTCTAACTCTCCATGATACCGAAAGAAACACTCCTCGTCAAACACGAGTAATCTCCTTGCTTTCATTTTCAAAATATTCCAACTTCTTGATTAATTTTCACAAGTTCATCCTTAATTGTACCACATTCAAGTTCCTTTTGACAAACCAATCAACCAAAAAGTCCATAACCATCAAAACATTCCGATCACAACCATCCGGTCTTAGGCTATAATTGTAACAAATAAGAATAAAATGAAAACAGTAAACATACACAGCAATGGCACGAGCCTAAACTTGACGGATGTTAAAATGAGCATCGTCATTTCAACCTATTTACTCATGCAATAACCGCTAAATCAAGTAACTGTAAATAAATTGTAAACAGTTACCGCGGATTATATCTCATAGAGAAATTTAAACCTGAATGCTAAATTTTTACATAATCAGGTTCCATAATTTATGATTGCTAATAAATATTCAAAACCCAAACTTGAAATAATTCCAAAACCCAAAACAAGGCCTATGGTGATACCATTAAGTAGAAAACAAAACCAACCCACCAACCTTACACCTTGGCCCAACATCTTGCTAAAAGAGCCCATAAGTCCCTTTAATTGCCAATCACCAACCGACCCAAAGAAAATAAGGAGAAAGGCCCTCCAAGGTTTCAATCTTGTTCAAATGACATTTTGGTAAAAATTGTACCTGCTCCCTTTGACCTAATCATGATGGCTGCAAGACCAAAAAAGAAATATTCAACTTTGCTTTTTTTTTTCTTTTCTTTCGTTTGGATGCATGAACTCCCCGAAGGAAAAAAATTAGCATTTTTTATCTTCAATCGCAAGAACTACATATCCAAAGGATTATTGTTTCTCTTCTCACAAAAATCCACCATAATTAAGAGAAAACGATAATTCTTTGAATGGAAAACTAAAACCTTCATGGGAATCTTTTTCCATGCAGCGAACCTTGTGTTTAATAAGTCAAAGCTCTGATAACACTTGGTTTAAACAAAGCGGCGTGCAGAAACGAAACAACACAAGCACAAACGATAAACACATAGTAACCGAATATAAACAACACAAGTATTTTAACGTGGTTTGGTCCCAGCAAGGATCTACATCCACAAGTTACAACTAGATTATTTTATTAAGTTCAGTACATTATGGGTCATACATATCTAAATTTAGATGGTTCAAAGTTGTTTTTATTTATGAATGGTCAATTATGATACGGTCGTTGGTTTTTAAATACAAAAAGAGCTAGAAATTAGGAAATAGTAGGGTAAGAAAATAAACTAAAGAACAAAGAGATTGTGAGAATATTTAAATTCCAATACTCCCCCTCAAGTTGGAGCGTGGATATCTTGAGTGCTAACTTGTCAAGTAAGAAACAAAGATGTTTAGTCCCAAGCCCCTTGGTTAGAATATCAGCAATCTGCATGTTGGTGTCAATCGAATGAGGTATAAATTCTTGTGAGTCCACTCGTTCACGAACAAAATAGCAGTCCATCTCTACGTGCTTAGTTTGTTCATGGAAGACAGGGTTATTGGCAATATCTTGGGTGGCTTGGTTATCACAAACTAAGGGAGTGGGATTAGGAGCCACCTGACCCAAAGGACTTCGCTAACTGTAGAGGCCATTGACCGATACTCAGCTTCAGCCGATGAACGAGAGACAACTGATTGTTTCTTTGTTTTCCATGAAAAAGGTGCCCAGCCCAAAAGAAGCACATATCTGGTTCGCGATCTCCAGGTGTAACGACACCCGAGCCAATCAGAATCACAATATGCAGTGAGAGTGCAACCTCCCTCACTAGGAAACAAAACTCCTTGCCATGGCTTTCCATTCAGATATCTAAGGACTCGATGAGCAGCGTCCAAATCCGATTGTCGAGGATCAGCAACGAATGGGCTTAAAATGTTAACCGAGTAAGTGATATCAGGTGTCGTAGCTTGTAGGTAGAGGAGCCTACCGGCAATGTGATGGTAGCGATCGGCGTCAACCTTAGGTACACCTTCAGCTTGATCAAGTTTATGATTTTGCTCGATGGTTATTGGACTCGGTTTGCAACCTTGTAAACCGCAATCTTCAAGAATATCAAGTGCATATTTTCTTTGATTCAGTACCAAGCCTTCTTTTGTTCTAGCAACTTCGATGCTAAGGAAATACTTTTAAGTTGCCAATATCTTTGATGCTAAATCGGTTAGTAAGCTCGTTCTTTATGTCTTGCATCTTGATTGTGTCATTGCCAACCATAACCACATCGTCAACATAAATAAGCACAACAACAAAACTATCGCCTTGTCTTTGGATGAAAAGAGAGTAATCTTCCTTAGATTGTTTAAACGCAATATCGAGTAGAGCATTGGTAAATTTATGGTACCATTGGTAAATACCGTCGAGGAACTCGAATTTGGTGGAGCTCGTGCATGGTAGACCGACGAGGGAAGTTAGACATGATAATCGCTGAAATGCTTAGGTTGAGACTGATTTCTCTTACCCTGAGTACGTTCAGTGGCTGAGTCCGAATTTTCAGCTATAACTGAGTGCCCCGGTTTGTCTTCTTGTTCTGGGATTTTTTCTTAATCTGAAGATGGGCTTATAGTTTCTGTGTTAAGGCCTTCACCAATTTCATTTTGGGTTTCAACTTCTTGTTGTGAGCTTTCTATTTTTATGGGCTTATCCACATCATGGACCTCACCTACCTTTTCACTTTCACATTCAATATGCCTATCATATAATTCAAACAATTCTATGTCATCGTATGTCACCTACTTCTTCTCAAATGGAAAATGATTCTCATGGAATCTCACATCTCTTGAGACAACAAATTTTTTATTTTCAATATCAAAAGCTTTGTAGCCTTTTGTCCCTACCGGGCAGACCAAAAACACCCCGCCCCCCCCCCCCCCCCCCCTTGCTTTGAATTTATCCCTTTTTGTTTCGTTGCTTCTAAAATAAGCCAAGCGAGCAAAAACTTTCATGAAACTATAGTTGGGTTTTTGTTGAAAAACTAATTCGTATGCCGTTTTGTTTTCAATGACCTGGGAAGGTAGTCTATTGATAACGTAAACGGCAGTCAAGACACACTCGCCCCAAAATTTTTTTGTAGGCTAGCTTCAAACCGAAGAGCACGAGCCATATCTAGAATGTGTCTGTGTTTTCTTTCTACAACCCCATTTTGTTGTGGGGTGTGAGGACACGTGGTTTCAAGCAATATGCCCTTTTTACTATAAAAATTAATCATCTCGTTTGATGTGAACTCCCTCCGTTATCACTTCTAATTCTTTTGACAGTTTTTCCAAATTGGGTTTTATCATATTGTAAAGGTTAATGAGGCATGCACCCGCCTCTTGTTTAAATTTTAATAAGAAAACCCAAACCGTCCTACTAAAATCATCAACAATTATTAAAAAATAACTGGCACCCAAAAAGGAGGGTTCATGATATCTTCCCCAAATATCACAATGTAATAATTCAAAACAATCCGTAGTTTTTGTTTCACTTAATTCAAAAGGAAGTCTAGTGTGTTTAGCCTTTGAACAAGAATCACACATTTATTGAAAGAAACGTTCTTAAGAAAATCTATTTGAGCAAGTTTTTCACCGGAAGCGTGACACAATCTTTTTTGCCAAATTTCAATGGTTGTCATCAAAGCTTTCCTCTAGAATCTAAACATCCCCATTTGGTACAAACCACTCTTGCACTCACCCGCACCAATCAAGTTCCTCGTGTATAGCTTCTGCATGACACAAAAGTCAAGAAAAAAAGTTATTGCTGATTGAAGGTCCCAACTAAGTCGACTAACGGATAAAAGGTTGCAAGTAAATTTGGGAATATAAAGAACTCCTTTTATTTTAGTCCCCCCCCCCCCCTTGCGTAGTGTGCATTCACCTTTCCCTTCAACATATATTGATTCTCCATTTGGAATAACAACCGGCGTTTCATTATGGGTATCAACTCTGTTTTCAAGAATCCCAACATCACGTGTGATGTGCTCGGTGGACCCCAAATCAATTACCCAATCATTACGATAATTTTCATTACCTGCCATATAAGCCACTAGGTTTGTATCTTGTGTGGGTTTTCCATTATCTGCAAAATGTTTCAAAAAAACTTCATATTGTTGCTTAGTTAAACCTATGATAGGGCTGACGTCTGTCTCAACACATGCTGCCATTTGCTTTGTCTCTTCACGTTTTTTTTCCCTGCCACTAGTCGGGATATCCTATTCATTTGAAGCAACCGTCCCGATTGTGTTTGTCTTTCCCGCAAAACGTACAATGTTCAGCATCACCGAGGTTTATATATTTTGCGGGAGCTTTGTCACGTCATGGGCCCCTGTTGTTTTCACGTTTACCAGGTGCAAAAGCCTTAAAAGCTGAAGGTTCGGTTGTTGGCTTTTTATCAGCAGCTATTGCCCTATGTTTTTCGTCTTCACACACGAGGCGGTAAGCGTTATTTAAACTCGGCGTTGGGTTCATTGCAAGAATTTAAGTTCGAATAATGGAATACTCATTGTAAAGACCCATTAGGAACTCAATAATCTTTCTTTGTCTCTGAATGTAACCATTTTTACCCACATCACATGTATAACCATTATATGTCCATCGAGGGATAGACATGACCAAGTGCATCTCTTCCCAGAGACTACGCAATTTGGTGAAATAAGCGGAGACCGATGTACCTCTTTTTTGTGTGGCAGCGATTGTTTGCTTCAACTCATATGCCCGTGGGGCGCTCTCTTTTCCAAATCACCCGAACAAATTAGCCCATACTTCGATTGCGGTACCGATGTATCTCACGCTGTTCCTAATTTCTTTTTCCATTGCCGTTGTGAGCCATCCCTTTACTATGGCATCACAACGCATCCATAACATGTAATCCGCAGCAGTTTTGTTAGGTTTTTCGATGGATCCATCGATAAAACTGACTTTGTTCTTGGTGAAAAGGAAGCTCATCATCTCTTGTGACCAGTCAGAGTAGTTTTTATCAGTGAGAACATCATTGATGTGCATCTGCTTCGGGTAATCTGAAGCAGGGATATATAATGGGGATTTTGTGTCAGGTGTGGTATTATGTTTCGAACCGGAGTTCGTGGTATCTTTATCGCCGGCCATTGAAGAAGGCGGCGATTAGGGTTTTATTGTGTTTATTTTAGGTCGAGAACCGCTCTGATGCCATCTAAAATTTAGATGGTTCAAAGTTGTTTTTATTTCTGAATGATCAATTATGTTACGGTCCTTGGTTTTTAAATACAAAAAGAGCTAGAAATTAGGAAATAATAAGGCAAGAAAATAAACTAAATAACAAAGAGATTGTGAGAATATTTGAATTCCAATAACATACACATACATACATACATAATGCACATACAATCATAAATAGATACATCATACACACGTAACTTACATAATACACATACAAGTACATATATTGGTTGTTGAGCATCGATTTCAAACTGATTCGTGAACCATTGTTTCAAATCAGTTTCTACTTCAATAATATAAATGGCCCCCAAATCGGCAGTTAATTTCGGTTATTAAGCGGTTCCTGTATCATCGGTACCAAACTGGTTTATTTCAGGTTGTGTCTCGGTTCTAGTTCGGTTAACCGTTTCAATGTGTACCCCTAAATGTCGGGTAAACCCCCAAAATAGCCTAGTTTGACCAAATTTTTCCAAAAAGAGCCTAGGTTTACAAAAAAATCCTCAAAATAGGCTATTTTTTCGTCAATCCGACGGAATTTCAACACCGTCCGACGGGATTTGTGGACCTTTAAAATCATACCGCGTGTCAATGTATTAATGGAATAAACAAAATTCATTAAAGAACCTTAGGATCCGAGGGAATTCATCATCTTCTACCTCTCAACCCCTAGACTTCCATAATCAACCTCCATCTCTATCTTCTTCATTTCTCAAAAAAAAAATCAAGTAAATCAATAGTGCAAATCGCTTACTTTTTCAAGGAGAACACAACCATTGTGTTCAATTTCACTCTTGAACTCAAAATCAACAACCCCTGAATAGCAAATATAGGGTTCGACGTACAAATTAAACAGTCGGATTCGATGGAAGAAATAACTGAACCGTCAGATATGACTGTTTATTATTACATCTCCTATAAGATGAAATCCGTCGGATAGCTTAAAAAGACGTCGGATCGGCTGGAAAATTTGAATACGCGTTGACGTGTGTGAATATATATATATATATATATATATATATATATATATATATATATATATATATATATATATATATATATAAATTTGGATAAAAGTTCCACACAAATCGGGTTTTAAAAATAGGTTTTCACCTACAACTAAGCCACACACAGAAGGCAAGTGTACCTATCGTTTGTAATAAAGTGTCGGCAAGAACCGAGTGTCAATCCATGGATACGGTAATTTTCTAGTACTAAATCTTTGTAAATGACTAACCGAACAAAGAAATCTTAATTTGAGTTTTTAACTAACTAAACTAGCATACAACAAAGCAAGTAAAAATACAAGAAACAATCAATCCAACAAAACTATCTAGACATGCATCCACTCTACCAATGTAATAAAATAACAATGATATGGTAAACATCTTGAATCTAAACATAAATACTAGATTACAATCAAGCAACCTAATACCAACAATTAATCATCATGATGGGTTTTCAATTAAGAATTAAACATAGACTAACTTGTTTGTCAAAACAACAAAGTCTCATAATCAAAGGAAAGCTAGTATGAACAACATTCTAACCACCTAAAATTACACTAAATTAGCTAAACTCATGAATTAAACATCAACTTATGAAACTTTAACTAGCAAGTCATCACCAAGTCAAGAATCATAACAACACTCATCAATTTTCCAATATCAAGTGTAGGGTTTCATACTCATTAATAATATTATAACCAAACTAATCTTTACTAGTCATTTCTAACTTAGCAATGTAAACAAAGAAACATGAACATTCAAAGTTTACAAACAAACATCTAGAACATAGTTTTCCAACATGATGCCTAAACATTTGTAAGACTAACAAGGTATCCAATTCTAACAAGCATGAACACCATCAATATCAACTCATAACTTCAACATTGCCTTGAAAGAAAACCAAATTACCATAACCATACATAGATAAAAATCACAATAGTAAAAGCTTCAACAATGTCTAGATAGTAAATGTTTTTAGCCCATAAGGCTTGATACAACTACAATCAAACTAAACAAGCTTACAAAACATGCTCTTAAACATAGAAATGAAAACCAAAATTAAGCAAGGATTGAAGGATGGAATGATGAATCTTATGTTGGTGAAAGCCTCTAAGAATCCTCTAAAATTGCTGCACTTGGTTGAGAAAAAATCTCCAAGACTCCACACTTGAAATGAGGATAATGAAGATGTATTTATGCATTCTGGATGTCTGGCACGGATAGGTGCACGGGCACGCACGGCCGTGCCTATTTGTGGAAACTCAACCATTGGCTTTAATCTGACCAAAAAGTCAGATTTCTCTGTTCTGACACGGGCTTGCACGGGCTGGCACGGGCTGGTTATTTTGACTTTTCTCAGCATTAGATCATGCACTGGCTTGTACTGGCACATTTCCTATTTGGCACGGGCAGGTGCACGGGCTGGCATGGCCGTGCAAGTCAGGCAGATTGCTATTTTTGCCTCCGAAACGCCATCTTTTCATGTTTTCTTTGTCGGGCGGACGCCCGGACCTGCAAATTCACAAATAACTCAAATAAGTACCTAAAACAATGAATTTGCATGGAGTTCGGCATAAATATGAGGATGAGGATAATTCAATGCAATAAGATGTACACCTGGTGTTACATCAAACATCCCCACACTTGAACTTTGCTTGTCCTCAAGCAAATAAAACAAACTCCAAAATAGCAATAATAACCCGCAAGCAATAATCATTCAAATCTTTAATATATCAAGTAAGAATTGTAAATATGTCCAAACAAGCCTAATAAAGATGAAGACATAAGCTAGAGAACATTACAACTTGTCATCACATTCCCACCTTGTAAACCTCACAATGTTCACTCATACACTCGGCTATATTTAGTGATCATGTGTGTAATAGTGCATGTTGAGAACACTCGATGCCAAGACGATGACTAAGCAAGGCATAGGCTTGTTTAAGGGTCAAATCAAACC
Organism: Bidens hawaiensis; assembly: GCF_021521415.1. Classification (NCBI taxonomy): domain Eukaryota; kingdom Viridiplantae; phylum Streptophyta; class Magnoliopsida; order Asterales; family Asteraceae; genus Bidens; species Bidens hawaiensis. The sequence continues at coordinate 2,656,215 of NW_027491069.1, read as the reverse complement.
GACACATACATGGCATAAAACACGAGTACTTGAGGGTTGTAATTTGGCTTAGGGTTAGGGTGAGGAATTTTTGGGAAATGTGGCTAAACGGCTAGAAAATCCGGAACTAAGCTAGCAATAAAACAAAATCTAACTAACTAAACCAAATGGTTTATACGAGCCAAGAGCTAACGAACCAAAAGTTACTCTTTGAAATCAAGTTTCACCTATATATGATGAACTAACTTCTTATTCTTCTCTTCTTTTCTTGTAAGGAATTTTTTTTTTAGCAACTAAATTTATACGAATAGGTATATTACAATTTCACTTTGGGAGATAGTATTGTGCTTCTAAAGGTCCCAAGTGATAAAATACATACAAAAATGAAATGCAAAATAAACTAACTAACTTAGCCGAACCGGATTTCTAACAAAAAATGGGTGGAAAATAAAGGCTTTATGGCTAAGTGGCGATAAAAATAGGGCGAAACAGAAAAAACACGGGAAAAGGCCAAAGATGGGCTACTAAGGGAGTAATGTGGGTAAGGAAAATATAAGTGGAAAATTGCTAGACATAGGGTTTATCTTAAATTCCTCAATGGTTTATGCCATGTAAATGTATATAGTTTTGAAATGCAATCCCAAAAACAAGTTCTACCTTACAATAATCACCCGGCTCACTCAATTGCCCGCAAAAACATGAGAAAAAATATGATGAGGCCAACTCACGGAAACGGGCGGAATGGGTAACTTTTGCAAGGTAAGAATGTGAATCTTGTTTGTCATGCTTAAAGGTATGTCTTTTTAAAGATTTTCAGCTTGAACGTCTTAAAGATTTGTGCTTTGACAAAACAATTAAAGTTGAATTAAAATTGCTTAGTGGTTATTATTTGCTACAAAAATTTTCTTAGGAGTTTTGCAAAAAATTTTAAGTTTAGACAAACAAAATTCATAAAATTCCCTCCCCACACTTGAATTGTGCAACGCCCTCGTTGCACAACAAAAAACTATAAAAGTGAAATGTATAAGAGAGAGAACAGAAAACTCCCCTGATCCAGAAAATTGCCAGAAGTGCCTCAAAAGACCTGACAACGCGTGAATGCATCCAAAACCAAAGAAACCGTAACATGCCACTGACATACTAACAAACACATTATAAACCCATCATATATAATAAAAGCATCCAACAAACATAATCCCAAAACCAACACAATCCAAACCATCAAAATATAGTTTGCAACAAAACAAAATACTAAAAGAAACACACAAATGGGTTGCACCAACGAGGGAAAATGGTGCAACCCTACATACTACCATAGCCGAATACGCTTATAAACGGGTGGCTCTATGATATTGAAAATTATTATATGACCCGTTTAGATAAAAAGTGTTTTAGAAAAAAAAAATCAATAAACGGGTCATGCCACCAACACTTAAATTTACCCGGACCAAACCTGATACAATTTATGTAGTGAAGAAGGCGGTCATCTCGGCATTTTATTATACTTTTGATGTGTTCATATGGCCATTGACACGCCTTGAACTTTGGTTGGTCCGGCTTTCTCCATGCCCTCTCCAGTGGTGCATTTGATTTGGGTGGCGATCCATCATCATGCTCATCCATGGGCAGACATTCTTTGGTGCAAGGAAGTGAATCGGATGTCACCATAGTCATTGGTTTGTTGGTGAACCCATTCACTTGTAACTTTTCTTCTTGGTGCGGCTCTTTCATGACTTCCACGGTTAGTTTTCCAAATAATAAGGTTTCTAATTCATTAAGATCACCAATCGGATTGAACTCTTCTTCATTCACTTCCATGAGTGGTATACCTAACAACTCATCCCCCAACTCGTCTTCCCACGATGGAATAATATGAACCGGAGGTGGGACTTTTGCGGTACTTTGTGGTCTTGAGAATTGCACTTTGTCCATTATGGTCTCCGGTTCTTGAGTTTGCTCTAACACAACAATGGATAAGGATTTTGGCGCTTTAATTTCATCCTCATCATCCCAATATATGTTGTGATTCGTGTAGCAAGGCAAACTCTCCCATCGATAGTTAGCACAAAGTTCATTGATCACAATACTTTGGGCCTCTTTTCTACGGAGTTGTTCCTCAGATTCACGAGGATCGAGCATCGGCAGTGGTATCCCAACATCTTGTATCCCCTTGTCGAGCATCGCGTCCCAACATTTCATTCTTTGTTCCCAATACTCTAGAAATACCGGGCTAAGCTCGAGTTGGGAAGGTGGTGTGTTGGGACCCTCAAATGGTTGTGAATAAGGGTAAGGTTCTTTATTTAAATATGTGGGGCACCCACTTGAATAATAACAATCATGTGTGTGATGGGGTTCTCCACATATCTCGCACCAAACCTCCATGTAATAATTCCCGTTATCATAATGGTATCATTCACAATAATCTCCATAGTAGTGATGCTCCATGGGAATTACTGCAAGGAACACTCAAACAAAAGAATCACGGGCACCACATATACATGAAATACAAATGAACTGAATAATGAATAAACCAAAAAAATATAAAAAATAACACACATACACAAAGTGGCTACCAAAAAAATAACTAAACAAGTAAAAGACACTAAAAATTGAAATAAAAATAAGATGAATAAAAATAAAATAAAGTAGATTGAAAATATAAACAAGGCTAAATCAAAGACTCGGATCGTTCTAAAAAATCACCATATCCCCGGCAACGACGTCAAAAACTTGACGTGTGTGAATATATATATATATATATATATATATATATATATATATATATATATATATATATAAATTTGGATAAAAGTTCCACACAAATCGGGTTTTAAAAATAGGTTTTCACCTACAACTAAACCACACACAGAATGTAAGTGTACCTATCGTTTGTAATAAAGTGTCGGCAAGAACCGAGTATCAATCCATGGATACGGTAATTTTCTAGTACTAAATCTTTGTAAATGACTAACCGAACAAAGAAATCTTTAACTAGCTAAACTAGCATACAACAAAGCAAGTAAAAATATAAGAAACAATCAATCCAACAAAACTACCTAGACATGCATCCACTCTACCAATGTAATAAAATAGCAATGATATGGTAAACATCATGAATCTAAACATAAATACTAGATTACAATCAAGCAACCTAATACTAACAATTAATCATCATGATGGGTTTTCAATTAAGAATTAAACATAGACTAACTTGTTTGTCAAAATAACAAAGTCTCATAATCAAAGGAAAGCTAGCATAAACAACATTCTAACCACCTAAAATTACACTAAATTAGCTAAACTCATGAATTAAATATCAACTTATGAAACTTTAACTAACAAGTCATCACCAAGTCAAGAATCATAACAACACTCATCAATTTTCCAATATCAAGTGTAGGTTTCATGCTCATTAATAATATTATAACCAAACTAATATTTACTAGTCATTCCTAACTTAGCAATGTAAACAAAGAAACATGAACATTCAAAGTTTACAAACAAACATCTAGAACATAGTTTTCCAACATGAATGCCTAAACATTTGTAAGACTAACAAGGTATGCAATTCTAACAAGCATGAACACCATCAATATCAACTCATAACTTCAACATTGCCTTGAAAGAAAACCAAATTACCATAACCATACATAGATAAAAATCACAATAGTAAAAGCTTCAACAATGTCTAGATAGTAAATGTTTTTAGCCCATAAGGCTTGATACAACTACAATCAAACTAATGTAAGGCCCTGAACCCGGTGACCCTACTTTAGCGTCGGATTTACTCATAAACACAGTTCTTCAAATCAGAGTTTATTAAAACTTTTCGCGGAATATAAAACATCAATCATTTGTTACAAAACATTAAATCTTTTCTTTGATACCATAACACAAAACTTTATATTTAAAACATCTTTACTTCTTTCTTCAGATGCCAGCCGTTCAATCCATGCCGTGTGTCATCCTCATGCTAACTCTATAATCAGCTCACCTGCGTGCATACTAAAAGTCAGCTACGCTGAGTGAGTTCTAGTTAATCGAACGCCATACAATACATACACATACATACATATCGGTAGATACATATCCATACTTCACTAGTTATCCTTCTGTTCTACATACATACTTGCTACCATACATACATACATATCTACAATCACTAACCTCAGTCTACCGAGAGTACGTTCATAGTTCACCGTCTATACCTGTACTCAAGGTTGTGAACACGTACAAGGTTCGCAGTCCTTACCTATGTTCACCATTTATGGTACGTACAAGGATCGCGGTCTTTCCCTATACCATAGTACATCCACAACACGTACAAGGTTCACAGTCCTTCCCTATGTTGCAACCTAATTCATAGCACGCACGAGGTTCGCAGTCCTCCCCTATGCTACAAAATCAGCACGTATAAGGTTCACAGTCCTTTCCTATGCTGAAATACATTCACAACACGTACAAGGTTCGCAGTCCTTCCCTATGTTGCAACCTAATTCATAGCACGTACGAGGTTCGCAGTCCTCCCATATGCTACAAAATCAGCACGTATAAGGTTCACAGTCCTTTCCTATGCTGACGCCTATTTACATTACGTATAAGGTTCGCAGTCCTTATCTACGTTTACATATATCATCTACTTCACGTATAAGGCTCGCAGTCCTTAACTACGCCATTACCAGCCGAGTCTATGTCCGACAGAAGCTAGAGGGATTTGCCATCCTAACTTACTATGTCGAACGTAGAACTCACATGCCATTCGTGTACCTATATACACATACTTACATTATAACATAAGAACACTCTAGGCATTCTTTACCTCATTCATTTAACAACCATACCCCTTGTCGTTACGTGCAATATCCGAAGATCGTTCACGCCCCGACAAGTATTCATTTGAAATATTCATACATCTTCGATATATAATATTCGTACCTTTATTTTTAACCTGACAGTACGCGCAATATCCGAATATCGTTCGCGTACCGACAAACAATCATTCATATCTATCACACATATCACATATGACATACACTTATCACTTAGGATAAATGTATTAATAACACATCGAGTATGCACACAGCCCCGAAAAACATAACAAGGAATGGGGCTAGAAACTCACCTGAACACGGTTACGTTCACCGTTAATCGTAATCCCTTTCTTCAGCTGTGCACGGCTGACTGTATAACAAGTACACGTATCAAACAACTATCACTACTCATATCATCTTTCCAGTCTTAACTACTACCCACAACGAACGGGGGTCCGGGGACAGCGCCCCTGGCAGCGGGGTCTAGGGGCGGCAGCCCCTAGCAGGGTCCAAGGGGCAGAGCCCCTGGCTGGGGTCGAGCTGCCAGGTCAGCTTGGAAAAATTTTATTTACATTAACTGTCTTAACACATTTTCCATTAGGTTTTTAATTTATTTTCTAAGCGAACTTAACTTTAGGCGAAGTTAAACCTTAGGCGAACTTAGCTTTAGGCGAAGTTAAACCTCAGGCGAACTTGGCTTTAGGCGAAGTTAAACCTCAGGCGAACTTAGCTTCAGGCGAAGTTAAACCTTAGGCGAACTTGGCTTCAGGCGAAGTTATCATCAGGCGAACTTAACTTTACAGCGAAGTTGCCATCAGGCGAACTTAGCTTGCAGGCGAAGTTCATCAGGCGAACTTAGCTTGCAGGCGAAGTTCATCAGGCGAACTTAGCTTGCAGGCGAAGTTCGTCGCGTTGAAGGCGAAGTTGCCCAGATGAAGGCGAAGTTGCCCAGGCAGCCGCTGTTTTAGTTTCTGATCGGCATTTCGAGCGATTTTAACACCCTTGCTATGGTTCAATATCACCCACTACGCTACCCGACCATTTTTTTGGTCGTTTATACACTAAAAAGCTTGGATCTTTAAACTTCAAAGATCAAGAATCATACCTTTGAGCTTGTTTGGATCTCCTTTAACTTGTTAACGCAACTAGTCGCCCTCTCTCACTCTCGGATCAGTCCGATTCTTCCCTTGGCTCGGCCCGGTTCCGGCGAAGTTAGTGTATGTGTGTGTGGAGTGTGCTTGGATAAAGATAGAATGAAGATATTTTGGGGTGTTAGGGTATTTATATCCCTGAGATCCCATGGACCTAAGGCCCATTCTCATTTAACCCATCCTAATTAATCCAAGTCCACAACCCACATCCATTACCCAACACTAGCCCGACCCATACCAACTCCTATTCTATTATTTATTTCCTGATAACCCGGGTAAACTTTCTCTCTATTATTAAGTAACATAATTAATATTACTTGGAAATTTCGGGATGTTACAACTAAACAAGCTTACAAAACATGCTCTTAAAAATAGAAATGCAAACTAAAATTAAGCAAGGATTGAAGGATGGAATGATGAATCTTATGTTGGTGGAAGCCTCCAAGAATCCCCTAAAATTGCTGCACTTGGTTGAGAGAAAATCTCCAAGACTCCACACTTGAAATGAGGATAATGGAGGTGTATTTATGCATTCTGGACGTCTGGCACGGGCAGGTGCACGGGCACGCACGGCCGTGCCTATTTGTGGAAAGTCAACCGTTGGCTTTAATCTGACCAAAAAGTCAGATTTCTCTGTTCTGGCACGGGCTTGCACGGGCTGGTTATTTTGACTTTTCTCAACATTAGATCATGCACTGGCTTGTACTGGCACATTTCCTGTTTGGCACGGGCAGGTGCACGGGCTAGCATGGCCGTGCAAGTCTGGCAGATTGCTATTTTTGCTTCCGAAACGCCATCTTTTCATGTTTTCTTTGTCGGGCGAACGCCCGGACCTGCAAATTCACAAATAACTCAAATAAGTACCTAAAACAATGAATTTGCATGGAGTTCGGCATAAATATGAGGATAATTCAATGCAATAAGATGTACACTTTGTGTTACATCACGCGTCCACATCTGATAGGCTATACTAATCTGTCGAATCAGTTCTTGTTTCCGTCGGATCCGATGAAAAAAATAGGCTAACTTAAGGATTTTTTTTAGACCTAGGCTATTTTTGTAAAAAGTTGGTTAAATAGACTATTTTAAGAATTTTCACTTAAGTGTCACCATGAGTCAAGGAGGTAGTTGACAATGAAAGAAAAATGGTGTAGCGGTTTATACATTTTCTTAAATAAAAAAAATAAGGGATCCTTCATATTATGTGGTGTTTGTTTTTGCTTAAAACATCTGCAGGAGGCTTATGTCTACGGGCGCGCAGACATAAGCTTCTGAAGACTGTTTGTTTTTTTTTTTTAAATAATATCTGCAAACTGCTTTTATGGTCTTAGAAAAAAGCTATTGTTTAACATCTTCACACTTCTTAACATCCTACCAACATCCAATGTCCAACACCACCACCACCCATCATGCGCCGCCACCACCACCACCACCACCACCCACCGTCCGCCACCACCACCGTCCATCACCACCACCACCACCCACCCGTCGGCCACAACCATCGTCCACTACCACCACCCACCACCACCTTCCATCACCACTACCTACCACCCACCACCACCGTCCATCACCACCACCACCCACCCGTCGGCCACAACCATCGTCCACTACCACCACCCACCGTCCGCCACCACCACCGTCCATCACCACCACCACCACCCACCACCACCACCACCCACCCGTCGGCCACAACCATCGTCCCACTACCACCACCCACCGTCCGCCACCACCACCTACCATCCGCCACCACCCACCGTCCGCCACCACCACCGCCCACCACCAACTATTTTACTAGTCTACAGACATTAATGACTTCTGTCTACTGTGATATGTATGATAAGTAACTAATTTTCAGCTTATGGAGACGATATCCAGTTTATAAAACAAACAGTATTATATTTTCAGATTGCAAACCTTCAGACCACATCTTCAGTTGAAGACATGAAATTAGATGAAATTAGATTGCAGACAGTTTTTGTCTTCAAAAACAAACAGCACCTTGGCATATCTTTAAATCTCGATTAGTCTCGTAGAAAACGACGTATAAGAAAGTTTAATACTATATCCGATGCTAAGAAAAATAAAGTATTTTTGTAATTAAGTGTGACTTTACTAATTTGATTAGTCTTGATGCCAATTACTCAATTAGTGTGATAGGATAATATTATTTAGAAGTTGTCCTAACCCGTAGTTAAATAAAGGAAAGATAAATAGGGAAAATGACTAAAATGGTCATTTTAACCAAGTATATTTTTTGACTAGCGGTAATTTCTAGAGGCACCCAAAATAAGCATCTAAGAATAGTCGGACCGTCCGATTAAAATTTGTCATTTGACAGGTTGTGCAACCATTAATAACCGAACGTTTTTAAAAGAAAAGCCGACAGATTTTGCATAAAACTGGTGAGTTTTTAAGAAGTCTGTCTGACTGTTTAATGTTCTGTTTGCGTCTGATCCGACTGTTTAAAGTTTGGTCGAGTGGCCAATTTAAACGGTTGGATTTTTGTGGTCCGTGGTCAATCTAAACGGTCGGAGGACCAATCTTGTTAACAAGTAGAAGAATTTTATTGGGTTATAAATCGAATGGATGGCAAAACGGACAAACAACGGTTTTTGAAGTGATATTTTAGAGATTTTCAAAACATAGGGCTAGTATTGGAATCCATTTCCCCAAAATGGCATTTTAAAGATTTTCCCAAATAAATATTGTATATCAAAGGTTTCCACGCAAACTTGAAGGTGGAGAAAGTCTTGTTTTCAGAATGCGTATGCACATACGTAGCCACCGAAATCATTTTCTCTTCCTTACGTTGATAACCATAAATTATTTCTTTAGTAGCCACATTTACAAAATTATATAAAACTAGTTATTTACACAGCGTGTTGCGCCGGGTCGGATCTAGTTCTCTCTCTGAAACTTTGTGATTTTATTATACATAGCTGCAAAAGATATAAGCGTAAGTGCAAAAGGCATATGCAGTTGCCTTAGCCTAAGTTGGGAACATAATTACATATACTAAGAAACCGCATATGCATATTGTTCTAAGGATCATAATCGAGTTTTGTTAGTTACATATATGTTGACTCGTATGTGTCACAAACTAACCTAGGAGGACAACCGTTTGTCTAATTACATAAGTAAAAGTTTATATATGTGGCAACCATGTAGTTATGTTTTAAAGGAAATACATTGTTGTGGCAGGATTGTTTGTAGATTGCTGGCTGCTTTTGTTGAATTCCTGAATTCCCAAAAAGTATGTTCGCCAAAACTGCGCCAGTCGTGTTGTTGACCTAGTTCAGGTTACAAGATGGCACACTTTGGTAACTAAAAATCTGCATATTTGGAATAGATGGGGAGCATTTTAGTTGTTATTTTTAGTTAATGAGTTCAAATTCTATTAAGTGACGAACATTTGGACATGCTTACCTTTGGTTATAAAGAAGGCTGCCTAAAGATAAACATGCTCATAGTAGACAACAACCTGTGAAAACAAACATAGAAATATAAAAATTTAGCTTTGCAATTCATACAAACCGTACAAGAACACGTAAACACAAAACTTTGAATGTAGAAGCATAAAACACTTTCTAGACTTGCATACACTAATAAACAAAAACGAATACGCAAATTACAAGCAATGCACAACAAAAGTCTAAAACCTACTGATTAAAAAAGATAAGCAAAACAGATTAGCTAATGAAGTTTATATTGTAGCCTCTAGGTTCGGACAGGTTTTAACATATAAAATTGCTACTATGACTTACTAAATGGTCTGCATATAATGTAATCTGCATATAAAATTGCTACTATGACTTGTTAAATGGTCTGCATATATATGTAATCTGCATCAAAGAATTACCTTTCTAATGACTTTGATATGGTGGATATGATTAGACAACTGATTTTTAGGAACGACATTTAAAGATTCAATTGAAGAGGGTACATCTTGCGCTTTATTTAATTATATCCAAGTGAAACAACAGTGATATAAAAATTAATTTTAAAAGACAGTTCAGCTATCAATATCAAAATAATAACAGTTTTTATTGTGCACATCACATATTAAGAAACAAATAATCAAAAAACATGGTCCCGTGACCGCTAAATGACCATAAGGCATATAAGACAACCCCAAATTTTTTAATTTATAATTCTTCTGTTTTCAAGCCAGTTAGACTATATTATGTTCACATAAATGTTTTAGCTTATACGGATACAAGTAACTCTAATGGTATATTTTAAAAATGCTTAAGTTTTCCCTAAGAGTAACTTACCTAATTAAGCACGTATCCACTAAAGGGGGAATAAGTTCCACCCAATTAGAGGCATTGTCCAAATGCAGACAGGGGTCCTCTTAACGCTGTGAAAATAAAAAATGAAAAACAATATAAATGAATAAATAAATGAAATGTATTGTTTACTAACTTAACGAAGTCCGGGTTTGAGATCTCAACCCTTCCCACTATTGCATTATCTGGGAATTTTATTTTGCTTATAAATGGGAAATTAGTAATGGTTCTAACTATGTAAACAAAAGATGATTACATGTACTTTCCACCCCTCTACAAGACTTCATGGGGTTATCAGTTACATAAATTGATTCAGTATGTAACATACACTCTAATACTATTAAGTCAAACAAATATCAGCAATTTTCAAAACCGAAAGGGTTCAGACGCAATAAGATACATGTTTCGATGCCGAAGTTAGACACAAACTGGCTCACCAAAATTGTTATCATACAATGCATCTCCAAAGTGGCATAGCTGTAAGCCTCAACGGGCCCCATCCCCTGCCACCATCAATATGTAGCATAGAAGGGAGATCTTCATACATGCCAAGCTCGCTACTTGATTCAACCTATGCATACACAAACATGACACAGTCAAATTTTTTTTTTTTTACCTAAAAGGCTAAAATTGTACATTATTTTCTAAGAGCATGAGTAGTTTTGTTAACCTCAAATGAAGGTTGGATATTGCTAATATTAATTCAGTTAAACAAAAGGTATTTAGGTCAACTCAAACATTTAAGTCCAACCTGTTTACGGAAGAGATTCAAACCTCGAGCTGAAGGTCCAACAGGAAGGCCGTAGGTCTTATCATAGAATATTGGAGACCAACTTTTCAGGCCCGTTTTGCCGCACGAATCGTGAATCCAGATTAACATTTGCTTTGACGACGTTTATTCCAACGTTTGTAGCAGTCGTATCTGTTTGTATATCCATTTAAGCATAATAAAATAAAATTTTAAATATGATCTTTTGTTATAGAGTTTGAAGGATTCATACAGTATCAAGAAGAGCATGGTTGCATCAACACCTGAGTCATGATATAATATCACCTTGGCATTGGGAATTCATGAATTTCATCATAGATTCCATCGTGTTAAAACCTACCACGATTAACAAAACATGAAATGTACTTATATATACATTTAATATTATAGAAACTTAAATTTATGTAATTAGTCTAACCTTGTTTATTGCGGCATGGAACCAAGCGTCTTCACCGAACTGATAAAGTTTGGGGGACAATTTTTGGCGTTACCACCTTTGTTCTTTCTGTGGTTGTACTTCAATTCAAGAAACTCAATCAACTTGCCACGGCTCTAAATAAACAGTAAATGCAGCTACAATCATCGAATAAGTTAACAAACATGAACATAATAATCTAGAATGATATGATAGACCTACAATCATCTAATAAGTTAACAAATATTGGGTTCCCATTGTTAATATTTAGAAAATTGTAAGTTAACTAACCCTGCTAATCTTTATGCCAATAATTTGGGGAATTATCAAAACACCTGTGTCTATTATAAATAGAAATAAAATTCTAAAAAATAATAATACCAAATATGCCTAGGATCACTATGAGATTGTAATTTTTTCGTTGGCTTTTGACTTTGGCAAAGGATGACAACCTTCGACAGTATATTTTATCCGGATACAATAAAAAAACCATTTTTTCTGCAAAATTTGGATACTTTAACACTAAAGTTCCAACACTAATTTATGATATTCTAATGCATTCCATTGCTACTCCAAACCATTTCTTCCTGAAAAATTAGCATAGCCAACACCTATTTATGACTATTTACGCCTTTTTACCACCATCCAATCTGTATTCTGGTTGTTGCAACTAAATAGTCTGAACTTTCACTGTTGTTGCCCTTTTACTACCGTCTACAAAAATCCAAAGACAACGACAAAAAAGATACTTGATTTCTTACCTAGTATGTTGCTCTTTTGGAAATGGGGGAAACCCATCGTTAGCTCGTTTCATATTTCAACACATCACATGTCACACCCCAACCTAAGACGGAATATGCCGGGGCGCGACATAATTGTATCATAGCTCAAAAGACACTAAAGTAAATACACATGTCAATATCTAAATTATTTATTTCATATAATTCAAGTACTCAAAAACACAAACATTGTCTCGAATTAAATAAACACATACAACTTAAATAAATAAGAACAAAATCCGTCTTTATTACTCATGCAACCTAAAGTCCAATCTACTCTTTAATCTCTTGCTTCATCCAATATAACTGCTACCTGCGCCATGCGTGAAAATATATAGTTTGTCAACATAAAGTTGAGCAAGTAATCACGGTTTTTGAATACATATAATATTAAAAATGACAATTCCTTGCGATAAATATGAACTACTACAACTAGCATAACAATAAATATAAAATTGTCTTTTCACTTGAATCACATAGATAGCGAGCTACTCCAACGGCGTATGATCATACTAATGAGGATGAGGATAAGATACCAACCACCATAACTTAAAAAGTAAACACATAATCACATTCGCACGTATAACCAATTGAGCAATATCATATAAACGCAAATAATGGAATTGTAGTGTAAAACAAAATGATTGAGTTTGTGAACGCATAACGCCCCCAAAATATAAAACGGTAAAAAGGGGGATGTGAATTACTTACCTTATCAAGTAGATTAAAGAAGATGAGAGTGACGATAAGAGTTAAGATAAAACGGTCAAGCTCCTTGAAATACGTCAACAAAAGGTCCTAATGTTAACGATAGTGTAATTAATAAATGAGGAAAGGAATTAATATAACAATTTAAGTTTGGTTGGATATTATTAGTTTCAACGTCATTATTGTGATTTAATCGTTTTTGAAAGATTTGGCGTCTTTTAAGGTTTTAAAATATTATTATCATTGTTATTTATTATTTAATATTATCTTTACTATTATTATCAATATTATTATTGTTATTATTATTATTATTTGTTATTATTATTATTATACATTTTAGTGGAATATTGATAGATGACAAATATTATGCATAATCGTGTATATTAACGAAAAGGTTAAATGAAATATATATATATAGTGAACTTATATATATATATATATATAATATATAGTTGGTTTAGAAGGAATCATATTTTGTTATAATATTGTAAACTCATATATAATTATATATACATATATTATATATATGTTATCAATAAATCGATAAATGAAGGTTCACGCTAAAATGTGACTTTGGGGTTCGGTTTCGTTAAACTAATGATTATTTAGTGTTATACATACAATATACTTACAAAAGATTGATTTAAAAGCTTCAAATAAATAAATAAAAAGAAAACGGGTCCAGGGGGTTCGAACCCGCACCCTGGACCGTTCAGAGTCCTATCCCCTTATGCACCAGCCTGGCTGGTGCTTCAGTTTGCGATTTGAAATAGGTCCAAACAATTAAAAAAAGAATTGAATATGCATCCCCAAACCAACCATAAACCCTAGTTCTTGAATCCGTTAATTTGTTTGTCCAAATTGATTTAGGGTTATTGTTTACTAATTCAGAACGACTGTTAAACATACTTTAATTACCAGAATTTGTGCGAGAACAGGGGAGGACGATGAACAAACTTTGCGGCCTGGACTCGGACTCAAATCATGCCTTAACAGCTTCGTATAAAGCAATTGGATTAGGGTTTGTGATCGCGATGAGGAGAGGATGTTGTGTGTACGTTTAATTGAATTATGGACGCGTTTATATAGTGTTTTAGTGTTGGTTAAAGCCACGATTCGTTTAGGCCGTAATAGCTGTGATTTTGATATCGTTTTCCATAATTAAAACGTCGGTGTGATGCGTTTCTTGGTAACAAACGATTTTATGAGATCAATTTTGATTATAGCAGCCGAAAATTGAGGACCAAGCAAAAGGGGGGGGGGGTATGGTGTCGACGGTGGTGATGATGTGATGGAGGGAAAAATATTTTGGTATTTGCAAGAAGGTCCCTCCTCTTTTGTGGTGGGTGTAAAAATGGTTAAAGGTTTAGTTGAGGGGTTGATTTGTATATTTTGATACTTAGAATAATAACCGAAACTAAGTCGGTGTCGAGAAATAAATGATCAATAAATTTATTAATTTGGTTTAATAAAATAGAACGAAAAATAAAATTTTAAATGGGTTAGGTTTTAGAATCCGAAATTTAACGAATGTTACATCACAAGGGTCTTCTGCTCGGTTAATGTGAGAAGTGTATCCAACAACACTAAAATGTAAATAAACAATACAAAAATTAACAACGATATTAAAACAGTTATGATCCAAAGCTAACAATCCAAAACTCACTCACTTAAATTCTTTGTCAATGGGATACACTTTGCTCTGATTAGCTAGCTAACCTAGAAGATACATAGGAAGATCCAAATGAACACGATGGTTATCTGAAATAATCAATTAGTGAACTATTATGTGAGTCAAATACTTGGTCAACAACCCAGTAGTTGAGTCTCCATGAGGCATTAGGTTAATTAACTCATGCATCTACTTTATACAGATTTTCAAAAGTAATCTTCAACACCTTCCTTCATCTTAGGATGCCAAGTTGAATGAACTTAAAAGAATTTAATCAAAATTAATCTTAATTTCGATGCTGATAGGGTAAACATATAAATCCTACCGCGCAAGCACCACAAAGAAAGCTTAGATCAATACAAATAAGGGAAGAAATGAAAACCCTAGAAATACGGAATTTCCAAAATCAAAGGTAAGCAACAACAATTTTGAATGGAATCAGTGTAACATCTTTAAACCCTCATCTTTAAACCCTAAAACAAATTAATTCAACTGATTGTCAATTTGATCTCAAGTGTAGATATAAGTTACCTTGAAGTCATTTATGTATAAATGATTTCAATTTAAGATGATCGATGAGCTTTCAACCGGAGTAAAGTAAAGCAGAATCAAGATAAAACGAAAAAGTCAGATGCATGGGCGACACAAGAGATGAGCGCGTGCCAGAGCAAGTTAGCATGCTAAATGAAACTGAGGATGCTAAAATGGGCTGCTAAATGGAACTGTGGCGCCAGCATCCTCTTTTATACTATACAAGAGTTTGAACCATCCAATTAGATAAACCTTGTGAACATACAGGAACTGATGGCACTGATATATATCGCTTGTCATGTAACCCCAATTGTATTAACTAATTAAGTCAATACGTATAGTAAAGCAAAGCATCAAGTACACCAAAAAAAAATGTACATAAGCATTTTAGATTTCGGAAGCAAAAACCAAAATTCAAAAATTAGGGAAGTTAATAAACCTGTTTTAAGATTAGTTTGAACTGTGAAAAGTCAGACAAAGGAGCAATACCTGAAAAGCACAATCATGATAACAAAAATCTCAACACCTAGAGTCAAAATGATGGGGTAACCTTATTTGATAGTATCTATCTAGCATAGTCAAAGTAAAACCATACCTTAGGCTGAGGGGTGTGGGGGGCTCTAATGGGGGCGCGAGTGGGGGCTCCAGCCAATAATATTGTGACGTGTGGCAGAGAGAGAAACTGGATAAGGGGGGTGTTGGAGCCCCCGTTGGAGCCCCTGGCTCCAGTAGGGGCTCCAGCGGATTTTTTTTTTATTTTTTTATAAATATATTCAAAAAACGTATTATTAAAAAATCTCATAAATTATTAAAAAAAACACACATTAAAAAAAATACATTAATATCTAAAAATAAAATAAAAATAAAAGTACTAAAAAAAACATTATTCTTATTCTTCGGCTTGGTCTTCTTCGATCAACCTCTTTCGGATACGTTCCTTTTGCATTTCCATCAGCATTTGATCGACCGGATTTAGGTTACTGAAGTCTCTAGTAAGGAAGTCCAAATCTCTCATTCGACTTTTTTCCTTTTTGTCATTAGAGACCACCTCCATGGTTTTGTTGAATTTATTGAGGGATTCAACAAGATCGACGATGTTTACGGCTCCCCCCTCAGCCGGTTTTTTCCCCTTGGCGTCCCTTCCCAATGGCCGCCTCCTCGGCGGTGAAGACGTTTCCTCCCCCGCAATGTTTAGGTCGAATCCAACGCGGCAATCCGACCCGGCGGAAGTGCTATACGCTCCAGACGAACTAGTTTTAGTCCGTTTCGGCCCTACTTCCGCATCAAGGTCCGGCGCCACCAGCTCAACCCACTTGGAACACCTTTTCAACCTCTCCCACAACTTTAAATCGTCCCACGTCTTCACCATCCCATACCTCCGCAAACACTCCTGCCTCCACTCTTCGACCGTGAAATTGTAAATCGTCAAATCATCACTGTCACTTGGTCTCATACGACCGGCGTTCCTGTTGAAAAGATTAGTAAACAAGCCGACAAATTTTCTGATTTCGGACCACCGACCCGAAATCATATCGGCGTTTCGCTCTGTACTCCCAACGAGCGTATAGAACGTCTCCCTAACCTTTGTCCAAAAAACCTTGCTTTTTTGGTAGTCGGCTGCAAAATGAATAATTAAATTAGATTTCCAGTTAACTTTTTTATTTAACTTTTTTATTAAAAATCATTTTTAAAAACGTTAAAACAATTACCGCAACGCCGATCCTCAGAAATGACTATCCAAGCCCGACACAAGGCTTCCTTCTCATCCGATGACCACGGAGTGGTTTTCCGTTTCGTCCTCGGAGTCGAAGCCGGTCCCGGCCCGTCCGTTGCAAGTTGTTTTTTCCGGTGGACGCGTCTTCTTGCTCCCGTAGCATCACCGTGTGATTCTTGTGTCTCTGGAACAACAAAGTTAGGAGACGGTTGTATGTTGGATGGTTGAAAGCCGGATGTTTCTTGCGGCCCCGAATAAAACATCGGTTGGTCTGGTGACGACCATAAATCGTCGTCAATATAATCTGAATCTAGGTTTGGGTACCAATTTCCAGACATTTTTGGGTATTATATAGGAGTTTGGGATATTATATAGGAGTTTGTAAGGTGAAATTGTGTTTTGATATGGTTGAAATGGGAGTAATTTGGGGTATTATATAGAGGTTTTTAAGGTTTTTTTTTTTTAAATATTGGAGCTCAACGGCTCTTTCCTGCCTCCACAACGGCTCTTTCTCTCTCTTCTCCCGCGACCACACTCACGCCTGCCTGGGGGCTCGCGCTCGCGCCCCGTTCGCGCCCCGGTTCGCGCCCCGGTGGTGTGGGGTTAGCGCCTGGGGGCGCGAGCGGAGGGGCTCACGCGCCCAGGTTAGCGCCCAGGTTAGCGCCCCACACCCCTCAGCCTTAATAATAATATATTGCAGCAGTTTCATTTCACAAACTTCTATCTCATCTTCCCTGTCCATTGTCTCATCTTACTGTCAACACAAACCACAAAAATACAAGCAAACATCTCAAACTCATAGCAAACTGACTGATTCATGAAATGGATAAATGGAAGTACCTACTTAGAAAGCAACTACCAAAATTGACTAAAAAGTCTTATCAATAATCATAGATTAATCAATCTATCGACAACCCAAATAACTTTAGGAACAAATTAGGGTTGTTGGAATAAGAAGAAGACCATAAATTTCAGATATCGATTTAGGGTTCATTCAGGATCTATAGCGTGGATTGATGCTGAGCAAAGGCTACATGTAGCTTCAATTCAATTACAGGCGGGTCATGGCAGGATCAACTGGGGACAGAGAAGATTTCAGGTGTCACGGTGGTTTGCTTAGGAAGAGGCAGATGGACTGACATAATTGGTGCGGCACACATTAGCATTTCATTGCTATCTGGAACTGTGGCGCCAAACTTGTGAATTATCCTATATAGATAATCGTTAAAAAAGCACTTGCATAATTTGTACATGGTTGCACCGACAAATATCAAATATGACAAATTAAAGGATAGTTCAACAAAACCCTAAAGCAAAATTAATATATGATTAATGGAATTTTTACATATTTCCTCTTATTTAACACTCTTAATTACATATTTCTTCACACCTAAACAAATAATTACGTATTTTTTCTTTTCATATCAAATTACCAATTTACACATATCCTTACCATTAATAAATTAATTAAAAAAAGGTTATATTAAAAATTATAGAGTTAAACCCACACCATCAAATCATTTTCTCCAACCTACTTCCGGCGAGCTTCCGACCATCTCATCACCGCCATAAAAGACTATCACCACTTTTTTCCTCTAAATCCCGTCGTCTCCCTCTATCCGACCTCACTGGAGACGCCAATTTTCCTACCCCACATATCTGAAAAAAATGGTTACAAGCTCGATATGTTCATCTTAACATCGACTCGATTTGTATTGAACTTGAGGAGATATATAATTGATGTTTTTAGGAAGGGGATATATGTAAATATTTATTTAATTATGTCATTAAGGGTAAATCAGACATTTAATTAGTTAATTTTAATTAAATGGGAAGATATGTAATATGTGTGGTTTAGAGAGGGGAAATATTTAATTGAATTTTAAGAGATGGGTAAAATGTAATAAGAAAACTTAACAAGAGAATATATGTAAATGCCTCATGATTAATTTATTTATTTTCATAGGACATGTACAAGGAACATAAGCCTCGAATTCATTAATCTGGTTTTGGTCATGTTATAAATCTAGAAAAAGAAAATAAATAAAAAAACTTGAGATAGGAACAAAATGAAAATATGGCTTGCTGTAGTTTTGTGAGAATTTATGCAACTGTTCATGCGCTTGTTTTTTGTATAGTTAACTTCGTCTTCGGTAAACTTCCCGTAAGAAATCTAGATCTTCTCCATCTTCCAAAAACTTTTCGGTAAAATCTTCGGCGTAGGCAAAAGTAGCGACATCATTCCATTAGTAGCACAACATTTGGTCTTTAGCGGCGAGGAATCTTAGGCGACATGCTGCTAACACCTTTAGGGGCAGCAATTATGTGTATTAAGGAAAACATTTGTTTAGCGGCGACAAATTGCTGGCACATTAAAAACCCTAAAATCACTTATTTCAAATCCGCTAAACTGTTAGCGGAATCCGTTATCATCATCATTATCGTATTTGTGTTTATCATGTTGAATGTGTGTGTAAACAAATAGAGCATACAATCAAATACTTGAATAAAAGGATATATATATATATATGAGATGGTTCAGAAGAGAAATCATTTTATTGTGAGAAATGGTTTCCAACCATTGATTAAGATTGATCTATGGCCTACATTCATTATGTCATTCTTGTAATTATTGGAATATGTTTTTAATGAGTTTTAATGTAAAAAGGGTGTACTTGTAAATTCTTTAATATAACAAATATGGAAACCTAAGGATGTCAAAACAAATCCGTCACTCCTCTAGTCATCTCAATTAATTTGTGTTGACTTTTTTACATTTTTGATTTATTTTCTTTGCATTTTTTTGAACGTAAAATTGCTTAGCATTTAATGGCAGTGTAGTATATTTAGGAGGGCATGGTTTTTGTTGTGGTTTGTGTTGGGAAAATTCTCAAAATAAGTGTTTGTAAAAACAAAGTTCTAGTTTTAGGTATCATTTATAAAAAAATTCAAAAATAGGTATTATAAACTAGTCGTGACGAGTAGTTTATAGAAACCAATCCGAACTTGCCACGTATCCTTAAACTAATCGTAACGAGCACGTTCACTAATCAATTACTCGTCACGACTAAATAGGTTTCATGTCTCGTAATCAACACCCACGAGTAATTCATAAGTCCTTTAGTCACGACGAGTAGATTATAAGGTTAAACTAATCGCGACGAGTAGATTATAAGGTTAAACTAGTCATGACGAGTTAACTACTAATAAACTACTCGTGTATGGAATGTAAACCAAGTAAACTAGTCGTCGCGACTAAAGAACTTTTACATAACCCGTGGGCGTTGATTACGAGGCATGAAACTTATTTAGTCGTGACGAGTAAATGATTAGTGAATGTGCTCGTTACGGTTAGTTTAAGGACACGTGGCAATTTTTAATTGGTTCTACAAACTACTCGTCACAACTAGTTTATAATACCTATTTCTGAAATTTTTTACAAATGATACCTAAAACTAGAAATTTGTTTTCATAAATGCTTATTTTGAGAATTTTCCCGGTTTGTGTATAATCGTATGTTTTGGAGGTTTGTGTAGGATAATGTTATGCGGCTTTTTTTAGGTTGTGGAGGTTCGTGTAAGATAATGCTAACTTTTTTTTGTAGGTTGTGGAGATTAATGTAGGGTAATGTTATGCCTTTTTTTAAACGTGGGAATTACTATAGCATATATAACTAAATCATGTAGTATATTTAGGAAGGCATGGTTTTTGTTGTGTTTTGTGTAGGGTAATGTTATGCGACTTTTTTATAGGTTATGGAGCTTAGTGTAGGGTAATGATGACTGTATAGGTAGTAACTATGCGGTCGTGTAGAGATTATTATTGACTGTGCAGATAGTAATTATGAAACTTTTTTGTAATGTAGTATGTATGTATAAATTATTTCTCCATATTTCAAAGAACACTAACTCTTGATGAAATTTTATTTATGCAGGAGCAACTGTGTTGTGTAGTAACCAATTAAATGTGTTTTAAATAATAAAAGCACTTTAAATAATAAAATTGTTTATGACCATCTTTTAAATAATAAAATAGCTTATGACAAATTATTTGTGTAGCTATAACTTAATTGACTTATGAAATTGATGTTATCACAATATGGAATTTGGCATACACGAATCCGACAAACTTGATTTGAATGATTTGAACGAATGAAAATATCAAAATTTAAATACAAATATAAAAAAAATTATGACGAACTGATAAAAGCTAGATTCAAGATAATTCCAAAATATTGAATATGCTAATGCTAATTCATATTATTTTGATGTCGTTGGAGAATCAATAATTAGTTTTCAAACAAAATTAAGAATTAACAATGGCATAAAACATAAAAAATTAAAATAATAATGATTAGTAACTTTCTATTAACATTTATTAGTTACCAAAATAACAAAATTAGATAATTTACTAATACACCCTTATGATTAAATAAACTGAAAATAATAAAGAAAATATGTGATTGGTTGGAATGATTTCTTACATTTCTCACACTATGATCACTTCTCTCTTGAACTTAAGCCTATATATATATAGGAGATGAATCAAATACAAATAAAAAACCGTACTAAACGTACAAATCAAAGAATTGAACGGTGACAATTTTGTAATTAAATGAATCTTTCATCATTCACTTGTAACACAAGCGACCACATCTATTCTGTAATTTCTTTACAGATCAACCTCTCCTTCCCTAATTGCTCATGTCTTCATCATATCATCCACCCACAACTCGTTATTTGATGAAATCGATTGAGTTATATGATTCAATTAAAATAGAATTCAATCTTCAAAAAACAGAGCATCACTTTTTTTTAAGGGGTTTAGGTGAAATCAATTGAAATAACATATGAAGATGAGTAAACAGGAATTAAGAGTGTGTGAAATCAATTGAACAAGATTTGAACTTTAGGAATTAATTGATTTTGATGGTTGAAGAGTCGATACGTAAATACTTTGAATATGTAATTTCAAGTAGAGTAATTTTAAATTTCAAGTAGAGTATTTTTAAATTTTAGAGTAATTTTCAATTTCAAATAGTATAATTTTCAATTTAAAGTAGTGTTATTTTCAATTTTAAGTAGAGTAATTTGTATTACAAATAGAGTAATAAACTTATATAAGTAGAGTAATTAATGTAAACCATACACTCAGACTCTATTTTATTTAACAAGAATAATTCCTACCCTTGTTGCTATTGTTGAATCTGTATTACTTTTGATTTGTTTATCTAGGTTTACAAATGAGATAGCCTTCACTTCAATTTGATAATGATGTCATCAGCAATATCAATCAAATTTTTGTAGTTACTGAGTACTATTTGAACCATCAATTTTTACAAATTCGTTGATTTAAAGCTTTTTAAAACAGATTGAAACAATACAACGTTCGATTTGCCAATCAACTTTGTAGTTACTTGCTTATATTTGAACCAACATGATTTTGAAGCAGGCTATTTGAGAAAGAAGAAATAGATACAATAATTACTCTACTAACAAAACAATTACTCTAGTTGAAACAAGCAGCGCAATTTAATTACACTACATAGTTTATAAATAGAGTAATAAAAGATGTGTTTTATTACTCTATTTGTAAACTATGTAGTGTACTCTACATGTTTATTGAGTTATCAGGTAATTACACTACAAACGTGATTTTCACTTATTTACAAAAATGCCACCGCCTCCACTTTGTTTTAGTTCGCACGTTAAGTACAAATATTTAATTTGTATGATAACCTTCCCTATATATATATATATATATATATATATATATATATATATATATATATATATATATATATATATGGTTGAGTTCAATGGAGATATCATATTAGTGTGAGAAGTGTAAGAAATAGTTTAAACCTATCAGATTTTTTCTTTTTCTTTTCTAATTTAATTAAATGTATGGACATAATGGTAAACATCTTAATTTCTTTATATGGTAACTATTAATGGGTTTGAAGTTTTATTAAAAAACAACTATTTTATCTCCTATTTCTTTGTTAATTTAAAAATTCAAAAGCATTAATATTCAAATCATGATTTTGATTGTAGCTGCTCATATCAACATATTTAAAAAATAATACAAATATTTTTCATACCATATAATTATCTAAAATTGGTCAACAACATTTGTTTTCTTAGTATTCACGTCTCAAGAATCCATTTTTCGAGACAATAATTCAAAATATACACTTCTACACATTTGAACAAATAAAAACAAACTAATTGTGCTAATATTAATTGTTCATATTTTGATACAAATCCATAATATAAAGTTGTATTTAATTTAAATATATCCTACACACTGTTAATCATACTACACACATAAAAACTCTAAATAAACATATAACCCTTCCTACACTAAATTAAAGAATCCATATAACATTTCCTACACAAATTTAATAAATCCATACATCATGGTATTTGAAAATATCCTACACAAGTGTTAATCATACTACACAAATAAAGAATCTATCCTACAAAAATTTGATAAATCTATACATCTTCCTACACAAAATTAAAGAACCCATACCATTTGAATATATCCTATGCAAATATTAATTATATTAAACAAAATAATAAACTATTCTCATTAACAATACCCCAACATAAGTTGAAAACATCCTACACAATTAAGAAATCATTCTCACTGATATTTGAATATATCCTACATAAACTAAAAAACATCCGACACAGTTTATGCATCTTTTCACATTTGTGAACAACCACATTTTGTTATAAAATCTACAAAAGGATCAAAACTATACCTACATAGAAATAATGCAACCCTACACTCTCACCAAAGCCATTTTTTTGTTACGAAATAGCAGTTAAAGAAAACAAAATTTTTGAAATAACTTGATGAATCACACTATTTTTCAATCTTATTAAAAATGTAGATGTTTTCAACATGAAAATCGTCATTTATTTTAGTACACTGAAACAAAAAAAAATAATTAAAATAAGGACAAATCTTTGTACGTATTGAATTTTGTGATTGGAATATTATGGCAAATATAAGCATTAATTAAGATCTATAAGCACATTTTTAGAAACTCAATGATTGTTAAAGTTTGCTATAAAATAATAGGACTAAACTACCCGTTTTATATTAAAAACCTATAATTGATTTGCTTATTTATTACAAGATTATCATTATCATTATGAACCATAGATCAAATATAATTAATGGTCCAAATTCATTTCTCACACTTCTCGCATAAGATGACTTCTCCACTGAACCATCCCTTATACATACATATATATACATACATATATATATATATATATAGAGGTTTAAGTTCAGAAGAGAAATGAAATTACTATGAGAAATGAATATGGGCCACTAGTTTTATTTTAGGTTTTAAATATTTAAAAATAAATAAAAAAATGTAAATGCAACAATAAATGCATTCTTTCTCTTCAATTAATATAACCATAATAAATCACTCTCTAATTATGGATACACATATCCTATACGTGTGTAGGTTATATGTTTTTGGTGTGTAGGTAATATATTTCTTATTCTTAGAACAAGTGTATGTTATATGTTTTTGTTTAGGTTGTATATTTTTTATTGACCTTTAATGTTAACATATGCAAAACAGTTTTTTGTATTATTCATCACAATGTACCTATGTGTTGATTGATATTGATATATAATATATGAATAAATTTTATTTGTGTAGGATAAAATTTTCGGGTGTAGGTTATATGTTTTTCATGTGTAGGTTATACGTTTTCGTATGCGTGTGTAGTTTATTGATGCTAAATCTTGTGTGTCGGTTATATGTTTTTCGTGTGTAGATTATATGTTTTCTTATTATTAGAACAAGTGTAGGTTATATGTTTTTGTGTAGGTTGTGTATTTTTTTGTTGATATTTAATGCAAACACGTGTAAGATAATTTTTTGTACTATTTATCACAATGTAACTACGTGTTGATGAATATTAATATATTGAGTTGGAAGAAATTGGTTTTGGATAGAAAGAACTTTTAATGTATGAATAAATTGTACTTATGTAGGATAAAAATTCAAGAGAGAAAAAATAAGCTATAAAAATAAATGAATTCTTATTATTTTTCAATTATAATAATTTAATAAGTTATATTAATTGAATACATAACTATTATATTTATTAGTTATATTAATTGAAGAGAGAGCATGCATTAATACTTTCTTATTTATTTTTAAATATTTAAAACATAAAATAAACTAGTGATTCATATTCATTTCTCATATTTCTCACAGTAATCTCATTTCTCTCATGAACCATCCACTATATATATAAGGGATGGTAACCATCCACTATATATATAAGGGATGGTTCAGTGGAGAAATCATATTAGTGCGAAAAGCGTGAGAAATCAATTTAGGCCATTGATTAGATGTAATCAATCCTATATATTAATTATGGCAATTTGGTAATTAATAAGAACTAATGTACAAGGCTTTTAAGGAGAAAAGGATAGCTTGGTATTTATATATAGTTGTTTAAAATTAAAAAGTCATTTTCAAATCAATTAGTTTAATAAACATTAAAATGAATGTTAAAACTATTGATAGAAACAATTATTTATGGAAGCAAGTTCATGTCACGAAAGAAGTTGACCAATTTCCTTTTTTTTATATACCGTGTTTCGTATTACGTGATATATTTGTGTGTAAATATATTAAGTGATATAATATGTGTAGGACGTGTAGGATAATTTTGTTCACTATACAGGGTGTGTCGACTTGAATTCTTTAGTGTCAAAGGCGTGTAGGATATTATGGTTAACGATTTAATATGTAGGTGTGTATGATAAATATGTTTGTTGTGTAGGCCTATTGAACAAATATGTATACTTTGCTGGATAAATTACGGTTCTACCTGTGTTGGATGTGTAGGATAAATAAGTTTACATATGTAGGATAAGTATATTATAGGTTTTGGCAATATGTTGTCGGGTTCTAACGTGAAATATGCAAACCAATCCCCCCTTGAGAAAATAAAAACTAAAAGTAATTATTATAAATTTGATTTGTTATATGTTATTTCATAATTATAATGTATTTAAAAAATTTATAGATGTGTAGGATAAATATGTTTATTGTGTAGGTTATGTTGAATAAATATATTTATTTCGATGAATACATTTATAGATGTGTAGAGTGTGTAGGATAAATATATTATAAGATGGAGATATAATTATGAAACTTAATTACAAATAAAAGAAATAGAAAAAGACTAAATCGTCATCTGATGAATCATAGCAAAAATAATAATAATAATAATAAATAAATAAAAACTTGTAATGTTTTTAAAATTAAGAACTCATAATTAAATTACTAAAATAATACATGAAACTTCCAAAATTTTAATACTTACCTAAATATAATAACTTAAGTCTTTACTATTATGTCCTTGGATTAAATAAAAAAACAAAAGGAATCTTTTGTTTGATTGGCTAAAATTAATTCTTATATTTCTCATACTAATATGATTTCTTATATGAACTTAACCATATATATATATATATATAAAGAGAGAGAGGATTAGGTTCATTTCAGAAGTGTTTCTTAGTATGAGAAGTGCGAGAAGTAATTATAACCAACCATTATTTTTTTTTATTTATGATTTTTTTAATAGAAGAGCATCTTAGTAAATTTTTTTTTTCATATATGGCAAGTAACTTATGTGTGGGATGAGTTACATATTTTTTGTTTTTAATTTAAATATTTTTATAATAACTAGTTTCATTTAACATAAAATAATCGATCTTCATAATTCATTTTATCAACAAATATAACCAAGTTACATTTCTTTAAATTGTTTGTTTATTTGTATTTTTAATTTATGATTAATTGGTTCATTTTAATTTTTGAACTTAACCAAATTTATGAAGATTTTCAACTTTGTACTGAATTCGTTAAATCACAAACACAGTACATAAATGATCATGCACACGATAAAATTTACACATATAATTCGAAATGCCACCTCCACATTGTATATATATGAACCTACACACGATAAAATTTACACATACACAATTAAAAATACCACCTATACAGTACATATATGAACTTACATAACTACATACGATAAAATTTACATATACACAATTCGAAATACCAGGTACATGGTACATATATGGACCTACACACGATAAAATATACACATACACAATTCGAAATAACACCTACACAGTACATATATGAACCTACACAAGATATAATTTATACATACACAATTCGAAATACCACCTACACAGTACATATATGAACCTACACACTATAAAATAATTTTTTTTTATTTTTTACATTAAACTACATATAATAAATAACAGATCATGCTAATAGCCTACACTTGTAAAATTTTCACATACATATTCGTGATATCATCTACACAGTACATATATGAACTTAAATAATATTATTTGTGTAAAATAGTTTGTAAAATAATTTCATGAATTACATTATTTATGATTTGAAACAAATGAAAAAAAAACAAAAACAACAAATTGAAGTTATATCGTGATGTATTTCAATATTTGTCTATTTGGAACAAAAGAAAAAAAATGAAGTCAAACCTTGGTATTAAATACGGATAGGAATATTATGTTAGTATTAATCATTAAATGATTTATTAGCAAATATTTAGGGAATTCATTGAATTGTAAACATTTATTACGGTAGAATAAGACCAAAGTACCCATTTTCCAATAAAAGCTTATAAATGAATTTCTTATTTATTACAAGAATGCCATTATGATTATGAACCATAGATGAAACATACCAATGACTCAGATTTATTTCTCGCACTTCTCACTATAATATCACTTCTCGCAAGATCCATCCCCTATATATATATATATATATATGATTAGGTTAGAATAAAAACCCACTTGAGTTGTGAAAACTCTAGAAACTCATTCTCAACCACATGTTTTTAATTAAAGATTAAATCTTGTGGTCCACAATTAAAGTTAAGAAAAAATGTAAAAGTTTATTTACATTTTCTCTATCCTGAAAACATATATAAAAATTACTAAAAAAATATAAAAAAAAATAGCAAAACTTTTTTTTTATGTTTCGATGTTTTGTATTAAATGTAACAACATATATTATATGTAACAAAAAAAAACGATGTTACATAGGATTTTCACAACTCAAATGGGTTTTCATTCTATATATATATATATATATATATATAAGGGTGGGATCTAAAGAGAGAACTAGAGAACTAATAAAAAATTATTTTTAACTTTAAAAAAAATATGTTTATGATTTTTTCTTCTTTCTTCCTTCTAATAAGATGATATTATTTCTAAAAAAACTGTCGATGTAGTGCATATGTGCACTATTGTGTTGCATATATACAATAGTGTTTTATTGCATATAATACAACACAATTGCATTATACAATACACACTATTTAATATATGTAAATACAACACTAATAATTGTATGAAATACACACGATCGCATATACGTAATACAACACTAATGTGCATATGCACTATATCGATTTTTTTATTTTTATACATAATATAACACTATTGCACTAATACAATACAAAAAATTGCATATATGCTATTCAACATTATTACACATATCAAAATACACACTAGTGCATATATGCAATAAAAAAAGTCGATGTAGTGCATATATGCACTACAATGAGTTTTTTTTTATTATTTTTTTATTTTTTAAAAATTTTTATATTTTTTTCTAGTGAAGAATACAACATATATAAGAAGGATTAAAGAAAAAAATGTTCAAAAATATTTCTTTTAATTAAATTAAAAATATTTCTTTATTAGTTCTCTGGTTCTCTTTCTAAGAAGGAGTTCTATTTTGATCATCTCCCTATGTATGTATGTGTGTGTGTGTATGTAACACCCCAACCCGGATGGGCTGACGTGTCACAATGTACAAAGGTATACAGAGACAAAAGACATAATTCCATTAATTCATTAGAGTCAAAAGTACAAACTACTGATAGATCAAATACTAAGTCCAAAATACATATTATTCAGATAACATAAGCTTAACAGACATCTTCAGATTATTCCTAAGTGTTAGGCTTCTTTCTTGATCCCGCCAAAAGCATCCTGTGAACATGACATGTAAAAAGTTTACATAATGAGCCGAATACTCAGTACGGAATATTTAGGCTCAAAAGCAAGTAATGATTAACTGAATACAATATCACAATATATGATAACATATAACTGAAATAAATAAAACATATCATACGAATGTACCCATAAGCATAACTGAGTCTGATAATATGTGACGACATACAGGGGGCCACTCCTATATGTCAATCACCTGAAATGACGTGAGTTGGCATACCAACGGCCATTTCCTGAAACTGAAACTGAACTAGGATATATCAATACGCCTGCTGATAGCTATGTACCACACCTGTACTTAAGAGACGCCATGAACTGATCTCTCCATCACGGAAGGAGCACATAACATCGAAGCCACAATGTTATGCCTGTGGGACACTCCACGGGAAGCGAGTGCTCAGGGTAACATAGTACAAATAATCTGAGTTATACAATAACAATTCATATCTTAACACATCATGGAATATGCAATAGTGAGTATAATTTAATAATAAATATATCGCATGCTAACAAGTCAAATAATAAATCATAATCTGAATATGAATCGAAGGGACGACTAAATGAATCGAGGTGTCAAAGACGTTAGGAGTTTCAAAGGTACATAATATCAACGGGTTTCATAATAATTGAATATGATAACAATAGGAAGGGGGGTTAGGATCCGTACCTAGGGATGAGCTCGGTACCGTACCGGTACCGGTATCGAAAATCCCGATCCCGAAAACCGTAAATTGTTGGTACCGGTATCGAAATGTTCGGTTCGATACCGGTACCAGTATTTAAGGTAAAATTCGGGAAATATTGGTACCGTACTGGTCCCGAAAACTCAAAACCTTGGTACCGATTCGGTACCGACGGTACCAAATCGGTACCGGTTCGGTACCATACCGATTTTTGCTCATCCTTATCCGTACCTTAATTGCCGATTAGTTATCTTACAGAGATAAGTTTTATAAGTGAAGCTCTTTTAATCAACCTATATCGTATACATGTAGCTCATAAGGGCGTGTTCGGGTTTATGACAGGTTAAAGTGGAACGTTATCTTATGTATATGAAAACAAAGAGTCGTTTGATTAAGAAAAAAAATAAGTGTTATTTAACGAGATCGATATCTCATATTTATATATTTTAACGAATATTGTTTTAAATGTTAAAAATGATTATGGATGAATACAAAACAAGGTATCAAAAATAGTTTGTCATGGGTTGGGTTTGAAAGTTAAATTTTTTAAAAAATAAACACAAGAAATAATTTTAAACCCATGACTAACTTATATTTGCCAAAGGGTTTCGAACATGCATCCTTCCGTTAACAGCCCAGCGACGTAACCAACAAACCACAAACAATTATGTATATAACTTGAGACAGTTAACTATTTATAAAAGGGAGCTGTTAATTTTAAAAACAAAAGAAAGTTGCGGCAAACCGGTTTCGAACTCAAGACCTACTGTTTATAAGTATTATGTCTAAACCAGTTGCACCAGTTAGACCCTTGCTTAATAACTAAACAGTTACCTATATAATAACTAGTTTTGTTGGCTATCTATTCCATATCTAGTCATTATGGTTCTAAGCTTGAAAACCCATGTTGTATACCCATTTTTTTATGCACATTCAAAATTAAGTATAAGATTAATATATGTAGGACATGGGTCACGATTTTGTTAAACAATATTAATAAAAAAATAAATAATCTCTTTATATAATTTGGAAAATTGTAGTACATATACCGTATACAAATTTAAACGAGAATAACAACAAATATAACCTATATACATGTCTTGATTCATACCGAAGTCCTTAACTTGTGCTTGAACGCCGAGTTCTTTGACGAGTTGAAACTGGACCGAAGTCGAGTTGATCATCGTGTTGAATCCGCACAGGAACCACGCTCACATCGTCTATATCGTGTTCACCGAGATCCGAGCATCACCTCCGAGTCATGTCTTCTTGTACACCTCTTCCCTTGGTGAACCCGTCTTGATCACTCGAAAACGTATACACCTTTCTAGCTGCAAAACTGAACAAACTATGGTTCCCGGTTGTGGCTGAGAATTTCTGTTAAACAGAGGTCCCTTAAAACAGATTTCGGGCTACCTCTGCGAGCCCGTCTGTTTCCCAGGGTACAACAGTCAGAGCAGTATGTACTGCTGGGATTACCCTAGCACCCGAACCGTATTTGTAACTCGAGTTCGGGATCGAATGAGAGTTGGAATTGAGAGAACATATCATTGCCAGGAAGCCATTTGGTTCTATGTGCGTGGTAAACGAGCGGGGGCTGCATGTGCATTTGGGTTGTGACTGATATGGTTTGTCAGTGTGTCAGTGTATTTTAAATCTGCCCAACACCCCTTCAATTTATAGTAGGTAGAGTGTGATGTGTCGTCGGACACGTGTCACTATCTAGACTGAGGTGAGCTCAGGCATTAACACGTGGCGTGCTGACTCACCAAACTTTCCGACACATAGCATCTGACTCGTGACACTTGGCAACCGGTGGCATACTCTTGTCCAGATCACGGCATATGGCAGGTGAGTCATTGATACTGACGACACTTGTCACGACATTTCTATGGTGACGACACATGTCATGATTACTCGTCATACTGACTGACATGTGTCCCTAAGCCCGGTCAAACCACCAAAATTGCTAAGGCTGCTCTCAAGCGTTCTACCAATATGGGGCAAACTCATTTCCCTTTTTACCAATGTTCAAGTTCTCAACTACACATTTTAGAGTATCGATATCGCGTTCATCTCAACTCTTTTGGACTCATTAATAATTAATTTATCCCTAACACATTCTAATAATTATTATTAGTCCAAAATTTCCAACAATATAGCCTTAGGTTCGGGTTACCTTAGTTGGACTCGCGATATGGTGGCGGAGATACTTCCCGGAGTGATGCGAACGGAGAAGGGGCGGCAGTGGCGTTTTTGAACAACCGATTACCAATAATTCTACGTACAATGCTGAATACGTTACTAGTAGTGATATACGATCGTGTTAGGCGACGTACGATGGGTTTCTGGTTGTTGACGGTGCCGACCTATTTTCATGGGTTCTGGAGTCCGAAGGTGGGTCAGGGCATATAGAGATGACAAGTGGTGGTTACGTTGGGGTAGTTTCACGGTGGTAGCGGACAACAGTAGGGATGGAGACGGACGAAGGCAGTTTGGTTTCGAGAAGAGGTCAATCGGAGATGGTAAGAATATTGCTAGGAATAAGTAGAAGGAGGTTGGGAGTTGGCTGTGTGGCTGATCGAAGCAGGTCTCCGTTTTTATAATCGAGGTGGAGAGATTAAAATATCTCTTGAGACATGAATAATTGACTAAGGGACTGTTTCCCCATATGATTACCTGTCTCTTGATTGCTTAAACATATGGAAGAAAGATTTTAGATTTGAAGTTACAAAAGAGAAATCATAAAGAAAGATGCAATTATTACATTCTGCAATAATAATTCCATAGACTCTTTGAATTCTCACCACGTGATCTTTCCCTAGCAGTTTTATTTATTTAGTTTTGTTTTTCATTTTTGTTTTATGACTATTATATTTATTAACAATTATTATTATTATTATAGTACAGTAATGTTAACAATACATGCATTTACGTTGATTACAAATTTGAGAGAATGCATGGCTCAAATTGTTCTTTTATTATGATTAGTCATTTCTTTATTATCATTATAAACTTTTATTATTATTATTATTGTTTTTTATCATTATTATTAATGCGGTTATTTCAATATATATATATATATAAGAGGTATATAATGAAAACTCTTTTGAGTTGTGAAAACCCTATGTAATATCGTTTTTTTACATATGTATATGCCGTTACATTTAATACAAAACATCGAAAAAAAATTTATTTTACTATTTGTTTTACTGACTTTTATATACGTTTTCAGGAGAGAAAAAGTGTAAATTTACTTTTACATTCTTTATTAACTTTAATTATGTACCACAAGTTTCAAACTTTAATTAAAAACATATGGTTAAGAATAAGTTTCTAGAGTATTCACAACTCAAATTGTTTTTATTTTAATATATATATATATATATATATATATAGGGGAGGGTTCAAATGAAAACCACCCCTAAACTTAAAAACAATGAAAACTCTCATTGGCCAATCACATTTTTTCTTTTTTTTTATTTTAAAATTTGTTGTAAGTGTATTTTAGTAACTAGTCATAAATGTATTTAAGGTAATTTATTTCATTTTAATGAAAATCCCTTATTTATCTCCCTAACCAGTTTCATACTTTGAATTATTCCCGAAAGAATTATATTGAGAATTGTTTTTGGAACCTTTTTTTAAAAGATAACTAAAAGACAAAAAAAGAAAATTGAGTTTTTTTTTACAAGAAGAATGCATTGATTTCCTGATGGTAAAAACAGTGAATTTTGAGTTTTGACTTTTGAATATTGAAGCCAACGATTGTTTGCCAGAAGCTTGGCTAGCTCACAAGTAAACCCTATACAGTTAGATTTAGACCATGTTATTAAAAAGACTTTTTAAAATCTTTTTTTTGTCTTTTATTTCCAAACTTATATAAACAAAAGCATTCTTAAATTATACTTCAATCACAAATGCAAAATTTACACTGAAAGACTTTAAAAATATATGCAAGCATCCTAATAAAAGCAACATGCAACTTTACATACAAATGGTTCTGTTCTTGATGGGATTTTTCTTTGGGCTACTGCTACTTTTGATTATGTTTTGTGATGTATAATGATTTGTTATTTTTTTTATATATATTGTTTAAACATGCGTCTTACTCATGTAATTTGAGTTAAATTATTTAATGACATATGCGTATCTTAGCTTTTTTTCTGTATCTTTTTTGTTAATTTTTGAAATTACATACATGTAGCTTAACATAAAGATAGAGATACATATATGCACACTCTATAAAGAAACCAACTAATGCATTGATGCGTACATGTAAGAGTAAAATATTTTTGTATACGTTTAAGCATAATCACAATATACATATATGTAAGTTAAAGTTCTAGTCGAGCGTACATATATGTATCCGTTAAAAAAAATACATTTGTGTATGTTTAATTATTATAGGGGTCTATTTGGCTTTTACATATATGTTGGTATAGAAAAGTAACTTTGATTAAAAAATATGCACTGATAAATATTAGTTTGTGAGTATATGTAAGATATTCACATACAAAGTTAAAGTGCTTGAAAAACTTACATATATGTATCTTCAATTATTATAAGGTATTATTTAGCTTTTATGTATCACAATACGCATATACGTATACCAAAATTTAGTGTGTTGGGTGAGCTTGC
Source organism: Bidens hawaiensis (assembly GCF_021521415.1). Lineage (NCBI taxonomy): Eukaryota > Viridiplantae > Streptophyta > Magnoliopsida > Asterales > Asteraceae > Bidens > Bidens hawaiensis. The sequence continues at coordinate 2,621,944 of NW_027491069.1, read as the reverse complement.
TTAAATCTCCAAGTACATATATGTGACATACTGGACACATATATGCACAGTCCAAGTACATATATGTAACATACTGGCCACATAAATTTCATGTCACGTATTTCTTCTATTTTGCATAATTATTTCATGTTTATGTTGATGAGTGAGTTACTTAAGGATATTGCAATACTTCTTTTTTAAGTCTCGTAAGAAGAGACAAGTGGATTGTAAGAAATGAAAAAGAAACCAAAACTAGGAAAGAGAAGGTGAAGTATATAAGAGAGAGAGGAATGAAAATCAGGAACTTTTTTTTTTATTTAAAGAGAGAGGAGAGAGAAACAAAAATTATAGAAAGTTAGCCATTGCTTTTGCCTAAATTGCCCTTTTGTGTGAAAGAAATGTCTTACACAATTCACAATATTTACAATCATAATCATGCCACTATTAATATAGACCCTTGATTAAATGTAATTAATGGTTAGATGTTGGTTTTCATGATTTTCAATTATAATATGGTTTTCAACATAACCCTCCTCTCTCTCTCTATATATATATGGTCTTTTTTAAAGCAACCTCTCTACTGAATAGATGTAAGGTTTGCCTACATCTCATTATGCTCATACCCTACTAATTCCAATTTATAATGGAAATTAGTGAGATTTTACTGAGTATGATTGATTGATTGATTGATATGGTAGTAATCGTAAAAGTTGTACAATGAAACAAATATATACATGATTGTATGATAGGTAATAGACGGTTAAATAACCGTCATGTACTTTGGCGCACTTAACCATTTTTAACAGTAACATCAGCCGACGGTCGATATGGATCCTAATAATAATAATTACAATAATAGCATAATTATAATAACTTGTTTAATTTATTATCTAACATAGCCTATATGCAAATAAACCCGATATTTTTTTAAAAATGACATAAATGAATGGAGTGAAATGGTGTTTAGGAGAGAGAAAAAACTTTTAAGGTTTCTAGATGATCCGTCATTTGAAATGACCGATCCTAGATTAATAGAAGAACTTGTCAGCGTTTGTCGGTTGAGTTGGAGGATTATCAGGTGTTCCGCCATTCAAATGGCGGAACCCACTGACACCTCTTTCACTAATTGACGGGCAAGTGGGAAAATTCTTTAAATAGTCCAAAAGAAGAAAGAGAGTATCAAAATAGTTTTAGAAAATATCAAGTTCTAAAAACCATCCATTAAAAACCATTGGATCCGACGCATTGGCAACATAAAGAGGGATTTCAACAGTCACTAATATTATGACAAATGTCTCGTCCCTTACCTACCACGTGAGTTTTGCTTTCTAATAAATTGGACAAGATGGTTTTTGTTTGAAAAACATCTTTGAAAAGCATATTTATTTGAAAATCATCTCCATGAAAATTTGTGTTTTTTTGAAATTCGTCTGGTCAGATGAATTTCATCTTTGGAGACAAAATTCAAAAAATACACCATCATCATCTTCATCTTTTTCATATTCTTCATCATCTTCATCTTCTTCATCATCTTTTTCATCATCTTCATCTTCGCCACATCCTCCCTTCGGCGTTGTCGCCACCCTTCTCCTTCCCCGAAGAACTCCAAGAGCTCAACATTTTCCGGCGAGCCACCACCGGTCAAATCCATATAAATTTCCGGAGATGACAGTGGCTCGTCGGAAAATGTTAATCTCTTGGAGTTCTTCGGGGAAGGAGATGGGTGGCGGCGGCGGCGAAGGGAGGATGTGACGAGGATGAAGACGAAGAAGGTGAAGAAGAAGAAGACGAACATGAAGATGAAGATGATAGGATCAACGAAATTCATGTGAAATTCGTGTACGAAATTCACGTGAAATTCGTCTGGTCAGACGAATTTCACGTGAACATGAATTTCAGACCAAAATAATCGGGACAGATAGAATTGAAAGTAAAAATATTGGATTGTGCCAACCACTTTACACGTATCAATGATTTAGTGGTGGGCGAATTTCAGACTAAATGTATTGGCGTCGATAGATTTCATTGGATTGTTTTGGTAAGTTGAAAATTTCAATGACTATTTTCATACTCCCTCTTTTCTTTTGAACTATTTTCAGAATTTTCCCCAGGCAAATCCCACAACAAGAACTAGCATGCTCCTATACTTTTTACAAATTTCTTCCATTTTAAATGACAATAGTGAACAGTGATCAGATTTGACACTTTTGATGGGTTTTTTCATCTTTTTGCCACACTATTCACTTGAGTTCAAATAACAATTGTGAATAATGATTAGATCTGAAATATTTGACTGGTCATTTCACCTTTTCGAAAACACCATTAACTATTGTCATTTCAAATGGCAAGAATGAAGTTACGAATTTTTTTTAACTTTTTTTCTTTAGATTTTAATACATCCTATTAACTTTTTTTTTAGTTTGTTAAAAAACACATGTTTAATTTTATTTTTTTTAAAAGGCTAATTCAAAAAATACACATTCCATTAATATATTTCACATATGGGACTTGGACCCTTCTATTTTAAACCGAAGTCTTTGGGTTTGATACCTCAACCATATGAGTAAAGACTTTGGTTTAAAAGAGGGGTGAATTGTTGGATTTATTGGGTTCAAGTCCCACATATAAAAGATATTAATAAAACTTGGAGTTTTCAAATTAGCCGTTTAAAAAAAATAAAAGTGTTTTTTTAACAAACTAAAAAAAAGTTAATAGAATTATTTAAAATTTAAAGAAAATAAAATTTAAAAATTCCTAACTTCGCTCTTGTCATTTCAAATGGCAAAAGTGAATAGTGATCATGTCTGACATATCTAATAGTGATTAGATTTGACATATATCTAGCAAGCCATTTCACCTTTTTAATCACACTATTTACTTTTGTCATTTAAAATGACGGAAGTGAATAGTGTCGTAAAAGGGTGAAAAGACCCGTCCATATGGGCATGATAGTTCTTGTTGTGGGATTTGCCTAAAGAGGTGTCAAATAGTGGAACACCCGATAACCCTCCGACTCAGCCGACAAGCGTTGACATGTTCTGCTATCAGTCTAGGATCCGCCATTTCAAATGACGGATCACCTAGGAACCTTAATTAAATTTTTTTTCTCTCCGAGAAACCAATTCACTCCAACCATTTATGCCACTTTAAAATATGTTTCAATAAACCCTATTAAGTAATAACTTAATAAGAATTACATGATTCAAACCCTTAATCGTTAAGCTAAATATGAAACTGATAAGTAAATTGCTTCATTACAAAGATGTTGACTCTTTGCCACCGCTTGTCATCATGCGCTGATGATGTTCAAATGTTAAACTTTTAAGCTGCCAATTCCAACTTGCCGTGACCTGAATATCGTACAAGTATTTACAGCATATTAGCTCTCTGAAATAATTAACTATTCATTAGATATTAAATAATAACAAGTGGCTACCAAGTCAACTCTGACATTTATATAAATCGTCCTTGGAAGAACTCAAACCATCCCCAAAACTAAACCTGAAGTTAAATTAGGAAATAAAGATTGAATCAAAAAATGGCCGACGAGGTGAAGTTGTATGGACTTGACGGAAGTCCGTTCGTTTGCAGAGTGAAAATTGCTTTGAATCTCAAGAAAATCGACTACAAATTCGTCGTAGAAGATCTACGAAACAAGAGTGCCGATCTTCTCAAATACAATCCTGTCCATAAAAAGATCCCTGTGCTCCTACACAGCGGAAAACCGATCTCTGAGTCGCTTGTGATCATTGAGTACATGGATGATGCCTGGAAAGGGGCTCCACTTTTGCCTAAGGATCCTTACGAGAAAGCTCAGGCCCGATTTTGGGCCAAGTTCGTTGATGATAAGGTACTGGTTTTTATGATTTCATTTCATCTGAACAATTAATCTTTTTCTAGATGTTTTAAAAGGATAAGTGTTTCTAGGAAGCTTTTTAAAAGTCATGTTTTGTTTCTATAGATACTTGATGATTATTTTTGGCTACTAGATTAAAAAGAAATCTCTTGTTTCACTTTACTTACGATTCACTGTTAGACCAGATTTAAAGGCAGGTAACGTTATAATTTATAAATAATGTTAAGCATAAAAGTATATATATTTACAACAAAATTAATATTACAGTAAAATATTTTATCTTTTGGTTTGAGTTTTGCATTTAAATAAGACAATAAAACTTAAATAAATATATAAAATACATTACCTCGAAAATATGAGATTAAAAATAAATAAATAAATAAATAAATAAATAATTAAACATCCAGCCCAACCACCATATTGCCCGGTTCAAATGGTTCACCGATCAGACCAATAACCAAGCGGTTTAAATGAGGAACACTAGAATATGGTTAAGGGGACCGGTTTCGACCTGTTCAAATGAAGAACATTTAGAACAGTGCATTTAACCATAACTGATTTTGCATTCAATATATGGTATGTTCAGTGCATTCCTATAGTATTCAAGGCCATTGTCAGCCATGGGGAGGAGAAAGATCTTGCAGAAGCCCATGAGCAGCTGCAGTTTCTGGAAAACCAGTTGAATGAAGGTAAGAAGTTTTTTGGAGGTGACGACATCAACCTAGTTGATATTTCTGCAACTTTCATTGCGTATTGGGTTGGAGCGGCTGAAGAAGCATTAGGATTAAAGCTGGTGTCCAAAGACAAGTACCCAAAGCTAACAGAATGGTGTGACAACTATATTAACTGTCAAGCTGTCAAGGATGGCTTACCTCCAAGAGAAATTTTACTTGGTTTCTTCAAGATGTGGTTTGCAACGCCTAATAGTTTTGTTTACAATGAATTTTTAAATAAGAGCTCTTAGATGTTGGTTTGTTTTGAAATATGTAGTATCAAATGTAACGCTTATGATGTTTTTGGCATTTTGTATGTTTTGTTATCTTAAAAATAAATTGTTGTTTAATTATGTCGGAATATGATGTTAAATTGTTATGGTCATATATAATAGTGTAAGACTAGCTAGAGTTGTCATAATAATAGTGTAGTGCCTGATTTGTAAAACAGAGGTAGTTGTAACAGTCTTTTAACCTTGCTAGAGCTAATGAGATGGCATCAACAAGTTTGTCTACTTAATTTTTAGTTCCTCTCTAATTCTCACTATCACATATCTGGGCATAACAATGATATCAAAGCGTCGGTCCTTTGACCTCTACCGTTGATTTCATCTATATCTTCACAAGGAACTTATTCGCACAAACTGCTAGTTTACTTCGCATTCATCCTGGATTTGCAAAACACTATACATCGCATAAAGACCAAGCTCACAAGCATATAGTGTTGGAAGATTGGGTATAAGTGTGTGAATGGATGCCTCAAAAATTGGAGTGGTAGCACTTTGTCCCACATTGGTTGGGGAACAAATTTAAGAATGGTTTATAAGGTGCTATTGTAACCACCCATTTTGAAAATTTGTGATATGCTTTACTACAACTCCTACCCGCGCGGGGAGGGGGGGTTGTGCAAAATTGGGTTTCCGGACTAAAAATCTATCGAACTCGTCCGTGCCTGCCCGCCCGCACGAATATTGCTCCGAAACCCGAGCCCGCTTGAGGCAATTTTTTTGCTTTTCAAATCGTTTGATTTCTTTTCAGGCAAGTCGGCGTGCCTTGGGAACAGACCGCGAATCTGTTTAAGGGCTTTGTGTTAAACACAAGCCCGGCTTCATCGTTGACGTTAATAACAAGAGTTAACTATCTATATATAGTAACACTAACACCTTGATATGCGAATCAACGAACATTAATGCGAATGCGAGCCTAAATCCTCATGCGAAATACTCGTTTAGCCAGCAGATTTGAAACCAACATTAAAACATGAAAAAAGCCTATAGATTTAAGAAGCCTAAGTTCTTTAGTTTTCAGATCTACAAAACCAACTCGAAAATGCACAAGAAAAATTGAAGCTGTAAACAAAAAACTAACAGATGAGAACAAGTTCAGATCTATTCAATATCCAACGGTTTTGATTCAAAGCCAATCCAAAAACAACCGGAAATTTAGCACATGGCTTTGATACATTAGAGAATAAGATAATATTTGAAATTTCAGAGTAAATATTACTGATAATGAGGTTACAATATATAATACAACCATAGACTAAAATCAAGGAGATGATTTTGTACTATCAATGATACATTAACTTTAGACTAACGCCTAATATAAAGACATGATTTGCTGCATTAATCTTGGCCAGATATTAATTCAAAATATTTGAGTTAATATGTTTATATCCTAAGTTTTAATATGTCCCCGCAAGATGGGACGGTCTCGGAGTTAGTCCAATCTTGGTCATTAAAAGATGAAATCGTGAACGTGGAGTAGGCTTTGAAAGAGCATCGACTAACTGATCGTCCTCGGCAATGTGTGTAACCCGAATAGACTGTTCATACACTTTTTCGCATACGAAGTTGAAATCAAGTGCAAGGTGCTTCATACGGGAGAAAAAAAATGGGATTGGCAGAATATTGTGTGGCACTTAGGTTATCACAAAAAATGGTTGGGGGTGATTGTAGACTTGAATCTAAGCTCATGTAAGAGAGATTATAACCATACAACTTCTGTAGTTGTAGACGCAACAGCCCAAAATTCGGCTATAGTTGAGGAGCGGGCTATGGTGGGTTGTCTTTTGGAGCTCCATGCGATTGGATTAGACACTAGGTAGATAATATAACCTGTTGTGCTGCAATGGTTATCTTTATCTTCTTCCCAATCCGCATCTGTAAAAGCATGAAGTTGTAACAGTGATTTGTAGCGAAGTAGAATACCTTTGTTTATCGCCCCGTGAAGATAACGCAACAGACGCTTAAGGGCATTCCAATGAGTAGTGGCAGGAGCATGCATAAACTGTGATAGCTTGTTGATTGTGAATGTCACATCAGGTCCTGCAAGAGAGAGATACTGTAGAACACCAACAAAGGCTCTATATTCCGTGGGTGATGGAATAGGTGTTCTACTATGGAGTGTGATGGGCTCGGAGCAAGTAATTGGTGTTGTCATCGGCTTGCATTCACTCATATTGGCCTGTTGAAGAATGTCATGGATATATTTAGTTTGGGAGAGTAAGATGCCATGAGAATGTGGGAGAACTTCAACACCAAGAAATTAGGATAGGGTGCCGAGATAGAGAATTTGGTGGCAAGGGAAGAAATGAACGAGTTAATGTGTTGAGGATTTGGTCCGGGAATGATGATATCATCAACATAGACCAAGATGTAGATGGGAGAGGAACCGGAACTTCGCATGAACAAGGAAGGATCCGAGATGGTAGGTTTGAAACCTTTGAGATTGAGTTAAGTTTTCAGTTCTTCATACCAAACACATGATTCTTGTCGAAGTCCATATATAGCTTTATTTAGCTTGCATATATGTGTTGGAAAATATGGGTTTATGAAACCGGGTGGTTGAGCCATGTATACGTTTTCAGACAATGTGCCTTGTATATTTGGTAAAATGGTCTACAAAAGTAATGTAGTACTTGTAACCATCAATGGAGGTGATTGGTGATGACCATACACCCGAAAAGATTAATTGTAACGGTGCATTTGAATGTAAAGTAGATTTATGAAATGGTAATTAATGACTCTTATTAATGTGACAAGAGTTGCAATCATTGTTGGAATGGGAAATGCAATCAACAAAGGAAGATAAATATTTTAGTATCTTAGTATTTGGGTGTCCTAACCTAAGATGCCAAAACTTTGAAGTAGCCTTGTGAATTGTGAAGGTAGACAAAGGATGGTGGGAAGTAGAACGAAGTTCATAAATCCCATGGGTAGCTTTTCCTTCAAGGAGTAGGAGATTTGAACTTGGATCCTTGATAGAAAAAAGTATAATGAAAAAATTGAACTAGAACATTATTTCCACAAGATAGACGAGAAATAGAATTAATATTTCTAGAGATGGAAGGAACGCAAAGAACATTTTTTAGTATGAGAGTAGTGTTTTGTGTATGTATAAGAAGTGAACCAATATGAGTGATTTTAAGAGACGAACCATCACCAATGATGAGCTCCTCGATTCCATCGTACGGTGCGTGGTTGGCCAATGCATTTAAGCCATTGGTTATGTGATGGGTGGCTCCAATGTCCATTAACCATTTTATTGTAGAGTTATTTTGCATAGCCATCATATTTGTTTGTGGTGGAGTTTTTGTTTTAGGATTACGGTTGAAGGGATGTACGGGTTTGAGGTAGTTGGGCGGTGTTTGAATTTTGTGGTTCGGTAACAGGGACTTGGGGTATAGGGGGTTGTGTTTTGAGTATTTGTGTCAGTAGGTGTAACAGAAGTGTCAGAACCGATTGGAATGTTTGTATCAGATTTTTGTGGGCTGGAAGAAGTTGTTGGGCTAGATGGTAAACTAGATGAATTATGAGTGTTATGGTTGGGTGGGCTGGGAGTAAAGTCTGATCATAAAGGAGTTGTGTGTGTTTCTATATTTGGGCTTGATGGACTAGAAATATCCACGGAGGTAGAAGAATCCGTAGATGGGTTGTTTAGGCTAGATGGGTTGGATTCTTGAATTTGGCTTATTTGGTTAGAAGCACTTTATGTGAAAGATGTAATAATAGGAATTGTAATTGAAAGCCACTATAGCATTTGATGGGGAAACTTGAGTGTTGGTAATCTCTTCATATGAAAATTGGTTTTCAATGAATTGAACCTGTCTAGAAGTGTGAATTTTATTTGAGATGGATCAAGTGCATAGTAAGCACTTTGAGAAGAGGAATATCCTATGAATATACACGGTTTGGATTTAGGATATAGTTTATGTGGGGAATATGGTCGTAACCAAGGGAAATAAACGCAACCAAAGCTTAGTAATTTTTTGTAATTCGGTTGTTTTGTTGAATAGTTTATGGAAAGGGGAAGTATTTTGTAAAATGGGCGTGAGTAGTCTATTGATGAGGTAAGCGGCTGTAGTTAAGGCAAAAGGCCAATATGTGGTAGGCATTTTTGCATGGGTAAATAGAGATAAGCCAGTTTCAACTAGATGACGGTGTCTACGTTCGGTATACCCATTGTGTTCGAGAGTATGAGGTGGTGAGGTAAGATGAGATATGCCTCGAGATTGAAGGTGAGAAGAGAGTTTTATATATTCACCGCCATTGTCAGAGAACAATTGTTTTATAGTTGTTTGAAAAAAGTTCTCAACTAAAGTTTGAAAACGAATGAAGGTAGATAAAGAATCGAATTTATTTTTAGGCGGGAATCGCTTGGCTTTGATACCATTTAGAGAATAAGATAATATTTGAAATTTCAAAGTGAATATTATTGATAATGAGGTTACAATATATAATACAACCATAGACTAAAATCAAGGAGATGATTTTGTACTATCAATGATACATTAACTTTAGACTAATGCCTAATATAAAGACATGATTTGCTGCATTAATCTTGGCCGGATATTAATTCAAAATATTTGAATTAATATGTTTATATCTTAAGTATTAATAGATACCCCTTGTAGGTCCACCCGGAACAAGAATCTAATAAGAGTTTTTGGATCTGATTGTTTCCAGTGAGCAGAAATCAACCCGAACCACGCTCGTATCGAAACCGTAACAAGAAACGAGTATAAGAAGAACAATCAGCCCACGAGATCACCAAAAGTATTTGGATTTCTTCCCAAGGGTTTTCTTTACAAGTAAGTTTCCTAAATGGGAGAAAACCACAAACCTAAACCCTATCCTTCATTCACCTAGTTATATACATTTGCTCCACAAAACAGGTCGCACGGATTAATTGAGTTTTCATTTTTATTTAATTGTTTACCCCCAAACGACCAACAAAACTCTTTGTTATTGAAATATGAAGAATTGTTATAGAAATATGAATGATCATATATTTGCCTTTTTGATTAGTTTTACAAAGAAGACAAAGAAGGCTATTAATACAGAGAACTCGAGTCTAAAACTAGGAAAGCACAATAAGTTCACTACTAGAAAAATGAGTTTTTCGACGGCATTTGCGGTCGCTAAATGGTAGCAGTTGCCCCATTGCGACCATTTGCGACCAAAACTGTGGTGGGAAAAACACACGTCGCAAATGCCCTATTGCTAACAACTTGCGTCCGCTGCTACACATTTGCGACCAGATCTTGCTACCCTAAGGCGGTCACAAATTAAGAGACATGTTAGCCGCCACGTCACAAAAACTAACAGCCGGTTAAGTTTCCGTTAATTTTCCACCCATATGCGTAGTTGGGATTATATTTTGCCATTTCGATAGTTGGTACTTATAATTGGCAATCAGACATAGTTGGATTATATGAGGCCAATACTCATATATATATATATATATATATATAGGCTAAGTATAAAATGAAAACCCACTTGAGTTGTGAAAACTCTAGAAACTCATTCTCAACCACATGTTTTTAATTAATGTTTAAATCTTGTGGTCCACAATTAAAGTGAATAAAAAATGTAAATATAAATATAACTTTTTCTCTTTTCTGAAAACATATATAAAAATTAGTAAAAAAATGTTAAAAAATAGCAAAACATTTTTTTTTGATGTTTCGATGTTTTGTATTAAGTATTACAACATATCTTACATGTAACGAAAAAAAATCGATGTTACATAGGGTTTTCGCGGGTTTTCACAACTCAAATGAGTTTTCATTTTAACCTTACCATATATATATACATATATATATATATATATATATAGGGTAAGGTTAATTTTTAATTTAATGGGTTTTCATTTTAAACTTACCCTATATATATATATAAACGAAACCCATAAAATCCTACGTGTCGCGATGTAGTCGCTCCCCCCTTTTATGAAAGCCACCAGATTGTTTGATATTTAAATGGAGATCTCTCATTGATTTAACCCAAATTCATGGGTATGGGTTTTACTAAAACCAGATAGCTAACATCTCATTAAATTAAAAATTATTCTTACCAATTATTTGATATGAAAATCCTATAAAATAGGGATATACTAAAATTTAATATCCAATTTAAAAATAAAAAGATATTATTTATAATTAATAAACAAGTTTATAGTAAAAAAAACATAAGCGGGTCATGGGTCACCAAATCCAGATAGCTTTTAAACGGGTTATAACATATTATTTATTTATGAAACTCTTTCATCATCAAACCCTAAGTATATTAATAACTTTCTTACAATAAAGAAAAATAAAATCCAAAAAATAAATATTAAAAACCGAAAAATGTAAAACAACCATTCTCTCAAAACATCAGATTGCTTTATTTGTAAATGAAGGTTTCTCACGCATTTGACCCGAATTCACGGGTAAAGGTCTCACCAAACCCAGATAGCTCTTAAACGGGTTATAACATCTCATTATATTAAAAATTAATCTCATAAAATCTTTGATATGAAAATCCTATAAAATAGGGATATACTAAAAATTAATATCCTATTTTATTTAAAAAATCATATTATTTATAATTAAGAAACCATTTTATAATAAAGAAAATAAACGGGTAATGGGTATCACCAAACCCAGATAGCTTTTAAACCGGATTATAACATATCATTTATTTGTGAAACCATTTTATCATCAAACCTAAGTATATTAATTATTAACTTTCTTACAATAGATAAAATTAAAATCCAAACTTACATATATAAATATTAAAAACGAATAATGTAAAACACCCCCGTAATAGGGGGGATAAAATCTAGTGTGTATATATATATATATATATATAGAGAGAGGATTAACTTTAAAACATAAGTGAAATTAGTGCGAGAAATACTTTTAACCAATCATCTTTTTCCATTTTGGTGTTTTTTAAATAGAAGGGTACAATAGTAAAACCATTAAGATTTATTTTTGACAAGTAACATTAATATTGGAAAAGTTACAGATTTACATTACTTTGTTTTTTTTATTTATTTGTTTTCCTAACATTATGTATCCAACAATTTTGTTTTAATAACCTTGTTAAGAGATTTATAAGATATAAATATTATTTAAGCTGCATGCTCTACTCTTTTTTACAATAACTTAGCCACTAAAATAATGCTAATTAATTTATGTTCAACCACAACATATGACTTGTTATAGTACTGCAACCGATAAATTCATTTTTCTTTACAAACATACCAATGTAACTACTTTGTAGTATTAAAATAAATCCATGACATTAAAACCAAAGGTTTCAACACAACAAAATTTTTAAACTTATTTAAATTTCTTAAACAATTCCTACACACATAACCAACTACTTTAGCTTAAACAAAACAATTACATTTAACAAACATGTTAAAACGCCGAACAAGTTTGTTATTATTTGAATACTCTTTGATCAACCAAACATTTATTCCAAACTTAGAACATCTAGAATCTTCAATCTTTTCGTGTTAATGATCGAAAGCAGAATCTTCAATGTAACACCCGCCTAAGAGGCTTGAACGTATGACCCACAGCTGGACCTCTTTTGTCAATTCATTAAAGTTTAATTACGCTGCGGAAAAATGTTTGAATAAAATATTTGTATATATATGTATGGACCATACGCAATAAAAATATCAATATAAACCACAATGCAAGTTCCCTCCACAACAAAATCCATACCAAGTTCCCCTACACATCAAACCAAATTACCATGCACAACATACAAACTTCCCTACACTACTACAGATCATATAGCTTAGAAGCGGTTATTTTCCTCGTTAAAAGCGGTTTCAAAACCGCTTCTAGGCTAATCGCTTCTAATCAAAGTTCTTGCTCTTTTAAAGCGGTTTTTGGATTTATATATGTTTGAAGCGGTTTGTAGTTTAAAGCTAATAAAGCTGCATAATATTAATATATAATAATTTTACCAGCTGCTGTGCCAAATTCGTTTAAAGCTGCATAATAATTTTACTAGCTGCCGCATAATACTGATAATAATTTTACCAGCTGCTGTATATTAAAATTAAGAACCAACTTAAAGCTGCATATATAATAAGTAACCAGCAAAATCAGACAGCTACAAATGTTACCAAAATCATACATAATTGCCAAATTCGTTTAAGAAACGGACACTAGTTTTCCTAATTCAACAATATCAAAAACCATACAAATCTCAACTCGTGCCAAACATACAAATCTAACCTAAAGAGGGGTTGTTCATAAACATTAAATCAAAAAACAGCGGCATCACACTCATTACGGTATCATCAATCTCCGAGAGCCTAGCAAATCCCGATTCGTGCCAAATCTAAAAATAAATAAAGTTAAAATTGACCCGGCAAAAATTAGCAAAAATACTATAGGATCACAATCCGCGGATAGTTGATAACTAAATACTAACTAAAATGAGCAAATTTGGTCACAATCCGCTTTAAAACCATTTGTCGCAAAGAAAATAGGATCACAATCCACCCTAAAACCGAACCTAGCCCAACTAAACCCAAGCTCGAATATTGTAACTAATCCCAATTTACTAGAATACCCTTGGTAACCAAAGTTAACCTAACCTAATATATTGTGTAATAAATAAATTATTATAAATAATCATAAAAGGCCTTACATTGTTGGGGAATTGATTATAATAATGATAAACAAATTCGAACATATGCTTTATGACCATATATCCGCATTCCCAAAATCCTTTTTGTTGCTTGCACTACAACAAAAAAAATACAGCTAACTAGAAACCAATTAACAAAAACTAAAAAAAAATACAAAAAATAGAAAGCATACCTCAACCATTTTCCATGTAAACATTTCCCCCAAAGCTTCTCGAATTATGTTCGTAAGAAGATAATTTTCTTGGTCCTTTACGCCTTTTAAATAGTCTAAATAAATACTTCTTTGCGTTTGGGGCAAATTATAAACAAGATCCAATGAAACCTGCAAAATATAAAGTTATAGAATAATTAGATAAAATGCAGTAATAAACTATATAAAAATTAATTAAAAGATAAAAAATAAAATATGTATTACTCGGCCAGATAGGGAGCAAGCAAATATTCTTTATCTTTATGAAGATTTGATACATCAATGATGTGAGCTTTAACGCTTTCGGGTTGAAGTTGGCACAAACGTCCGGTGATTGAGTTTGCGCATAGAAAACCGCATGGTTTTCCTAAACGAATAGCCTCCTTATAAAAATACCTTAAATTAAGTAAAATAAACATTATAAAATTAATAAGATCAATAATATATAAAATCGGCATGCTATACAAATAAAAACTTACGTTTCAAACCAACTTAAGATGGTGATATCAAGCCACCCTTTTGCAAATACTTTTAGCATCGCCTCATACTCAACCCAGTCTAATATTATGGTGGAAAACATCTCATCAGGTGTAGAAAACTCAACTGGATCAGATCCCAGTCCAATGTAATGATGTAATCGGTCGACCAAACATTTAATCCTTTTAGATCAGTTTTTAATTACCTTTAAAGCTTTATCTATTTCTTTGGCCTGCCTTTCTTCATCACTTTGAGCGGTTTTCTTCACCTGTGGTTGTTCAACCTTAACTTTTTTCGGAAGCGGTTGAACTGGATCATCTTCCAAATTAGCCCACTAAAACAACAAACAATTATCTAATTAGTATATTTGTTGAACAGATAATTTCGGTGTAGTTTTAAGTCGTTTTTTCTAATTCATTATTCAAAACTAAAGCCCACTAAAACACGATTAACTATTTTTATTTATTACTATGGTTATAAACCGACTAACCTGAACCCGACTAACCAAAAACCTGATTAACCCGAACCCGACTAACCTGAAACCTGATTAAACCAAACCCGACTAACCCGAAACCCAATTAACCCAAACCTGACTAACCCGAAACCCGAACCCGACTGACCCAATTAACCCGACTAACCTGAAACCCGAACCCGGCTGTAAACGAACAAACAAGACTAGGGCTGTGAATTGTTTTGTCATTTTATGTCTAACAAGACTAGATCGGGTGGCTATTCTGGTTATGTTCGTTTACGTATATACATATATATATATATATCTTTGTTTACTATTACTATTTTTATTTAATTATTTGTTTAATACTATTACTGTTTTAGATATTACTATGGTTATAACCCGAACCCGACGAACCCGAACCCGACTAACCCGAACCCGGCTGTAAACGGACAAACAAGACTAGGGCTGTGAATTTTTTTTACCAGTTTACGTGTGTATATATATATATATATTCGTTTATTAGAATTTTACTATTACAATTTTTATTTAATTATTATTTGTTTAATACTATTACTGTTTTAGATATTACTATGGTTATAACCCGACTAACCCGACTCCGACTGACCCGATTAACCCGACTAACCCGAAACCCGACTGACCCGATTAACTCGACTAATCCGAAACCCGATTAACCCGAACTTGACTAACCTGAGTATGACTAAAGTGAAGTGATTAATTACCAGAGTATCGAAAAATTCATTATTATCAACGGTAGGATCATACGAATAATCAAATTTTCTATATTGATCGTCTTGGGGTGGAGATGGTACATAAGGTGAAACGTTATCATTGTGCCTCGATGCACTGTTACCAGGGGCATTTCTCGAGTTGCTCGCTGATTGGTGGGGTGACTCGACGTCTTTTATCTACAATTAAACAAGTAATATACATTAAATAATAATAACAATACAAGAAAATATATACAACTATTGATCAACCAAACATACCTTTAAGGCGCTAATGGGCCACTGAACACATTTACCAAGGGTGTGACTCATTACACTAATTTTATTGGTGCATGTCTGATTGAGGACCGGGAAACCCATATATTGTGGCGTGATAGTATCTACTTGTACAATCAAACAACCATCGTTTATGAGAGTGTCTTGTACGACACTATCCTGAAGTAGGATGTACCCGTCCTTCAGCAATTACTATTTGTGTAGACACATCGAAGTGCATAAACAACTCACACGCACGTAGATCCTGCAAAACATTAATGGAACCGAAACTGAAACTAAACTGAATTAAACTGGACCCAAAAACAGAAAAAAATTAAACCGAACCGAAAACTGAAAAAATTAAACTGAATTAAACTAAATTAAATGAAAACCTAACCGAAAACAGAAACTAAAATGAAACTGAAACTAAACTGAAACCGAAAACAAAAAAAAATTAAACGAAACCGAAAACTGAATGGAACCAAAACTAAACTTAATTAAACGAAAACCGAACCAAAAACTGAAAAAATTAAAAAGTGAATGAAAAATAATTAATATAAATAGTTATCTTTTTTACATTTATATATTACCTGATCGATATAAGATGCACAACTAGAGTCACGAGAACATGGGGTCGTGTCTACACTTTGGCTCTCTCGATTCAAGTTAACCCCCTCATTACATTCACCTTTAAATAATCCTCCAACAATTTGTGATGCACCTATAAAATTAAATTAATATACTAAAATAACAGTACAATATTTAGCATTAAACTAAATTACCATTACATATGAATGTCATTACCTAATACGCATGAATATAGCCGTGTTCGGCCGCCGTGCTCAGGCCCAAAACATTCCGTTATTGGATCGGACCTCCTTTCATAATATGTTCTGTCTTCTTTCATCCTTTTCTCAGTGCGCCCCTTGAAAAATGTTAAATGTTAGAACATAGAATAATATTATGTTTATAAATGTGTGTATAAATTTACCAATTAGTCGACTACGTCATCGATTTTATCAGTTGTATACAAGCCAGTATCTTTGTCTTTTCCTGCTCTAGCCGCGGCAAACAATTTAGAACGATGATCTTGCAAAACTTCAAAATGTGGATTAACTGACATAAGTTGAGGCCATAAATGATCAATGTTATCCCGCAATCTACTCAGTCCACCGCGTCCTGTTTTAGAGTGGTGTTTCTGTGCTTTTGCACTTTTGCTTGCTTTTTCATGTATTTTCTACACAAAAATCAACAAGTTATTATTAATTTTGCAAAAAATATGACAATTAATTACTAATGTTGCCAAAAATTATAAATCACTAACACATACCTTGAATTCATCGCTCAACCTATACTCTTTGAACGCTTGCCACTGTGACTTTTCAAGAAAAGGGAAAGTTTCAAAAGGGCCGAGCCCTGTATACACGAAGTTTCGTGTAAGGAAACTTCGAAAGTTGGTACAATTTTTCTTGGCTTTTCTAAGCATTATTTTCTTTGGCCTATCATTTTCAATTTTCCAATGAACCTAGTCATTTAAAAATCAAATGTTAAATGAAATAATTAACAAATATTTCATGTAGCATATTGCAATACCTTAATTTCCGACCATAGGTTTTCCCACACTTCCTTTGGAACTTTTTTAGTTTCAATGTGATACGAGACCCTCGTTCTCAATTCTCCTTCAAGCCAAGTAGCATATGGAGAGGCAGTAGCACCTCTCGTTAAGTAGTTTTCATCAAAAGTTTTAAATCATTATCGTCATCAAGTTTCTTTGATGTTTTTGCAACACGGCGCTTGGTATTTTTGGACATGGCTATACTATAATATTAAAAGGAAAAACTACATAATTAGAGTGTTACAGCAGGAAAATAACAAACAAAAAAACAGGAAAATAACAAACAAAAAAACAAGAAAACAACAAACAGAGTAATGGACGAACCGACAAACAAAGACTAGTTTAATCTAAATACAAACAAAGACTAGTTTAATCTAAATAAATAGGAACACATGCACTAACTTTAAATTGAAGTAAATGACATTCATTTGTTTAGAAAATCCAAATAAACAGGAAAACAGCAATCACCTGGCAATGCATTCATATGTATTAAATTATCGAAGAACCGACAATACAAATAAACAGGGACCACATGCCTTTTTGTGAAATTCCAACATATAAATAGTTCTAAAATATAATAGGTTACCTTTTCGTGAAGCCGATTGCCTCGTTTTGAAAAACATGGGGTTTAGGGTTTTGAGTGATTTGGGCGGCGGGTTTAGGGTTGTGAAGACGATGGCCAGCGAGTTTAGGGTTGTGAAGACGATGGCAGTTGTGGCCGGCGGGTTTAATTTTGAAGGCGGTGAAGACGATGGCAGTTGTGGTGACTAGGGTTTGAAAGATTTGGCATTTGTGGAGACTAGGGTTTGAAAGATTTGGGATTATTCGCGGGTTAGATAATATGGCGGGGAATGAAATTAGAAGATAGTGATTTTTTTTTATTCTTATGTTATCCAATTAATTAGATAAAAAAATTATATATATATTTTTTATTTTATACACAAATCGGTTTAGTCTAATTAATACCTGGTTCCGGATATGAAACGAGGTTTGGCTGGTTTGGGAATAACCGTGTATTGGATAATCGAGTATTTGTTATACCGGGGTTGGGTTTGGACATAGAACGGTTATAATAAAAAAATAATCACATCACTAACTGAACAAAATAAAGTACATCGATTAATGGATTTAATAAAAGAGATGTACAATCATATCGCTGATCGACCGAAAATGGTGGCAGTTCATCAAACTGCGTCAACGTGTATGCCGTCATGGTGGTCCAATCTTAGGTATGTACGAGTGTCATCAGTCACATGATTTACCGATTCAATACTGACTGAAAATGGTGGCAGTTCATCAAACTTGTTGCACTCTTCCTCGTCTACAATGTTATCAACCCCAACAATACGTCGTTTACCTTGCAATACGATGTGATAGCTTGGGTTGCTCATGTCATTGACAAAGAACACTTGCGTGACTTGTTTTGCAAGAATGAATGGTTCGGATAAATAGATATTTGATTTAAGGTCGACTTGTGTAAAACCATGTGTGTCATCTGTTATTCACCCACTTACATTTGAACACATGTATAATGAACGAACGATATTTCAATTCCTAAATTTCTTGTATAACACCGTAATAAGAATTCTTGGCGATTCTTAACCTTGTATCATGATCATTGTCGAATTCGGTCGTTGATGCTATCACTGTGACTCCACTATTCTGCATTGTACTTTTTGCATCCTGATCTTCGGTGTAGAATGTGTAACCATTAATGTCGTACCCTTGGTAAGCTTTTACTTTAAGGTCTGGACCCCGCCCCAAGTCTTCCACAACCTTATCAACAGAAGTTTTCGCTATCTTAGTTTTCATCCAACTAGCAAACTCTTCATTATGCTTCTTTTCAAATCACATTTCGGTCCTCTTTTCACCTCGGTTGTTGACCGTAGTGTACCATTGTGTTCGTTAATGTATGGAGCAATACATGTCATGTGTTTTAAGACCTCAAAATGTGCAAGTTGTAAAAGATCATAACTTGGTTTGATTATCTTCATACCAACACCTCCGACCCCTTCAAGTTTACCTGAGTGACGAGATTGAGTAACACCTATGCTTTTTACCCCGTCCAAATAACTTGTGCAAAACTCAGTCGCCTCTTCAGACGTATATCCTTCAACAATACAAGCTTCAGGTCGATAACGATTTCTAACATAACCTTTTAAGATACTCATATATCTTTCAAAAGGGTACATGTAGCGTAGAAAGACAGGACCACAAGCTTTAATTTCTCCTATGATATGGATTACTAGATGAACCATCACATCAAAAAAAGACGGCGGAAGTACATCTCAAGCTCACATATGGTGACGATAATTTCTTCTTGCAATGCATTCAGTGACTCAGGGTCAATAATTTTTGAGTGAATCTTGTTAAAAAACAAACAAAGTTTTGTGATAGTATGTCGGACGTTGTCTGGTAACAATTCACGGATTGCAATAGGAATCATATGTGTCAACAAAACATGACAATCGTGAGACTTCATACCAAGCAACTTGCAGTCTTTCATCGACACCAGCCTTTTAATGTTTACAGAATAACTAGATGGAACTTTAATGCCATGTAAACATTGACAAAACTTTTTTTTTCATCTTTTGACATAGTATAACACACGGGTGGGAGATAAAAACCCTTGGCCGTCTCAACAGGAGCAAGCTCTTTACGTATCCCCATTTGTACCATGTCTTGACGAACTTTATACCCATCTTTAGTTTTCCCTAGAAGGTTTAATAATAAGCCCAACAGGCTGTCACATACATTTTTCTCGATATGCATTACATCTAAGCAATGTCTAACTTGTAATTCCTTCCAATATGGTAAATCCCAAAATATTGACTTTTTTTTTCCAACTGCCTGTGGTGGAAATGGTTGTTTTCTCGTCGCGAGTTCTTTTCCCCAGCACGGTATTTATATTTTCAACTCGGTCAAATGCATCAAAATGTTGCCTTATTGTTTCATGTTCTGAATTTTCGTCAAACTCCTTCTTCTTATCTCGATAAATGTGATCACAAGGAAGGAATCTTTGATGTCGCATGTAGACAATTTTTTTGCATTTTTTCAAACGCTTTGAACTGGTCTCACTTTCACAAACAGGACATGCAAGGTAACCTTTAGTACTATATCCTGACAAATTATCGTATGCTGGAAAATCACTTATGGTGCAAAAAATCATGGCTCTCAAATTAAATCTCTCCTTTTTATAAGCATCATACACTTCCACACCAGTACCCCATAAAATTTTTTAAGTCATCAATCAATGGAGACAAGTAAACATCAATGTCATTACCAGGTTGTTTCGGCCCCTGAATCAATAATGACATCATTATGTATTTTCGTTTCATGCATAACCACGGTGGAAGATTGTAGATGCATAGAAGAACCGGCCACATACTATGAAGACTACTCATGGTCCCAAAAGGGTTGATTCCGTCCGAACTAAGTCCAAACAGTATGTTTCTAACCTCATTGCCAAATTCTGGATACATACTATCAATAATTTTCCATTGAGGTGAATCTGCCACATGTCTTAATTTTCCATCATTTATACGGTCATCGGAATGCCAACGCAATAATTTTGCTTCTTTTTCGTTTGAAAACAACCGTTTTAGTCTGGGAATAATTGGTAAATACCACAACAATTTAGTCGGTGGTCCATTTTTCTTCACATCATTGTCAATTTCACCCGTTTCGGTTTTACGCTTATACCTCAATGCATCACAGTTAAAACACTTATGATCATTTTTGAACTTTTTTCTGTAAAACATACAATCATTTGGACATGCATTTATTCTTTTAACTTTCAATCCCATCAGACACATCAATTTTTTTTTGCACTGTATAACGAAACCGGTAACTTGTTATCTTCCGGAAGCATTTCATGCACGATCTCCAATATATCCGTGAAACTTGTATCACTCAATCCATGCATAGTCTTTATGTTAAACAATCTCAACACAGCACCAAGTTTGGAAAATTTCAAACAACCTGTAGATAATAGTTTCTCTGAATCATCAAAAAGACGTTTTAATTTGTCTAGTTCATCATCATCAGCATCGGTCTCTAAATTGTTAAAACATGTCTTTTAAATTGTCGTTGGTGTCATTTAAATCCCCATTGTCATCATTTATTGAATTAGGTTTATCGTCATTATTCCCTAAATTATTTGACATGCCACGATCACCAAGTGACTCGTCATGCATTGACCAACAAGTGTATTCAGGCTTAAAACCACGAGTCATCAAATGAAACTCTATTTCATTGATATTATCAAATCTTTTGTAGTTTTGACAATCCCTACAAGGACACCAAATCATTTCATCTCCAAGAACTGTTGTTCATGATTTAACTAAAAATTACAAACATTAAATCGTGAACTAGCAGATGCTCCTGTTGTTCCCAATCGCAGTTTGTTCATGATTTGCCTCCATGTTTGCTGTTTCTTTAACTAAATTAGAAAAATCCAAATCAACAAGTAAATAAGAGCACATATTAGGAAAAAGAATGCTTAGACACGATTACATGAACAACTTGCTGTTTCTTACTCATGATTTGCCTCCATGTTTGCTGTTTCTTTAACTAATTTTATTCGCTACCCGATCCCGAGCTATTTCTTAGGTAATCGTCGTACGCGGCTTCTTCATCGGTCATTGGTTGAGTGTGTCCTTCATTGACCTCGTCTTCATACAAGCCCGCTTCATACTCCATTTCCCCCTCGAGTGAGCGTTGATGTTGTGCCTTATCTAAAGAGTCCAAGTAATCCTTGTAGCAAATCGACATCTCTATAGCTGGTGCAGTGAGTCGAGTACTCCTAATCGATATAACCCTGCCAGAAACAGAAAAAGCAGACTCCGAAGCTACCGTGGAAGCTTGGACCGTTAGTAAATCTTTGGCCATGGCGGCGAGGATCGGAAACTCATCCTCCTTACCTCTCCACCAAGCCAGCAAATCAAGACTTCTAAATTCATCCGGAGTCATGTGTTTCACAAAGTTGGTACCACCATACCTTCCAAGTTCACTGCTTGGGGTGTTTACCCTTTGACGTTTACCGGCGTCTTCCCAAATCATGTAGTACATCCCATTTCAAGGTCGGTTTGGGATTGGGATTGGGATTGGGCAACAGCTCTTAACGAGTCATGAATTTGGGAAGACGACCCGTATTTTGTAAGGTAGACATCATACATGTTTGACAAGGTGGTGTTGAAAGCATTCTTTAAAGTTTGGCTATAATAGGAATTTTGATCGTCGTTTAACCCAAGCTCATCACAAATTTTTTCTATTAAAGCTTCAACACCACCAACATTGATGCAAGGGTTTAGAGCTAGTAGAGTTGTATAATCGAGTGTGAGCTAACCTACCCAACCTAAACTATATATAGTTGTTTGTGGGGGTAAAATGTTAAAAAAAAACGGCTAGAAATCAAGAAAAAACGGGCAAAAAAGGACCCAAACGGTCATATGGCCGTTTTATAACGGTCAAAACCGGTTAACCGGTTTTTGACCGTTAACCGGTTAACCGGTTTTTAGGTTAACCGGTTTTTTAATAACCGGTTTTTAAATTTAACCGGTTTTTTTACTAACCGGTTCAATAACCGGTTTTTGTCCACGAATGAGTAACCGAAGTACTAACCGACGGTTCAATAACCGGTCTAACCGGTTTTTTAATAATCGGTTTTTCTATTAACCGGTTTTCGGTTAAACCGACCAAACCGGTTCTATAACCGGTTTTTTTGAACACCTCTACTTGCAAGCCCATTTTGACCTAAAGGTATAATTAACCGGATAATAAGGTCAAAAAATCAAAACCAGTTTAAATCAAGAAGATAAATCAACAAAATAGTAACATTGTTGAACAGTTCCAGACAAAATTCAGAAACAGAAAATCATAACTAAAAACAATTTTTTTTTCTGAATAGCCAACTATTTTACATTTTTACTCATCAAACAACATGAACTCTCACCACTAAAGACCCTTTTAGAAACTATTCTATTACAATTAATCATTTTTCGCAAAGATAGACAATACAAAACAAAGCTACTAAGGCCTTTCAGTAACATCAACAAAATAGTAACATTGTTGAACAGTTCTAGACAAAATTCAGAAACAGAAAATCATAACTAAAAACAATTTTTTTTTCTGAATAGCCAACTATTTTACATTTTTACTCATCAAACAACATGAACTCTCACCACTAAAGACCCTTTTAGAAACTATTCTATTACAATTAATCATTTTTCGCAAAGATAGACAATACAAAATAAAGCTACTAAGGCCTTTCAGTAACATCAACATTCAAATGGATGATATCATGTGACATATGAAGATCGGGTAGTTTGGATAGTAAGTATATCGATCCATAGTGAAATGGAAATGAAGAGTAAAATGCACATATTAAAAAAATTTATTGTTACGGTTTGGATATAATTGTAGATGTGAATACTGCGGAAGAAGTAATGATATATAGAAAATATACAAATAATAATGGCAAGAGAGGTCCAGCAACATTTCAATTAAGTTCCGGCTCAGGGTATAATCATATATCATGTCATTTATGCATAGAGAAGTGTATAAACATAATAGGGTCTGCAAACACAAAGAGTTAAACATGCTAAAGTAAAAACTAAATGCTCCAAATTAGTGCTTTCTTGTGTTTTCCAGTTAACAAAGTGGGAGTAAACGCATCAGTTGAGTTAAAGATGCAAAGTCAAAACAAAAATTAAGACCATTTAAAAAAATAGTTTTCTTTCTCTGAAGCGTGGGAAACCCTAAGAGTCAATTTCAAAGAAGTTAAAACAGGGTGAAATTGCATACTTCTGATGTCACTTTCCTCTTCTCTACCAGATCAGCTTTGTTTTCAACAAGTTCCATAACCATATTAGCATTACATGCATGAGTCACACACTAATTTATAACTTGATTTAATAATTAGCATACTTAAAAAGATAAAGCAACAAACTATGAGGGGAAAACAATCAACTATAGACTTTCTTCTAACTGTCTAATTTCTGCTTATGAAACCAGAGTAGATGATATCTACTCACCTTGTTTTTGAAGTTCTTGAACCCACTTTTTAGCGCGTGTTAAAAAAAATCCTAAAATTAGTTAGAAAAACAGTAAGTGAATTTAATTTCCAAACACATAAATATTACTTCCAATTCAATCTCATAAACTCAAAAACCAGATATAAACAAAATTTTTTGAAGCTTAATTTCAAGCAGATAATAAAAATAGTGATATCGCAGACCATAATTGCAGTCGTAGCTCCCCTATAGTCCATAGGATTCAAACTATGTAACCTTTCTAGACCAGCCGTATCCCAGATGTTGTTGTATATATTGTGTAGTCTATAACCCAAATCAATCAATTGAACACACAAATAAACCTGGTAATCTTGTATGCGATTGTAGATGAAGAAATTGCAACCTGGATTATTCTCTGAATTGTGTAATCGCTATCAGATAAACCTATTTATGGGTTACACACAATGATTTATCGAATAAGACAGAGAATTTTCTTGATGGAATTGGATTTTGATTGTTGATGAAGATCCAGAGAGAACCAAGTAACTGTTGTTCGTCTTCTGTATGTGTGTCGATGAAGTTATGATTATTTTTTTTTAACCAGGGAATGCAAAATATGGTTTAATATAATCATTTCCCTTATGAGCCCAAATAAATAATTAAAAGCCAATTTGACATTACACTTAAGCCCAAGTATAAAACCAAATAACAAAGCCCAAATAGCATTATTGTTAAACAAGCCCGCACTCCCGCGTCACCTAACTCGTTTAATATCATAACGTTATTTCCTCCATCGACAAGTTAATCCAATAACACTAAAATATCCAACAATCCTCCCCCAGTTTAGTGATATCCATGATTAACTTAACCATCCTCACATAAACACTATGCATAAATGAAAATGTCCTATGGATTGAATTTTCATCTTAGTATTTACACGTTACAAATATTAGAATATCTTGGGCGTCGATATGGATTGAACCCAAGTTATCCATTTTTAATACCTGTAGGTAAATACACATGTGTTTCAAATCCAAATTCCACTTGACACAATATTTTACTAGCTTGTGTCCCAATCCTTCAAAGAATATATCAAAGCTCAAGTCCAAAGCTTCTTGAAGCGGCTAAACTTCATATTCTTATAGGTAGTTCATTATTCTCGCACCCGCACTGCAATTTATCAATGAACTATTAAGAAGCTATACTTCAACCTATTTTATCTTGCGGTCCGAACACATACCTTGGGATGATTATATTAATGTGTTCCAATATCGTTATGACAAGCTTGCCTCATTGAATTCAGCATCTAACGTTGTATTAGATGGGAATTGGGTGTCTTGACATAAGATATCAAAGTATGGACTTTAAATCCATCCCTATCACTGATTTGTTATCTAGATCTCTCCCTAACTCTTTAGTTAGATCATCAGCCAAATTATACTCATAAATTACAAACTCAACAGATATCACATCTTGCATGATGAGCTCATGAATCATGCTATGTATAATATATAACCGTCTAGACTTTCCATTATACATCTGACTATTACCCTTAGTCAACACTATCCCACCTGATAGATTTTGGTGATATCGGCTTTACCACAGTAGAATTTCATTATGACAGTTTCTTAGTCATTCAACCACTTTTGTCAGTTATTTCAAATTCTAGAAACTTGCATGCCATTTCAAGTGATGCAAATTCATTCCTTAATTATCCAAGAAACGAAACCTGCCCATAAGAGAGAATACACATCCACTTAGTTATACAACTTCATCATAATACCATTCTAAAACTGAAGGAAAACCTGAATAACACAAACCATAATTCATGGTTCTTTTAGGTATTTAAGTTGTTTATTCACTGCTGCCCGACTGCCCGTGTTGAGCATTAGGATAATCAGTTATCTGCCCATCTTTCTTACAGCATAAACTATGTCTGGTCTTGTGCCATTTTTTATCATACATCAAATATCCAAATTCAAAAGATTTTATGCCGAGATAAGATAAACTTATTCGACTCAATAACCTATTTAAAACCATAACTAGTTAAAATAAAATCCCAAGCATGAGACTCTTTCAAATCCTTGGAACACACAACATATAATCCAAAACAAATGTTTTTCAGGAATAAATACAAGCTCACTTTTATATTTCTCATCCTAAGTACGGACACATCTTCAACTGGTTCCAATTCTTCAAACCATTCTAGATCCTTGCATGCTTGACTCATATCACTCGAGTCTACACACCATGCAAGCATTGAACTTTTTAAGTCTAATAACAAAACCGAAACCAGGGTTTCATTTATTTCATATCCAACGGGTTTTCCCGACTTGCATACCTATAATGGGTCTTTACTTAGGTAGTGTCCCATCAACCCCATGTGTGTACCATCTAAACAATTCCACCTTAGTCTTGAATATTTTGAACTATAGATGCTACATCTATAAGATTAACACTAAGAATAAGCTTAAAAAAATTACAATCTTGAAGTTCCTATTTAAAAATTCCGAAATACTTCATTTATCAAACGGTTTCTTCATCTACAATCGCATACAAGATTACCAGGTTTGTTTGTGTGTTCAATTGATTAATTTGGGTTATAGACTACACAATATATACAACAAAGATAAACCTATTTGTGGGTTACACACAATGATTTATCGGATAAGACAGAGAATTTTCTTGATGGAATTGGATTTTGATTGTTGATGAAGATCCAGAGAGAACCAAGTAACTGTTGTTCGTCTTCTGTATGTGTGTCGATGAAGTTATGATTATTTTTTTTAACCAGGGAATGCAAAATATGGTTTAATATAATCATTTCCCTTATGAGCCCAAATGAATAATTAAAAGCCCATTTGACATTACACTTAAGCCCAAGTATAAAACCAAATAACAAAGCCCAAATAGCATTATTGTTAAACAAGCCCGCACTCCCGCGTCACCTAACTCATTTAATATCATAACGTTATTTCCTTCATCGACAAGTTAATCCAATAACACTAAAATATCCAACAGATGTCAACCTTCACAGTCGTATATTTCATAGCTAGGGTTTACAAGAAAAACGCCATGACAGTTTTTGATTCTTGTAACTACAATACAGATTATATCAGCAACTAATTCTAGCACATCATTCAAATCGAAACCCCAGAAAGTCAACTTTGAAGAGAGAAAGTGAAATTATGTAAAACTAACCTGGAAATTAATGCAACTTTTAGTTTTTTAACAGAAAATTAGAAATCAAATTTGTGGTTTTGACACCAGTTGAGCAGCGGCGACCCTCGATTGAGCGGCTTGAGCATCTGTTTGGAGGGAGAGAGAGAACGAACGATGAGGTTTGAATTTTGAATTTTGAATTTTGAACCGGTTTCTATGAGATTTGGGGGTTGAAATAGGTGGGGAAGGGATTCAACGTTTTAGTGACTTGTAAGGCATGCAATAGGAGTTGTACAACTCTTTTAAGAGTTTTGAGTAAATGAGGGTTTTGCCCTTCCTATATGTATTATAATATAGTATAGATATATATGTGTGTATATATATATATGTATGTATGTATGTATCAAGTCAGGATTATATATGTTTTGCAATGTGTCTGTTTATGAACTCGCCGATGTAACTGATGTTGTTTTTATTTCGAGCACATCTCAGGAAACTAATAGTTGGAGACTTGAGAGATTAATAAGCGGGCATTGTAAAATAACTCTTAGCTAATATAGGTTGAAAATACGAAGTAGAAGTCATATATTTGTTATATTAAGTTTAAGTAGACTGTGTCCATATCCAGCCTAAGTTTGTAAAACATAAGGTTTCGTAAATTAATAAAGTTTTACTCCATTGTAAATTATCCTATATCAATCAGTCATGGTAACCCGGCTAGGCGGGGCGTGACACATTCTTCATTAGCGTGTTCATTTTTTGTTTTAATAACATCCTAACAATCTTTTTTTGATTCTAATGCTTGTTCCATTAAGGTTGGGATTTGTTCAATATACAGGGAAATATTAAAGGCTTTGGTTTATTTAGATAAATTTCCTTTGGCTATATTTGCCATGGAGTATTTGGAATATCTACCCTGTTAATCTGGGGAATACTGTTTTGGTGGTAGTCCTCGGTTGACCATGGGTGGGAGAACTTATTTCTTAGTTGTTTCTTCTGCTTGTTCTTGTTCCTCCTGTACTTTTTGCTCTATTTATATCTCATAATTATCGATATTTTTGATTTTCATAAGTTTCTTCATTTTGTATATTTTCATGTGTTTAAGAATTAATAACCTTAGACGCCAGGTCGGGAGTATTTTGGTTTAGAACACTGATTATTGGTCCATCAAGATTGTTGTGAGGCCAGTGACTCATATTTGATACTGTGATCTTCTAATTATGGTGGTGGTGGTTAGATACCGTGATTGAATTCTTCTGATGATGGAGCCTATATTGGAACTCATTTTAGCCAACTCAGTGTTTCATTATCCTCTTTCTCCTACTGACCACTTTGTTGCGAGGTATAAAAAAATTCAATTTCAAGAAAGTCACAATTCATGTTAGTGTCCATATGATGTCTTTTTGGACTATTGCATCGATATACTTTTTGGTTTACACCATAACCCACAAATACACATTTTTCAACATAAGGATCGAGTTTGTTTCGGTTTATTTTAGACACGGATCACCCAAATATTCGTGGTTGTAATGTAAGTGCGGATGGGAGTTTGGTAAATTCGAAAAGAGTTTGGACAGGAGTTTTAAGGTCAAGAGATATGATTGGAATTCGATTGAGTAGATAAGTGACAGTAGCGAGAGCATCAGGCCAGAAGGATTTAAGGTTTTTAGATTCAGTTAGGAGGGCTCGACTTATTTATAATAGAATGTGGGTTTTTAGTTCGACCGTCCCATATTGTTTAGGGGGTGTTGGAACACGATATTTGGTGAATTATTCCTCTACCTTGACAAAATTGTGGCATTGCGGTGGTAACGAATTCCCCACGTTAATCGATCGAAGAATTTGGATACTGGTTTTAAACTGTGTTTGTATCATAGCATAAAAATTAGTAAACTTGTCAAAAACTTCATATTTATGTTTTAGATAATAAATCCATATCATACGAGTGCAATCTTCAACAAGAAGAACAAATTGGCGGAAACTTTGCCCCCAAAAACTTCTGTCGGTCCCCATACGTTCGAATGGATAAGGGAAAAATGTGAAATAACTTTCGTGTTATTCGGATTAAACATATGCCTATGACTTTTGACCAAAACATAGGCTTCACAGTTTATTATTGCGTTTAAAGGAAATAATTTTGGAAATAGAAGAGGTAAATAACAAAGATTGGTGTCTCAATTATCTATGCCAATACCAAGCTTCTCGATCCGTAGTTCCATGAGCTAGCATCACAGTTTCATGTTGAACGATTTTGTCCACATAATACAATCCTTGGCATTCAATGTCACGCCCAAAAATCACTCCCGTCATAATGTCTTGTAAAATGCAAAATGTGGAGGGTGGGGGGGGGGGGTTGGCAATTTAATTCCTTTGTTACATGACTAATGGGTAACAATTATGTGCCAAAGAAGATACACAAAGACAATTTTAAAGTTATAAAGTCAGGGAAATTTCTATAGTCCCCCTTCGTTTTATGGGAACTATGTATCCATTTGCGGTTTTAATGTGGTTAATCTTAGGTTTAGATTTTGAAATTAAATATGATAATTCTAAAGTCATGGTGCCATTAGAACGACAATCAAATATCAAAGTTTTTTTTTATAATTTTTCACATGGTTTAGCCATATTTACTTGCCAAACATGTTTTAAGATCCCATTGTTGGTTCTACACCCCTCCATGATTTTATTTTGATTACCTTTATAAAAAACACATTCTTGAGGGGCCTTAGTTGATGAAATTGAATTATGTTGGGAACTTTTGTATCATCATTTGCAGATAATAAATCCATATCATACGAGTGCAATCTTCAACAAGAAGAACAAATTGGCGGAAACTTTGCCCCCAAAACCTTCTTTCGGTCCCCATACGTTCGAATTGATAAGGGAAAATGTGAAATAACTTTCATGTTATTTGACGTGAGGTCGAAGGCTCACTCAAACTTACACCAAATACTACTAAATAGATAGTGGTAAGTGGGTATCGAACACGAGGAGTTTGTGGAAAGTGTGTTAATAAGTAGCACAACGATTAACTAAAATAAATGTAATGAAGAAAAAGTAATTTCCAAGTTGGTTTTGATTTGATTTTATAAACTAAAGTAAACTAAACGAAAGTTGTAAACGAATAACTAAACAAGCATTCCTCTGGGTTCGGTTTATTGCTCAACACTCTTGTTAACATTCGATGGATAAACCGTAATATCTCGGTTTTGTGTACATGCAATTGTTTGTGATTAATCAAGAACTAAATACTCGGATTCCTAGAATGCGAGGTTGTTACTTAACAATCAATCAATACTATTCTTCCTAGTTCTTCCCACTAAATCTCGATTGCCAACGAAACCAAGAACATATGGCTAAAAGCTAGATAGAAACAAATTGGACAAGTTACAAACAATCACACAAACACAAGCTTATACTAACATAACATTTAGATAATCAATCCAAGTTCAAGAACAATAAACAAAAGTGTTTTGCAAATAACCTTACATCCCGAGAGGGATACCATAAAACTAGCCACTCATGGCTCGAGAGATCATTGTTGTGTCAAGTATCTCATTACTAGCAATCCCAAACATAAACCAAATGATACAAACACCCAAAATGTTGTTTTTATCTTCCAAAATGGCCTCTAGGCCGTCCCAAGTGAAAGAGTAGTCCAAAAGACACTCAAAATCGGCCTATAAAAAGACATGCAAGTGGGTCTCCGCCTTGGACCTTGGGCCACGGTCTGGACCGTGGTCCACGGTTGACTAATATCACTTGCCCAGCCAAGCCCAACCGTGGGCCACGGTCCACCCCACGGTTCCCCTTCTCCTCCACGGTACGGTGGACTCTGGAAAATTTGCTTCAGTGGTCCACGGTCTGGACCGTGGGCCATGGTGGAGCTCATTCCCGCTTCTTGTTTTCTTCGTATCTCTCTCGCTCTAGCTCCGTTTTCTTCACCGTTTTCGCCCGTGTTCTCGTAACGCCGCTCTCTAGCTCCTCAAACCTGCAAGCACATGAGAAACTGTAGTCAACTAATTCCACGGAATTAACTTAATTCTGTAAGCATATTTATATCTTTTAAGTCACTCAGTTGCTTTCCTACGGGTCGCCCGTCACATTCCCACACTTAATCATTGCTTGTCCCCAAGCAACACTTGAAATCACAATTGCTTTCAAAACACACCGCCAAACAAACCACAAGACCGACTCATTTAAGGTCCCCAGTCATACCCTATTCCCACATAATTAGAGGTTTACACTAGCTTACTTGATATTATATTTTTAAAACATAGAATTATAGTCAACCTTAACATGCTTTCGGTCCTTACTCACACATAACACACCGTCACTCATTAACTCACTTATCGGTGACCGTTCCAAATATCACAATAATACTTGATTCTCCTCGCATACGCTTGTACCACCGTCAAATCTCCACCTAATCATGCTTTAACACAAATGCAAATCAAGAGGTCTTAAACGGGTTGTAATGAGGCTAGGGGTAAAGGTATGGAATGGGGATATTGCAAGTGACTCAAGTGATCCGACCCGGCTTGTTACATCAAAACTATAATAAACAATAAAACACACGACTATATACATAACAACTTACATCACGAACTCGAACCATAAGGCTTTGAACATTACCTTGACTTTTCCTTGTCTTTTCTCTTTTTCTCATTTTTTTTCACACTAACATTATAACTTGCATAAACAATTAACTACTACTCTCTATTGATTACTAACAAAACAACTACAATTACAAAGAACAACCTATCAAGCCGGATCATCTCACAAATACATCGGGGTTTGATCAAATAAAAAGAATAGGTCCAATAAAGTTTTTTAAAGGAACCAACCCCCCGCCCCTCTCATTACCCACGCTCATATATGAATTTATGAGGCCCAACCCTCAAAACCAGCACTCACACTCATCCTAGACGAGGCTTTAACCTAAGTGGCTCAATCACTTTTGCATTTTTGCCAAGCTAAGGTCTCTAAGTGCATTGATGGCACAAGTTCTCACGGAGAATAACCATTCCGTCACCGCTCTTCATTTTCCCAATACCCAGGTGACTGCTGGCATGTTATGTGATTTGATAAACTGAAAGCATGCTAACCTTGCCTAGAATACTACTCGACCACATTTTTAACATAGCTAAGCAAACTTGATTTTGGGGGAATTATGACCATGAAAGGGGACCAAAACTTTGCCCCGCCAATCTTACCACTTTCCGGTGTTTTTCTTTCAATTGTTTTCTTTTTCATCAAAAATTTTCATTTTTTTATTTTATTTTTATATATATTTTTTTAATTTTTTAAATTTTAATCAAAATATATCCCATCTCCACACTTGTGAAACATTCTCCCTAAGGTATGGTTTTGAGAAACTAAAAACAAGCATAAAACACCACCTCTTTCCGACCCGAAACACTATTTCAAAAGATTTCATCCTCCTCCCTTCTTCCCAAATACTAAATCGAAACATAAAATAAACAATTGTACAACAATATACAAAAACACATGCACCTGGTATGGCGCGGTCCTCATCAATAGTAAGGCGGCTGTGGCGGCCCGAAGATGGAGGTCATAAAATTCGAAAATTCACCAAAGTTGAAAACTCCACTTCCGCCGCTGCTGCCTTCTCTCGATGATGGTGGTGGTGGTGCCATCGACTGCATCGGGTCTACCCACATCGAGTGATGAAATGGATGCTCGGGGGTATCGAACGGAGCCGTCATATGGTGGCAGAGATGTGCAATCAACACTTGGTGGATCTGGGATGACCTCTTCACCGGCATGCCACTGTTCATGCATTCTTCTGTTTCTGTCATCCATATACCGCATGTTTGCTTCGTGCTCCCGCGCATAGGTGTGAGCACGGTTCCACATCTCGTTACGGTCATGCCTTTCTTTCTCGGCTCGTTCATGATAAGCCCCCATGAAAGTTTGGTGGTCGAAAAGCGCTCGGGACTCCTCCGACCAATTATCAAAAGTGGATGGCCGATGCCTTTTAACCACCTCATTTATCGAACCCATGTGGGCCCAATTGTCTCCATATGAAGCATATCCCGAAGAATAGTCCCAACCTCTTTGTTGGGATCCACTACCACCCACATTCTCATCACCACCAACCACCTCCATGTCTTCATATTCACTTGCTTCCTCAATTATTTCCTCCAACTCTTCATTCACCTCTCGTTGAACATCCTCCTTTAACACTCGCCATTTCACTTTACCGTTTTTCAACTGATGGTACCTTTCGTTCTTTGTATAAGTCCAACCTGGGCCCAACGAATCCAGTTTATGTTCCGTAAAAATCTTCTTCAACCCAACTGCGCCTTCCAGAATAGCGCCATGCAACTTCAGTATTGCCGTGATCAATCGGCAATGAGGGATTAACTTCCTCTTGTTGCTTTCTCTACTCGTCCAATATGTTTAACATGGATAGGTAGCGAAAGGAAATTCGCGGCTTGCCATTCATCAATGCAGCCAAAACAGGCATGTCACTGTTTGTTACCACTGAAATGTCGCTCCGATGGGGTACCACATTGGATAGACATATTTTCATCAACAATT
This sequence comes from Bidens hawaiensis, assembly GCF_021521415.1. NCBI lineage: Eukaryota > Viridiplantae > Streptophyta > Magnoliopsida > Asterales > Asteraceae > Bidens > Bidens hawaiensis. The sequence continues at coordinate 2,587,971 of NW_027491069.1, read as the reverse complement.
GAGCTTCAATCCTCAACTCCCTTCTTTTAAAGTTCAAACATGTACCTCTACCCCCTTCCAATACCGACGATAATATATTATACCATTGCGGACTTTTGTCGGGATGGTCAATCAAATCTCTAACCGATGGGTATACATATGAATTGGATGGCTTGGTGTCGAATCGAGCAATTTGATTAAGTGTTTCAAAAGACATCTCTACTGCCGTTCCACCCACGGTACCAATCAACTTCATTTTCGAGCCTTTCTTAAACGGTGGGCACCGCAAGGTAGATACCCATTCCTCAATCTCCCTATCATATAACATCGTGATCTCTCCATCGTAACACTGGAGGGCGGCTTCCCAACCTAAAGCTTCGAACTTGTCGAACATGCCAAATGCTTCAAGACCTGAGTCGGTCACCTCCTTTTCACACACAAACCCTTCCAACCTTTCTCTCAGGGTGCTCATCTTATCCTTAAACAGCTCTGGCTGCCATTCTAAAGCATAACTTGACAATACCCCCCCTTCCAGTCGGGTTTTGTGATTTCTACTTGCACATGCTCTTGCTCTTCTCGCAACCGTTGTCTTTTGGCTTGGGCAGCCCGACCACTCGTAGATGCTGCCTTTCCCTTCCCCTTGTCCGAATTCCTTCCCATCTATACACACAAACCACCAAAAACAAGCCAAGTCAATTCGATATGTTCCTCCCCACACTTGCTTGTTACCATAGTTGTGGATAAACAACGCATTATATAATTAACCATTATCACAAAACTTCAATAAACAATTAATTTTTTTTTCGACTTTTCCATGAAAAATCACCAATTTCAAGAATTTATCTATTATCTGTAAGACCCCGAATCCCGGGAATCCTACAGTTGGTAATCACGTCCACAAATTCACAAAAATTTAAAACCAAACGATTCTTTGTATTTAAAACAAGTACAGAGTAAATAACAGCGGAAAAGTTTAAGTATTAAAAATCCCAAAACACGGATACAGGTGTCCAAAATCAATTGTAAATAAAATATTCGTTTAATTTGAAATCTTCATCTCATTAAAATCGTTTCAGAGTAGTAAACAGCGGAATAGATAACATCAAAATTCCCAAAACCTGGGAAAGTGACCAAAATCAAAATTTAAATACTTATGGTAATAATTTAAAAGAAACAGTTTACGTTATTAATTCTTCGACTAGATGTGTCTTCAACCATCCGAGTAGTCTCTAGCACGTCCAAGCGGAAATCTCTAATCCTCAACCTGAAAGTCAATCTAACATACACACAAAGTCAGCTTGAGCTGAGTGAGTTCAAGTTTTCATAAACAATAATTCATACTTTATTTCAAAGCTATAGTTATAAACAATAGAGAAGGTATAAAAAAAATAAATTATATATATAATTCACCAAGTAATACAATCATCGTCGAACACACGTACACGGGCCTCTCCACCACGAGTCAAGACTCGAGTAATATATTTGACCCGGACGCGGTAAGACCTAAGCATGTGACACGAGCCTCTCCACCACGAGTCAAACCCGGGTAATATATTTGACTCGGTCATAGCTTATACATCCGAGCACGAGATACGGGCCTCTCCATCACGGGTACAACTCGAGTAATATATTTGACCCGATCTCGGCTCATACATCCAAGCACGGGGTACGGGCCTCTTCACCACGGGTGCAACCCGAGTAATATATTTGACCCGATCCTGGCTCATACATCCAAGCACGTAATACGGGTCTCTTCACCACGGGTACAACCCGAGTAATATATTTGACCCGATCACGGCTCAACATCCAACGGGCCTCTTCACCACGGGATTTTAAAACCCGAGTAATATATTTGACCCGCCAAAATGATGATCACGTCACACGAGCCTCTTCACCACGGGTACAACCCGAGTAATATATTTGACCCGGCCGTGAATCACCATGCACACACACAACAATAAGCCTACATACATCATTCTTAGTCACGAGAAACTAAATATCATTACACAATCGTAGGCTATAAGGTACACATCCTCATATGTACATACATACCTCCATATATACATACATATATATATTCCTACATATATATATATATATATATATATATATATATATATATATATATATATATATATATCATCCCATACGGGAACTAAGTAGATAGGTCTACTCATATTCAATTACTACCAAGTCTGCTAACGTCCTCGAGTCTAGACCATCAATAGTGTATGTAACCTTAAGGACACAAGACCATGAACGAGTCTAAAATATCCTAAGCCATATAAAATAATTCAAATATAGCTTTCAAAATGCACCATCACGAGTGAGACCATGTAAAACTATTCAAATCATTGTAACGAGTGAAATCGTTTAAAATTGTATTTCGGTGTGTATGCTAGCCCAAAACGTAAAAGAGTAAAAAGGGCATCATGAACTCACCTGAATCAACCGAACACCTGCAATGAGCTAGGAAATCCCTAAGTGCACAATTACAAGCAAGGGCCTGTAAATCATACACAATGCGTTACTAAACTAGACTGTAAGAACACTCTAGCCTAATGTGCCGTTCAAGCCCAACAACTTGGCCCAAGGCCCAACACTTTGGCCCAAGGCCCAACAACTTGGTCGAAGGCCCAACCACTTTGGCCCAAGGCCCAACACTTGGCCCAATGCCCAACAACTTGGCCCAAGGCCCAACACTTGGCCCAAGGCCCAACGATAATCAAATCGGGTCGAATGCGCGCACCTTCAGCCCCGAATGGACCAAATTCCATTTTAAATCTTTTCATTCATCAAGATTTTGTCACCCGAGTTGATAGGGTTGACGGTTCCTTTTTACAACTCTTACTTTAACGTTTAAACGAAAATTCACGCACCGCCGACTCGATTGACGAAACACTAACCCCAACAGCCCCGTGCATCAAAAATATAATTTTCCCATAGCCCTTAAACTCCCCTAGGGCTGTACAAACTGATTCGGTCGGTCATTCGATCGTTTAACGCATCAAACTCAAAATTGCCAATCCTACACCCGATAAATCCTAGTTTTCGAACTAAAATCGATTGACCGACCTAAACACCTCCATTGGCCATGAAATTTTAGTATATTTTAAGTGACATACCTAAGAATATGACGGAGTACGAACTTCAATTATAACAGCCCCGAAAGATGCGAGAAGGGGCAGCCACCGGTTAAGCCTAAAACGAACTTATTGATCAATACGAATATAACATGCAGATTTTAGCATGCAAAGATGTATTTTATTACATAGGAAAACCATGGAATTAAATTATTTAATTTTTACCAGTGTTACATAAATATCTTAAGTTTATAAAAATATTTTTATTATATTTTTCTAGTGGACACAAAAATCATAAAAATTCTTCTAACACAGAAAGGTATGTGCAGCTATTTCAGCTGCGCAACAAAATGGTTTTATTTTTATAAAATTCATTATCCAGCCAAATTAAACGATTCCAATTGGGTTTGGTTTCTAACTCAAAATATTAACTTCCAGAAGTAGAACCAACCAATTTAGACTTGTCGAAAAAAGGTTATGATGTCGGGAAGACAGACCAGAATCCGTCATCCCGCATCAGCTTTGACACTCGATTTTATAAATTCATAAAAACTATTCAAATCTCGTCCAAAAATTACGTATTATACCTTTCTGGAAACTAGACTCAAATTAGAACATCATGGAATCAAGAATCGATCAAAATCAGTGGATTAACATCGCGTTACAGACCCTACAATAAACGTATACGAATCTGTCAGCAAGCTGTTATCATCAAAACTCAATCTTAACGACCAATAAGCGCGTTCATATGATCAATTAAGGTGTAAAAGACATGGGGAATCATAAAACCGACCTTGAATTGAAGTTTTCACGGCTGAAACTTGGCTAGGCAGAAGAAAAACGAGCAGGGGGGGGTCCAGGTCCGACGGCTGCAAATAGGTTTAGGGTTTAAGTTTTCTTTTGTTTTATGATATAAAATAGTTACATCCAAGTCCCTCCAAATTGAAGTATGTAGCAGCTTGGGTGGAAAGTTAAGTGAGAAAGTTTACAAGGTTTGCAAGGAGCTCCCGGGAGAATGCCGGGTCAAGCCCGAAAGGTGTACATAACACTACAAGATTAAACCTTTTGTCGGAAATTAACGAGCGTTACATTATCCACAACTACAATATATAACATTACAACTTACAAGCAAGTGGGTTTACACAAATCAACACTACCTTAACATATACTGCAATGTGTATAAAGAATTGACAAAGACATACCTTGGTTGATGTTTTAGGATGATAAACGAGTAATTTTTGACAAGCAAACAAGAAACCCCAAAAATTTTTGAAATTTTCAGAATCCAAGTCTTCACAAACGGGATAACACTTGAGAATGAAAGGGACAAAGGTTTGTATTGTTAAATCTCACAGAAATTCACTCACACTCGGGTTAAGAAACTTGGATTTTGGTAGTTAATTGGAAGAGATAGTGGGGAAATTAGGGTTTTAGAGAGGAGTGTGTGAAGAAGGAGAAGATGGTTGGTGGAACTTGTGGCTGTAATGTGTTGTAAATAATTTAAAACCTACTTTTTGTCACTTAAAACCCGTCAAACTGCAGCAAAGGGAGGCGCATCGTGGGCCACAGTGTGAACCGTGGTCCACGGTGATGTTGAACCAGGTTGTCCAGAATTCACCGTACCATGGTGACTCTCTGAACTGTGGGCTACGGTGACCCGACCGTGGTCCACGGTGGACCTGCTTTTATATATATATATATACACTCGACTAAACGAAAAAAATTACATAAATATGACAAAACTCAAAATTACCCTACCCCCCATGAAAATCCCGAGTTGTCCTCAACACGGTAGAGAAATTCATAAGAACTTCCCCACACTTGACTTGAAGACACTCACACGAGAAAGGTAAATTAAAACAAAATAAATGTTAACAAAAAGCTATTTACACCATACCACATACCTGGGCCTTTATGCGGTGGAACCGTCCGGTGAGCTTAAGAGGAAACTCACCTTGTCATTGTCAAGCATGTTCACGTCTTTCCCTTCTAAGTATGGTTTGAGACGATGTCCATTCACCACTTGTTTAGCTTGACTTTGCATGTCCTCAATCTCCACATCACCAAACCTCCCGACTCTTGTGATCACATACGGGCCCATCCATTTGCTTTTGAGCTTCCCGGGAAACAATTTGAGTCTTGAATTATAAAGCCACACTTTTTGCCCAACCTCAAATGTTCGTTTCCGTATTTTGGCATCATGCACCCTCTTCAATTTCTCTTTGCAATTTGAAGCACATTCATACGCCTCATCCCGGATTTCCTCCAACTCGTTCAATTTCAACTTCCTTAACTCACCGGCTTCCTTGTAATCCAAATTAACATTCTTAATTGCCCACAATGCCCGGTGAGCCAACTCCATTGGCAAATGACACCCCTTCCCATACACCAACCGATACGGAGTGTACCAATCTTGTAGGCCGTGCGATAGGCCCACAATGCATCCTCCAACTTAATTGACCAATCTTTTCTATCAACCCGAACCGTCTTCATTAAAATTTCTTTAATTTGTCGATTCGAAACTTCAACTTGGCCACTTGTTTGAGGATGATAAGGCGTTGCAATTCGGTGATTCACACCATAACGCTTCAACAATTTGCCAAATGCAAAGTTCTTGAAATGCGATCCACCATCACTTATGATAACCCTAGGAATCCCAAATCTTGAGAAGATGTTGGATTGCACAAACTTGCATACCACGGAATGATCATTAGTTCTTGTTGCAACCGCTTTGACCCACTTTGACAAGTAATCAACCGCAACAAGAATGTACAAGTACCCGCATGAGTTTGGAAACGGGCCCATGAAGTCTATGCCCCACACTTCAAAAATGTCCACAACCAAAATGGGTTGTAAAGGCATTTCATTCCGTTTCGAAATACCCCCCATTCGTTGGCAATTTAAATAATGCCGAGCGTATTCACTAGCATCCTTGAAAATCGTTGGCCAATAGAATCCACACATAAGTACCTTGTACCCCGTTTTAGAGCCACTAAAATGGCCCCCGCATGCCGACGAATGAGCGTGTTTCAAGATCTCTTATACTTCGTTCTCGGGTAGACATCTTCTCACTACTTGATCCGCTCTAATCTTGAAAAGATCTGGTTCATCCCAAATGTATTGCTTAAATTGGGCTACAAATTGTTGCCTTCTCTTCTTGGACCAATACTCCGGAGTCGCACCCGTGGCCAAATAATTGACATAATGAGCATACCACGGTGCGGTTGAAACAACAAGCAACTGTTCATCCGGAAATTTCTCGTTTATCTCCTTTGGATCATCAACACCCTCAAGGGTAATTCTTGACAAGTGATCGACCACTACATTTTCACATCCCTTCTTGTCACGGATTTCAAGATCGAACTCTTGCAACAACAATACCCAACGAATCAAACGAGGCATTGCATCTTTCTTTTCCATCAAATAACGCACCGCACTATGATCCGAGTACACCACAACTTTATTTCCCAAAATATACGAGCGAAACTTATCTAAGGCATACACCACCGCAAGCAACTCCTTTTCGGTGGTGGTGTAGTTCAATTGTGCCTCGGATAACGTCTTGCTCGCATAATAAATCACCACTGGCTTTTTGTTCACTCTTTAACCCAAAACCGCTCCAACCGTGTTGTCGCTAGCATCACACATGATTTCAAATGGTGTTGACCAATCCGATGATTGCAAAATTGGTGCTTGCACTAACTTCTCTTTCAAACTATCAAACACTTGCAAACACTCATTAGTAAACTCAAAAGGGACATCCTTCAACAAAAGATTGCATAAGGGTTTTGAAATCACAGTAAAACCCTTAATGAACCTTCTATAGAACCCGGCATGTCCCAAAAACGATCTCACCCCTTTTACATTTTTCGAGGGTATAAAGGTTGAAATTACTTTTATCTTTGCTTGATCAACTTCCATCCCCCTACTTGAACCCACATGACCCAACACAATACCTTCTTGCACCATGAAATGACTTTTCTCCCAACTTAACACCAAGTTTGTCTCGACACATCGTTTTAAAACCTTTTCTAAATCATTGAGACAAGACTCGAAAGTGGAACCAAAAATGGAAAACTCATCCATGAAAACTTCAAGTGAATCCCTGACCATGTCCAAAAATATGCTCATCATACATCTTTGAAAAGTGGCCGGGGCATTACACAATCCAAATGGCATCCGTCTAAAAGCAAAAGTGCCATATGGACAAGTAAAAGTGGTTTTGTGTTAGTCATCGGGATGGATTGCAATTTGATTATACCCCGAATACCCATCCAAAAAACAATAATATTTTTGACCTGCAAGTTTTTCAATTATTTGATCAATGAATGGTAATGGAAAATGATCTTTTGAGGTGGTGGTATTTAATTTCTGTAAGACCCCGAATCCCGGGAATCCTACAATTGGTAATCACATCCACAAATTCACAAAAATTTAAAACCAAACGATTCTTTGTATTTAAAACAAGTTCAGAGTAAATAACAGCGGAAAAGTTTAAGTATTAAAAATCCCAAAACACGGGTACAGGTGTCCAAAATCAATTGTAAATAAAATATTCATTTTATTTGAAATCTTCATCTCATTAAAATCGTTTCAGAGTAGTAAACAGCGGAATAGATAACATCAAAATTCCCAAAACCAGGGAAAGTGCCCAAAAATCAAAATTTAAATACTTGTGGTAATAATTTAAAAGAAACAGTTTGCGTTATTAATTCTTCGACTAGATGTGCCTTTAACCGTCCGAGTAGTCTCTAGCACATCCAAGCGGAAATCTCTAATACTCAACCTGAAAGTCAATCTAACATACACACAAAGTCAGCTTGAGCTGAGTGAGTTCAAGTTTTCATAAACAATAATTCATACTATATTTCAAAGCTATAGTTATAAACAATAGAGAAGGTATAAATAAAATAAATTATATATAATTCACCAAGTAATACAATCATCCTCAAACACACGTACACGGGCCTCTCCACCACGAGTCAAGACTCGAGTAATATATTTGACCCGGACGCGGTAAGACCTAAGCATGTGACATGAGCCTCTCCACCACGAGTCAAACCCGAGTAATATATTTTACTCGGTCACAGCTTATACATCCAAGCACGAGATACAGGCCTCCTCACCCCGGGTCTTCCCCAAGTAATATATTTGACCCGATCCCGGCTCATACATCCAAGCACGTGATACGGGCCTCCTCACCCCGGGTTTTCCCCAAGTAATATATTTGACCCGATCATGGCTCAACATCAGGGTCGAGCAAACGTACAACCCAAACACGTAACATCAGTGCATGCAAACACAAAGTAGGCATACACCACATCAGTAGTCGAAACGACTACAACATCACCAAATATAGGCCAAGCAATAATGTATATACACACACACACACACACACACACACACACACACATATATATATATATATATATATATATATATATATTTAACATCCCAAGGCCTACCATATGCTAGCAAGCCTATATAAATTCGTTTAAAAACATTTCAAGAGTTTAAATATCAAAACGGGATTATAAAACATTCCAAGAGTTTAAATATAAAAACGTGATTATAAAACATTCCAAGAGTCTAAATATAAAAACTGGATTACAAAACATTCCAAGAGTTTAAATATAAAAACGAGATTATAAAACATTCCAAGAGTTTAAATATAAAAACTGGATTATAAAACATTCCAAGAGTTTTAAAATATAACACGGGATACGAACAGTTAGGCCATCATCAACACTAAGTATTCGTACTTAGACATCTATATACATCCATATATTTATATCCTTATAAATACCGTCCAAATAATAACATCAGGGTCGAGCACACGTACAACCCAAACACGTAACATCTTATCCAAGTAATAACATCAGGGTCGAGCACACGTATAACCCAAACACGTAACATCAGTACATGCGAACACAAAGTAGGCATACACACATCAGTAGTCGAAACGACTACAACATCGCCAAATATAGGCCAAACAATAATTTATATATATATATACATACTATAACATTCCAAGGCCAACTATATACTAGCAAACCTATATAAAATAGTTTAAACGTTTCATCAGGAAAAATCGTTTAATACTAGGAATTAATACTAGGCCTAATAGCAACCTCAAGCCTAGACCACAAGTAATTTTAAAACCCGAGTAATAAATTTGACCCGGCCGTGATTACCATGCATACACACATCAATAAGCCTACTCACATCATTCTTAGTCTCGAGGAACTAAATATCATCACACAACTGTAGGCTATAAGGTATCACATACTCATACATACATACATACCTCCATACATTCAAACATATATATATATATATATATATATATATATATATATATATATCATCACAAGACATTCCAAATTACAAGTAAGCCTATGGGCCATAAGGTAATATATATTAATCAGTCCAATACATGAACTAAGTAAATAGGTCTACTCGCATTCAATTACTACCAAGCCTATTAACATCATCGAGTCTATACCATATTCAGGTATATAACCTTAAGGAATATAAGACCATAAACGAGTCTACAATATCCTAAGGCATAAAATATAGTTCACAAATAATTTCATAAATGCACAAATATGAATAAGGCTATGTAATACCATCCAAATAGTTGTAACGAGTAAAATCGTTTAAAATTGTATTTCGGTGTGTATGCTAGCCCAAAACGTAAAAGAATAATAAGGGCATCATGAACTCACCTGAATCAACCGAACACCTGCAATGAGCTAGGAAATCCCCAAGTGCACAATCACAAGCAAGGGCCTGTAAATTATACACAACGTGTTACTAAACTAGACTGTAAGAACACTCTAGCCTAATGGGCCGTTCAAGCCCAACAACTTGGCCCAAGGCCCAACACTTTGGCCCAAGGCCCAACAACTTGGCCCAAGGCCCAACCACTTGGCCCACGGCCCAACACTTTGGCCAAGGCCCAACACTTGGCCCACGGCCCAACAACTTGGCCTAAGGCCCAACGATAATTAAATCGGGTCGAATGCACGCGAAATAAACCTTAAAACCATTTGTTAAACAAATCAGCCCCGAATGGACCAAATTCCATTTTAAATCTTTTCATTCATCAAGATTATGTCACTCGAGTTGATAGGGTTGACGGTTCCTTTTTACAACTCTTACTTTAACGTTTAAACGAAAATTCGCGCACCGCCGACTCGATTGACGAAGCACTAACCCCAACAGCCCCGTGCAGCAAAAATATAATTTTTCCATAGCCCTTAAACCCCCCTAGGGCTGTACAAACTGATTCGGTCGGTCATCCGATCGTTTAACGCATCAAACTCAACAATTGCCAATCCTACACTCGATAAACCCTAGTTTTCGAACTAAAATCGATTGACCGACCTAAACACCTCCATTGGCCATGAAATTTTAGTATGTTGTAAGTGACATACCTAAGAATATGAAGGAGTACGAACTTCAATTATAACAGCCCCAAAAGATGCGAGAAAGGGCAGCCACCGGTTAAGCCTAAAACGAACTTATCGATCAATAAGAATATAACATGCAGATTTTAGCATGCAAAGATGTATTTTATTACATAGAAAAACCATGGAATTAAATTATTAAATTTTTACCAGTGTTGCATAAATATCTTATGTTTATAAAAATATTTTTATCATATTTTTCTAGTGGACACAAAAATCATAAAAATTCTTCCAACACAGAAAGGTATGTGCAGCTATTTGAGCTGCGCAACAAAATGGTTTTATTTTTATAAAATTCATTACTCAGCCAAATTAAACGATTACAATTGGGTTTGGTTCCTAAATCAAAATATTAACTTCCAGAAGTAGAACCAACCAATTTAGACTTGTTGAAAAAAGGTTATGATGTCGGGAAGACAGACCAGAATCCGTCATCCCGCATCAGCTTTGACACTTGATTTTATAAAATCATAAAAACTATTCAAATCTCGTCCAATAATTATGTATTATACCTTTCTGGAAACTAGACTCAAATTAGAACATCATAGAATCAAGAATCGATCAAAACTAGTGGATTAACATCGCGTTACAGACCCTACAATAAACGTATACGAATCTGTCAGCAAGCTGTTATCATTAAAACTCAATCTTAACGACCAATAAGCGCGCCATAAGGATGAATTAGGGTGAAAAGGAGTTGTATACGTATAATACCGACCTGGAATTGAAGTTTGGACGGCCGGACGGTGGCTGATTGCACGCAAAACGAGGTGGAAAGGGGGTGGGTTGCTGCCGCCGATCGGACATCACTATAGGGTTAGGGTTTTGGGTTTTTGGTTATAATATAAAATGTTACCTTCTGGCCCTTCCAAATTGAAAGTTGCGACATTTGAATGAAACTTAAGTAATTCAACTTATGAGCTCGTCTAGGAGGCCCCCCAAAGATTCAAGACGAGTCCCGGATTCTAAACAAACATTTATAAACAATCGAGCCGATTAACGAAATTTACGGGCATTACAATTTCCTATAATCGATGCACACTCGCCACCCGGTTACCGGTCGGGTGGCGATTTGTTCACCATTATCATCTTTTATCACCACTTCCCGCAAGTTCAGGTTCAATCTCCTTTGAGTCTCTCATGTTGGTTTAGCCTCCTCATCTGTAATTATTTTATGCATAACAATAGAAGGACTAACACCTTTCAAATCTGCAAGCGTCCATTCAATGGCCGCCTTATGTGCTCCCAACACCTTCACCAATGCCCGCTCTTGAACTTCCTCCAAATTATAAGCAATGATAACCGGGAGGGTTTCATTGTCCCCTAAGAAAATGTATTTCAAGTGACTTGGAAGTTCCTTCAATTCCACCCTTGGCGGACACTCCAAAGATGGTTTTGTGTCGGAGTTGATTTCCTTCGGTAAACTTTCCCATTGATGTGTCCATGGTGGTCTCCTCTCTTGCAAAGCTAAGGCATCTTGTTTGTTCTCCTCCATCCGCAAAGCACACACGTATACCTATTCAGAATCATCACAAACACAAGCTTCCATACAATCCTCATCATACTCATGAGGATTACAATGATCCACCAAATCTGCCAAGAAACACTCTTCACCACTCAAAGAATTAGCAACATTAGTAAAAACATTTAAACGCATTTTCCGGTTGCCAAACGCCATGTCAACAGTACCAAACCTACAATCAATGATGGCATGAGCTGTATTCAAGAATGGTCGACTCAAGATAACATTTTGTTGTTGACTTGAGTCGCCCGATGAGTAATCCAAAACCAAGAAATCCACAAGATAATAAAAATCCTCTACCTTCACAATTACATCCCGTACGATTCCACGGGGGTGTTTATGAGATAAATCGGCCAATACAACCGTGGTCTCCACACTTTTCAAGGGACCAAAGTCATATTAGTCATACAAACCCCCCGGAAGAATACTCACCCAGGCTCCAAGATCCAATAACGCCCTAAACATTTGAAAATCACCTACTTGAATGTTAATTAAGTGTGTTCCCGGATCTTGAAGCTTAGGAGGGAGATCTCCTTTTAAAACCGCACTTACCCGCTCGGTTAAGTCCACCCGTTTAGGCACTTTTTGTTGCCTCTTTCGAGTGCATAATTCTTTCAAAAATTTTGCGTAAGCGGGGATTTGTTTTATTGCTTTAAGTAAAGGTAAGTTTACTTTAACCTTTTTAAACACCTCCCACATTTCCTCCTTTTGAGGACCCCGTTTTGAAATTACATTTTTGTTGCTCGGGTCAAGTAAAGCCGAAGGAAATGGAATTACATTTGATTCCACTTCCTTGTTTTTGTCATTTAAATGTTGGGCTTGACCCGAGGCTTGGGATGGTTTCTCAAAAGTGACATGTTTAGTGGGTTTATTAGTTTCAATTTCTTCATCATCACTTTCCCTACCCGTGATATCCTCAACTTCCCCATCAACCAAGTTCGGCGACAAATTTGCCTTATACTCTTTACCACTTCTCAACACACTAACATGATTAATAGGAACATTATGATATGAGTTATGAGAAGGGTTTACCTTGGTGTCACTTGAAAATTGGCCTTTGTCTTTCTTCAATTCCACCACATCGGTTGCAAGTTGACCCATTTGTGTGGTCAATGATTGGATGGCCTTGTCCGAACTTCATCCTTTTGCATTCGGGCTTCATCAAGTTGATTCCTTTTCTACATGTCTTGTTGCATTGACTTTAACATATCCATCACTTCATTCCCACTTGATGAACCTTGACCCGAAGACCCACTTTGACCTCCACCCGTTCCTTTAAATTGATTTTGACTTCCTTGATTGTTCCCACCTTGAGCATTCCCTTGATTAAAATATTGTTGACGAGGAACAAAATGGGTTTGAGAGGTCCCTTGAAATTTAGGGTTGAGTTGAGTCGATGGGTTTCCATATCGAAAATTGGGATGATTTCTCAACCCGGGGTGGTACGTGTTTGAATTCATGTTGTAGTTCCGACCACCCCTTTGACCTTGAATTGTATTTACCTCTTCAACTTGCCCTTCCACACCGGGACACAATTCACTTGCATGTCCTAACCCGTTACAACTCGTGCACACATCATACACTTGATTAGAAACTTGAGGTTCTTCGTTGTTAACCGCATGCACTTGTGGTCTTGTGATAGCTGGTCTTGCTCTTTTTGCGGTTTGAGCTTTTCTCTTTGATGTGACCGACATTTGCTCCAAGAATGCCCAATCATCTTGTTCATAATTGCTACCGAATGTACCATTCGTGATTGACATCAAGTCCCGTTCATCTTCCATACTCAACCCCTCATGAAAGGTATTTAAAAATTCCCAAAGAGCAATACCGTAGTGAGGAAAATTCTTGATCATCATGTTGAATCGCTCAAAGGCTTCATGAAACATCTCACCCGATTGTTGTTGGAAGCTTCTCAAACTTCTTCTTGCATCATTTGTCTTTTGGGCCGTGTAAAACTCTTCCAAGAACCTTTGTTGCATCTCGGCCCAAGTATAGATTGACGCGGAAGGCAAGGTGTAAAACCATCTCTTTGCCTTATCTTCTAACGAGAATTGGAATAAGAGCAACTTAAACTCATCCGGTGAAAAACCTTGACCCCCGATCGTGTTGCAAATCGAGTCATACGTCTCCAAATGGAAATAGGGTTCTTCGGTTGCCAAACCTTTATACTTGGGTAAACTTTGTAGTGCGTTGGTTCTAACCTCAAATGTTCTTCCATTTTGATTTTGAGGAATAACCACCGGAGATGGGTTGTTTGTAATGATCGGTCGAAAGTGAGCTTCGATTCCCCTCGCTATCTCTCTCGCATGCCTTCTTGGTACCCCCAATGGTACCCTCGGTTGGCCCATTTTTCTATACATGAGCCTTGGCGGTGGGTATTGTTGGAATTGAGGTTGAGGTATTGGTTCTTTAGGTTGTTGATAATGAGGTTTTAGAGGAACTTGTTGCAACGGTTGTTGTTGTTGCAATGGTGCTTGATTGACATGTGGCCCACCCCATTGTTGCATTTGTTGTTGCGGAACATAACCTAATTGACCTTCCACCCTTACTTGATTTCCATATCCCCCACTTGAATATCCCTCTTCATACTCTTCATACCCTTCGCTATTATCGCCATAACGTGGCCCACCAAACGATTGCGGGCCCGACCTAAGACCCGGTGAGATATGGACTATGGGTGGGTCTTGTGGTAATGTGTATGGCTGATTATAAGGTGGGTTTTGTTGAGATTGGAAAGGTGATCGTTGTTGAGTTTGATGATTGTTCTTGAGTAGGCATGAAATTAGTTAGAGGCGGAAGGTCAGATGGTGATTGAAAGCTGAACACGGTTGAGGTGGGCTCATTTGTAAGACTTGTAGTGGTAACGGTTTCATTGGGAGGAGGATTTTCTGGGTTGATAGGTGGTGGCATAGGTGGTACAGATTGAACCAAAGCCAGGTTTGTGGTGTCAGTTGTTCGAGTGTGTGTGCTTGGTGACCTGATAATCTTATTCTCCCTTTGAAGAATCCGATTCTGACGAGCAGTTCGTTCAGTTTCCAGATCAAAAACTAACGGTGATGAAGACCAAGAGTTTCGTGTATGCATATACCTGTAGATACCTGCACACTAACACAACCCACGTAAAACTGACAATAACAATTAAACAAAACTACAAAAGTAACCCCACGTTGCACACTACTCCCCGGCAACGGCACCAAAATTTGACGTGAGGTCGAAGGCTTACTCAAACTTACACCAAATACTACTAAATAGATAGTGGTAAGTGGGTATCGAACATGAGGAGTTTGTGGAAAGTGTGTTAATAAGTAGCACAACGATTAACAAAAATAAATATAAATGACGAAAAAGTAATTTCCAAGATGGTTTTGATTTGATTTTATAAACTAAAGTAAACTAAACGAAAGTTGTAAACGAATAACTAAACAAGCATTCCTCTCGGGGTTCGGGTTATTGCTCAACACTCTTGTTAACATTCGATGGATAAATCGTAATATCTCGGTTTTGTGTACATGCAATTGTTTGTGGTTAATCAAGAACTAAGTACTCGGATTCCTAGAATGCGAGGTTGTTACTTAACAATCAATCAATACTATTCTTCCTAGTTCTTCCCACTAAATCTCGATTGCCAACGACACCAAGAACATATGGCTAAAAGCTAGATAGAAACAATATGGACAAGTTACGAACAATCACACAAACACAAGATTATACTAACATAACATTTAGATAATCAATCCAAGTTCAAGAACAATAAACAAAAGTGTTTTGCAAATAACCTTACATCCCGAGAGGAATACCATAAAACTAGCCACTCATGGCTCGAGAGATCATTGTTGTGTCAAGTATCTCGTTACTAGCAATCCCAAACATAAACCAAATGATACAAACACCCAAAATGTTGTTTTTCTTTTCCAAAATCGCCTCTAGGCCGTCCCAAGTGAAAGAGTAGTCCAAAAGACACTCAAAATCGACCTATAAAAAGACATGCAAGTGGGTCTTCGCCCCAGACCGTGGGCCACGGTCTGGACCGTGATCCACGGTTGACCAATATCATATGCCCAGCCAAGCCCAACCATGGGCCACGGTCTGGACCGTGGGCCACGGTCCACCCCACGGTCCCCTTCTCCTCCACGGTACGGTGGACTCTGAACATTTTCTTCAGGTGGACCGTGGGCCCATGGTGGAGCTCATTCCCGCTTCTTGTTTTCTTCGTATCTCTCTCGCTCTAGCTCATCTTTCTTCACCGTTTTCACCCGTGTTCTTGTAACGCCGCTCTCTAGCTCCTCAAACCTGCAAACACACGAGCAACCGTAGTCAACTAATTCCACGGAATTAACTTAATCCTGTAAGCATATTTATATCTTTTAAATCACTTAGTTGCTTTCCTACGGTCGCCTGTCATTATTCGATTTAAACATATGCGTATGACTTTTGACCAAAACATAGGCTTCAAAGTTTATTATTGCCTTTAAAGGAAATAATTTTGGAAATAGAAGAGGTAAATAACAAAGATTGGTGTCTCAATTATCTACGCCAATACCAAGCTTCTCGATTCGTAGTTCCATGAGCTAGCATCACAGTTTCATGTTGAGTGATTTTGTCCACATAATACAATCCTTAGCGTTCAATGCCACGCCCAATAATCACTCCCGTCCTAATGTCTTGTAAAATGCAAAATGTGTGTGTGTGTGTGGGGGGGGGGGTTGCATTAATACTATTGAGCAATTTAATTCTTTTGTTACATGACTAATGGATAACAATTATGTGCCAAAGAAGAGACATAAAGACAATTTTAAAGTTATAAAGTCGGGGAAATTTCTATAGTTCCCCCTTGTTTTATGGTAACTATGCATCTATTTGCGGTTTTAATGTGGTTAATCTTAGGTTTAGATTTTGAAGTTATATATGATAATTCTAAAGTCATGGTGCCATTAGCATGACAATCGAATATCAACGTTTTTTTATAATTTTTCACATGGTTTAGCCATATTTACTTGCCAAACAGGTTTTAAGATCCCATTGTTGGTTCTACACCCCTCCATAATTTTATTTTGATTACCTTTATAAAAAACACATTCATGAGGGGCCTTATTTAATGAAAATGAATTATGTTGGGAACTTTTGTATCGTCATTTACAAATTCACTAGGGGTATTCTAATAACTACAATTAGAATTGGGGCTTAAAAGTTAAACCGTCTTTGCACGTGCGCCGCACAGATTTCACAGGGCCGCGTTTACATCATTAACGACCGAATTTAAACTTCCATTCAAGCGATTCATCCATTTCTACCATGCCCTTTTCTCCCTATCTCTTCTTCCAATTCTCCGTTGTTAATCACCGCCAAAATCTGGTATGTTAATTCCATTTTAATGATTTTTTATGTTCATGCAATTGATGCACCGTACAACTTATGGATGGTTTAATTATTAGAATTTCCTATTTTTCAAAACAAATCACTACTTTGTATGAAATCACACTTTGTTTCACTGTCTGGTATGAAATCACACTTCATATAAATTCGATTTTAGTATTGCCGTTTAGGGTTTAATATTTATGAAATCAAAGTTCAAATTCAAAACTCTGTTGTTCTCCTGGTTATATATTTATGTTTAATTAGTTTGTGATGATTACATAATTTGTTCGAATAGATTTTCAATTTTGAATTTATTGTCAAAATCCGTTTTTCTGTTGCTGATTCACAATCCCCTTTTAATGATGTCAACCTGGACTTTATTTTATCAAAATTGCATGCTGTGTTCTAATCGACATATATACATTATTTTGTCAAGGTGCTAGAAAATTGGGATATTTAAGATTAATGATATTGGAGAATGAGAATTTTTTTGGTAAATTATATTATATATATTTTTTTTCGGTCCGCCCTGTTTTACGAACTTAATTCCGCTCTACTTTTTTGCTATATGGATTATGTCCATTGCTTACAAGTATTATAATTTAGAATATCTGACTATCCTTCAACTAACATATCCAAACTTTGATGCCATTCTTAAATTAAAAACCACATAATAGTTACTATTATCATCATAAGTTGAGAATCACCTTTTATTTTAAATTTACATACTTTTCACTTTTAATTGCAGAATAATGCTAATGCCTAATGCCATTCAGAAGCATCTCTGCTGTCACCACCGGATGATCGCAGGCCCAACTATTTGTTTGTTAGGGTCATGAAGACTTGGAATGCCATTGGGTTCAAGAATGAATGCAACTATTTGTTTGTTGCCTGAAAAGTAAGTAAATTATCTTACATTTCATACAGTAATGATATTCTATAATACACCATAAGTTAAACTATGAAAAATTATGGATTACATTTAAACTCTTAACACAAATCTTATCAAATGTTGACACGTGCAGTTAAAAGAAGACCGACAACAACCTAATCGCCAACACATGTACCCATATGCCGTTTTTGCTAGCCGGAGCAATGGTTTTTGGGTTGCTGACGGCGATCTTCAAGTTATCCAAGAGGGTCCGTTTTTGGGTGTGGTTTAGATTTGTGAGGGTGGTTTTGATGAGATTGATGATTTGCAAAGCAAGATCATCATTGTAGGTTTTGTTGGTCTTGGCTTTGTTTTATGATTTTTATTGAAATGCTTGAAAGAATAGGGTAGATGAGAAAATATTGAGCATGTTTAATCCGATGATTAGAAACACTGTTTTGATACCATTTTTGTTATTGAAATATGAAGAAATTGTGATAGAAATACGGATGAACGTATATTACCTTTTTGAATTTTTTTACAAAGAAGACTAAGGCTAAACTAGGAAAGTACAATAAATCGTGAACGCGAAAATATTCCCCCGACGGTTCTAATTTTGAGAACATCAAGCTGTCATCTTCTACAATAAGAAATGAATAATTCTTTGGTTCTATGGCTTTTCCACCCACACATCTTTATTTTCTAACAAAAACTATTACTAACTAGTTTATACCCGTACGATGGATGGGTGATTTAATGTTATAATGACATAATTATTTTATTTTATTTATTTATTTATTTTTGCATTCTAAAAATCATAAGTTGATCCGTTTACTAAAAGTGATAACATGCTTACTAAAAATGCCAACCTCGACCCGCTTAATAAAAATGGTAACTTCCCCACTCATGGCTTGCTTAGAGAATACAACATTTCATATAACGCATTTGAAATATCTCGTTACACATACATAAGCACGGAACACATGAATCAGGAAAAGTAAGTAAATGCCTAAGGTAAATACAGAAAACAGAATATAAAGATAGCTAGAAAAAGCTGCAAAATGGATATATTTAAGGAATATTGGTTTTAAATAATCCCAACTATTCCTTATTCTCTACTGGCAAATAACGGTCCCAACTTCAAATTTGGCTGGTGGCATTACCAACTAAAGGGGTATTTGTTTTAAACGAACCGCAACTAACGGAAGTTAACTCTGTTAGTGATTTTCTGGCGTGGCACGCCTAGTTGTCAAAAATTGATTACATAAGCAGCTTACTTGGCATCTGATGATGATGAGTAGGCAAATCATTTTTATACATTTGTCAACAATCCCAAATCAATATAAACCCTAATAATTTAAAACCCAAAATCGATGGATCAAAAGCCTCTGGGTTTTTTATTAGGGAATGAAGATGATTAGAATGCATAAAACTGTTTAATGAAAACGAATCAAAGGATTTATGGCTTATTAGAGTTCCAATGGTGACGGCATATCAACAGAGAGAAAATCAATGGGGTGGGGGGGGGGGGGGGGGGAGGGGTGGCGAGCAAAATTTCTTGTGTTTGAAAACAAGTGAAAATGTAGGCTTTCATATGGTAAATTCCGTGATTCCGCCTAGGAAACGATTAATAGCCTGCAGAAGCGTAATAAAGGTTGTGTCCATCTCGAATTGGGGTTACGAATCAAAAGATGTAATCAACCGGTCGTTTCCGTTATTAATTTGGCGTTAAAAGCTCGTCGGAGTAGATGCGGAATCATTGGCCGGAAAAACGTGGATGAAATGATGAAATGGAAGTTATAATTCAGTGTTTCATTTCACACCATTGGACCTTGAAAGAAAACAAAAACCACCCTTAACTTTTTCCACGTAAGCATCCATTCAGCCACAAAAGCAATTTTTGATAAATAGGCATGACACGTCAGAAAATCACTAACGGAGTTACCCTCCGTTAGTCGCGGTCCGTTTAAAACAAATACCCCTTTAATTTGTACCGCCACAAGCCAACTTCGAAGTTGGGACCGTTATTTGCCAATAGAGCATAGTTGAGATTATTTAAAACCAATATTCCTATATTAAAATGTGAAGAAAGAATATTAACGTAGTTTCTAAAAAATTAGTAAACTCATTGTCATAATTATAAAAGAAAAAATAAAATATCATGTAAATATACTGGTATGGCACCATTAACACCACCTTCAAATCGGCGGTTATACCTCTACACATTCTTTAGGATCTCAACAACTTTTGTTTCATGCATAATGAGTAAAGATGCCAATGTTGACAACTTACTATTTCCACCTATCAAGTTAAGGGCACAATCTCCAGCCTTGCTACTCAAAGGAAACGCAAATTCATCACGCAAAATTATTAATTGTATTATTATTATTTTTGTTGTTGTTGTTGGTGTTGTGCACATGAAAAACAATAAATGAAGGAATTTTTTAGAACCTTTGATAGGTCATTGAAGCAGTTGACCAGCTTCGGTCTTTTACTGATTGGTCTCATTGTCATAGATGGCGGAAAGAATTGCTACCATCTGAAGTGCAGAAGTGACATCTCTATACATGCTTTACATCTGTGATTAATGCCAGAAGGTTCTGCAATGTCAAAAGACATAAAGGGAAGTATAAAAAATTTAGCATATAAATTTTAACACAAAAGTGTTTCTGAGATGTAATAAAGAAAATGAATGAAAAGATACAAACAAATACTAGCAACTCATCCGGTTTGCAAGAGCCATGCCACTTGATGTGTTAAAAATAGTTATTAATTTATTATCTAAATAAACGCTAATCTAGATAATAAATTCTACACTCTTAACTTAACTAAAACTACTAACCGGCAAGCGAACCGGTCGACTCTAGTACGGCTAAGTAAGTCCGGATATCAAACCCACGAAACTCTTAAAATTACGTTAACTAGCTAATTAGACTCGACTAACTGACATGACTATTTATTTATATTTGTTTTAAGTGGGGTTTTAATTAAAATACTAAATTTAAACTAATTAAAAACTAATTAAGAAAAAAGTAATTTAAACAAAAAGACAAATAAGTAGATTTGAAATTAGATGACGATAAAAAACCACCTATGCTAGAATCCCTAAAGTTTCAGTTGTTAATTAACTGGAAAAATATTTATTTATGGAACTGGGATCGTAAAATAGACGCTAAAAAGAAACCCGAACAGGACCCCTGACCCTCCTCAATAAGACACCTATGGTTTCTAATAAGTTTTAACACACACCCGTTTTAAGAATCAAGTTTCCTTGCGGTTACCTAATTAATTATGGACTAATTCCTTTATACAAAATCCTACCTTACAACGGAAATCAAAGGCAATTTAAAATATTCAATTGACTCGATAGACAAAGTTAATCAATCAAACCTAGACGGACTCCTTATGAATAACTAAATCTAGCAATCCTTATCAACAAAGACCTACCAATAACCTAGCACCTTACAACTATTTTGGTTAGCATCACACTTAGGTTTATTTGATTAAATAATATCATTCCTATGATCTTATTCGAAATCAATCATAAAATAGTCAAAAACACAAAGTAGATGACCTAATGGCAACCTATCATATGGCAAACAATAATCAAGACAACTATGGAATAATAAAACTCAACAAACAATCCTAAGTATCCATATGCATCAACTCAATATTATTAAACCTTTTATTAGTTCATAAAACTATAATGATAAATAAATCCCAAGTCAAAATCAAACATCAACAAAGGTTCATCACGTGCCCAAGCAGTCTATAATGTTTAGCCAAGTATCATAAAATCAAACAAAACAATGATAAAGGAAATCATGGTGAAAAACAATAGAAACGAAAGATTAAAGGTGATAAAATCCGTGGTCTTCGTTCTTGATTGATTGGCACATCACCGAATGATTCCTTGCCTTCAAAACCTTCAAAAACTCCTCACTTCAGCTCCAAATTTCGTCCATGTCGGATGGCTCCTTAAGGGTATGTTTAAGGTTAAGTTTAGGGGTCATTATATAGATATTTTAAGCCTAAAAACCCTAAATTCGTATAACATTCTGGAAAAAGCGGCACATAGCGCCGCGCGACGACAAGGGCCATCCCCCGTCGCATAGAGCTTCGGCAAAAATGCGGGGGGGGGGGGGTGGGCGATCTGATTGGTTCGGTTCAATTCTGATGCGGTCCGGTTTGTTTCCTGCTCCTCCGGTTCTCCGGTTTAGCTCATTTTTCGCTCTTTTTAACCACGAACAAGCCACGGGACCTACATTATTCAAAGATGTTATTAATATACAAATTCTAATAAAAACTGAACAAAAAATAATAAAATATGCAAGGGAATTATATATATTTAGCATTATATCACCACTGACCACTTGTCGGCATTTACCTTCCCAACATCTATTTCCTCAACCAATAAACTGACAATTATGAGTTTAAAATTGGAGATACATAAGCAACTTTAGGGATGTTTTCAATTGAAAAAGGATACGATCTCTTCATTCTAACCAGTTTTTCACACCAAAGTCACAATCAAAATGAGTATAAAAAATATGTGAAAATTTGAAGTTTGAAAATGTGAAACAAACAGTAATATAAATAATTAAGGTTTGCAATCTTCTCTCCATCTTGATTAAAAAGACGAGTTACTTGTCACCACAATAGCTTTTGTTTAAAGTTTAACAATCTGCATATTCATGATAGATGATGTTGATGTGGTTCCTGATGCTCGATCTATATGTATATAGTTCGTATGTTTAATTTAATTGTTTTAGTCATTTATTGTAGGAACTTTGGTACTTCATACGTGTCTATGGTATTTCAGGTCACATGTGCTTAAAGAGACTAATTTGGACCTGTACGAGCACGGGATGAAGACCCAGGATGCCCAGCATGCAAAACGAGATGGAAAAATAGTTCAGCTGATGAAGCCACCCATCGCGCTACGCGATGGGGTTTGAAGAGAGGGCATCGCGTAACGTGATGCAGTTAATTAATAATACAAAGTTGACCGGGGTCCATCACGCTATGCGATGGACCAGAGAAAGACCTATCGCGTACTGTGATGGGCCCCACAGACGAGAAAGGTTAGGGCTTTGTTTATATTTATTTTGATGCCTCAAAACGTCATTAAGTAGTTCCCAGGTGATTTTCATAGCAAAGAAGAAGCCTCCCATCCGTTCCAATCATCTCTAAGTCCTCTACATGCTATATATCATCAAAATCGAAGATCGAGAGATGACGAATCGTGGATAGTCCTTTAAAGTTATACCCGGGATGTAAAGTTTGTAATTATTTAGTATTTTCCTCATGTATTAGAACAACTAACTATAATTATCTTTTGTTAATCTATTAGTATTTATGTTTAGTATTTCCGTGCATTTAGTCGGTTTAGGTTTTTGTCGATCAGAATGATTAGTTTGTGGTTGCTATAATAATTGCTAATAGGGTTGTGTTGGCTAGTTAATTGCAAGAAAGCTTACAATTGCCCTTAGTCGAGTCACATTGACAGAGATCGTTTGGTAACCAGTGTTATGTGATAACAATTGTTGATGCCTAAGGTTTAGCTCGTTAAACAACCTTTAGTTGACTTAGGATAATTAATCTGTTAGGATGCATAAGAATACTTTTAATTGCTTATTTGGATTCCCGTGTGTGATTTTCTTTGTTTATTGATTAAATCTTTGCTAATTATATAATTGATTTTAAAATCAAACTATTTGTTAGTGTGATCAGCACTTTTGACAATTTACTTCATAATGTTAGGAACTAGTTTCACGTTACACTGACCACATACTCCTCGTGGTTCGACACCCTACTTACCCTAGCTTGCTTAGGTGATTAAGAACACCGATTTACTTGATGTTGACTAGATAGCGACAATCTAGCACCAAAATGGTGTCGTTGCCGGGGAGTTAGTGCGCTTAATGTTTTTGTGTTATTTGATTTCTTTGTTTTTAGTTTAATTTAGTAATAGTTTTAGTTCTAATTTTTCCATTTTACGCGGGGTGTGTTGTTTGTGCAGATAACAGGTTTATGCACACCCGCTATTCAAAAAGAAATTCACCGCTGATTTACGAGCCAGAAATTGAACGTGTAGCATGGCAGAACCAGGCTCAAATCAGAGAATCCGATATGGAAGGTCGGAACCAAAACCAACTACCCGATAACAATACCCTTCAACCGAACCAAAATTCACCCAATGATCAAAATCCACCCAACAATGACCAACTACCACCCATTAACACCAAACAATGGTCGAACAACTCAGTCCGACATAAATTGAATGTATGAATCTAATCTAAGATAAAACCCAACAACATAAATTAAATTAGAAAAGTGGCCTATCTTACCGAAAATACAAACTTTAAAACATAAATATGAAGATACGTAGAAGACATGAAACAAATTAAAACACAAACAAATCTGAAAAAAGAAAGAAAAATGGTTAAAGGAACTACCAGAACAGCATTGTGAAAAAAAAAAAAGAAAAATGTTACTACAATAAGCGGGATTAATAATTCTTACCTTTGAAATTTCTCAATTGTTGTGAGAACACCATTGTGAAAAAAAAAAGAAAAATGTTACTACAATAAGCGGGATTAATAATTCTTACCTTTGAAATTTCTCAATTGTTGTGATCCACTTTGCCACAAACATAAGCAAATAACTGAAATAGTAATTCTTCTCACCGAGTCGACGACACTGGAGTAAATGGAACCAGGAACAAAAGGCAAGGTGAATTTTTTTTTCTTAACCTGGAACTCGATGGCAAATGGTGGAGAACAAAAGAGTGAGGAACCCATTTTTTAATTAAAAGGCGTGAACAAAGAGTGGAGGTTAATATTCCCTAACTCACCGGGAGTATAGCGGAGAGGGCACGGCGTGATGAAGGAGTTGAAGAAAACAAACAACTACTACTAATTTCCCATTCTAGAAGCTTTTCTCAGGCTTATTACGGTCAGGATTTCATCTCACCATAACCCAACGGTTCATATACATTCACATAGCAATTACTTGCACTGGGAACAATCTATCGATATACCTATTCTAATAAAGTAAAATAAATGTAGACATTAGTCATATTTTAATTAATTTTCATAATTTTTTTCCCTCCAAAACTAATATACCATAATATATGTAATAAATCAATAATTATCCACTTTCCTTTTACACTATATTTATATAATATCTATATATTTTTATAAATATAAATATTTACATATTATTTTACTATATATTTCAAAATACTTTGTGAATTCCAAAAATCAACCACAAATCATGTTTCTCAAATGAAAATTGTTTTGGGTTTTTTGTGGAAGTTAAATTTGATTTTATGGGTCAAAAATAGATTGTTTGGTACAAGTTAACTACATTAAGGTCAAAATTTGTTACGGGTCAAAAATGAAAATTTTGAGTATTTTAAAAAGTTCGAGAATGCAAAATAGATTTATCGCCAAATTTGTTATGGGTTCAAAGTGTTGACTTTAAAATATTAAAAGTATGAAAGTTAGAATTTAAACATGGTTCAGGTTTCAAGTTTATTTTTAAGGGCATTTTTTGAAATAATCAAAAAGTTCGGGATTTGACAAATTGACTATTTTTCTCTCAAATATTAAAATTTAAGAAAAGATTTTAAACACTTTCGACATGCCTATCAATGTTTCTAACTTTTATTAAATTTTAAATATTTATGTCAACATTAATTTTTCCTTCAATGGTGATCAGAACGTTGTATAGGAAGCATGTCATGCAAAACTATGCTCAAATGAAACAAAATATTCACAAAATTGAATGGGTTAACATGTTATTTTTTATGTTGTCATTATGACAAAGTCGAGAAGCCCTCTGAAATTTTTTCAAAATCCTTTTTATGGTGTAGCTCAGAAAAATATAGTGTTTGAAGAACATCCATTGCTACAATTTTAATATCCTACTTTCCTTTGATGGGTGGTAAATTGATAAATATCTCAATAAAGGTAACGCCTCTTTTGTATTCAGGCTGAGTGGTTAGAACTGCTATCGTATGAGAAGTCTTATTTTCGAAATTGGTTCATAACCAAAATTCTTTCAATTATACATATATGACACTGAGAATGAAATTTTCAATAGAAAGAAGCATTCTAGGGTACGATTTTGCGATATAAATAAAATCAATTTATGTACACATTGTATAGATAAAAGCATAGATGTAATACATTTTTTTTCATATACGCTATGTAATTATTTGTTTTACTTATAATTTTATAATTTGAACTATCCCGTGTGTGACACGGGCTCTAAAACTAGTAATATAATAATATATATAAACGAAAGCTCTAAAATCCTACGTGTCACGATTTGGTCGCTTCCCCCCTTTTTGGAAGCCACCAGATTGCTTGATTTTTAAATGGTGGCCTCTCATTGATTTAACCCGGTTTACACCCGTTTATGCTTTAATTTTCGCGGGTCTCGTGGGTCACCAAACCCGGATACTCTTACTTGGGTTATGCAGCTCCTTTCTCCAAACACTATCAGGCTACTCAATCAACGATTCAAAACCTCACATCCGAATCACCTCGTACATCTTCGACAATTAGATTTCCAGTAGGTCACTACATATAATCACCACCGCCACCACGTCAATACGAGAACGATGGCGGACGAATTAGGGTTTCAAACCCAGACATCTGTTGTTAATAAGCCAATTAGAGATGTTGAAATTTGATTAATTTGGGAAAAACTTGAGCTTGCTGAAATGTATATTATTATTATTCATTCGATTACACTTTTGGGTTTCCCTTGACATCAAATTGTTTTCCTCATGTTTATTCAAATATTATGTACTTTAGGTTAGATTACATGTTTTGATTAAAGGTAATACATTTGGTTAGGGACGACAATGGGTCGGGTTTGGGACGGGTTTAGGTATTCCCAAATCCATACCCGGTTATTAAAGTCCATTCCAAACCCGTCAGGTATATATTGGGTATTTACCCGTTTGGTTTCGGGGATACCCATCGGGTTTCGGGTTTTCTATCAGGTTTTGACAAAATACCCATAAGGTATCCTAGCTCAAACCCTGTCAGGTTTCTATCGTGTTTACTTATATGATTTATAACCACTTTCTTAATCAGTATGATACAACACATTCACACAAGCTTAACAATTTAAGATTCTTTTTATAAGTAAGTCACCGTATTTTCTTTTTGCTTTTGCTTATAAGTCAACAGCAGATGATCTGATCTCTACAGGAGAGGATCAAAAGTCTTAAAAACTTGCATTGCATGTGGTAATCAAATAACAAGAACGTGTTTTATAAGTTAGCTCATTTATAGTTTTATGTTCATTTATGTTTTTTCAATTATTTTCATTTATATCCGTTAACGCTCGCGAATTGTTTGTTTAGATTTTTAACGAAATAACATAAACAAACATGAAAATGTTCACTTTTTAAGGACGAACATGACGAAAAAATATTTGTCCAATTAACTGTCCGTGTTCGGTTACCGTTATAGTTAAGTGAATGAAGAAGGGCACACCCTTGTTTTGGTTTTTTGATGGCATATTTGCTTAGTGTATTGTAATTTGTAAAACAATTGGTTGATGGTATCAAAAAAAGATGAATGGAAAAGTTTGGCATGGCTCTTAAATCATGTGATCAGTTACTATATTGCCGAACATTTGTGTTGGATTCTGATTTAAGAACTTGATAGCCTCTTATCAGTTGAGATAGGATTTGGCGGCGGGCCATGCTGTTAAAGATACGGCCACCACCATAAATCATGGTCATTTGCTATTTGTTGATTTAAGTTTTTTTTAAAACATGCAGATCTATGATTAGAGCAGCCGAGCAGGCATGACATTCATTTACATTTTAATTTTCACATATTTCTAAATTTCACCATGGTGTTACATAGAGATCAAAAGCGATTAGACACATTTTTGTATCGGATAGGTTCAGTTTTCGATTGGGGTAAAAAAATTCAAAACCGAATATATCAAATTGAGTAAAGCAATATCCATACAAATAGGCTCTAAGTTCAACCATTTGAATTTCCCTTACATCATTTGAAGGTATGTGCTAGCCGCTAGGATAGAGGTGGATATACTCACTTCACATGAATGGTTGGAACAAAACATACATATGGAAGACAAGGTTTCATTATTCTTTCTTGATATCTATTCACACCATACTGAGATTTGGCCATTTCAACCCGTTTTAATTGGTAACGGGTCAAATGAGTCAGACGGGTTAAATTGGTTCAAAGTCGATTAAAAAGAAATAATCTTATTATTTTAATACGAGTAATATAGTTTTTATAATCATACTAATACAGTAAATATTTATAAAATATGAAAATCTAAGGAAAAAAAAGTGATGACAGATAGGCTCAATATGACATTATGACCTAGCTCGTTTAACCTGTAAATAAGTTATATGCTTTGATATGCTACCTGACTCGCGCAACCCACATTTTTTCCATATCATACATCAATGTTAGGTTGCAAACATGAGCATACAAAGAGGAATTCCTTCCGAGTACAAACAGCTTTTCAAGATTCAAAAGTGAGTCAAAATGATGTTAATGTGGAAAATTGATTCAATTTTCTGATAATGAAAGCTCCAGGATTAACAGACAGCTTAATGGAGGTTCATTTGCTTAACTTTATTATTATTAACCCTAATTTATATGCCGATTTTGACCGTAAAATTTGATCAGAATCTAAGGAAATTGAAGTTCAAGATAACCCTATCAAGCAATTTACTCAAGATGATAATAGAGTGGAATCAGTTCAAAACAAGGAGAATGCGAAGTTGAAGGTGGATGAGCCCGCTAAGCCTGTAAGTTTTTTAGTTTTTTCTTTCAAATATTGTTGTGTCATATTCATGACTCTTCTTGTGACCTGTCAATTGTTGCATTAGCTGTATATATTTAATTTAATCAAATTAATTGACTTGGATATGTTTAGCGGTGTTATTTTATCCAATTATAATTATGCTTATCAAGCAACTATATGGAGTTGATTTGAAAGTACCTTTATGTCAGCATCGTAATACCAAGATTTGGTTTCCATTAATGTAGATTATAATAATTCAAGATTTCCTTCACATGTGGAGTTAACTCGTGTTAATGTATGTTTTTTTAGGAAATTAAACCCGAGGCTCATAAAGCTGTTAAAAAGGAACTCTTGAAAACGAAAAGTGATAAACTGAATGAACAAGTTTTAGTTGATAATCGTGTTCGGTATCTCAAGGATCAGTTTATTAGGGCAAAAGTTTGCCTTTCCCTTTCAGCAAGAAGAACAAATACTCAATTTAATAGGGAACTTCGGTTACATATGAAAGAAGTCCAAAGAGAGCTCGGTGATGCAACCAGGGATGCAGATTTACCAAAAAAATATGCCTTATTTTTATTAATTTCCGCCATAAAAAAGTCCGTTATATATTATTTATGCTTTATTTATGTTTCTATAAATTCAGTGTCTATGATTTGAAGGCGATGGATCAAATGCTGGCAAATGGAAAGAAATTACAGGATGATTGCACAGCGGTTGTAAAGAAACTGTATGCGATTATTCACTCAACAGAAGAACAAGCACGTGTGCATAAAAAACAAGCCAAGCCTTTGTTTTTAACTCACTTAACTGCCAAAACTACCCCCAAGAGCCTCCATTGTCTTCCTATACGCCTTACAACCGAATATTATTCGTTAAATTCTTCATCACAACACTTCCCAAATCAAGAAAATCTTGATGACCCAAATCTGTTTCACTATGCATTGTTTTCTGATAACGTGTTAGCTACAGCTGTGGTTGTCAATTCAACTGTTACAAACTCCAAGGTGAGTGATTATGTTTTTTTATAAACTTATCAATAGCTACACCGCCCTTTGCCGCCAATAGTCTTCTGTCTGCATCAGTCTGCTCCATATAAACACAACTCATCATTGATTTCCATCAAAAAAGTATAAAAAAGTTAAAAGTTAAGTTAAAAAGCAATATCTATTTCTATAAAAAGTTAGCTACCTCATAGTAGTCAGCTCCCATGAGCAAAGTGAACTCAATAAACACACGGATATGCATGACCGGAGACCAATTACCAAATGATGAATCTTACAATTCTGTAGTGCAAAAATAATTCAACCGGATCAGAACAAATCTACACCCTAAACCGTAAATCATAAACCTTACATAATATTATTAACAACATTTAACTCACTTAAATTATTACAAATATAATAACATTACAATATTAAAAAAAAATTAAAGTAACTCGCGTAACACGCGGGCTAAAAACTGTTAGGAACAAAGCGGCGCGCGGAAGCGAAACAGCACACACATGCACAACGATAAACACGCATAAACGAAAAATATAAACGACACAAGAATTTAACGTGGTTCGGTCCCCGCGAGGGGACCTACGTCCACGGGCTGCAACTAGGTTTTCTTATTAGCTCAGAACAAAGATTACAATTACATGATGGGATATATATAATAAACAATATTAGGGTTAAACATAATTAAGAACCAAAACTGGGCCTCCTAATAAAACCGGCCCAAAGGCCTTCATAACCCAACAATCTCCCACTTGAAGGCCTTGCGATAAATTCCAGCCTGCCATCCAAGTAAATATAACAATCTCATTCATCCAGTAACTCTAGTAATCTTCAGTAATAGAAATCTACCAAGCCTCCAGTTCCAAGAACAAGCTAAAACTTCAACAAAAGAAGTTCTCCAAGCCTCCAGTTCTCTAGGAACAAACTAAGATTTCTACCAATCCACACCCTGGTTGCATCCGCCCTTCTCATCAGTTACCTGAAAGGCCTATTGAAGCTCCCGAGAACTCCAATCCGGTCATCCCAGACCCAGCCATGACAAAACTCGCCAATGACTCATCCTCAATCTTAACCGACCCTCACTTACTCACACAACCGGCTTCAAAGACTTCCAGAGGATAAACACTCTCCAAATCAGCAGACTATACCAGGAGAGATTTTCACATTCGGATTCCTGGTCCTCCGAACCCAACGTCCCTTTGGAAACAAACCTAGAACACACCTGCGTGCTCCCACTGTTACCAAAACCCCGAACATGTTCAGACCTCTGAATACGCTCAAGCTGACATCCTCGTGGCTCTAGGCTTCATGTCTGCAAACTGAAACCCCTTAGCTCTACCCGATTCAGCGAGCCAAGACCTTATAACTCGGAAGTTGGTTCACTTCTTCCGACGATACAAAAAAAAACTCGTATCTTCCAAAAGTCTTTAATTAAAAGATTCAACAATGCTTCATTGAAGTGAGTAACAAATAAAGCATACCATAATCTTGAACCCAAGAGTCGTCACCCGCCTTCACTGAGTCCCAATGCATCAACCCCAGATACATTCTCAAAAGCAGAATTCCAAACCTTTCAACATCGTTACCAGTGCAACGAACCGTGTGTCCAACAAGCCAAAGCTCTGATACCACTTGTTAGGAACAAAGCGGCGCGCGGAAGCGAAACAGCACACACATGCACAACGATAAACACGCATAAACGAAAAATATAAACGACACAAGAATTTAACGTGGTTCGGTCCCCGCGAGGGGACCTACGTCCACGGGCTGCAACTAGGTTTTCTTATTAGCTCAGAACAAAGATTACAATTACATGATGGGATATATATAATAAACAATATTAGGGTTAAACATAATTAAGAACCAAAACTGGGCCTCCTAATAAAACCGGCCCAAAGGCCTTCATAACCCAACAAAAACTAGTATACTATATAATGGGAGTAGTCTAATTGTTTACCCTATTTTTCTTTGTTACTAGATGATTCGACCAAATTGTAAGAACACTCCTACGCGTAGTCTAGTAATCTATGAAGGTGTAATTTACTAGAAAATTGGATTAGAGCCCGACAAGGACAACAATGATTTTGCCCGGATTATTCATGATTAACCAAAACATTTAAAGTTAAAAAAAATAGAAACATAATAAACCCGTAATATTGATTCATTGATTGGATAATTGAGACTGAAATCCCTTTGGTTGTCATTAGTCTTCCCTCCGGCAGTGGTGACTCTGATGCTTCGCCGCATTTCTTAGGTTCACTTTTAGGTGTATTGTTTATTATTATTACTAGGTTAGGTACCCGTGTTCTATAAATAAATTTATTTAAATAATAACACGATGTGAAATACAAAAAAATATGTTCAACATATAAAGAATATAATATATGGTAGAATAAATTACGCAGTCACAATATGAAAATTAATAAATCTCTAAATATTTCTTTGTATACAATATTTTAAATTTAATTTGTAACTTTATCCTTCATATTAAATTAGTAGTTTCATTTTGTTTTTGGTTTCAACTCTAGATAATGAAACACATAACCTACTATATGTTAAAAAAGGTTGTTTTAAAAACAAAAAAACCATCTAAAGCGATTGATCTTACCTTTTATTAATTTTCATTGCAAAACAAACATTAAGTGAATATTTCTTTCTTCGAAATTTGAAATTAATTGTTTTATCTAAATCAACATGAAAATTCATTAATTATAAAAGCTTAATATTAATAACTAATACAATAGATTTACATAAAACTAAACAATATATTTACGTTGGTTTTAAATTCTTTAAACCATGAAATAATTATTAAAAAGAGAAAACAACATATCAAATAAAAAAGAGAATAAAATATGAAACTATTAATTAGAAAAAAAATATATTTAATATGAGAGATGGTGGAAAAATTTTGTAAGGATTACTCATGTGTAGTAACATACGACATTAAGACCCGTGTAGAACACACGTTATAATAAATACATTTATTTAAATAATAACACAATTTGAAATACAAAAAATATGTTCAAAAGATAAAAAGATATAATATATGGTAGAATAAATTACACATTACACAATATGGAAATAAAAAGTTGTTGAAAATTCATAAATCTCTAAATATTTCTTTGCATGTAATATTTGTAATTTTAACCTTCATATCAAAATCAGTTGTTTTATTTTGTTTTTCTTTCAACTTTAGATAATAAAACACCTAACTTACCATGTGTTAAAACAGGTTGTCTCATAAACAAATCAACCATATATAGTGATTGACATTAATTTTTATTAATCTTTATTTGAATTTCCATTATGAGTAATGGACAAACTTCGAAATTAATTATTTTATCTAAATTAACGTGAAAAATCGTTACTTATAAAATTTTAATATTAATAACTAATACAATATATTTATATAAAACTAAATAGTGTATTTATGTTGGTATTAAAGTTTTTAAATTAAAAATATAATTATTAAAAAGAACAAATAATAGACTAAAAAGAAAAAAATGTTAAACATAAACTATTAATAAGAAAGAAATGTATTTAATAAGAGAGAGAGGCGTGAAAACTTTTAATAAGCTATTTTGTGTGATGCCATGTGGCATTGAGAAACATTTATTTATTATATAGTATAGATTATTATTATTATTATTATTATTATTATTATTATTATTTCGCAAGTCTTCATTTGGTGATATTTGATTTTTTTTAGGTTAATACCTTGTTCACATTGCTTTCTGGTTGATATATAAACATTAGCTTTATACTTGTTTGCTACACAATATGGGTATGTTTGGTAAAAATAGCTGGTAGCTGTAGCTGGAATCTGATGGCTTGAAACTGGTAGCTGGTAGCCGTAACTTTTTAGATATATTTAGATGTTTGGCAGAGTAGCTGGAGCTTTTAATAAAATGTATAAAATGACCAAAATAGGCATAACTAAAAAAAATAATATTAAATGTACTTATTTTGGAAGGTTATTTAAGTAATTAAAATAATAAAAGCTTTTAGCTCTTTCTAAACGCTACTAGTCGGGGCTTCAAGCTTTCAGATTTTTCTCATGACCTAAAAGCTTCAAGCTCCTTCAATCAAACAAGACTTTTAATTGAGTATGAGCTTTTTTTTTAAAGTTTGAAGCTTGAAACCCCTAAAAGTTCATTGCCAAACATACCCTATATACATATGAACGGGTGGTTTAAATTTACTAATGAAGTAACTAAATTTAAAACATTTGAAGGAGTGATTAGGCGACAAAAAGTCTTGTTCGTGAATTCTGATGGTGCGGAGAATTTTTAGCATGCTACCTCTCTCATTATATTGGAAGTTTGAAACAACTATAGAATGAAACAAGAACTAAAATGGGTAAGAAAAATTTGGGTATCTTCATCCTCGTAGCAATTGCAACAATAGTGGCTCGAGCTGTTGCTCTACCAGGTCCGGTTGAAGCATGTCCAGGCGGAACATGTCCTCAGCCAGGTGGATCATGTCCAGGCGGATTATGTCCTCAGCCAGGTGGATCATGTCCAGGCGGAACATGTCCTCGTCAGCCAACAGAGTATATGGTGGGAGATGATAAAGGTTGGGTCCTTGGAGTTGATTACCAAGCTTGGGCCGACCAGAAGACATTTAAGAATGGAGACATCCTTCGTAAATTCTTATCCATTTTAATGATTTGTTGTTTTATTAAAAATATTACGTAAGCTTTATGTCTTCAAGCAAGCTAACTAACCAAACTATATCGTTTATGCAGATTTCATATATGACCGAAGCAAACATGATGTGTACGTAGTAAATGAAGAAGAGTACGAGAAATGTACATTTTACACTCCTATAAATAATGTTCCTCTTTGTGGAAATAATAAGGTTCCCATTCCATACGCGGGTGCAACCTTTGGGTTTATTAGTGGTGTTGGACAGGATTGTCAAAATGGCCTCAAGTTTAAAGTGTATGTCCCTCCCGAGTAATTATTTTTAGGTCCACTTTTATTTCCTTTTTTTTATTAATTAATAATTGTTTTTATGGTTGGCTACAACCGATTTCATTCATATCAGGCATGAAAGTTGTTCTGATCAATAACTATGTACAAGTTAAACGTGTAATATAATAATGAATATATGATTTATCATGATCGGTGTCAATTATTTAGAATTTCTAGCATGCTAAGTTCTTTGTTGAAATGTATTTTGAATGATAATTTCCATTTTATAAAACTGATTCATAGTTACAGTCTAAGACTCCAA
This sequence comes from Bidens hawaiensis, assembly GCF_021521415.1. Taxonomy (NCBI): domain Eukaryota; kingdom Viridiplantae; phylum Streptophyta; class Magnoliopsida; order Asterales; family Asteraceae; genus Bidens; species Bidens hawaiensis. Next base: position 2,552,635 of record NW_027491069.1, on the reverse strand, counting down.
GTGTCCTACAAATAGTGATTCTAAGCCACCAAGAACTCGTTCAAATTTTCGTCACTATAATCGGCATTTAAAATTGTAACTTACTCAACTTGGGCATGTTAGTCCACAACTAGAAAAACGATCAATTTGCGGCAAATTCCTTTTGCCGGTTATACTTTGGGCTGTAATCATTTATTCAACTATTGTTCACGGCTATTGTTCGCTCTACGAGTTCTGGTTACAAATCTAATGATCAAAAAATCATTTTGAGACGGATTTTGTTACTAAACAATTATTAACCAAATTTGCGATCAAAATTTTAGTGATCAAACTGTTAGCAACCGCAATCGAGACTGCAACAATTTGCAAGCAATTTTACTTCTGAAGCAATTCCCATAAAACTTGTACGGAATCCTTATATGAGTGATTTGGCGATCGCGTTCTCTCTAATAATGATTGACCACTACTAATGCTAATTTATACTAATTGACCATTATTAGACATAATAGTTTAATGTCAAATTGGACTTTATAATCTCACATTTTTTAGTTGGACGATAATAATCCCACTTTTCACCATATTATTTTCTCATTGTACCTCCGTTAAACAAAATATATTAAGTTTTTTTTTCTGAATTTTAAACTAATATTTTAGAACTTTTGATCGGAAGCTAGTATGAGACGAGTCAATTGATATAAAACTTATTTCAAAACGTTGCTTCAAACTAATACTAATTAGTGATTAGTGGCCTCTATTTGATTATCATTGAACCTAATTATTGCTAACTAAAACTACTCTAACCATGATAAGTACTTTACGCAAATAACATGTGCTCCCTAATGTTGGGGTATTTTTTGCCCATGAGAAAGTCCAACAAATATTATTATATATGGGTTATTACTACTATTATTATTTAGTAATAAACAAGAAAAAGAAAAAAAATAGAGGAATTATAAATTGTGTTTATACGTATGAAGTTTTTGTTGTGGTGGGTTCTTGGGCCCACGTGGTCACAACTTGAAGTTAGTGGATTTATATGGGCTTCTTAATTGGACGGCAATCACATGCAGCAACCGACGTCACAACAATACATATGCATATATATTTTTTTGGTTCTCATAATTTATTCCAATTCTGCCGTCAAGCATTCGGAAAAAGGAATTGAGTTTTTGTTCTTCTGTCGACAACTGATTAAGAAGAGAAGAAAAACAGTGCTCCAGTTTTTTGGTGTTTTTGAAGATAAGGGACATGCTAGAGATTGATTCATTCTCTCGTTGGTGATTCCTCTTATTCGTTTACTCTTTTGTAGTTTTTGATTCCATATACTTGAAGATTGTTTGTACCAAGTATATGATGATTTGTGTACGCCTCTAGTTTTACCTAGAGAAGACTTTGTATTGCTCATTATTGGTGATAGTGGATTTGAAGCGGCTCTAGTAGTCCCGTGGTTTTTACTCTCGCCTTGAGAGGTTTTCCACGTTAAAATTTTTGTGTCACTTATTTACTTTTATATTACCCTATTTGTTTGCATCCTCATTGGTTCATTCGGGTCGGGAAAAAGTTTAGTCAAACAAAGATTAATTCCGCAATTTTTGTTTACCGTTCGTGGCTAGGTGGTCGTTTTTCCCAACAGAGTGGTATCAGAGCTTTGGCTCCTGTTCTTGGGTCAAGGCTTGTTTGAAAGATGGAAGCTAAAACAAGTAGGATGGTGAATTTGAATGTTCTAATTATCATGTTAGGAAAGGCAAGATGGATGACCTTTTTTATGTGAAGGATTATTATTTGTTCGTGTTCACTACCGATAAACCTGAAGATAAAAGTGATGAAGAGTGGAATATTTTGCATAGAAAGGTTTGTGGGTATATTCGGTAGTGGGTTGATGATAATGTTTTGAACCATATCAGCGGGGAGATTCATGCTCGTACTTTATGGACCAAGCTTGAAGAGTTGTATGCTCGGAAGACCGAGAACAATAAGTTGTTCCTGATTAAACAGTTGATAAACTTGAAATACCGTGATGGTACGCATGTTACTGATCATTTGAATGCTTTTCAGGATGTTATTAATCAGCTTGCAGGTATGGGTATTAAGTTTGAAGACGAGATACAAGGTTTATGGCTTCTTGGTACGCTGCCGGATTCTTGGGAGACTTTTAGGACATCGTTGTCCAACTCCGCAGCAAACGGTATTATTACTATGGAATTGGCTAAAGGTAGTATTATAAATGAGGAGATGAGAAGAAAGTCATAAGGTTCCTCTTCACATTCAGATGCCTTAGTTACCGAAAGTAGGGGGAGAAGCCATAGTAGAGGTTCGAGTAATAGAGCAAAGCACCACAGTAAGTCTAAAGGGAAGTTTGAAGAATTTGAGTGCTATCATTGTGGTAGAAAAGGGCACACGATAAAATATTGCAGACAATTGAAAAAGAATAACAAGAAGGCTAATTACAACAATAAAAAGAACAACCACAAGAAAGACGACGGTGATGAAGGTACTTCTGAAACTAACACTACCACCGAAGAATTTCATATTTGTTGTGATTATGATAGGGTGAACATTGAACGTGATGATTCGAGTTGGGTTGTTGATAGTGGTGCTACTTGTCATGTGACATCACAAAGGGATTTTTATTCATCTTATACTCCTGGTGATTTTGGGAATGTCAAGATGGGTAATAATGGGCTATCAAAGATCGTTGGTGTTGGGGATGTTTGCTTGAAGTTTGATACTGGGATGGAATTGGTTTTACATAATGTAAAACATGTTCCAGATATTAGACTTAATTTGATCTCCGCAGGCACATTAGATGATGATGGTTTCCACAGTACCTTTGGTGATGGAATTTGGAAACTCACTCGTGGTTCGTTGATCGTGGCAAGAGGTGAAAAAACTTCAAAGTTATACATGGCACGTCCAAAGATTTCTAGGGACTCAGTTCATTCGTTGACGAGTTCTGATGTAATCGATATGTGGCATAAGAGACTTGCTCATATGAGTGAAAAAGGGATGTCTATCTTATTGAAGAAAGATGCCTTGTCCGGTATGAAAGATGCTCATTTAAAAAAGTGTTCTCATTGTATGAATGTTAAGCAAAAGAGAGTTTCTTTTCATATTCATCCGCCTCATAGAAAAGAAAGTATACTCGACTTGGTGCATTCAGATGTATGTGGTCCTATGAAGACTAGAACACTTGGGGGCTGCTTATATTTTGTCACATTTATTGATGCTCATTCGAGGAAGGTATGGGTTTATACTTTAAAGTCTAAAGATCAGGTATTTGATGTGTTTAAGCAGTTTCATGCCTTAGTTGAAAGACAAACTGGGATGAAGCTCAAGTGTATTCGAACAGACAATGGAGGTGATTACATTGGTCCTTTTAGTGCTTATTGTAGAGAGAAGGGTATTCGACACCAAAGGCCACCTCCAAAGACACCACAGTTGAATGGTTTAGCAGAATGGATGAACATAACATGGTTGAAAGGTTTAAGTGTTTGCTATCACATGCAAGGTTGCCTAATTTGTTTTGGGGTGAAGCTTTAAATACAACGATACATGTTATTAATCTTACTCCTTATATTCCTTTGCATAATGATGTTCCAGACAGGGTTTGGAGTGGCAAAGATGTTTCATATCGTCATTTACGGGTCTTTGGATGTAAAGCATTTGTGCATATTCCCAAAGATGAAAGATCAAAGCTTGATGTGAAGTCCAAACATTGTATAATCCTTGGTTACGGGCAAGATGAGTTTGGATACAGGCTATATGATCCGGTTTCAAAGAAGCTTGTAAGAAGTCGTGATGTTGTGTTTGTGGAAGATCAGAGTTTGAAAGATGAGAAGACACAGGTAGTTCCTTAGTACACTGATGATCTTATTGATTTGGATCCTATTCCAACTCAGCATACTGAGTCACATCACGAAGATGATATTCAGAATGACGAACAACATGGTACCGATAATGTTGACAATCAAGAGCAGGCAGAGTTGGATGAGGATATTCATCCCGAGTTACCAGTAGATATGCCTGCATTTGTCCCACTCAAGCGGTCTACCAGAGACCGTCATCCTTCTACTCGTCATTCGACTGGTGAGTACGTTTTACTCACTGATGGGGGAGAGCCCGAGTATTACAAAGAGGCCATGGAAGATAAGCATAAAAGAGAGTGTGTTGAAGCCATGCAAGATGAGATGCATTCCTTGTATGAGAACAATACCTTTGAGTTGGTGAAGTTGCCTAAGGGAAAAAGAGCTTTGAAGAACAAGTGGGTCTACAAATTGAAGACCGAAGAACATACCTCACGGCTTAGGTACAAGGCAAGGTTGGTGGTCAAAGGGTTCAGTCAAAGAAAGGGTATTGATTTTGATGAGATTTTATCTCCAGTGGTGAAGATGAGTTCCATTAGAGTGATTCTTGGATTAGCTGCTAGTCTTGATCTTGGGGTTGAGCAAATGGATGTGAAGACAGCATTCCTTCATGGCGATCTAGATAAAGAAATCTATATGGAGCAACCTGAAGGTATTCAGGTTAAGGGTAAAGAAGATTATGTTTGTAAACTTCACAAAAGTCTTTATGGGTTAAAGCAAGTGCCGAGACAGTGGTACAAGAAATTTGAGTCAGTTATGGGGAAGCAAGGCTACCGAAAAACTGCGTCTGATCACTGTGTTTTCTTTCAAGAGGTTTGGTGATAATGATTTCATCATTTTATTGCTTTATGTTGATGATATGTTGATTGTTGGCAAGAATGTAGAAAGAATTGTTCAGCTGAAGAAAGAGTTAAGCAAGTCGTTTTCTATGAAAGACTTAGGGCCAGCCAAGAATATTCTTGGCATTCGGATTACTAGATATAGAGCTTCAAAGAAGTTGCACATGTCACAAGAGCAATACATTGAAAAGGTGCTTAGCAGATTCAAGATGTCTAAAGTTAATGTGGTTAGTACACCTCTTACTCCCAATTTTAAGTTAATTGAAAAAGATTGCCCTACTTATGAGAAAGAGATTGAAGAGATGGATGGTGTTCCATATGCGTCAGCGGTTGGAAGCTTGATGTATGCAATGGTATGTACACGGCCTGATATTGCCCATGCGGTAGGTATTGTTAGTCGTTTCTTGTCAAACCCGGGTAAGAATCATTGGGAAGCAGTTAAGTGGTCCTTAGATATCTACGGGGTACTTCCAAATTGGGTATAGCATTTGGAAATGGGGAGCCGATGCTTGTTGGTTACACGGATTCTGATATGGCAGGAAATAAGGACAACATGAAATCCACTTCTGGATATTTGATGTTATTTGCGGGGGGAGCCGTGTCATGGCAGTCATTACTGCAAAAGTGTGTTGCTTTGTCTACAACCGAGGTAGAGTATATTGCAGCAACAGAAGAATGCAAAGAATTATTGTGGTTGAAAAGATTTATGCAAGAGCTTGGCTTTATGCAACAACGCGACGTGGTTCTTTGTGATAATCAAATTACTATTCACCTTGCTAAGAATTCTATGTATCATCGAAGAATAAAACATATTGATGTGAGCTATCATTGGATTAGAGATGGTATTGAAGACAAATTATTTGAACTTGATAAAGTTCACACCAATGATAATTGTTCCGATATGTTGACCAAAGCTTTGGCAAGGGAGAAGATGAAGATATGTTGCTCGCTCGCCGGGGTGGTGAGTTCTTTCTCATAGAAAAAAATGGGGAGATTTGTTGGGGTATTTTTTGCCCATGAGAAAGCCAAACAAATATTATTATACATAGGTTATTACTACTATTATTATTTAGTAATAAACAAGAAAAAGAAAAAAAAATAGAGGAATTATAAATTGTGTTCATACGTATGAAGTTTTTGTTGTGGTGGGTTCTTGGGCCCATGTGGTCACAAATTGAAGTTAGTGGATTTATGTGGGCTTCTTAATTGGACGGCAATCACATGCAACAACCGACATCACAAAAACACATATGCATATATATATATATATAGGGATGGATCTTGCGAGAAGTGTTGTTAGAATGAGAAGTGCGAGAAGTGAATGTCAGCCGTTGATTCAAAAGATCTATGGTGTAGGTTAGTTAGTGGCAGTTTGGTAAATTTTTTTAACTTGTAACCAGATATATTTGGTTGAAAGGGTAAGTTTGTAATATATGTGTAGCAGGTTAGGGGGAACGGCTGGTTCATCAATTATTTTTCCCGGTTGTCACGCTTCCTTCCATATGGTTTCACGTTCTTCTATGAACGAATATATTATTGGTTTCCAGATGATACACACAATCAAAACGTCAGTTCACCTACACTGTCATCATCGCACAAAAGCCTCCTGTTATACGAAACCGACGAACACAAAAATCCGGTTAATTAAATGAGGTGGATCCTATTTTGTGTACTATAAGATGCAATTTCTGTGGCGTCTAGTTGTGCCGCTGTCGGATTACAATCGATTTGGGGGTTTGGTGTCTGCTAGTTCGATTAAAAGAGTAAGGGGGTTTCGAAGGTATGTACAGCCGTTTTAGTTGTAGATGTTCTTTTGTTGTAGTTTTTATGTGTGTTCTGGTAGACGAACCCTAGGTTGTGGCATAATAAAGGTTTTTGTAGTGTTACGGTTACTGTTTTATGGTTTTTGTGTTGGTTATCTGTGTGTAAGTAGGTTAGATTTGGGGTTGTTTTTGTGTGCATTGGTTAATGTTTTATGTTTTTTGTGTTGGTTATCTGTGTGTAATTAGCTTAGATTTGGGGTTGTGTAGTTAACTGCAGCTTTAACTGGTTGTTGATAGGGGTATCTTTCGTGTTGGTCTCGTGATGTGTATGTGTAGGAGTGGTTTTGTGTAGGTACGGAATCTGTGTCGTGTTGGTCTCGTGTTGTAGACATGAGGGAGTGGTTTTGTGTAGGTACGGATTATGTTTCGTGTTGGTCTCGTGATGTGTATGTGTAGGAGTGGTTTTGTGTTGGTACATATGATTTTTCTTGTGGTCTCGTGATGTATATGTGTTGGAGTGTTTATCTGTAGGTATGGATTATGTGGATGCTGACGTTTGTGTATGTTGTGCAGGTCCTAGCTGGACGGAACGTACGTTAACTATATCAACCAGTAAGTTATCCTAAGTGTTGAATTGTTATTATATTGGGTTTTTAAGTTGGACATCGTTAACGGTGTTTCAGTTATGTGGTTTGGTGTTTTGTAGTTTCGGTTGTGTATTGTGTAAAGAGGAAAAGTGAAAGGATTGCCAAGATAATTAGTTTTTCTAGGTTTGTAAATGATAGTGCGAACCCGGTGGATGTTGACGCGCAAGAGGGGGACACGTATACGGAAAAAGGTATGTGCTAGTGTTTTAAAATGTTAGGGGCACAATTGTGAAAGGCTTTAGTATATTATGTTGTGGTTGCTAATGTTTGTGTTCTGTGTGTAGCGGACCGCGCGAGCACACATGAAACAGGTAAGGTACCGAAAGCACAGCAGTCACCTGCTAAGAAGAAACGTAGAGGTATGGATGGTGCATATGAGAATCGTGTAGCAATGTTGTGTGTAGGAAGGATATATTTATAGAGATGGACTAATGGTTTGCAACGGTTGTATGAATGTAGGGGATGTAGCATACGGTGAACAAGCTGGGAGTAAGAGTAAGGGAAAAGGTATGTGTTTATGTGTTGAAAGTTTTCTTAAGGGGCTGTAAAAAAGAATAGGCTACATTGATGTTGTCAGCTGTCAGCTATCGATGTGTGGATGATCGGTAGTATAGTATGGCGGGTTTTCTAAACCGTGATTGTCCGTGTAGTGCAATTCGAGAGCCGAGATGAAACTGAGGAGTTACATAAAGGATAAAAGTCAACTGCTAAGAGGAAACACATTAGTAAGTTTGTTTTGTATGATAATAATGTATCATTGTCTTTGTATGAGGAGTTGTTTACATAGAATGTTAGAAACTGTTGATGTAAATGTAGGGGATGTAGCATACGTTGGGGAAGTGGAGAGTAAGAGTAAGGAAAAAGGTACGTGTGTGTTGTTAAAACTTTTATAGGTGGTTTTTAAAATAAATAAGCTCGACTTTTATTCGTATCTATCGATGTTGTTGATTCTTGATATTATAGTTTATTGGTTTTCTAATCCGTGTTTTTGCGTGTAGCGGAACTCGCGATACGAGATGAAACTGAGAAGGTACAGAAAGCACATCAGTCAGCGGCTAGGAAGAAACATATAGGTGAGTATGTTTTGTATCATAATCATGTAGCATAATGTTTATAGACGCATGTTTTGTTATATATTTGGAGTTACTGTTAACACCGGGTGATGTGAATGTAGGGAATGTAGATTACGGTGGGCAAAGGGGAAGTAAGATCAAGAAAAAAGGTATGTGTTTGTTTCCAAACAGATTCTGTGGGGTTGTAATAGAAGTGATCGCGTTAGTTTGGTAGATATTGATGTTGTAAATGTACTTTATGTTGTATGTTAAATTTTTTTATATGTGTTTGTGGGTGTAGTGTACCTCGAGAGCACACAATCAGTTGATAAGGTGCAGAAAGGGCATCTGACACCGGCTAAGAAGATACATATAGGTAACTGTGTTTTCTAATATAATCTTGTAGCATAAATGTTGTTAGAGGCTTCTTGTTGTAGATATGTGGGTTTATGGTTGACAACTGTTTTCCAAAATGTAGGTGATGTATCATACGGTGAAGGTGGATCTGGTGTTGTGGTCGGTTCGTTAACGAAGTTAATGGATATTGATGACGACTTCGTGAAAGAGCAACCGTCTTTGGTCGTCCATAACACTGAGTTAGACGTACCAAAGCAAGAGAACTTGAAACGGAAGCCAAAGTATGATAAGTATGACGTACCAAGCATAAGGACCAGATCTTCACCACACTCGCTGTGTAGTGCGTTGAAGAAACTTTCTAATGCACAGCGGAAGTGTGTAAAGAATATGGGTTTTGGTAAATTCATATCGATGACTATTGATGGTATCCCAGGTAACTTGGGATATTATGTGGTGGACAAGCTTGATACGTCAACAATGACTCTGGAATTGTGTGAAAGTGGTTTAAGGCTAACAAAGGATGGTATTCATTCATTGACGAGGTTACCAAAAGTAGGTCAAGTAGTTGTAAAGTGTGAGGATTCAAAATCCATTTTAAGTGTAAGTAAGGCATGGAAAGCGGTCCATGGTAAAAGTGATTTGAGCCCTCCGGATATAGATAGCAGGCTTGGAACATATGATCAAGCTGACTGGATGTTTAAGGTTGACTTTCTTATGCTTTTCATGTCGACAATGGTAGAGTGTTCTGGGAACGGTAGATGTCTGAAGGCTTTTCTACCGTTCTTTAATAAGGAGTGTGATGTGAAGGACATTGATTGGTGTGAGGTTATATACCGGAGTATAAGAGAGTGCACGGATAAATGGAAGAATGACGATCGTAAGAATTACTATGTGGGGCTGCTAACAATACTAGCTGTAAGTGATGTAACCTAATGTATTTATCATTATTTGTACAATGCCGTATTGGTTCTGTGATAGTAGCTGCAATTCGTTTCTGTTTTACATGTGGATATGGTGTAGGTAGTTACACGTAGTAGTAACTGATACAACTGTTTAGAATATAGTACTCGTTGGTGTGAACATTGATGAAATAAAATTCAAAGGTATAGTATTTTTTTTGGTTATTTGTTATGAAATTAAATATTGATGTTTGCTATGTTTGAAGTTGGTTTTCATGTGGATAGGGTGTAGGTAATTAGACGTAATTGACACTGATATAACTGTTGATAATATAAACATTAACGTAGTCGTTGTTATGAACATTTATTCCATAAAAATTATTGTAAATAATTATCTTTGTTGTGCTTGCAGTTGTATTATGTTGACAAAGTAAGGGTGGATGGAGTACCAGCCTCACTATCAAATCTCGGTCTATCAGGCTGGACGTTGGATAAATTGAAGGAAAGGCAACATCTTGAAATAGTTGGTGGTGGGTTCGGTAGACGCATGAATGTTAAAATGATTGGATCATCGAAAAAGAGAAGTGGTAAGGAGAAAGTTATTAAGGAGGATAGTCGGGCAATAGAAGAATCTGAGTTGCAGGTAATAGTCGTTTAGGCGTTTTATGTCACACCTGATTATTGTTTACATGGTTGAAAGTATGGTCGAGTTTGTAATACTGCTGACTGTTGTGTATGCAGGCAAAGGTGCAACGCATGTCGAAAGTGTTAGACATGCTTTCTAGATGCAAGGAGGAATTTGAAAAGTTAATGAAGAGGTGTATGATGCGTATCCTCGGAAGCTTGAGCTGAAAGAACTTGCTGAGAAGTACAATGAGGTTGTTCAATATGAAAACGACTGGAAGAGTTATTTGGGGGATTCTGGTAGTAACAGCAGAGGTAAGAAAATGGTGTACGTGCATGTAGGAAAGCAGTTACCAATGGCAGCATGTGTAGCAAAGGGTAGTAATGAAAAGAGCATTGAGCGTAGTGTAAGGAAAGCGGTAGAAGAAAAGGGAGAACAGGTACGAGAAGTTGATGAGTTAGATGATCAAGATCCTAATTGCTCACCATTTTGGAGTGATCCGGAGGTTGTGAAAGAGTTGTGCGACAGTGCGGACAAGGTGAGTGCTGGTGGGAAAGGAAGCGGGAGTGGTAGTGACATTGGAATTGGTAGAGCTAGGGCATTGAAGGGTGTAACACAGGAAAGTAACCCGATTTTGGTTGAGCCGTCGTTTAGTTTGGGAATGACACAGATTGGTGATGAAGTAGTGCTGAAGACACCAACGACAGCAAAGATAGCAGTTGATACACTTGGTTTGGATGTTGAGTTGACGACGGTTGAGAATCAAGGGAAAAAAATGATTGATAGTGATACGGAGCACGTTCCGTTGAGTGGAGTGTCAAGACGTATGCTTGATAAAGGTAAAGGTATCGAAAGGGAGAAAAGGGAAATCCGTCAAAGCTACCGGCTTAGATCGCCATATATGTATAGGCCGGTGGATGTCACTAGCAAAGAAGAGAAAGATGAGACTCTTGTATGGAGGTACATACATCGGACTGGTGGTCCAGAAATGTAAGTCGTTTGACATACATAACGCTAAGTTCATATGTTAGTGTGAATACTAGTAACAATATTGTGTTTCGTTGTAGGGAAACTTTGTTTTCGACTGAAGGTGGACTGTTAGGTTTACGTGGTGCATTCGAGACGCTGCAGCCGAACATGACGATAAGTAGCAACGTCATCTCGTGTTTCTCAATGGTATTGAATGAAGGGGAGGCAGCTCGGAGCGATTCGTCACCGTATCAGTTGTTTCTCGGACCAATCGAGCTTGTAAGTTTTGTTGTAATTGCTTTTCATGTATGTTAAAGTAAATGGTAAGTAGTCGGGTGTATTGGGATGGTGTTTACTGCTTATTAGGGGATAGTTTTTTAAAATTGAAACCTTAGTTTTGGGTTGTGGACAAATATGGGAGGGGACCATGCGTTAGAAAGATATGGTTATGTCGTCAACATGGTGTGTAGGTAGTTTGTTAGTTGTTATTTTTTGACATGCAGCGTAGTAGATAAAGAGAAATTGTAACATGGGCTTGCGTTTTGCGGGTTCATCAGATGAGGTAGTGTACACTTTTTCAACTGTCTGTGTGTATTATTGTTTATTAGGTTAAGAGACTGCGTAGATTTATTGTTGATCGGATACGGTTGCGTGAACATGTTCAACTGGCTGTGTGTATTACTGTTTCGTGTTGGTCTCGTGATGCCAGCTGGGTAGAAAGTTGATGTGGTTAGTATGCGAAGGTGGATGTTTGTTTTGTTATGTGTGTTGGAATGCGATGGTCTAACGATCGCTGTAGGTAGATATGTAGGTATTAGTGAGATGTTGTGTGGGTGATTTATGTGTGTTGTGTAGTTGTAAACCTTTTCAACAATCTGTATATTATTATTTTATGCCATTAACATAATGCTTAGACTTTAAGGTTGGTTGGATACAGTGATCTGGCACATGTTGATTAATGGATCTGTTTTTTTGCTTCTTGTGTTGATTAATGTGTTTGATATTAACAGAATGGAAGCATGATCGAGTTAAAAGATGTGACCTTCACAGAGGGCGTTGGATTGATAAAGGATAATCTAAGGCGGGCGGTTAACAACGATGTGAGAAAATTACGAATACGGCCGTATGACATGTTTGTAATACCGATTATGACAGGTGATCACTGTTATTTGGTGTGCTTTGATGTGTAAAATCTGGCAATTGAGGTGTTAGACAATGTTGATAAGGCCATAGACAAAAGGCGGTCGAAATCAGAGAAGGATTCGGATGACGAGTACAGTGGCGTATGCTCACGTACGGTGATGAAACTGGTTAGTATGGTTTTAGTAAAAATCCATTTTTTTTGTTTATTGTATGATGATTAATGACAAGGATGTGTAACGGTTAATGATGAGCTGTTGTTGCAGAAGGAGTTTTTTGTGAGTTACCTCCGAATCGTGGATCATCCAAAAGCAATTCCAATGGAAGGGGTAGAACCGAAGTGGCTGAAGTTAAAGTGCACTAGAAAGGAATATGAAGAGTTCGGGTTGTTCACGATGAGGCATATGGAGACGTTTAAGGGGGTAGTAACTGCTGCTGTGGGCTTGGGGAGGCTTCGATGAAGAATAAAAAGGTGTTGATCAGCTTAAGGATAAAGTACACGACGAAGATTCTGCTTTCCTCCGTCAACAAGAAGAAAGAGAAGATCGATGAAGCGCTAGTAAGCGAGTGATGGATGCATGCGTGAAGTCTAGTAACACGGGTTTAGTGTTTAATGTTTTATGGTTTTCTGAATTATGTTTCATGGGCTTCGGGCCAAAACTCCCTTATGTTAAGACATTAGTATGTTTTGTTTATTACTGATAAAACCTTCTGGTATGTCGATGTGCTTTTGATTATGATGTATCAGCTATGTATGAAAAGTTGGGTTTTGATGACTGAATTTTGAGGATTTTTAAATGTAACTGGGTTTTAGTATGTTAATGAAGTTGGTTTGTTAATCAAATGTGTATGTTTTTTCGGATGCAGTATATGCGTGGATAATTGATGTGTTAGGGAAGGTAACAGTTGTTGACTGAGGTCGTTGCGATGTGTTTGTTGTTACACGCAAAGTATGTGACTATTTTTTTGGTTTATATGTTGGCTGCCAAAGGTAACCATTGTGTGTGTTAGTTCGTTGCACCTCAAAGGTTCAATGTGTCAAATTAGTTAGTGTAATGCTCCATTGTTGAGATACGGTGGTTATGTTGTAGGGTAGTGTGGACCAAATTGACATTTGGTGTGTTCAAGAGGAAGATAATGTTGGTTGCAACAGAAATAAGATGTCAAACATCAAAGTATATAAGAACAAATGAGTTGGGCAGACGTTGGACTCAGCAAACGTGAGTACCTACCGGGTGACGCAGACAAGCGCACGTACCTGGATGCTAGACGATGTTAGTACACACTAGAATACATGTGATTATAGTTACATATCCATAAAGTTTGACTACATAAAAACATTGGGATACTACTGTGTTGAGTAGACTGGAGAAGCGCACCAAGAGAATGACACGTACGTGAACACCATTTGGTGCATCTGAATGATAGTACACAATCATAGTTGGCCAATAGGTAACCACATACGGGCCTATATCTAGGTACAACCGTCACGTAAACACCCGTTTATCCAAAAATTGGTAATTATAGAATATAACATGTTGTGTATGTAGGTTTTTAAAAGATATTCACATACCATAACTTTGTGAACAAAGTGCCTTACCAAATGAGTTGTTCGACCACAGCAAAAATCTATGCTCACTTATTGGTTGACAGATAGAGACGTGCGTAGTTGACATGAAGGGGATGATGACAGCTGTTTGTATAGCTACTTATATAAATAAATCAATGTAAGTTACACAAGCGTATGCAAGTCTAAAAGTGTACATAAGCGAATAACATGTCTTGTACATGTAAGCGTATAACATGATTTGTGTTAAGGCATCAAATCCATGTTCAACAATCGGTTGGCAGATAGACATGCATATATTTCACATGAAATAACTGAAGATAACATTTCATATGGCTGCAAATGAAAAAAAATAATCGTATGTTACACAAGAGTGAAGTGAAGAGGTGTATGAAATTGAAATGTGATGTGTATTGAAAATGTTAAGGTGTAATAGTAGATGATAATGTCTCGTAAGCAAAAAACACAAAATAAAAAATAAAAGAAAAGACATTATTCAGTATTGTAGTCGGTATCGCTTGTGTCATCCGAATCTTAAGAAGAATCCGTTTCAGATGTGTCAACGGTCTCATCGGTTTCAGCATCTTCCGCCGGTTGGTTATCCATCGTTGCCATTTTGTCTTTTCTCCTTTGTTGCCTTTCCTTTCGGCGTTGTTCCCTTTCTTTTCGCCTACGTTCCTTCTCTTCCATAACTTTCTTATGGTTACGCGAGTCATGACCACGAACCCGTTTGTTACATTTTACACAAAAACGTTTTGGTTTTTTGCTTTTCTTCTTAGTCTTCTCGCCTGGACCAATCTTGCGCTTGCGAGATCCTGAACCCTTATTTTTAATCCATGTTGGTGGCTTTATTGTGATTTGCTCAGGTAGCTTGTAGCCAATCAAATCTTGTATTATGGCGGAGTTGCTATTATAGGAAGGTGCTATAGGAATTGTTTCCCATATTTTGTCCTTGATCTGATGCATCTGATCGACCAACGATTGGAGAAGTTCTATGTTTCCTCTTGCACGGTCGGCGCACTGATTGGTCAAAGACAAAAACTGTTGCCTTAGTTTAAATCTTTCATCAAGGGGAACGCTGTATCTAGTTTCAATCTTGAATAGTGATGAGGGTAAGACGTCACTCCTCCATCGAGATGGAATGTATTTGTCAGGGATTTCATCAATTAGCTCGATTTGGAGGACGTTGAAGATGTGTCTACACAGGTAGCCGATGCGAGTGAAACTCTTACAGGAACATGAAAATGTGTTGTCATTGCGATTGTGAGTCACCTGTAGTATACGTTCGATCAGGGTGAGTAGTTAGCGATATGACAGTAGGTAAGCAACAAATGTAAGATATCTTGTTACATGACAGGAGATGTACCTTAAATTCGCCAACAAACCCATTGCGTTTGTCTTTGTGATTGATAAGATGAATGTTCAGTCCATCTGCGGAGTCAACATGTGTACGCGCACAATGATACAATCCCTTTGCAATCTCTTTCTGAACTTCTTTGAAAATTGTTATAGTGTAGACGTAGGAGGCGTGACGCTCGATTGGCAAACGGGTTTCTAACGACGGTGTCTTTGTTGTGGTATCATTTTGCAATTCGCGCTGCACGTGCCGTTAGGCATTCAATGCCATTTCAAAGCAGTTCATGAACAAGACTGTTGCCAGGGCTAGAATATACTTTGAACTATGAGTTGCAACTCTCAGAACGTGAGGTAGTCTTCATCAAACAACACATTGGAATATCTCTAAAGTAAGCCGGAACCCAACTTTCCCTAATAGCAAACATGTCTTTTAACCACTTGTTTTCGCTTAAATTAAATTTGTCAATCAAATCATGCCATCTGGATTCAAATGTCTCGGGCTTGATGAATACATTCCAAACCAGCTTGTTAACACGACATCTAATTTCTTCATTAACCTGAATCTCACCTTTCAGCTATAAAACAAAACAAAAGTAACTAGTATTGTTGAACGTGCAGTAGAGCCAATAAATAACTTAAAATGACCGACGCATACCAAAATAATTAAAAACCGGAATAGAACATTCATGTTGAAAGGCGTATACATACCTTAACATGTATTTTGCTTGTAATGTGCCACATGCACAGTCTATGTGTAGATTCATTCAAAACAGATGAAACGGCTTGTTTCATTGCTGGATCTTGATCTGTCAACACCAACCTGGGCTGCTTGCCATGAACTGATAGGAACGCATGTAGTAACCACTGGTATGAGTCAATCGTTTCTGAATGTATTAAGCCGGCACCGAAGGTAACACATTTCTTGTGGCAGTCAACGCCCGTGAAAGGAACAAAAATCATGTCATGCTTGAATTAAAAATAAAGTGTGGTAAACTAGAATTAGAAGTTGTTGCCAAGAAACGTAACGCGATATTTGTTACCTGTTTGTTGAGTATGTTGCATCAAAAGCTAGCACTTCAGCAAACATACTGTAGTTGCATCTAGATATGCCGTCAGACCAGAATATAGACCTTAGCACACCGTCAACAGCTTTGAATTGGAAAAAAAATCCTCCAAATGACTCATGTTGTGGGTAAACCTATCGACAATCATTTGAGCATCCGCATCAGCTACACAATACCTGACATTACGAGCATGGTTCTTAAAATCAGTCTTTGAACCCGTGACCAAACGTTGTCCACCCTTCAAAGATGACTGAACATGGTGAGCAACGACTGGACCAAAACCTGTAGTTTGAAGATTTTGAATAAATTCCTTGTCTGAAAACTGTAACTGTCTTCTCCTGCGTGTTAGGTCCATATTGTAATCACTAACAAGGCCATGATTGTAAGCCTCTATGAAATCATATATCTCAAAACCGACCGAGTTCGATGGAACTTTAAGTTTTATACACGCATTGCAACCTGTAACCTTTATATTCGTGTGGCGTCGCTTGGAAGAGGACGATGACTTGTCCATGGTATCCACATCTTTGCAACGCGGGGTACCGGCTTTGCTGCACACCATATACCTATGAGATATGGCACCTTTGGTCCATGTTATGGTTGACATCCTCACATCGAAACCGGCTTTGGCTGCGTACGCCTTGTACATTCGCACCGCATCATCCCAAGTTTTAAATTGAATACCAATCGAAGGTTTTTGATGTGTTGTAAAACACACGTATTTTCCGCACCTTTTATCTACGTAATATATTATATTTTATGTGTTTTAACTCGTTTTATTTAGGTTTTACATAAGTTTGTTCATATTGTAGGTTATGGGTTACAAGGAAGAAGAAACCGAGCTTTTCGAGCATTCTACGAGCCTTTTACGCATACAAGTTCAAGACAAGGCTCAAAGCCCGACCCATATGCATCATGGAGGCCCATTACTTACAATATTATAACATAAAAAAAGTTAAAAAAACCCTAGCAGCCTACTACCGGGCCGATCGCAGCAGGAGCAGAAGGGAGGAAGAGAAAAAGTTTTTTCGGCTTAGGTTTTGATCGTGTAGCGGCTAGGGAAGGAAGAAGACACAAGAACCAAGCCTCGGGATCATTCACCACTGTTTTTTACAGCCAAGAGCAGCCCCGGAACATCTCATGTCCTTACCTCTTTTTCATTGTTCATACAATTTTAGTTTCTTGCTTAATTGTTGAATTGTTTTGTAATTGCTTAAGAGATTGAATTGTCTATGAGTAGAATTGATTGTTGGACGATTATTATGATGAATGGTATGAGTTATATGATGTTTAATTGAATGTTAGCTGCTGTCCAAATATGATCAAAGGCTAATCTTGTTAGTTCTGCCTAGGAATGATATTAATTGTTAGGTTGTGATGAGTTTTATGGATTGTTTGAATGATAGACTTGAATTGTTATTGTAAAGTTTGATTTAGACTTGAAATAGGTTGTGTTTAGTGGCTGGAAATTTTGGTGAATTATTGCATAAACCCCGTGTGTCGGTTGATTAGTTTTGTATTGATTGATCGATGCATTGTTTGATTCTAGACTTTGTGTGTAGGGTTTGTTTGCGGTAGGTACCATCGTAGGGTTTTGTTGCGTGATTATTTGGATTAAGTACAGCGGTTAGACACCTTCTTTGTTGCGTGATTCCTGGAACAAAGCAGTTTGGATCTGATTATAATGGCTAGATAATGTGAAAAATGTTGACCAGCTAGAAAAAGTATATGAAAATAGGTAGTCAAATAAAAGTAACAAAAGTATACTACACCATAAACGCAGCTACACATCCGACGGAAAAGAATACAACTGTCAGACCTACAAAGTATACTACATCGACAAATGACAGCAATAACATAACAGCGTAAATGGATTAACAAAAACAAGATAGCCAATAACCGAAGACTGAAAAAATTCCTAACATTCATACGCCTTAAAAAATGTCTTTCAATAAAATGAAGATCCAAAGACACGAAAATAAATAAAATTTGTAGAAGGTGTTGGTGCTTCCGACTAGAGAAAAGTAACTCCTAATTCGTTGAATGACATTCCTTTAGTTAGTTACAAAGGTACATGTAATAATGTAAAAATAATATAGAATAACAGACAAACGGGACAGTGAACGTAAGATTGTATTTGTTGGGAAAAAAAAAGAAAACCAAACAATAAAATGCAAAGCTACACGGGTGAAAAACGTACACGAATATTTGTCAGGATCCGTGTATGTATGAACATACATACACAGGTGACAACCTCACACGCATATTAGTTATGCATGAACCTACATACACAGGTGACGAAGCTACACAGGTGACACACATACACGCATTTATGCGGATCGTTCAGACAAATGTTTGAACAGACACACACACGTGATAGCCACGCACGCATATCAGTTATTTATGCACGTACATACACATTTGACAATGCTGCACATGTGAGAAACGTACACGCATATTTGTCATGATCATTACAATTTCTGAGTAAAGATTAAAGTTGAAAAAAAAGATAAAAGAAGGAACACGTATAACTAATCATCATACTCGTTAATCGGTATACTGCTTGGCTGAACTTTATGTGTAGTTGACTCATTATCCATTGCACCTGTTTAGATATAGAATTTCAGAAAACCAACTGAATTTAAAAACCAAATTAATAGGAATAATTGTACCAGGATATTGGTTATATGTTTTGTGGAATAATGTGTTGAGCAATGAAACAATTGAGTAGAATAAGTAAAGGAAAATAAACAGTTTTATAATGATAAATGGACATTTATGGCTATATATTAAGTAAGACATCTATAGGTTAATGAAATTGATCTTTCATAAATAAAAAACAAAAAACCAACACATGTTGGGATACATAAAAAAATGAAGAAAATCGTCATCCAATAAAATTATATACATCTAACAATAAACGTTGAGCAATTGAGAATCATTTATTAAACAATTAGTTGATTTCATAGTAAATTGCCATGTACTTTGATAACCTGATATTAAATTACCAAACCCTAAAAATTAATATGATCATACAACCAAAATTGGGGAATGAGGGTGGAAGGAGGGAATCGAAATTGATATATACCTGGATTTGCTGATGTCGAATTGCCGAATCATCGTGATTTGAATGTAGCTATATCTGGAGCATAATAATATTACGCATGACTTTAGCTGGGTGATTGTCAAAATCGAAGTATATATGAAAATCATGATTGAAAATCGCTTAGATTATTTGGGTGCTATTTATCTGGGATTCTGAAATCAGATGTTTAATTTGAAAGATGGGGATGATGGATGTGATATCAGATGATCGCCATTGATGTACAGATATTGAAACGGTTGCAAGATAACAGGATTTACCTATTTTATTAATAAAATAAAAAGACCATTCTAACCTTCTAATTATTTAAAAGAAACTATTAAAAGAAAAAATATGATTGGATGATATTACTTCTCGCATTTCTCGCTGTAAAAAAACTTCTGAAAAGAACCAATACCTATATATATATATATATATATATATATGATTATGTTCATTTCAGAAGTGATTCTTATAGCTAGAAGTGCAAGAAGTGATCTCAACCATTAGATTATTAATCAAGGGTTGAAATATTATTGAATTTATTGTAATTAAAAAAATTTGAAAGACATTAAAATAAATATGAAAAGGTTAGGTTAGGTATAATAAAATAATTAATTATTTAATTTATCTCATCTATCCCTAAATAAAAGCTCAAAGTATAAATATCCAAAAGTTATGATTTGTAAGTTACAATTTATTTATTTCATTATATGTTAGTGTAAGATCTAACTTTGTTCTTTTTTCACCAATAAACAACTTTTGTTTTATAAGATTTAAGCAAAATAGTATCTTCATCATTGATTACTCTTTTGAAAAAAAAAAATAATAAATTGAATATTTGTAAGACGGAAAAAAATGTGTACGAAGAAATTGAAAATGTGTAGGAAAAAAATATAAGATGTGTATGAGAAAATTAAATATGTGTAGGAAAATTTTGAAGATGTATAGGAAGAAATTAAATATGCGTAGGAAAAAAATTAAAGATGTGTAGGATGAAAAAAGGTGTACGACGAATGTAGATGTGTAGGAAAAAAATATGTTGAGTATGAGAAAATTAAATATGTGTAGGAAAAAATTAAGATGTGTATGAGAAAATTAATATTGTGTAGGAAGAAATTGAATATGCATAGGAAACAATTGAAGATAATGTAATTGTGTAGGAAAAAAATATGTTGTGTATGAGAAAATAATGTGTAGGAAAAAATTTAAGATGTGTATGAGAAAATTAATGATGTGTAGGAAGAAATTGAATAAGCGTAGGAAATAATTGAAGATGTGTATGATGAAAAGCATATGTACGAAGAAATTGAAAATGTGTATGAAAAAAAAATAAGACGTGTATGAAAAAATTAAATATATGTATGAAAATTTTGAAAAGGTGTAGGAAAAAATTATAGTTGTGTAGGGTGAACTCATGAGATAGGGTAAAAAAGATAAATTTATTGTATTATAGATTTATTGATTTTTTAAATATTTTAGTTATTGTGATTAGATTAATATATTAGTTAGAAATGTAACTCATATGGTTTAATTATATATATTAATTAGAGAAAGAATACATTTATATTACTTTATTACCATTTTCATATTTTCATATATTTTTTAATGATGCAAGATTGAAAATTAGATGAGTGGCCCAGATTGACTTCTCGCATTTCTCACTGTAACTTGATTTCTCGCAAGATCCATCCCTTATACACACACACACACACACACACATAGGGTTAGGTTAGACTAAAAACCCAATTAAATTGTGAAAACTCTAGAAACTCATTCTTAATCACATGTTTTTAATTAAAAATTAAATCTTGTGGTCCACAATTAAAGTTAATAAAAAATGTAAAAGTTAATTTACATTTTCTCTCTCCTGAAAACATATATAAAAATTAGTAAAAAAATAGCAAAACATTTTTTTTATGTTTTCGTTGTTTTGTATTAAATGTAACAACATATATTACATGTACAAAAAAAAAAACGATGTTACATAGAGTTTTCACAGGTTTTCACAAATCAAGTGGGTTTTCATTTTATACTTTGCATATATATATATATATATATATATATATATATATATATATATAGCCATCATTATCATTTATATAATAATAGATCATAATAATTAAATTATACCTTATTATTATATTAGCTAGGTAATTGTTGATAGACCATATTACCCTCACTTGCTAATCAAGGGTTTTCCTTGTGTGTGTGTGTGTGAATATATATGGAGGGTTAATTAACATCATAAGATATAACCCTAAACGCACATAACAAATTCGTGACTCTCTCTCTCTCTCTCTCTCTCTTGGTTTCATCAAAGAACCGTAATCCCCATCACTAATATACATCTTAAAGGAGAACTCGACCAAGTTGACAATCATGTCGTCTGGATCATTCTTATCAGCCGTGGCTACTCTCTCTACTTTTAGAGAAATGTTTTAGTTATAGGTTTATCATAATATTTATGTTTTCCGTTACCAACATGAAGAACTGATCAACATATTAGGTTTTTTAGGGGTTTAGGTTTAGTAGAGAAATGGTGTTGTGTTGATTCGTTGGTTGAATGGTTGTAACTTGTGTAAGGGCGTGAGAAAAGATGCTCTATGCTATAATGTTATGGAATGAATACTGCTAAAAAGAGTAAGGGTTACAATGTCATTTGTTAAAGTTGAGAGGATGTTAAGGAATAATTATCTTTGCGATTAGCATACTCTAATGTATACTTGTGGAGGTAGAGTGCCAAACAACACACATAACACAAGGATAATCCTTCGCAGATGCAGAAGAACCTTCCGCGGGGAAATATATACTCCCCATGGAGGGGATACTATCAAAGCACATATAATCATTCGCATGTGGAATACCTTCCGCGTAGGAAGATATATATCTTCCGCAGAAGAAACAATTAATACGTAACAATTCAAGGAGTTCAACGGAAGACACATATTCATAAAAGGTAGGACATCACGTGACAGAGAAAGAAGAGACCAATCACAGGTCGAGATCCCTATAATGCTCACAACTGCACGATGGACCAATAAGAAAAGGCCAACGTTGTACCTGCCAACGACAGAGAATTCCGTACGCCAACTGTCGAACCAATCAGGAACCGTTATCATGCTGAGGTATAAGAATAGAAGGTTCCATTGAGTGGGACAGTTGGCCCAATCCTTCTCCTACCCTTCGGCTATAAATATGAAAAGGAAACTAATGGTAAAGGGCATTCTCACTCTCTCTAAGAAATTACTCAACACTTACCATACTAATTTTTACGCCGGAGAGGTGGTTACGAGAAGACCCTCCCCTATTTCCCTTCTCGTAAAGAGCTCACGGTGATCGGTTTTGCAGGTTATGGCCGTCAGAATTCATAATAGTTCGTTAGCAATTACCCTTCAGAAAGTATTAAGCTAAGCCCACTAAGGGTTAGGTTAATATTAATCCGACATCGGTCGGGATATTACGTTAAGCCTACCGAGGGTTAACTTAGTGTTTCTTCATTGGCGCCATCTGTACCGGCACGAATTGTTTAAGCTTTATTCAAATCGTTATGAGCTCCGGCTGACCTCCCCCAGCCACATCGCCGTCTTCCATCCGTGTAGGACCCAACACAGATGGGCCCCAGGAAGGAAATAACGAGCATAATAAGTTGTTTGGCCTAAATAACGAAGATTACATCAAATTCAAACGACCATAAAAAGATCTGTCGTTCCGTCTCACGGAAGCAAAGTCTACTCGTCAAAAGGGTCCCGCAAAATGGCATACCACGATGAATACCCGGTAACTTGGTTGAAACGAGAGCAAGAAAGGATCGGTGCGGAGTGAGAAAAGAGGTTGGAGGAACACATGAGAATGTAATTGAGCCGAGTGAAACCATGGATGTTGGTTTATCCGTGGAATTCTCAAGATGGCTTTTGACCTCGACATCATGGAAGTGAAAGACTCGGAAGCCACATGGACCAATCAAAAGGTAAAGGTAAATACCTCGCTAGTCGAGAGCAATCCCCTGGCCAAAGCCGAGTGGCTCGAACAAAAATCACTCCCACAAAAGACGGAAACTCTCGAGAAAAGAATATTAGTGATCAAAGCGGAAGCGACGGAGAGATCCTGGGCCCAAGAGGCCAGAGGTAGAAAAAAAAGCATTTGAGCTATTACCCCGATGCAGACATAGATTTCATTGAACCATATCGGCCAAAAGCCTTTCCGGAAAATCAAAGTTCGTTCAACGGATTGCAGAAGCCCCACTACCCCTGAATTCGAAGTTACCCTCTTCAGTAGGAAAATATGATGGGATGACAGACCCAAAAGACTGCCTACAAAGCTTCATAGCAGCAGTCACAGGCTGGACACTCGTGGTGTGGTGTAACATGTTCGCTTTAACTCTCCACGGAGCAGCCATAGAATGGTTCGAAAGACTTCCCGAAGGCCAAATTACAGCCTTCGAAGACCTGATTGCAAAATTGTCCCAACACTTCAGTCAATAGCGGAGACACAAATGTGATCCTGCAGATATACTCACAGTGTTCCAGAGGGACAACAAATCTATCAAGGATTTCATCACGCGATATGACAAGGAAGGTCTCATCATAGGAGGAGTAAGCGAAGACATGTTGCGCGCTGGATTCCGCCAGGGAATGTGGAGCGATGATCTCATCTGTTGCCTGTCAGGCCGATATGGCATATCCCAATCATGAGATGCCATAATGGCAGCAGCTAAAGTACATATGACCATTGAGAAATACTTAGGCAGACGAGATTACTTGCGAAACGAAGCAAGAAATGAGCGCAAAGAAAATAGAGGAAACAAAAAAACGAAGGGTCGATATGGTCCAGAATCCAATCACCAGCAGAAACCTTTGTACCTATCGCGGCAAGGCCGCTAGTAGGAGATAAACAAAGTGACTGTAACTGCGGGCATGGGCAGAGGGAGTGGACTATGTTATCAAAACCCCGTCACAAATTCTGGCAACAGAAATATTGATTTCTGAAAATTAGGCCTGTTCAAAAAGCTCGAGGCTCGAAGCTTACTTGAAACTCACTCGAGAAGAGCTCAGAGAAAGCTCGCTCGAAATTGGTTCAAATGTATCGAGCGGAGTCGAGCTCGACTCGATTTCTAAATGAGTCAAGCCTGAGCTAGCCTCGGCTCGGGCTCAAACTGTTATATTTTAATTTATTTTATATATATATACATGCATTTAATTATCTAGCCAAATTATTTAACATATGGGCTTCCTTTCTCGGACCAATACAATTAAACAAAATACCCACATCACAACCAAATTCACCAATTCACCACCATTATACTTCAACCCTAACATAATGTCACATTCGTGACAAAACCGGATACACCTCAATATTCACAATCGAATAACCGATTAACCGCTTATTGTGTAACAAACAAACAAATAACCAAACGGGTCTGATTATGACCCAGATGTCTCAGGGGGGGCATATATAAATGATATACGTTTAATATAAGCCAGTATATTGACATTATGACCTTAGTATGATAGCAAACCAGTTAAACGAAAACATGCTTGTTTAACTACCCGCAATGGATGTTAACGCGAAAGATAGTTCTAAAACAAGCATTGTATCATCCGTTAAGCCGAAAAAGATTTACCAAACACTTGTTGGGGATGTTTTAAGCGATCCGTGAAAATATTTTAGATTTTTACTAACAAATACTATGTTTTTATAAATTTACACAAAAATAGCTGAAAACACTCGTTTTCGTATCATTTGTCATACCCGATATGTTTTTCGCGCAAAAAACCGAACCCGAAATAAATTTAGACATGCAATTTCACGTTCGGGCACGTAAATCGAGAAAAATAGGCCAAATGGGCCCAAAAGGGGGCCCAACAAGCCTAGCCCGCCAAAGTTTACTAAACACCCCTTTATATATTATTTTTTTAAGCAACTTAACCAACAAGTCTTGAGAAAATTCTGGAGCTAAGCAGCAGCTTTCTTGTTTCTTCAAATATTTCAGCCAAAAACCCTAGGTAATATATTATTTTGATCAAATTTTAACCTGTTTAAACATGTTTAATTGCATATAAAAATAGTTTGATTACCAAAAATCACTTCTAACCACACAAAAACCTTAAAAATAATCCAAAAATATAATTTTATGCTAAACCTGATTGGAAATCAGAATCATGATCTTTTTTGGCCATAAACATGGATTAGAGGGTTTAAACGACGTTTTTACGGTTCAAAAGTTCGGTTTAGAACCCTAACCGAAACCCTAACTTTCATGGTTGGTCCTTTGATGATACATGCTTGGTTTGTGATATAGGACATGTATTAGCTTATATAGAAGCACAAGAACCCAGAAATTGGATTGAGAGAGCGAAAACGGGTGAAAACCGCAAAGGTAATGCCGAAATGTTCGATTACGGGCTGTTTAGGTTGAGGTTGTGATATGCATATTTTTAGGTCATGATATTCTGCAGGGAAATCAGGGATCATATCATTGAGTCCCTGTCCAAATTTGGTAATTTTTCGACCATCCGAGAATATTTGGCGAATTTATTATCGAATTGGGATGTTTATTATGGAAAAATAGTTAAAATGCTTGAAAAATTATGAAATTTTGTGGGGAACTCAGATTGGTATATTATATCAACATATGAAATTTGGGGTCATTTGGAAAACGTAAGTATGCTTTGTGCATTCACGTTTATTTGAATTTTCAAGGTTGTTTTTGGCTCGAAAATGATATTTGGCAAGATTGTAAGCTTTTGGAATTGCTATAGGTTATTTTGAGAAGTGTTTTGGTCAATCAGGAATTTTGGAGGATTTTTCGGAAATCATTTGGTATAAACGGATGATTTTCGAGATAAATATAACATATAAAATGATTTTTTATAAATTTATAAATCAGTAAATAATTCCAGAAATATTTTTATAAAAATATAAATATTTTAATTGATAAGTGGCTAAATTTTCATAAACTAATGATTAACGGATAATTAATTGTGCTAATTTGAAGATTAAACAAAATTAATTTTGACGAAAATCGGCAGTTCGTGATTAACGAACCTGTTGGAATATTAGAACATCAAGAATGATCAAGAAGCATACTTTCGGATTAATTATATAAAAACAAACTTTTTGTGAGAAATCTGGACAATTTGAATAGATTGTGCGCGTTATTCTCCAAACTCAAACTGAATAAACGAAAACGAGCCCCGTAGCAAATCCAGACCCCTAAACCGTGATCTTTTTTTATAACTTAATCATTTTATCAACCAACACGTTTACCCAAGCTTACATCCCCATAAATGTTTTCCAAACGCATAAACGAGCAACTTAACCCAGCTGGTGAAACGGGGAAACTGAGCCGGGTTCGATTTTAAACATCAGATATTGAACAACATCACAATCTAAGCCTATTGACACTTTTTAGATGTTACAGCCACACCCAGACTAGTTATACAGCCCAGTCTAGTGTGAAGATTATAGTAATATTAAAATACTAATATTATTATAATATTAATTATAGGGACTAAGTGATAGCAAAGGAAACGAACACCGAGTTGACCTCGCACTGAGTGCCTACAAAACCGTGAGTTTCATGACCCCTCTTTTCAAACTGTTTACGAACTTTTTGGGGTGAAAAGCATATTTATATACGTTATCTACCTGGAAACGGTTTAGTATATGAATTGTTTGAATGTTTACATACAAAAAGTCCCTACAAACATAACGATTGATTATGTGCGAATGAATAGTGAATAGTATTCTTGAATGTCAAATTAAGTGAATATGGTACGAATACCAAAACATAAAGAAATTACAGATGACAACACGTTTATACAAATATGTTATGTACTGTTAAAAATAACGTGGTCTGTAACGGCCATGGGTGAATAACGTGGTCTGTAACGGCTATGGGTGAATAACGTCGTCTGTAACGGCCATGGGTGAGTAACGTCGTCTGTAAAGGCCATGGGTGAATAACATGATCTGTGATGACCATGGGGCTATTGTGGGCGGAAGGGGGGCTACAATAGTAGCAAACTAAAGTTAAGTATGGCCTATGAGCCAAGTTCTGCTACAACTTAATAAACTAAAGTTGAGTATGGCATATGACCCAAGTTCTGCTGCAACTTAACAAACTAAAGTTGAGAATAGCCTTTGAGCCAAGTTATGCTGCAACTTAATAAACTAAAGTTGAGTATCGACTATGAGCCAAGTTCTGCTGCAACTAAACAAACTAACTTGATTATGACGTGAATGTTAAGAAAATAATGTGATTATGCGTATTGTTGGCGGATGGAGAGCCACAGTGTTTGGTGATACGCGATAAATACTAAATATGCATGTGTGTCTATATACACGCTATGTGAATAGGCGTAGGAAATACTATGTGTAGAAAATACTAATTATTGTGTGTACACTGTGTAATGTTTGAGTTTACGTGGAATCATTGTGGGCGGAAGGGGGGCCACAGTGGTTGATGTTATGAGGAACCGTTGTGCGCGGAAGGGGGGGCCACAGTTTTTGATTTTATGTGGAATCATTGTGGGCGGAAGGGGGGCCACAGTGGTTGATTAAACATGGAAAAATGGAAACACGCAATACGAACAAACAGTCATGATTTTATCGTGATTTTGAACACATATTATAAACTTACATGTGTGCATATGTACACACAATGATACGACTATATATATATATATATATATATATAAACGTAAATACATATTTTTACATGCGTGCATACATACAAACTATAACTGTATGGTACGCAGAACTGAATTCGTTAAAACTTATGAAACTCATCAACTATTCGTAGTTGACAGTTTTTTTTAAACATGCTTTTCAGGTAATCAGAAAGGTGGAATAGATTGCTTATGTGTTTCGTGTTGGGATTGTGATCAATGCTATGAGCATTCGAGTATGAAGTGAAGTAGTTAACGGACTAGTTTGATTGAATCACTTAGAATGTAAAAGATGTTTAAACAATGTAATATATTGTAAATTAGTTGGTAATGTTTCTTTATGAACAATGTATTTGATACTAGTTGTATCTGTTACATTTCCGTTTTACGCTTCCGCAAATCGCTTAACGGGGTGTGACAGAAGTTGGTATCAGAGCCATTGGTTATAAAGGATTAGGTTATCCCTTAGGATACCTATAATATAACCGTAGGCTCGATTAAATCTGGGAAACTTAATAATTAGTAACTATAGATACTGATGGATGCCGGGATGAACTCATAAGGCAAATGAGTTATTATGGTCCGAAACGTAATAATAGACTTGCTTGTACGAGGGAATTCGGGGAGAAGTCACGGAACATATCGATAGGTAAAAATGGTAACATACGTGTATAAAGGTGATGTGAAGTATATATGTAACGTGCATACGTGCTTATTTGAAACAAGGTATATGGATACGTATACGTACAGTACTACCGGTAATATTTAATCTCAACATAACGAATATTATATTCGGTTATAATTAATATTAATTCCTATTCTAATTAAAATTATATCTAATCAAAATTAATATTATATTTTATTATAATTAATATTATATCTATTCATAACAAATAAAATATTTTATTTCTGCCCTAATTAATAATATATTCACGCTGACCTAAGCTTTCGGAAAATGTACTTTTATGATTAAATTTTAAACAAAAGGATATCGAGATCGGGTAGTTTTATGACAAATGAAGAACTGGTGTTTCCTGCAAACGAGAATACGAAAACACTTAAACGAGTTCAAACTGAATCTGGTGATATGACGGATCCACAATGGGGCTTAATATACAAGGCCCAGGAAGTAATCGTGGGAGATGTGACCTACAGATAATAATCTCTAGAGAATATACATATAATACTTCTCAGCTTGGGTCCAATCTTTATTTTATAAACTCATTTCTTTGATATTAAACTAAACTAAGTTTCGGTCACCCTTCCATTTCTGTTGTTCGAAAACAAACACCATCCCCAGGGGAAATACCTAGTGATGAGCCTGATTTATTAAATTATAAATATGATAATTATCCAAAACTGAGTTTTCAATTATAACATGACAAATTGTGGCTACCAGTACATATAATGTACTAAAGATATTTCAAAAAGAAATATTAAGAATAATAATTTCCTTTACATATCACCAGAACAACTAACTCTGATGAACCTCCCTAACTAGCAAACTCTTCGAACCATTTATGAACGAGAATCTCCAACCTCTCCTATATTTTGTGTAACATCCCGAAATTTCCAAAATGATATTAATTATATTACTTAATAATAGAGGGAAAGTTGACTCCGGTTCAGGAAATAAATAATAGAGTAGGAGTTGGTATGAGTCGGGCTAGTGTTAGATTATTTGAGATGGGTTAAATGAGAATGGGCCTTAGGTCCATGGGCTTTAAGGGATATAAATATCTCTTAAACCACCATAAAACCCAAAACCTCATCTCTTTCCATTCTAATCTCTACACATTCAAAAACACACACACCATAAACGAGCAGGATCCGAGAGAGAGTAAACGTTAGTTGGTGCTAGATCGTCGTGACGAACCAAAGCAACACGACCAGCTCGTTTTCGTAAGTCGACTCGTTCAAGGTACGTTTATGGTTAGAAATCGTTCGTATAGGTTCGGTTTGATTTGAGAAATGGTAGATCTGAGTTTGTATGGTAAAAACGAATCCAACAAAGCTAAACTTACTGAAAATGATTATGATTTGATGGGTTAATCGATTGATAAAAAGGACCCGTAACCTATATGCCTAAATCGCACCCTCTAAACATCGATGTTAGGTCGATTTGATAGTTGGGGTTTGTAGGCGCTGGTCAGACGATTCCATGGGTACCTAAATCGAGTTATTTGGTTAAGGAACGAAGGATTTAAGAGCGAACAGAACCTGCAGACGACAACTTCGCCTGCAAGCAAAGTTCGCCTGATGAACTTCGCCTGCAAGCTAAGTTCGCCTGATGAACTTCGCCTAAAGCTAAGTTCGCCTAAAGTTTAACTTCGCCTAAAGCTAAGTTCGCCTAAGGTTTAACTTCGCCTAAAGCTAAGTTCGCCTATGGTTTAACTTCGCTTAAAGCTAAGTTCGCCTAAGGTTTAACTTCGCCTAAAGCTAAGTTCGCCTAAGGTTTAACTTCGCCTAAAGCTAAGTTCGCCTAAGGTTTAACTTCGCCTAAAGTTAAGTTCGCTTAGAAAATAAATTAAAAACCTAATGGAAAATGTGTTAAGACAGTTAATGTAAATAAAATTTTTCCAAGCTGACCTGGCAGCTCGACCCCAGCCAGGGGCTCTGCCCCTTGGACCCTGCTAGGGGCTGCCGCACCCCGCTGCCAGGGGCGCTGCCCCCGGACCCCCGTTCGTTGTGGGTAGTAGTTAAGACTGGAAAGGTGATATGAGTAGTGATAGTTGTTTGATACGTGTACTTGTTATACAGTCAGCCGTGCACAGCTGAAGAAAGGGATTACGATTAACGGTGAACGTAACCGTGTTCAGGTGAGTTTCTAGCCCCATTCCTTGTTATGTTTTCGGGGCTGTGTGCATACTCGATGTGTTGTTAATACATTTATCCTAAGTGATAAGTGTATGTCATATGTGATATGTGTGATAGATATGAATGATTGTTTGTCGGTACGCGAACGATCTTCGGATATTGCGCGTACTGTCAGGTTAAAAATAAAGGTACGAATATTATATATCGAAGATGTATGAATATTTCAAATGATTACTTGTCGGGGCGTGAACGATCTTCGGATATTGCACGTAACGACAAGGGGTATGGTTGTTAAATGAATGAGGTAAGGAATGCCTAGAGTGTTCTTATGTTATGATGTAAGTATGTGTATATAGGTACACGAATGGCATGTGAGTTCTACGTTCGACATAGTAAGTTAGGATGGCAAATCCATCTAGCTTCTGTCGGACATAGACTCGGCTGGTGATGGCGTAGTTAAGGACTGTGAGCCTTATACGTGAAGTAGATGATATATGTAAACGTAGATAAGGACTGCGAACCTTATACGTAACGTAGATAGGCGTCAGCATAGGAAAGGACTGTGAACCTTATACGTGATGTATTTGTAGCATAGGGGAGGACTGCGAACCTCGTACGTGCTATGAATTAGGTTGCAACATAGGGAAGGACTGCGAACCTTGTACGTGTTGTGGATGTATTTCAGCATAGGAAAGGACTGTGAACCTTATACGTGCTGATTTTGTAGCATAGGGGAGGACTGCGAACCTCGTACGTGCTATGAATTAGGTTGCAACATAGGGAAGGACTGCGAACCTTGTACGTGTTGTGGAGGTACTATGGTATAGGGAAGGACCGCGATCCTTGTACGTACCATAAATGGTGAACATAGGTAAGGACTGCGAACCTTGTACGTGTTCACGACCTTGAGTACAGGTATAGACGGTGAACTATGAACGTACTCTCGGTAGACTGAGGTTAGTGATTGTAGATATGTATGTATGTATGGTAGCAAGTATGTATGTAGAACAGAAGGGAACTAGTGAAGTATGGATATGTATCTACAGATATGTATGTATGTGTATGTATTGTATGGCGTTTGATTAACTAGAACTCACTCAGCGTAGCTGACTTTTAGTATGCACGCAGGTGAGCTGATTATAGAGTTAGCATGAGGATGACACACGGCATGGATTGAACGGCTGGCATCTGAAGAAAGAAGTAAAGATGTTTTAAATATAAAGTTTTGTGTTATGGTATCAAAGAAAAGATTTAATGTTTTGTAACAAATGATTGATGTTTTATATTCCGCGAAAAGTTTTAATAAACTCTGATTTGAAGAACTGTGTTTATGAGTAAATCCGACGCTAAATTAGGGCCACCGGGTTCGGGGCCTTACATTTTGCTATTCCAATTGGTTATTATAGGAGAGAAACCACATACTCATGAATCGATGACGTGCCTGACTAGAATGGGATATACTTACCTCAACCAGTAAACTACCACTTTTAGTAGATCCAGCATGTTTGTGTGTACCGAATGACCTGGTGAAAGAATATATTCTATAATTATATTTAATAACATTTAGAGTTTAGGTGGAATACACACGTGCATTCCCGTTATAACGCACTGACTAAACTCATAACGGGCAGATGGTTACTTACGGGAGAGGCCGAACAAAAACAATAGCCTAGTGATGGGATTGTACCGGAATAATTGTCGGGCAAGTTGTAAACCGGTTATAATTATTATAATGTGTACTTGGATGGATAAGGATAGTACGGTGTTGTTGTGTATAACATCTTTTCGATACTCCATGCAAGCATCTAATAGTGTGTGCTATGCTGATATGGAGGACAACTTTGACCTTCCGTTACAATACTGAACCTTACAGGGTTAAAAATTGTTGTCACTTGGTGGCAACTTTTGATATATACATACAGACAATGGCCTTTGTTAGGCTAAATCGATATACTATCCTTGATATATAGATACATGGACAGAGATGTGTAATACATATGTGCTATTTGAAATACCTAATTACTTGCTAATGTGATTCCTTTTTTGATGAGTTGTGTAGCAAATTATGGTATAATTGGTTATCATTATAGAATGGCCTTGGAGAAAACAAACATACTATTTAAGGCAGTGGTGGCTGAGATGATTGCTAGGCAACTGCAGACAGTAACTCTAACAATAGCAGCACGATTCACTGCTGACATTAAACGGCAATGAATACAAATCAAATGCCAAACGATAATACGGCCGCTAATACTATTTCGCCGCCCAATACTAATATTGTCACGAATAATACTCCCCCACTGAACATTAATGTTACTACTAATATTAATAAATTCCCCCACTAAATGCCATTGGAAACGGAAATCTCCTACCGAACATGAATACTGGTCGTAACAACCATGATCCTTCACGACGAGAATATTCGTTTAAACAATCTATGTTATACAAACCTGTAAATTTTAGTGGTTCTAAAAGATCATATGGGGTAGTAAAATGAATCGAAGCAATAGAACCTGTTATCAGTACCAGTAGTGCCCATCAAATTGTACCGTTGAGTATGCCACTTGTATATTTCTTGACCGCGCCCTTACGTGGTAGAAAACGATAATACGAATTTGTGACATCCCACATCGGTTGGGAAGGAGAACTAAGCCTTCTTTATAAAGAGGTGGATACCTTCCCCATCATAACGCGTTTTGGGCGCTTAATGGTAGTGGATGAGAGGAGAACTCCACAGTTAAGCGTGCTCAGGTGGGAGAAGTATGAGGATGGGTGACCACCTGGGCAACCAAAAGCAAATCCGTGAGGCGATGGTGGTACGTCCCGGCCAAAGCGGACAATATTTTGATGCGGTGGTAGCTGGGCTGTTACAGAATTTCGGAACAAAAAGTAATCAACCACATGACTTGGGCAAGACTTAAAACCGTTATATTGAAACATTTTCGTCCAAGGAATGAAACCTAAAAATTAGTCATGAACCCGAGAATTTGAAAATGAAAAAATTTGGACAAATTGGAATACAAAAAATGTGTTAACGATCTGGCTAGAATGGTGCCATGGTTAGTAGCCCAGAAATAAGGACATTAATTAATCCAGTTAACCACTAAACCTTTGAGAATGTTGTGACACAAACCGGTGTGGTAGCTTTGGATTTGGTCAGAAATAGTTTGTTGAGTATGCCCGGGGAATCATCTGGTACAAAACGAACCGGTTATAGAGTGAAAATACAAGAAAGACAACCGAATAAACGTGCATGCTTTACAATGCAAAATTATGCCATAATCAGTTCTGATGTGAAGCAAGAAAAGTATAGAGGGCCTTTGCCAAAATGTGGGGAGTGTGGTTATCATCACGTAGCTGAATGTCGTACCAATTTGTGTCACAAATGTGGGAAGGTGGGACACTATGCTCGAAATTGTAGAACCATTATGAATACTATAACCCAACCAACCCAATTTCATAATTCACAACCACCTCGACCACAACCAATCCGACAACAACAAATCCACCAAAACCAACCCATATTAAACTGTTATGCCTGTTATGAGTGTCGTAGTGTGAAAGACATCAAGAAAGACTGCCCTAAATTAAATTCAATTGTAATGGGAAGAAAAATGCAAGATCCGGCATCGACGTCCAACTCGACTAAAGGTCTTACATTGTGATTCAATCAGATAGAGCAAGTATAGTAACAGGTACATTCTTAGTTTAGCCAAATATACTTTAGTTTTATTTAATACGGGCACTGATAAACATTTCGTTCCTACAAATTATTACCTAGGAAAAATATAATGGCTAGTAAAATTAAAAATCCTTATACTATAGAAACCACAAAAGGTAAGACTATAAATATTAACCATACTATTCGAAAAATTGTCCTCTTAACCTAAACAACTAGCTATTCCATGTTAATGCACTCCCGGTGGAAGTGAGGAGTTGTTATGTAATAGTCAGTATATACTAGTTGAGTTCAAAACGGAAGTTATACATAAAGATAGAACTGTTATAGTACCTCTTCTAGATAAAGAAGTGACCCAATACATGGAACAGAACTTAGTACCCTAATACCCTTTATGTCCCCGTACTAAAGTATATATTATAACAGCTACATCAAAGGTTCATGTAGACCCCAGCGGGAGAAACGCTTTTCCAGTATTACCTAAAATTTATCCTCCTAATTCAAAATGGATCGAGATTATGAATGGAAGTGAAACAAAGTAATGACATATACCTCCCACTGACTAAACACGGATGAGAAGAGCTGTACAATCCATAATCGAAAATATGGAGCGATTGTTTTTATGCCCAAGATCTGGGTCTACTACTAACAGTACGAGTTGGATAAACTGCAAAAACCTATGAGTTATAGGTAATCAAAACATGTTAAATAAGAGGAAATGGAAATTGGATGGAATTGTTAAACAATCATGACTATGAAAATCGACGAAATAACTTACTACAAGAATCGAAACTTATACTTCAAGCTTCTATAGCCTCAATGACCGAGTGATGGAGAAGAATATTCAATCCAAATGTTCTGTTAGACTGAGTACTAGTGTAAAGATGTAAGGGAAATTTATGGATAAACTGGTATGAGAAAGATTATAATAACATGGGTTGTAAAAGAGTACTCTATGTTAAGTTAAGATGGAATATCAAAAACCTTCGAGAACGTTACAACAGTTTGAAATACCCCATTGGAAGGGGGAATAAACTACAATGGACCTCTTAACACATGTTCCTGAAACATCCCGAGAAAGCAATGCAAGCTGAATGATAGTTCCCTAATTAATCCACTACGAATTCTTTCTTCTGATTTGTAACAACTACCCAACTGAAAAACTTGCCTTAACAAAATCTTATCCTTGGTGAGTTGTGCATGAGACTTTAAATCCCTAATAGACCTGAACACGTTCTGTAGCCCTCTAACAAACAATCAATATTCAAACATTAGAGGAAAGTGAGACCGCTAATTTCAATCCTTGTACTGTACCAGTTATCGTAATATTATGCAAGTGGTTATATACTACATTACACGAGCACGAATATAACTTGCCATGTTATTCAACTGAAAATTGATGACCCCCAAAATACAAAACCCTAATCGATTTCGGGAGCCGTGGATAAAGCTCGTAATATTAAAAACAAACTTACCGCCGCTTGAGGCTAATAAAAAGACAATACCGATATAAGTGAGAAGTTATCAAATTTTGAAAATTGTTAGTTGAGTTAGTGAAAATAATGAGTTAACTCTAAAATACATGGAACTGTACAAAATTGCCTCAAAGGTTAACCCCGTAGCGTATTAAACAAAATTATTTCATTCCCGATATTTTTTTTATATCGAATCAGAACGAGTGCATTACTAACAGGACGAAATTAGTACCACCTGAAAACTTGTATCCAACTAAACTCTATAAAGGAACCCGTGAAAATGTTGAACGGGGAAAATCAAACACTTATGTTGGTGTATAATGTCAGTACTTCATAGTCTAGTGTCTGTAATCGAGTCTGTAATGATTAATTATGTTTTATATGTCTTAAGCGAAGTTACTAACAAGTTCGCTGTTTAGGCGAACTTGTTAGTCAAGCGAAGTTATGGACAACTTCGCCTGAACATGCCAGGCGAAGTTGTCATGTATTTATATAGGTTACGGCTTAGCTTAGAAAAGGGAGTTCGTGTGATCATTATCGAAGTTACGAGAGCTGTAACGTGAGGACGAGAGTTCGTGTCTGTAATAGTGATATTGTATCACGTGTTTTGGTTATAATATAACGTGTTTGTTTATCGTATCGTGTTTGATCTATTCGTGTCTTCTACGCTCGTAACGACCTACGCAGGGATTCCGCACCTACGTAGATCGAGATATCTCGTGTTGATCCATCCAGGGAACCTACAATTGGAATCAAAGCGATTGCTCGATTGTGTGGTTCGGGATATTCACGCGGGTGTAGAAAACGTCCCGTTTCGACTATTCGCGGGACGTGTTTTCTGTGTTTTTGTGTCATTCTTACCTCCTACCATCGTATTCAACCCTTTACACCGTCAAAAACCTCGAAAAACCCAGAAATCAGATCTGCAGAAACTTCGTGTTCATCAGGCGAAGTTGCCGTCACTGTTCGTAGGGTTTCGGCGAAGATATAAGGTTAAGCGAAGTTATCCACAACTTCGCCTACCTTCTCAAGTTCGCCTAACTCAAGCGAAGTTCTCTACAACTCCGCCTACCTCCTAAGTTCGCTTACCTCAAGCGAAGTTAAGAATCAGCGAAGTTCTTCAGCGAAGTTAAGACTTAAGCGAAGTTATCCGTAACTTCGCCTACAGTACTTTTCAGAAGAATTTTTTTTTGTTTTTCGGGTTTCTTTAAGTTTTTCTTTAAGGGAAATGAAATTATTTTTCAAGTCTACTACTTCGTAAGAAGTTCGTTTGCTATGTTTAACAGAAAATTGATCCAACCTTGGAAAATGATAGATATACTGATTCTGTGTGCTAAACTAGTGAAGTTATTAGGCTTAAAAGGCTTAGGAACAGTCATTGTATGTCATGGTAGCTTTTTATGGTGCGTAAAAGTAGAAGTGATACTAACTAAATCTACTCGATTTTATGTGGAAACTTCTTAAGAGTTCTGCATGTCTTCATATATATCTTTCCGAATGATAGGCAGAAAAGCGATTACCCAGTCATACACGAGCCTGTTAGTGTTCTGATTCCCGTGAAGAAGCGTGTCAAGAGAATGCAGTGATCAAGATTCGGGACTTGCAGTTGTTCTCTATGTGTTTGTTAAAAAAAAAAAAAAAAAAAAATTTAAGTCATTGAGACATTCTTTAACTTAAAATGTCAATCATGATGTAAGAAAGAGAACGGAAAGCAGAGTCTAAAGATCGAAGAATACTTACAACTTAATCAGACACTACGGGTCGAAGTCAATTCGGGGTGACTTGGGGAAAGCCAAATACGCTTTGAGAATAGATAGGAGGCATCATAATCTCTGAGTTGTTGCCCACTTAATTTTTGAGCTTAATTGAACTTAACTCGTATCACAGAAACGATGAAAACCATCTTAAGTTATTTACCTGCTTACAACCTGTTTCTTTATGTCATAATACAGCTAAACACGGATCTATGTGACAGTCACGTAATTAGTATGATTCCTGTTCGGATCTTTTCTAAAACGTAGTAGTCCCTGTCGAGACTGAAATTTGATCCCTTGTACTTTAATTTTTAAAAGTTTTTCGTACTTAGGTAGTTTTATGATTTTATAACTGGTTACTTGGTCTTGATTGTATCTTTTAACTCTTTAAAGGAAGTTTTAAAAGTTAATTGCAAAATGTTCAAATTATGAGGTTTGATTTTGTAAATATAGGCGAAGTTGTTAAACAGGGGAACTTGTAAATAACTTCGCCTAACTTCGCCAGTATAACCCAGACCCTATATAAAGGTTTTTAAAAGTCAAACGTTTCATTATTCCAAGAACACAGCGAACTTATTCCGAAATTCCAGCGAACTTAACCTATTTCCAGCGATCTTGTCTTCCGATCTTCATCTTTGATTTCTTTTTCTTCGATTTCTTTTCCAATTAAATGTGTGTTTGGATCGATGTTCAATGTTGTTAATCCTAGGTTGTTTCGACACCCGGTTAGTGACCTCGGACGTTCGATCCTTAAACCCGGTTTCAAACTTGTTTTAACGTGGTCGTTCACACATTGATCGTCTAGATAACCATAAAATCATGTTTTCCGGATTCCTTAATCACGAAATCACCAACTGCACGTTGTTTCATAAACCTATCAACCGCCGATTCAGATTCAGGCGAACTTAAGGATTAGGCGAAGTTATCCGCAACTTCGCCTGAGGCGATGTTGTGGTGAAGCGAAGTTATCATTAACTTCTCCTGGACCTTTTTACTTATTAGTTATTAGACGAACTTAAAGATGAAGCGAAGTTGTTCCCAACTTCGCCCCACTTTTAACTTCGCCTATACAGACTTTATCACAACTTCGCTCATGGTAACAAGCGAACTTGTGTTTTGCCTTAACGTGTATCTAACTTGGTTCGTTTGTTGCAGATATGGCTGCTGTTGCTGGTGCTGGAGGTGCTGGTGGCGATGACGGGGGAGATAACCAGAGACAATTCTTCCCTGGGCATAATATGTATATTACGTTAGACCCAGATGCGAGTGGTGTGGAGGATTACCGCGAAATCATCACTTTCCTCCTTCGCTCGCGGATATTCCACGCGATGACAACTACTCTGCCGATATCCTTACCCAATATTGAGGATTTTTGGCAGACGGTGGAATATGACTGCCGCGTCGAGCCCCCGGTTATGCGAGCAACCGTCAACAATCAAGAAGTTCAGTTCTCTTCTGAACAAATCCGGGTGGCTTTACGTTTTGGAGAGGAGACTAGGGATGACCCTACAGACTTTGTGGCTCCTTTCCGTGACGGAGCGTTTCTCCGAATGGGCTATTCTGGTCCATTAGGCGATACTCAGAGAAGGAAAGGTTTCTTTCTCGATCAGTGGCGCTTCCTCATGCACGTAATGATTGTCTGCATGTCAGGGAGGAAGGCGGACACTGACGGAATGGGCGCGACCATGCAGTCAGCAATGACTGCTCTGACATATAATAAGCGCTATAGCTTTAGTCAGATGGTCTTCTATGAAATTGATCGTCAGAGAAGGGCGATGGCACGTGAGAGATTCCTCATGTATCCAAGATTTCTTCAAATGATCTTGAATCATGTGACTCCCACGTTGCCTCAACGTCGCCCTATCAGATACGTGGAAAGTGTGAACAAACGTATCTTCGCCCAATGCAGAACTTCGAGTGCTAGGAGCAAGCCTG
The DNA here is from genome assembly GCF_021521415.1 of Bidens hawaiensis. Lineage (NCBI taxonomy): Eukaryota > Viridiplantae > Streptophyta > Magnoliopsida > Asterales > Asteraceae > Bidens > Bidens hawaiensis. Next base: position 2,513,101 of record NW_027491069.1, on the reverse strand, counting down.
AACTTCGTCCTCGCCATACTCCACTCTTTGGGTACTTAATCAACCCGGAGTATGTGCCTGCTCGAGGGGATGAGTTTAGGGACCCGACACCACAACAGGCAGGAGCACCTCAAGCTATACCTGCTGCTCCTGTTGTGTCACCGGAGGAGAATGTGGACCTTGACGCAGAATTTGGTGGTCAAGGATTCTTTGATATGGATCGGGTGGATCCAGAGGGGAACGTTCAGGTTCCGGTTGAACGTGCTTCGACTGTGCATGTTACTAGAGCAGCTACGAAGGTGGCTGACTCAGATTTTGATGATGTAATGGATGAGGCCAGACGTATGATGGTGACTCAAGAGAGGACGTATGGGAAGAGAAAGAGGACAGATGACGACAGTGAGTCAGAAGAAGAAGAAGACATTCATAAGTTGATCAGACGTTCAAGAAGGGACAGGACAGGTGCAGGTATGGGAGCAGGTGAGAGTTCAAGAGTAGTACGTTTCGCTCCACCCGCACTGTCCGGTATGTCGATTGTCCCTACATCAGTACAAGTTACAAGTTTAAGCGCCGCGGATGTTCCCGTGGTGGCTACATCATCTTCTTTCGGCATCCCACTCACTACCTTCCAGCTGACGACTCCGGAGATTGTGTCTTTACCACCTCCAACTCTTACTCCTTCAGAGGTGGTTGCTCAATTTGTTGAGTCGACAGTCGTTGCAACTGCAGGGTTATCAGGTATGATACCACCTGCGGTTACGCCTGCTTCTGATGTCCCGGTTACATTTGAAATCCCTTCTCAGTACACTCAAGATATATCACATATGAGGTTCGATTTCGATGCAACCCTATCAGACTCGGAAAGAATAGCTGCACTTGAACGGGTCGTGGCACAACAATCAAGGGTGAATCTTATCCAGACCCAGGCTATTCAGCGCCTAGTAACAGAGAATCAGCTGCAGTCGTCCCTACTGGTTGAACATGGAAAAATTATAGATGCTATGAAGGAGTTCTTGGCATCTCAGGGGGAGACGAGCTGTAAAGGCGACGAGCTCAAGACAAAGAAGAAGAATGACAGAGACGATGATCCCAATGCATCGAAAGGTGCAGGTGGTGAGTTGCCAAGAACTACTCAAGCTCTTGGGACTTCCACAGCTCAGGGGGAGTCTGCAGGTGCAGCTGGCGGTTCTGGTGGTAATGAGGTGGTGATGGTAGATGACGAGGAGATGGGAGATGATGTGATCGATGCCTTGAAGGAGTTGGATGATGATATGTTGGATGATGAATTTATGTGTGAAGATGATGTTCTACCAGTCGAAGAGATTGAAAAGATTGGTGCAGAAATTGTGATAGAAGATGATGTTGAAGAAGGTGAAATAGTTGAGGAGAATGTTGAACACGAGATCCCTGAAGTTGAAAAGTCAGATGTATGTCAAGATACAGTAGATGATGATACAGAATGGGAGGAGCAGCCTAGATGGAAGGAAGGCTATGCTCATTGGTTTATCAAAACTAAGAAGCCTGCTGTTCCAACCATGTTCAAGAAAAGTTATAATATCAAAGGCTATGCTGAATCAAAGAAAGGAATTATCTGTTGGCTATATGATGAACAGTTAAAAGTATTCGTGGTGAAAAGATATGATGGGATCCAATACTTTAAGAGGACGTTGAGATCTCTCAATACATTGCCTGAATGTGAGGTGAAGGATTTGGCTAGATTGGGGTTGATTAATAGAAGCGACGACAACATGGCCAGAGTTATTGGGAAGATCGTGTGGAAAGAAAGTATTAAAGAAAAGAAGTTTGAGTTATTAAAGCCACAGAAGGGAAAGCTAGTGGAAGATAAGGAAAGAGGAATGAGAGCAGATGGCAAGCCATGGATGGTAATGAAGTACAAAACGATTCGATGCATGAAAGAGGTTCCAATGAAGACTATGCCTCAAGATGTGTTGAAAGATCTTAAATGGTGGTATGTTGATTGCTAGACTGCTGAAGCCGTGATGGAAGACGAAGACGAACAAGAAGTGCTAAGAGTGTATGATCCGATGCATCTTGTTAATTTATCGAAAGCTGATCTGCAGGTGTTAAATGAAAAGAAGATATTTTATATTCCTGCTTGGAAAGACGAAGCAAGGAAATATCAGCGAGTAGTCACGGTATGTGTGAGAGAAGGAGTACATGCATGAAGACCAAGAGATTGAAGATTACAAGACACGTGCTTGAAGATCAAGACATGAAGCTACTGCCAAGGGGGAGTCTGTTGGTGCATAATGTCAGTAGTTCATAGTCTAGTGTCTGTAATCGAGTCTGTAATGATTAATTATGTTTTATATGTCTTAAGCGAAGTTACTAACAAGTTCGCTGTTTAGGCGAACTTGTTAGTCAAGCGAAGTTATGGACAACTTCGCCTGAACATGCCAGGCGAAGTTGTCGTGTATTTATATAGGTTACGGCTTAGCTTAGAAAAGGGAGTTCGTGTGATCATTATCGAAGTTACGAGAGCTGTAACGTGAGGACGAGAGTTCGCGTCTGTAATAGTGATATTGTATCACGTGTTTTGGTTATAATATAATGTGTTTGTTTATCGTATCGTGTTTGATCTATTCGTGTCTTCTACGCTCGTAACGACCTACGCAGGGATTCCGCACCTACGTAGATCGAGATATCTCGTGTTGATCCATCCAGGGAACCTACAACTTATGACTCAATAAAGTTTCATTGAATAAATTCGGTGGAATCCGCAACGGGGAATCAAACGTATTCGGAAACCGAAGAACGAATTTTGAAACAGATACTTATAAATTTTTTTCCTAAAGGGGCGTATTTAGCATATTGAATTTCGGGGACGAAATTTCTTAACTGGGGGAGAATGTCACATTCGTGACAAAACCGGATACACCTCAATATTCACAAATCGAATAACCGATTAACCGCTTATTGTGTAACAAACAAACGAATAACCAAACGGGTCTGATTATGACCCAGATGTCTCGGGGGGGAATATATAAGGGATATACGTTTAATATAAGCCAGTATATTGACATTATGACCTTAGTATGATAGCAAACCAGTTAAACGAAAACATGCTTATTTAACTACCCGCTATGGATTTTAACGCGAAAGATAGTTCCGAAACAAGCATTGTATCATACGTTAAGCTGAAAAAGATTTACCAAACACTTGTTGCGGATGTTTTAAGCGATCCATGAAAATATTTTAGATTTTTACTAACAAATACTATGTTTTTATAAATTTACACAAAAATAGCCAAAAAACACTCGTTTTCGCACCGTTTGTCGTACCCGATATGTTTTTCGCGCCAAAAACTGAACCCGAAATAAATTTAGACTTGCAATTTCACGTTCGGGCACGTAAATCGAGAAAAGTATGCCAAATGGGCCCAAAAGGGGGCCCAACAAGCCCAACCCGCCAAAGTTGACTAAACACCCCTTTATATATTATTTTTTAAGCAACTTAACCAACAAGTCTTGAGAAAATTCTGGACCTAAACAGCAGCTTGCTTTCTTCTTCAAACATTTCAGCCAAAAACCCTAGGTAATATATTATTTTGATCAAATTTTAACCTGTTTAAACATGTTTAATTGCATATAAACATAGTTTGATTACCAAAAATCACTTCTAACCACACAAAAACCTTTAAAATAATCTAAAAATATAATTTTATGCTAAACCTGATTGGAAATCAAAATCATGATCTTTTTTGGCCATAAACATGGATTAGAGCGTTTAAACGACGTTTTTACGGTTCAAAAGTTCGGTTTAGAACCCTAACCGAAACCCTAACTTTCATGGCTGGTCTTTTAATGATACATGCTTGGTTTGTGATATAGGACATGTACTTAGCTTATATAGAAGCACAATAACCCGGAAATTGGATTGAGAGAGCGAAAACGGGCGAAAACCTCGATTACGGACTGTTTAAGTTAAGGTTGTGATGTGCATATTTTAGGTCATGATATTCAGCAGGGACATCAGGGATCATATCATTGAGTCCCTGTCCAAATTTGGTAATTTTTCGACCATTCGAGAATATTTGGCGAATTTATTACCGAATTAGGATGCTTATTTTGGAAAAATAGTTAAAATTCTTGAAAAATTATGAAATTTTGTGGGGAACTCAGATTTGGTATATTATGATCACATATGAAATTTGGGGTCATTTGAAAAACCCTAAGTATGCTTTATGCATTCATGTTTATTTGAATTTTCAAGGTTGTTTTTGGCTAAAAAATGGTATTTGGCAAGATTGTAAGCTTCTGTAATTGCTACAGGTTATTTTGGGAAGTCTTTTGGTCAATCCGGAATTTTGGCTGATTTTTCGGAAATCATTTGGTATAAATGGATGATTTTCGAGCTAAATATAGCATATAAAATGATTTTTTTATTAATTTATAAATCAGTAAATAATTCCATAAATATTTTTATAAAACTCTACATATTTTAATTGATAAGTGGCTAAATTTTCATAATATAATGATTAACGGATAATTAATTGAGCTAATTTGAAGATTAAACAAAATTAATTCTGACGAAAACCGGCAAGTTCGTGATTAACGAAACTGTTGGAATATTAGAACATCAAGAATGATAAAGAAGCATATTTTCGGATTAATCATGTAAAAACAAACTTTTTATGAGAAATCTGGACAATTTGAATTGATTGTGTGCGTTTTTCTCCAAACTTAAACTGAATAAACGAAAACGAGCCCATAGCAAATCCAGACCCCTATACCGTGATCTTTCTTTATAACTTAATCATTTTATCAACCAACACGTTTACCCAAGCTTACATCCCCATAAATGTTTTCCAAACGCATAAACGAGCAACTTAACCCAGCTGGTGAAACGGGGAAACTGAGCCGGGTTCGATTTTAAACATCAGATATTGAACAACATCACAATCTAAGCCTATTGACACTTTTTAGGTGTTACAGCCACACCCAGACTAGTTATACAGCCCAGTCTAGTGTGAAGATTATAGTAATATTAAAATACTAATATTATTATAATATTAATTATAGGACTAAGTATAGCAAAGGAAACGAACACCGAGTTGACCTCGCACTGAGTGCCTACAAAACCGCGAGTTTCATGACCCCTCTTTTCAAACTGTTTACGAACATTTTGGGGTGAAAAGCATATTTATATACGTTATCTACCTGGAAACGGTTTAGTATATGAATTATCTGAACATTTACATACAAAAAGTCCCTACAAACATAACGATTAATTACGTGTGAATGAATGGTGAATAGTATTCTTGAATGATAAATTAAGTGAATATGGTACGAATATCAAAACATAATGAAATTACGGATGACAACATGTTTATACAAATATGATGTGTACTGTTAAAAATAACGTGGTCTGTAACGGACATGGGTGAATAACGCGGTCTGTAACGGCCATGGGTGAATAACGTGGTCTGTAATGGATATGGGTGAATAACGTGGTCTATAACGGCCATGGGTGAATAACGTGGTCTGTAATGGCCATTGGTGAATAACGTGGTTTGTGATGACCATGGGGCTATTGTGGGCGGAAGGGGGGACCACAATAGTTCCAAACTAAAGTTGAGTATGGCCTATGTGCCAAGTTCTGCTACAACTTAATAAACTAAAGTTGAGTATGGCCTATGAGCCAAGTTTTGCTGCAACTTAATAAACTAAAGTTGAGTATTGCTTATGAGCCAAGTTCTGCTGCAACTAAACAAACTAACTTGACTATGACGTGAATGTTAAGAAAATAATGTGATTATGCGTATTGTTGGCGGATGGAGAGCCACAGTGTTTGGTGATACGCGATAAATACTATATATGTATGTGTGTATATACATGCTATGTGAATAGGCGTAGGAAATACTATGTGTAGAAAATACTAATTATTGTGTGTACACTGTGTAATGTTTGAGTTTATGTGGAATCATTTTGGGCGGAAGGGGGGCCATAGTGGTTGATGTTACGAGGAACCGTTGTGGGCGGAAGGGTGGGCCACAGTGGTTGATTTTATGTGGAATCCTTGTGGGCGGAAGGGGGGCCACAGTGGTTGATTAAACATGGAAAAATGGAAACACGCAATACGAACAAACAGTCATGATTTTATCGTGAGTTCGAACTCATATTATAAACTTACATGTGTGCATATGTACACACAAGGATACGACTGTATATATATATACAAACGTAAATACATATTTTTACATGTGCGCGTACAAACAAACTATGACTGTATGGTACGCAGAACTGATTTCGTTAAAACTTATGAAACTACCAACTATTCGTAGTTGACCGTTTTTTTTAAACATGCTTTTTAGGTAATCAGAAAGGTGGAATAGATTGCTTACGTGTTTCGTGTTGGGATTGTGATCGATGATATGAGCATTCGAGTATGAAGTGAAGTAGTTAACGGACTAGTTTGATTGAATCACTTAGAATGTAAAAGATGTTAGAACAATGTAATATATTGTAAATTAGTTAGTAATGTTTCTTTATGAATAATGTATTTGATACCAGTTGTATCTGTTACATTTTCGTTTTACGCTTCCGCAAAATGCTTAACGGGGTGTGACATATAAAATTCTGAATCTCGCGCTGTCAGCCTGTCACGCATGCCTTAGCGCCGCTGCCGCACGGTGCCGACTGCTCTGCTTATTCCGCCGCCCCGTCAGCCGTCACAACGAACGCTACTCTGCTTATTCCGCCTATACGAAGTCATGCCCAATTAGTCACCAATCTCATGGACTCACGCACGCACGCTTCTCCGTCACTTCTCTGATTTGTTGCTTAATTAGTTGTTCTTTTTCATAGGTCACCCTTCTCTGATTTCACACTTCTATGCTTAATTTTATTATTACCGGTAAACTCAATCCAAATCGAGCCAAGCCGAGCCGGCTCGATTTGAGCTTGAGCTCATATTTCCAGCTCGATTGAATATCGAGCTCGAGCCGAGCCAGCTCGATTGAATATCAAGCTCAAGCTCGAGCTCGAGCTAGCCTTTGCTCAGGCTCGACTCGGCTCGTGAGCATGACTACCGAAAACCAAAGCCGATCTTCAAAAGAATAAACTTGGACAACTCCAAATATTTCAAGTTTCATGAAGATATTGGCCATACAACTGAAGACTGCACAAACTTGAACAATGAAATTGAAGAAGCAATTAAGTCAGGAAATCTCGATCATTTGGTCCTAGAGGTCAGAAAGCATACAAGTAACCAAGGAACAAGCAGAGACGAAGGTCCATCGAAAAAACAAATAAAAACCTGAACACTCATATGATTCAAGGCGGGAGACACGAAAGCGCAAAGCACTCAACAGGAAATAGCGAAGCATGAAAAGAAGAGTTTGTCATTTTACCGCGGATCAAAGGAGGACCATGCCTGAAGCAGCCCTTGATAATCACTGCGTTGATTGCACATTACCGAAGTAAATACATCTTCGTCGATCAAGGAAGCACTTCAAATAAAATGTACCAACAATGCTTTGATTAACTAGATGCGGAAGACAAGGCAATACTAGAACCTGCTAACGCATCAACATCTGGGTTCTCAAACGAAATCACCCACCCACTAGGACAACTCAAATTCCCAATAACGTTAAGTGACGGAAAACATTCTCGAACTGAAGAAGTAGAGTTCCTAGTGTTACCGGTGACTTCAAAACACGACGTAATTTTAGCCAGGGAGGCGATAGGTGATTTTAATGCAAACCCGTACACGGAACATGGCATAATGGGTGTCCCCTCTCCAACGGGTATCGCATTAATAAGGCCAAACAAAGATTATTTCGTCACGGAAGCGTCAAACCCACCAAAGTTCCCCAAACTCGCGGATGACTTGGAGCCTGAAAAATGGGTATTAAATGCAAAGTTTCTTGACCAAACCATTACAATAGGCACAAACATGTCAAAAAGCGTGAACTTATGCCTGAGACAGTTTCTTTTAAAAAAATATAGACTTTTTCGCATGGCAGTCAGCCGATATAGTAGGAGTTCCACAACGCATAGAGGAACACGCTTTAAAGGTTAACTGGGCATTCCCACTAGTTGTCCAAAAAAATATGAAAAATGGGTCCAAAATAAACGAAAGCAATGAAAGATCAAGTACAAGAACTAAAGAGGGCAGGAATCATACACGAAATAAGGTACCAGACTTCGGTAGCCAACCCGGTAATGATCCCTAAAAGTAAAAGGGCTTGACGGATGTGTATCGATTACAAAGACCTAAACAACGTCTGCCCAAAAGATTGTTGCCCACTACTTGAAATAGATTTAAAGGTTGACACGGTAGCACCGTGCCAATTCAAGTGTTTTCTAGACACATACAAAGGTTATTATTGTCACACCCCAACCTACGGTAGAACATGCGGGGGCGCGACATAATTGTATTATAACTCATAAGACACTAAAGTAAATTAAGCATGCCAATATCTAAATTATTCCTTTCATATATCAAATACGCAAAAACACAAACATTGTCTCAAAAGAAATAAGCATTACAATTTAAATAATTAAAAATAAAAATTCATCATTATTCATCATGTATCCTAAGGTCCAAACTATTCTTTAACTTCCTTCTTCATCCCAGAAAGTTACATGCGTCATGCGTGAAAATAGATAGGTTTGTCAACATAAAGTTGAGCAAGTAATCATGGGTTTTGCATATATATAAAATTAAAATGACAATTCCATGCATTAAATATGAACCATTACAACTAGCATAACAATAATAATAAAAATTGTCTTTTCACCCAAATCACATAGATAACAAGCTACTCCGACGGCGTATGATTATACTAATGAGGATGAGGATGAGATACCAACAACCATAACTCAAAATAAACACATAATCACATTTGCAAATATCAACTAATTGAATAATTACACATTAACGGATATAGGGGAATTGTAGTGAAAATGATAGACTAATTAGTTAGTGAACACATAACGCCCCCAAAAATATAAAATAGTAAAAAGGGGGATGTGAATTACTTACTTTAACGAGTGGGATTATCTGATGAGATGGCGGTAAAAGAATTAAGATCAAAATATTCGAGCTCTACGGAACACGTCGACAAAAGTTCCTAGTCGTTAATGACAACATTAATGAATTATAAATGAAAAAGTAACAAGACTTATGACGGATTTTGGATTATCACAAGTATTGTGGTTATTATTGTTAGTATATTATTATTATTAATAATAATAATAATTAATTCGCATTTATGTTTGATAAATAAAATAAGTAACGTTATATATTAACGGAAAAGTAAAAAAGAAAGTTTATTTTGGATACCTAAGAAAATTTTTGGTTTGTTAAGCAAGTGGTAAAAAAATTATTATATATTTTATTTAATAAATGTATGTGTAATATATATATATATATATAGTTATTATATATATATATATATACTCGATTATAAAATTTAAACAAATATATATGCATATACGTACATAAATATGAAATGAAATGAGTTGTTTCGGAGTTCGGTTAATCAAAACAATGTTTATTTAATGTTATATATGTATAATATTAGTAAAAACTTATTAAAAATGAAATTATAAAAACAAAAACCCAAAAACCGGGCCTGGGGGACTCGAACCTTTGCCCCGCGCTAGTTCGAGTGCTTAACACATGAACATAGACCATTAGACTAGCCTAACTACTTGTGAATATTATGAAAACAGTTAAGTAAATACACAAAGTTCACTTCTTCTCCCAATCAAGGATAAACCCTAGTTTCCTAACCCATTAAATTGCTTGTTATGGATCAAAATTAGTTTAGGGTTTTGATTAAACATTAAAAACCAACCAAAAAGCATATATCAATTACCAGAAACAATGACGACAAGAGGGTGAACAGCTAGATAAGTTTTCGGCAATGAACGCGAATCAAAAGGGGTGCTAGGCTGCTTCTAAAACACAATTGTTTGAGGGGTTTAGGTCGTGGTGTTACAGAGATGTTATGGTACATTTTATTCGCGTTATAAACGTGTATTTATAGTGTTATGAGGTTGATTAAGCCGCGGTTTGATTTTTGATTAATTAGCTATCAATTGTTCAGAGTTTTTTATAATTACGGTGTTGGTAGACGCGTTTATGGTTAGGAAACAATTTGCTAATGTCAATTATTGATTAACTTTGAAAATTACGGATCAAGAAATAGAGATTTAGGGTTGTCGCCCGATGGAGGGAAAGAGGGAAGAAGAAGAAGGAATTTTTTTTAATAGAACTTGCAAATTGGCCCTTGGACTTTAGTTATGGATACAAAACTGGGTAAGAATGTTAGTTTAGGGTTTATGTTGTATATTTTTTATAGTTAATATCAATTAATAGATAGAACTAAATAAAATATACTAAAAATGCGAAATTTTATTTCTAAATTACCCGAGTACGAACTGGGTCGGGCAAAGATTATAAATACAAGAAAAAAAGAAAATCGAAATGTTACAATTATCAAATCCACATGGTAGAAAAAGACCAAGATAAAATCGCCTTCCACACAAATAAATGCAAGTTTTGTTATAAGATGATGCCATTTGGACTGAAAAGCGCGGGAGGGACGTACCAGCGCTTCATGGATCAACAGTTTGGGGAACAGATCGGGAACAATTGGAAGTATATATGAGTGATTTGGTCATTAAGGGCATAGAGAAAGATCAAATGCTTAGAGACATCAAAGACACTTTCAATAAGCTGCAGAAGATCAGTGTGAAATTGAACCTAAGCAAATGTTCGTTCTGAGTACAGGAAGGAAAGTTCCCCGGGGTCATAGTAACAAAAGACGGTTTCAAAGCCAACCGCGAAAAAGTACATACAATTTCTCGCATGCCGTCTCCAAGGTCTCTCAAAGAAGTTCAAACATCAAACGGAAGACTAGTCGCTATAAATAGGTTCCTGGCAAACCATGCCACCAACTCATTTCCAATTGTGGCAACACTCAGGAATTGTTTGAAGAAGACACAATTCCTTTGGACACCTGAAGCAGAACAAGCTTTTCAAGAAGTAAAAAAAATGCCTTATGAAGTTACCAACACTAACAGCTTCGCGAAGCGGAGAAGAATTGACCCTATACCTTTCCAAATCAAACAAGGCGATAGGGGCGGTCCTGTTTGTAGATCGGAAACAAGTGAAACGCCGATTTACTACATCAGTAGGACCCTCATAGACACAAAAACAAGATACTCTACAATGTAGAAATTGGTTTTAGCCTTGGTACATGCATCAAGGCGCCTCCTTAGATACTTTCACAGTCATTCAATTAACGTGTTAACCAATTACAAGATTCACAATGTGCTCCACAAGCCAGAATTTTCGAGGAGGCTGGAAAAATGGGATATTGAGTTTGGAGATCACACTTTGCAATTCAAGCCTAGACCAGCAATCAAATGTCAGGTACCAGTAGATTTCATCACGGAAGTACCGGCTGAAAGAGAGGAAGAGTGCAAGGTAGAAGAAGAACCAGCAAAGATACCGGAAAAAAATGAAGCATGGATGTTACTCACAGACGGGGAATCCAATGATGAAGGATCAAGGGCAGTTTTGAGGTTAGTGTGTCCCTGGAAACAAGAGCTTACATATGCTATCCGCTTAGACTTCAAAAGTACATACAATGAAGCGGAATACAAAGCCTTCTTGGTAGGGTTGCGCATGGCCAATAAATTTGGTGTGCGCCAAGTTGAAACTCACGTTGATTCAATGTTAATTGCCAGCCAAGTGAATGGGCCGTACGAAGCAAAGGATTAACTGAATTATTCCTCTATCTCTGTCTCTTTTTTTCTCCCTCATACCTATCAGTATTAGTGGTATCATAGCATTCAATCCTCTTCGGAGCTCTATCCCATTCATCCATGGCAACTTGCAATAAGGAAGTTGAAAAAACGTTAAAGGATCATGATAAAGCAACTATTAATCCAATGTATGTTATGAGAAGTGTAATGTTTTGTCTTCTGGTTCTTAAGTGTTCTTATATTAATAACATGTATGAACGAATATTATGAACTTAGAAATCACCCAATAACGCAGACTTATTAGCATGAATATCATGTTGAAGACTGAAAAAGTAGAATAAGGATTAGCTGGGATCTAGGTGGGGCTATCTAGTTTGTTATGTTTCAAGACAACTTACTTTGATTATGTATCATTTGGTACCTACGTGTATGAAGAATGTTATGTTTCCGACCCTTTGTATCATCCAATATTCCAATATGCCATTGCCATCAACTACAAAGAACAATGGGAACATGTTATTTTTTAGATTTTATTTTGGTACGGAATATAAGAATTAGAAGAGTAATATCCATAAGAAAAATGACAAAAATAATCTAGAACAATGATATTGCTTCATATTCCAAAAATTAAATTTTAAAATGTGAACTCTTGGAAGATGATTCGTGAAAATGAGAATCTCAACAAACAATTTATGATAAAGTGACAAGAAACATGAAAAAAAAAGGAATATTGGTTTTAAATAATCCCAACTACAACATATTGGTAAATATCAGTCACAACTTTACACTTGCATGCTGACCGTCCCAACTATTGATGTATTTGTTTTTAACGGGCCGCGACTAACAGATGTTAACTTCGTTAGTGATTTGCTGACGTGGACCTTCTTCTCTGACCGGAAACTTGCCGGAAACCTGCAACTTGCCTCCATTCTCCCTAATATCGTCACACCATCTCCCTCCCTCTTCAAAAGATATCGGAAATTAGAAAATGAAGTAGATTTCATCTTCTTTCATGGCCAATCCCTATATACCAAACCCGATTTTATTTTCAAAAATTTGAAATCAATGTTACACGATTTACAAAATAAGCATAGGGCTTTTGTTAAGAGGATAAAAACGAGTCGAATGATGTGTCAATTACCTCGAATGGTGCACGATTGACGAAGGTGGACTTCGCCGGAGACAACAACAGCGGCACGTCGGTTAGGTTTCGAATGAGAGGAAAGATAGAGAGAGATGGTGTAACGGTATTAGGGAGAATGGAGGCGAATTGCATGTTTCCGGCTGGAGAAAAAGGTCCACGTCAGCAAATCACTAACGGAGTTAACATCCGTTAGTCACGGCCCGTTAAAAACAAATACATCAATAGTTAGGACGGTCAGCAGGCAAGTGTAAAGTTGGGACTGATATTTACTAATAGGCCATAGTTGGGATTATTTAAAACCAATTTTCCAGAAAAAAAAAAAAGCAAGATAGAAAACAATCATAAAAGACGAAATTGCAAAACACGCCTTTTGTGACCGTGTCACACCATTCATGATCATGACATAATTGGTTGGTCTCAATGCACGACTCGGCATAAGTTATATGAGGTTACGAAGATTGGTGATTGATGAAAAGTAGGAATTTCAAATACACGTACTAAAATTGTAGTGGTTAGATTTATTATAATATAGAAGGATTACGAGTTGATGTTAAAGAAGGTGCAATCCTAAAAAACTTATCCAAATTTAGATTATTACTTTCTTATGATTATTAAATTAGGTATTTTAACGATTTTATTAAATTAATTGCTATTTGGTAATATATATTAACTATAATTAAAATAATAAGTATGGTTATTTATCGAAAAGATACCTCTAGTAGACTTGACAAATAATAATTTTTATTACCTTTTTTCTTTCCTTGTATGAATCGTCGACTCATATGATTGTGCGTTCTAAACGTGTAGAAACCAATGTTTTAAAACTAGTTTAAACCGACCAATTGAAGCAGCATCACCGGATTTCATACAAGCTCGATATTTGAGCCCAGTATTTTAGGGCGGTTTACTGAACTTTCGAACCGGTTTTAGCCCAAGGGATTTTTACACTTTGCAGTCCATGTTAAAAAAAAAATCTTTTACCCAAGCGATTATAACTAAAGAAGATTCTCATTCATGCCTTCCTAGAAACCGACGATTAAAAGACATGCTATTGAAGCTTATGAATAAAGAAAACACAATTAAGTAACTGCTATTGAAGCTTAAAAACTTTGTTTACCAATGGAGTATTTTTGGATTATTTTTTTATTATTGTGAATTAACTTTTGGATTATTGTTTATTATCAAATCATGTATTCTTAGTTTATTTTTTGATTGAAGTTTCAATTATATGAAATTACAGAGTAAATTATTTAATCTGGTTGAACCTAAACCACTTTTAACCTAATCTGATACGAGTGGAAAACTTAGATATTGTAAGACCATTCACGGTATATTTTCCTACAATATTTATAGAACTTTGTGTTATATCACACTCGTTTAAATATAACTTTTATTCATTGCAATACATTATAAAATTTTGTTAGGTCCCACTCTACATGAATATATGAAGTATATATCATTTTGTTTATCAACCTTTTATGATTATGGCGTGTGCTCTTCATTCTTCATCCACTTCATCAATAGCCTATGAACCATAAACATCGAATGATGAAGGCACACGATACGAAAAATGTGCTTGGGTATCCATAGCTGTCTCTTGGGGAAGAAAACTTTAACGTTATCTGAAACACAATTCGAATACAACATGATATTAATCAGGTTTTAAGTTAAAAAATATAACTCACTTAAAAATTGGATCGTATTAGGCTTGATCTATTTAAAATAAGTTGACCATATCATAATTGATTTGATTTATTATTTTTTTTTCCTTTTTCATAGTTTTTGCACACATTTTTTTGTTAAAATAAAACCTAATAATAAAAATGAAATTACCATTTAATAATATTACAAAATATAGGACAATTTATCTTGACTTTGAGTGAAAATTTTAAATTCGGATTAAATAAGTCGCTCGTGTAGACTTAAATTTATGAAAATTTATGTTAGAGTTGGAATATTTGGCAAGAATAAAAATATGGGTCATGTTCAGGTCTTACAAAAGCCCCAGCTAGTAGCCTGATCATTCTATCAATCCGCCAACCTAACACATTTAACACTTTTAGACATCTAGTTGTATGTGACCCTTATTTCTTAACAACATCTAGTAAAAACTCTAACAAAGAGCCATAAAAGAATAAAGTAATTACATCACAAGAGGGAGACATACCAAGCGACAAAAATGTGCATGATCCTTTAACACGATGTAGTGGGTGCTCTAATGGCAACCATTTGGTGGTTGGGAAGTATATGGAACGAAACTTACCATATGTCTAATTTATGTCGATATCATCACACTATTTATATGAAACATAATTTATAGTATGATAATCATATTTTTCCATATTTCACAAAAGTAAATGATGGGTTTCATGGCAAATTCGGGATGTCCAAAAAATACTTGATTTCTAAAATGATGATCCCTTGCACCATAACAAACATGCTTTCAATGGTGTACTATTTTACCTATTCAGTGTAAAACAACTTTTAACTAGACATGCATCATAATGATCATAAACATATGATGAACAATAATAATGTTAGAATAGTAATTATACAAATTACAACGCATTATAATATTTAAAATGTTTTGGAACTCCCTTTGATGTTGGTTCAAGTGTGTAACAAAATGGTATGCACTTCATTTTGTGCAATAGAAGCTTTTAAAAATGTTTCTATGTAGATGCATCCGGTATAATTATTTAGACCTACCTGCCCGCTTTTAGCCCTCACACAAAATCTTGTATCCACGACCATAATGAGCATATTTAAGAACCGAATTTGTGTAACATTCGTTACTTTTCACACCCAAAAACCCAACCCATTTCAAATTTTCGGTTTGTTTATATATATATATAGTTTTATATCTCAAGTTTCGTTTCAATATAGTTTGGTCACGCGTTCATCATTAATATTATATTCACAATGATTTACGATCATCATTAGTTCAATTGATATTGTTTTCGATCAATAAATGATATTCTGGGATTTAAAGTTTTCGGTTAAACAATTTCAAGTTTTATAATTCTTTTACATTTTCATACATTCCAAAGTATAAGGTTCAAATGGTAACTTATATTTATATTTATGTTTTAATACAATCTGAAAGTCTAGGGACTGAATATGTAAATTAAATTAAAATAATAATAATAATAATAATAATAATAATAATAATAATAATAATAATAATAATAATAATAATAATAATAATATAACTCAACCAGGCCCTTCTTGCGAACCCGGTTTTCCGACCTGCGACCCAGCGGCTCCGACGAGCCCCTTATCGCGTTCAAACTCGCTAATAAACTCAATTAAAAGTTATAAAACGCGTAGACCATAACGGCAAATCATAATATTCGATTAATAACGAGTAACAACGACTAATCCGGGATTAATTGATCACGAAACGGCCGGAAATTATGAAAATCACAATAACTATCATTAAAACATAAACGTCCCAATTAAACCTATATAAAGGCCGCAAATCAACACCTAAGCTTGTACGGATCCTCAAAACCACCTAAAACACTCTCTATATCAAGAAATTAACCGTCAAGTCTCATTTTTCCGGCCACCGTGTTCACCATCAATCCATGTCGTTAACAGGTAACACTTATATGATTTTGAACGATTTTTAGTGATGATTAAAACCTCTAATTAACATGAATTGAATAAACATTTAACGGACTTGACAGATTGAAAAGCTATGGTTTATGTAAGAAGGATAAACTAGAACTTGTAGATTTATATATTTTGTCTTTGTTTTAAATCAAATTGCAAGTGTAGCTCAATTGGTTAGTTGTGTGTGTATGGATTGAAAGACCCCGGTTCGGACCCGGGTCAGCTCATAAATTTTTTAATAAATTGTTTTTTTTAACCTTTATCTTTTATATTTAAGCCAAAATAATATATAATAAATTATTTAAAAATCATAATAAATCAAATAAAATTATTTTTCAAACTAAATAAATTTTTATAAATTAAGTATAAAATATATTTTATCTTTTTCAATCTAATAACCGAACTTTCTTAATCGTTACCCCATTAATATAAATTCGTTCGTTAACTTTTCATATCATTAAACTTTAATTCGTTAAACTTATATTTCGACAATCGTAAACTATTAACTTTAAATTTGTTAAATTTATATCCGTTTGATAGTTTATAATTCATTAATCTCAATTCATTAACTCTAAATTCGTTAAACTTTAATTCGGTAAAATTCATTTGTTAATTTTATAACACGTCAAATTGTTGATTTTCAAAGATAAAATTTCCGATAAAAATCCGTGCCTCTATTTTCCCATGTTAATATTAGATTTTCTTTTAAGTTATAATACAGTAACTCGTTATAAATTCCATTAAAGTTAAATATAATAATGCCATAAAATGCTAATAAAATATATTAAAATAGTGCAATATCCCGTTAAACCAAATTACTTAACTTTGAGTCTCGATAGCTAGTTCTTGATTTTGTATTTTCGTTGTTATTTATAGTTCATGAGATTCAATCGTTTGGGATTCTTTAACGCACTTTCGGTTTTGGTTGCTTTGGTTTCGTTATTGTACTTTCGGCTTTTCTTGCAAGTTTATCCTCAATTTCGAGATGAGTTCTTCATAACCCCATTTTAACGCTTTATAATATTTTGGGGGTAGCACGTCACAAGTTTTTCTTTCGTTAGTGATTTGCTTGTTTACAAACCGATTCACCTATATCGTACATGTTAATATTATTCATGCATATTGTTTATGATTATACGTGAACTTGCTTGCAACGTGTTTATTTTTTTATGGTAGAAGTTACGCAAACGCAAACGCATACACATAGTGTGAGGGTCCGACAGGACGTACCTGCACCGTCTAACGTTACGACTTCGGTTGTTTACGTAAGGTGGTTCTCATTTCCCCGACTTCAACGGCTTCGGCTAAATGAACGGGAGGACGACACTATTTGATTTCATTTACTTTACGCTTGAATACTTATTGCATGACGATTGTTGAATCGCGAGTTTTATATATATATATATATATATATATATATATATATGTATGTATATGTATGTATGTATGTATACGCAAAAACTTATGAAAACTCACCAACATGTGTTGTTGACAAAATTTATTATTTTCAACGTGCTGCAGGTTGATACGATGAAATGCCAGGACAAGAAAACTAGTTATGCCTTAGGATTATTTTAATGAATAATATTTGTTTCATTTATATTTAATGTTATTATCAAACTATATGTGTACTTGCGAAGTTATGGAATATAATAAATATATTGTCACTATTAATAGTGTTACGAGCTTATGAGTGATCTATACGTTGCACCCGGGCGTATTCCGCTTAAAGCCGGGGTGTTACAATTTGCGTGTCAACAACGGTAGTGATACAATGGAGAAGATGAACTCTGTAGATAAATAAAACTAAATCGATCAAATATTTAATTTGAGAAGAGGCTATGAACCAATTTTGTTTGAATCGTCTACCGTGACTAACAGGCCCGCCCACATCCTTCTTGTTTTGTTAAGCCTGTCTGCTCCTAGGCCCACACTAAGGATCCCAAATGAATATTTTTCTGTCATTTTGAAGCCCAATCTCTGTTATATAATTATTAATTAAACTTTGATTAAATCAGAAAGTGATTAAACTGATAGTAATACAACTGAATAACTAAGGCTTAATTTTGCAAGTTTTGTATTTTATATGGGTTTAATATGACTTATTACAATTTATTTCGTTTGGGTTTTGTGATATTTAAGAAATCAAAGATAGTAGAAAGGTTATATGCAATAACCTTCTGGCTCAAATGGTATGAGGTGATGGTTAAGGCTCGAAATCAACTATGACTAACAACTTGTTTAAATGAGTGCTTTTGCCAAACAATGGTTTGATTCTTTCTCACGTGATGTATGCGGATGATGTCATGTTCATTGCCGCCTGGAATGTGGTAGAGACGCTTAATTTAGATCGTATTGTTTGGTATTTTCATTTAGCCTCCGACTTAAAGGTTAACTTCAACAAGAGCAAGGTCTATAGTATTTGGGGCAACTAGTTAAGAGGTATGTTATATGGCGCAGATAATTCGTTGCGACCAAGTCTCTCTTGCTTTTTCGTTTCTTAATTTTCCAGTTCGAGCGAACATAGGTCTCTCCAAACATTGGACTCATATTATTTATTGGGTTAAAAAGACTAAACGAATGGAAGGCTACCTCGTTGTCTTTTGGGGGTAGGATTAATTCATCTTAAGCAGTATTAGAAAGCTGTCCTTTGTACTATATTTCAATGTTTCACGCACCATTAAAATTTATTAATGAGCTTGAAAATAGTAGGAAGAGATTCTAACGGTGAGTTCTTGGAGACAAAAGTGAAATTCACTGGGTGGCTTGGGAAAACGCTGTGAAACCTAAACTGTAGGGAGATTTGATATTCGGTTTATTTGTACATATATTAACGTGTTAACTTAGTGGTTTTATTAGTTTAGTTTAGGAACTTTGGTACTTCATACATGTTTATTGTGTTTCAGGTCATAGGTACTTAACGCGTTTAATTTGGACCTGTACGAGCATGGAATGAAGACCTGGGATGTCCAGCATGCAAATCAAAACATTTATATGGACTTGCTGACTAAAGTGACCCATCGCGTAGCGCGATGGGTGTTGAAGGTGGGGCATTGCGCTACGCGATGCCCTGTAATTTACTGGCGTTGACTTTGGTCCATCGCGTAGCGCGATGGACCAGGATGAGACCATCGTGCTACGCGATGGTCCCCAGAATCATGAAAGTTAGTGTTTGAGTTTATATTTCGTTTTGACGACCCTAGACGCTATAATTCACTTTCCAGGCGATTTTCAGAGCAGTAAGGAGGGCCACCATCACTTCCAATCATCTGAAGGCATCATACATGTTCTACCACATCCTAATTGAAGCCCGAGAGATACCGAGACGCGGCTAGATCCTTCGAGTCATGCCCGAGATGTAGAGTATTATATCTTTCAGTTTTTCTCATGTCTTAAGAACGAATTAATTGTAACCATCTTTTATTAATCTATGAGTATTGATGTCTAGTATTATTGTGCACTCAGTCAGTTTAAGTTTATTTTGATCAGAACGATTATTGTGCCAGTTGCTATGATAATTGCTTATAGGATTGTTTTGACTAGTTGAGTATGATGAAGCATACGTTTGCCCTTAGTTGAGTCACACTGGCACGGACCGTTTGATAACCAGTGCCGTGTGTTAGCGAGCGTGGATGCCTAAGGTTTATCTAGTTAGTCAGTCTATGTTGATCATTGATTGTTAATCTGTTAAGTTGCATGAGATAGCTGTTTGCTTACTTGCTTGAATCCCCGGGTGTGACTTGTCTTTGTAATTGTTTGAAAGTTGTTTACTTGTTTTATCAATATTAAAACCAAACTGTTTTCTAGTGTGATCAGCACTTTGTTAATTGAATCACTTCATAATGTTAGGAATCATTTTCACTGCACACTGACCACATACTCCTCGTGGTTCGACACCCTACTTACCCTAGCTTGCTTAGGTGATTAGGACACTGAATTAATTGTTTTTGACTAGATAGCGACAGTCTAACATCAAAATGGCGCCGTTGCCGGGGAGTTAGTGCGCTTAGTGTTTTTTTGTTAATTGATTTTTTTGTTTAGTTTAGTTTAATTTAGTTGTTATTTTTAATTTTAGTATAGTTTTATTTTCTCATTTTACGCGGGGTGTGTTATTTGTGTAGGCAATAGGTTTATGCACACTCGCCATTCAGGGAGACAGTCCCCACTGATTTACGAGCCAGAGATTGAACGTTTAGCTTGGCAGAACCAAGCTCATATCAGACAGTCAGACATGGAAGGTCAGAACCAAAACCAGATTCAAAACCAAAACCCACCACCCGAGATCGACGTTTTCCAACTCGAATAGAATCCACTAAATAACTAAAATCCACCAAATAATGATCAGTTACCACCAATAAACATCAATCAGCAACCCCAAAATTCATACCGACAATCTAGAAACCGAAACCGAAACCATGACAAACCCGAGCCATCAGCCCCGAACAATACCCCTCGTCACCGATAGCCGATTATTCAAGATTTTGACCATGTCAGTATTCTTACTGAAGACGAAGAAGAGGGAGATGGGGAGGAATTTGAGCCAAGAAATGAAAATACGGGTTTGCGTGTTGAAGAGGTTGATGAACCGGTTAGGGTGATAGGTAACAGGTGGAGGAACAGGAATCTAGATCGAGGTGGTATAGGAAGATATCGGTAGGTACAGAGACAACCGATTCAGGTTAACAGGGGAGGTTTTGAGGAACCGAGGGCCAGACGAAGGAATTATGGGATCCCGGATCAGGGTGTTAACAATTGGTTCAGACCGGCTATTTCAGATGGTGTCTCACCGATTGTCCCATAGGTTCACGTACTGGGACAAACGACATTTAAATCCCGTCTGTCCTACATCAACATAGTTCCCCATTTTCACGGACTAGGATACGAAGACCCGTATTCACATATATCAGATTTTTCAGCTATTTGCGGGTCTATCGGTGATGGTACGTATGATCAGGATGAGGTTCGGTTGCGGTTGTTCCAGTTTTCACTCAAAGACAAAGCCAAACACTGGTTCAACTCGCTACCGATGCACAATATTGAGAGCTGGGCTGAGATGCAGCAGGTTTTCCTTAACGAGTACTATTCGCAGTCAAAGACCATCGAGGCCCGAATGGAGATTAGATACTTTTCACAATTATCGGGTGAGTTGTTCCACGAAGCTTTTACTCGTTACAAGGAAATGATTCGGAAGTACCCACACCATCAGATCTAGTTGTGGGAATTGGTTAAGTGTTTCGTTGACGGGTTGACGTATGAAGACAGAAAACATTTGAAGCCTCTTGTAACGGTCAGTTGTTGAATCAACCCGAGGAAGATGATTGGGAATTTTTGGAATTTATGTGTGAAGATTCCAAGGCAGAGGCAGCTGCAGATCGAAGACGAAAAGTCGGGGTCAATCGAATAGTTAAATCAGCCTCGAGCGAGTCAGACATAATTGTTGAGTTAGAACGAGAACTCGCAGGTTATAGAAAAGAGAAGAAGAAGGAGGTTGGTAAATTCGGGGTGAAATTCCCAGTTTGTTCAGATTGTGGCGGGTTGGGGCATAAGGTTGAAGATTGCCCCGGGGTTGATGATCACAAGTATACCAACAAGGCAGAAGTCAGTTACGCGTACGGGGAGTCCAAGGGCCAAGGGTTCAATTCGAACACTTATCACCCGGGCCTAAGGAATCACCCAAATTTCAGATACGGGAACGCGTCGAACCAGTCGAACCCGAATTTTTAGGGGTCCGGTCCGAACCGACAGCAGAACAGCTACCGACAGGGTGGTTCGAACAGTCAGTATAACAGTCGGGGATATAACAGAGATGGTTACCGGGGTAACAGTTTTTCAGGTACTCAGAATCAGGACCAGTAGAGGGGTAGTTCGAGAAATTCAGATGAGTCAATACATTCAAAGTTAGATGCGTTGTTGAAGGTCGTGACTGATAATCAGAAAGAAACACAGAGACAGTTCGAGTTGAGAGACAAGTCAGCAGAAGCAATGTTAACAGATTGGTCAGGTCGCAGCAGACATGGCAAAGTTGCAAAAAACCGCGGGTCATTTACCGAGTGATACCACAGTGAACCCGCGGCACCTCAGTTCGAGTTCGAGTTCGAAGAAGCACGTCAATCAGGTAAGTGTTTTAAGAAATGGGAAAAAGTATGATAATAAGGTTGGGGGTCCACCATCTCGGGTCGATAGGGTGGTGGAAGACGTTGATGAAACAGTCGTCAGCGACGACGAACCAGAAACAAGTTCCCGCCGATGCTAAATACTTGAAAGATTTGTACACACAGAAACAGAACCGAAAGATCCCTAAATAGATTGATTTAACAGATAATGTGAGTGCAATTCTTTCGGGTGCTCTTCCACCTAAGCTACAAGATCCAGGAACGTCCATTATATCCATTCAGGTGGGTGATTTTAAAATGACACGGGCACTCCTAGATCTTGGAGCTAGCATTAGCATCCTCCCGGGAAGTCTGTACGATCAGTATGACTTCGGTCCGCTTCGGCAGCCACAACTATGGTTGTTCTCGCGGACCAAACACCGAAACTTCCCCGGGGAATGTTACATGACGTGATCGTTAAGGTGGAAGATTTTTACTATCCAGTTGTCTTTTTGGTTCTCGATTATGTTTCGGGTGAGAGAACCAAACAGCCCACGGTTATCCTCGGTAGGCCATTTTTGGCCACCGCAAATGCCAAAATCGATTGTCGAACCGGTACTGTAGACGTGGCATTTGGTAACCACAAGCTTAGACTTAATGTTTTCACACATGTAAATAATTCTCCGGTTGATGATGAATGCTTTATCGCGGACATTATTGACGAGTGCATTCCGTTATAAGACTCGGTCGTGGACACGGATGGCACAACGGAGACGTGCTTTATGTTTGACAGGTTACAGGTGGAGACTGATAAGCAGCTGGAAGAGGAGGAGAAGAAGCTGGAGGTTGCAGCTTTATGGGGAGATCGACCCCCGTGGTCGGTTCAGGTGGAACCGCTCCCCGAGAAGATCGATACCGGGTTGAAACCATCTTTACAGGAAGCACCGAAAGTCGAACTGAAGGAGCTACCAAGGCATCTGAAATACGCGTTTTTGGGTAAGAATGATACATTGCATGTTATTATAGCTTCTAATTTGTCTTTGGAACAGGAATCTGCTTTGCTAAAGGTGCTGGTTGCTAATAAGGAGGCGATTGGGTGGACCATCGTGGATCTGAAAGGGATTAGTCCCTCGATAGTTATGCACAAAATTTTGACAGGTCCGGATGTGAAACCCGCGCATGATGCACAGAGACAGTTGAACCCGAACATGCGAGAAGTTGTGAAGAAGGAGGTGCTGAAGTGGGTCGATGCTGGAATTATTTTTGCCATTTCAGACAGCATATGGGTGAGCCCGACTCAGACAGTCCCAAAGAAGGCAGGCATCCAAGTCGTCAAGGACAACTCAGGTAACGAGGTTGCTACCCAGCCGGTAACCGGGTGGCGTATTTGCATTGATTATCGAAAACTGAATGCGGCAACATCGAAAGATCACTTTTCGCTTCCGTTTATCGATCAGATTGTGGAAAAGCTATCAGGTCAAAAATTCTATTGTTTTTTAGATGGTTATTCGGGTTATAACCAGATAGCTATTCATCTTGAAGATCAGGAAAAGACTACGTTCACATGCCCGTATGGTACTTTCGCATTGAGGCGAATTCTATTCGGACTGTGTAACGCCCCCGCCACCTTTCAAAGGTGCATGATGAGTATTTTTTCTGATATGGTGGGGGAGTCTTTAGAAATCTTCATGGATGATTTCTCAATCTTTGGCACATCTTTTGAATCTTGTTTACATCAGCTTGAAAGAGTTCTAGAAAGATGTGTTGAAACAAATTTGGTTCTTAGCTGGGAGAAGAGCCATTTTATGGTCCAGGAAGGGATTGTTTTGGGCCATGTTGTGTCAAGTCGTGGGATCGAGGTGGACCGAGCTAAGGTTCAAGTTATTTCCACCCTACCTCATACCACAAATGTCATAGGCATTAGATCATTCCTTGGGCACGCAGGATTTAATAGAAGGTTTATTAAGGGTTTTAGCGACATCACCAAACCCTTATGTAACCTATTGTTAAAGGATGCCCTATTTTATTTTAACGAGGAATGTGCTAAGGCCTTCGACATTCTGAAACAGAAGTTAGTGGAAGCCCCGATTTTTCAATTACCTGACTAGAAATTGCCTTTTGAAATTATGTGTGACTCAAGTGATTATGCAGTCGGGGCTGTCTTGGGTCAACGGGTTGAGAAGAAACCCGTTGCCATATACTATGGAAGCAAAACCCTCTCGGACGCTCAGTTGAATTATACCACAACCGAGAAGGAGTTGCTTGCGGTAGTGTATGCTTTGGATAAATTCCGTTCTTACATATGGGGTAGCAAAGTAATTGTTTATTCGGATCATTCTGCAGTTAGGTACCTCATGGACAAGAAAGACGCAAAACCCCGGTTAATCAGATGGGTTTTGTTGTTGCAGGAATTTGACTTGGAAATCCGGGACAAAAGGGGAATAGAAAATGTCGTTGTAGATCATTTGTCCCAGATTGTGTTAGAGGATGGAGACCGGGACGGACCCATAAACGAGTCTTTCCCTGACGAACAGATTTTGGCAGTTTCTCAAAACACTTTGTTTGCTCATATTGTCAATTTTAAAGTTGCAGGTGATGTGCCCGAGGATTGGCCAAGGAGGAAGCAGAAACATTTGGTGTCACAGGCGAAGCAGTATATTTGGTACAACCCCGATCTGTTCAAGATTGGAGCTGATCAAATGATTAGGCGATGCATACCTGAGGAGGATGTTAGATCAGTGTTGGAGCACACGCATTCGTCCGCGTGTGGTTGTCATTTTAGCGGACAAAAAACCGCTAGAAAAGTGTTGACTAGTGGTTTTTATTGGCCAACACTGTTTCGGGACGCTCACGAGTTCGCGACACGTTTGAAGTGTCAACAACTCGGGAGTATCTCCAAGAGGGATGAGATGCCTTTGAAACCGATCCTAGTAATTGATATTTTTGATGTGTGGGGGATCGATTTCATGGGCCCATTCCCAAACTCGTACGGTAATTTATACATCCTAGTGGCTGTTGACTATGTTTCTAAATGGGTTGAGGCAATAGCCACTAGGACAAATGATCACTCCGTAGTCTATAATTTCGTGCAAAGCAACATTTATTCAAGGTTTGGAATCCCCCGAAATATTATTAGTGATGGGGGTCCGCATTTTAAAAATTTTAAATTTGGAAAGTTGCTTAAAAGATATGGAGTGGATCATAAAATTGCAACGCCTTACCATCCACAAACGAGTGGACAAGTTGAGGTTTCAAACCGGCAGATTAAACAGATTTTACAGAAAACCGTTCGGACGTACCGGAAGGATTGATCAACTAAGTTAACCGATGCCTTATGGGCCTACCGAACCGCTTTTAAAATACCGATTGGAACCACACCATATAGACATGTGTATGGAAAGGATTGCCATTTACAGGTTGAGATTGCACAACGTGCTTATTGGCTACTAAGGAAGTTAACACTAGCTATGATGATGCAGGTAAAGCTAGGAAATTAGCGTTATGCGAGATTGAGGAGTTGCGGGATGAAGCGTATGAGTGTGCATCGGCTTACAAGGCGAAAATGAAGAAAGTTCATGACGCGAAGATCCGGTTGAAAAGCTTTGAGATTGATCAAAAGGTATGGTTATACAACACTAGGATGAAGCTTTTCTCGGGTAAGTTGAAGAGTAAATGGACGGACCCGTTCTTGATTTTTGGAGTTGGTAATCATGGGCAATTTAAGATCGAGGACTTCGATAACCACATTCGGCAAGTGGTAAATGGTTATAGGTTGAAGCCATACTTAGAGATGGATGATATTCATAAGATGGACAAAGAATCGGTGAGCTTCATTGTGACCTCACCGGTTTATGAGGATAATTGAAGCATTTGAGGCATTGTCGAGCTGTGTGACACCCGGTAAATTTCCCAACCCCTTAAACTAAGTAATCAACCTAATAATTAGGTGATTGTAAATATTATGCGCGCCATGTTAGTCAGCGCGTGCATTTGTTATGTGCGCCCTGCGCGAGCGCGCTATGTTAAGAATCAGCGCGGGCACATTATGTGCGCCCGGCGCGAGCATATGTTAGAATCAGCGCGGGCATTTATGTTTGCCCTGCGCGAGCGCGCCATGTTAGTCAGAGCGTGCATGTGTTATGTGCGCCCTGCGCGAGCGCACCATGTTAAGAACCAGCGTGAGCATATGTTATATGCGCCATGCGTGAACGTATTGGCCTTATGTTTTCATGTAACTTAAACGTTATGTTGTCTATGGGTTGACCATCCCGCATGATGCTAAGGCGGGTGCATCCTACATCGTTTATGCGCGTGCGGAAGGGAACTAACCTACCCGCATGGCGGGAACTTTGAGAGCTAGTTTGTCTGAAGCTCCAGGATGGAATTGACTTCAACATGACTGATCACTATGTTGAAATACCAAAACCACCTGGAGAATCTACAAATGAAACTCAAACGTCCCTAACTGCGAGAAGGTTACGCACCTACCCGCAGCAAAGAAATGTCCTACACGCAGAAAGCTATGCGCACCAAGTTATACGCGCAGAACAACACTTAGTCAAAATGTTCAGATTTAAGGAAATTGTCCCCGCCCAAAAGAGGGCGGTTGCGTGTTTCAGAAAACTTCTACTTTTTACTGTACACTGTCTAAAGCACTGAAAAAGCAAACTGTAAAAGTCAACTGCCAGCCACCCACTCTCACCAACCACAGCCCTGCATGTCCTGTCCATATCAAATCAGAATCTTTAATCTACTTTTCTACTCTTTTTAATAAATAATAATAATTTCCATACTTTATCATCATTTCAAAAGATTACAATTCCCTAAAGCAAGGGATTATGTTCCCTTGAGTTTGCCTATAAATTTGTAGCCTAAATTATCACCCAAAACACACTTCAAAGAACTACAAACTTGCACTAATCTTTTCCCAAGCATCCATTGTTTCCAGCTCCGATCCTGTTACTAGGTAAGCCGAGATTATAACCTTGAGATCTACTTTCCAACCCTTATATCTTGATCTTAATATATATAATTGTTATTTAATCGTATTCTAGACCTTCGATTCCGAGGCCAACACCAAGAAAACCCGAATCTCGATTAATCCCTTAACAAGAACCACAGGTGAGTCTCACAGCCCCATTTTTACTGTTTTCACTATTTTAAACTGTTTTCGGGGCGAGGGACACGTACTTAAATAATGTTTTATCATGGTATACTTACAAGCTAAGCAAACGATTACGTGTTTAAGTTATGTTTCATGATGAACAATGCGAACAGTTATCTATGGTTTTTCGATGATAGTGCACCAGATTCGAGTAAGTGATCACTTTACCATTGGAACTCTAAGGGTAGGGACTGCTGGTTTGATCCGCCCACTCGTAGGGGTCGCACCTCTTACACAGACGAGTGCCTAGCACGGGGCAGTACTATGGGTTTGAGCCCGTTCGTAGAGGTCGCTCCTCTTACGCAGACGAGCGCCTTGTTTTCCGGCACAACGTCCGCGCGTAACCCGCGGGACGGTATTACAGCATATATTCGCTCGTAGTGGCAGCGCCACTTACACAGACGAGCACAGTTTTTCCAGAAGTGTCCGCGCGTAACCCGCGGGACGGTATTACGTTATTTTAGCTCGTAGTGGCAGCGCCACTTACACAGACGAGCACAGTTCCCAGAAATGTTCGCGCGTAACCCGCGGAACGATTTCATCAGAATATGTTGATAGAACTATGTTTTACCAAGCATGTGTTTTAATGATGCTAACAGAATTATGTTTCAGAATGATTATGATGCAATACGATTTATCAAGTTACTAAAACTTGTGAACTCACTCAGTTTATACTGATTCAAATGTTTTTACGTGTCTTTCAGGAGATAACTAGGTAGCGCATGGAGTCACACTTAGAGCACCACACGCTGAACATCTAAAACAAGCTTTTTGGAAGATTTTGGTTTTATCCCCTCGATGCGCACGGTTACCCGCCGCGCAAGGGGATATGGCGAGAAAATCTTCAGTTTTTGTACTTGGATGTTTTTTATGTAATCCTTAAACAATGTAATGTATTTGTATTAAACTTCTCATGCGCAATAAAAATCTTTGAATGTTTTGCAATGGCCCGTGCTTAAGTATCAATCCCCACTCGCGCGCGCCCGGCTGTTTCCGCCGCTCAGGGCCGGGTGTGACAGATTGGTATCAGAGCACTGGTTATAGCGAACTAGGAAAAGAAGTTTTTAACCTAGACTATAACCTTTGGGGAATCGCATGAAATATTTTTCAAAGAATATTTTCAAAAGAAAAATCACACACGCACTTAGGAACACGGGTCACAGTGTCTAGAGATAAGAACATTATGTGCTCTGAGTACATGCGCTAAGTTTGTTACATTTTCTTTTTATGAAAAGAATGCCTCCAACCAGAGCCAAGGGAATTACCATGACACCCGAGGAGCTCGCAGAAATAATCGCGCAGGCGATTGCAACGCATGAGGCCAGCAAGGCCGAATCTAGTCAGGGTCGCCAAGAGAACGAGACCCCAGAACCCGAATCAGGAGCCTTGGACAAAGGTTGCTCCTATAAAACATTCATGGCCTGTAGGCCTTGGCCGTTCAAAGGCACCGAAGGAGCCATTGGGCTCTACAATTGGATTGACAAGATGGAGACAGTTCTCTCCATCAGCGGATGTAGTGAAAACCAGAAGGTCCTTTACGCGACCTGCATGTTCCAAGAAGCAGCTTCGTCTTGGTGGAAGCTCCAAGTAAAGACTTTGGGGCGAGAAGTTGCTCTTCACAAGACCTGGGAAGAATTGAAAGAAATGATGATGAGAAAGTTCTGCTCTCGCGCAGAAATTCAGAGCTTGCAACAAGAATTCTGGAACCACACCATGGTAGGAACGGATATCGATGCCTACACCAATCGTTTCAACGAGCTTTGCCAGTTGGTGCCAGACATGGCAAACACAGAAGAAAAGAAAATCGAGAGGTACATCTTTGGGTTACCTCCTGTCGTTAGAGTCCCGCTCAACGCCGCCGCACCTCCGACCTTTGACGAGGCGGTTGCGCGAGCCATCACCCTTACAAGGGATACGGTTCGTGCGGGTATGTTGACTGCTCGCTTGAACGAGCAGCGAACCTCTGACTCCAAGAGGAAATGGAACTCCCACCGAGGATCAGACTTCAAGCAGCCACCGCCCAAGAAGCAGGAAAGCACAAGGGTTTACGCGATTCAAGCCGCGGAACCATCAAGGAAAGGATACAGCGGGCCTTACCCATGGTGCAACAAATGCAAGTATCACCACGAAGGCGAATGCGCGAACGTCACGTGCGCCAAATGTGGCAGACCAGGACACAAGGCGATGAATTGTCGCATCAGAGAAGCTGGATCGAGCGACAGCTGCTACGCATGCGGGAAGCCTGGACACTTCAGTCGGGATTGCCCACAGAAAGGAAACCAAGCTCGCGGGAGAGCTTTTGTGATCGGCGCGGGTGAAGCAAAGGAAGAGCCGAATGTGGTAACCGGTACGTTTTTGCTTAACGGTCATTATGCATCTGTCTTATTTGATACTGGCGCTGACCTAAGTTTTATATCCCATGAGTTTAAAAACTCCCTGGGCTTAGCGACCAGTAGGCTAGACAAACCTTATACTATAGAACTAGCCAATGGTAGGCAGTTATGCGCGAATGAAAGGACTGAGCAATGTGTGTTAGTCATGGGAGGTCATGAGTTCAATATAAACTTGTTGCCAATAGATTTGGGAAGTTTCGATATTGTGGTAGGTATGGATTGGTTGGTCGAGAATCTCGCGGAGATTGTTTGTCATGAGAAGCAGGTTCGAATTCCACTGTTGAACGGAGAAACTTTGATGATTCAAGGGGAAAGAAGGGGAGTTGCGACGAAACTGATTTCATGCCTAAAGGCGCGTAAGTGCCTAAGGAAAGGGTGCTACGCCTTCCTGGCGCATGTAGTAAAGAAAGGAGATGAGCGAAGAATTGAAGACTTACCAGTAGTGCGCGAATTTCCAGAAGTTTTTCCTGAAGATTTGCCCGGGTTACCGCCGCCGCGACAAGTCGAGTTTCGTATTGATTTGGTCCCAGGAGCTGCGCCAGTAGCTCGAGCGCCTTATCGCTTAGCTCCATCTGAGATGCAAGAGCTATCCAATCAGTTACAGGAACTATTGGATAAGGGTTTCATACGCCCAAGCTTTTCACCTTGGGGAGCTCCAGTACTGTTTGTAAAGAAGAAAGATGGTTCGTTCAGAATGTGTATTGACTACAGGGAGCTGAACAAGCTGACAGTCAAAAATCGGTACCCCTTACCGAGGATTGACGACTTATTTGACCAGTTGCAGGGATCCAGTTATTATTCGAAGATAGATCTACGGTCAGGATACCACCAACTTAGGGTCCATGAGGAAGACGCGCCAAAGACAGCCTTCCGAACCAGATATGGCCATTATGAGTTCTTAGTAATGCCTTTCGGGCTAACTAATGCGCCGGCTATATTCATGGATCTGATGAACCGCGTGTGCAAACCATACTTGGACAAGTTTGTGATTGTGTTTATAGATGATATTTTGATTTACTCTCGAACCAAGGCCGAGCATGAGCAACACCTGAGAATGATTTTGGAATTGTTAAGGAAAGAAAAGTTGTATGCAAAGTTTTCCAAGTGCGAGTTTTGGCTTAGAGAAGTTCACTTTCTCGGTCACGTTGTAAACGAGAAAGGAATACACGTCGATCCTTCTAAGGTTAAAGCCATCGAAAACTGGGAAGCGCCAAAAACCCCAACTGAGGTGAGGCAATTCCTTGGACTAGCTGGCTACTATCGACGCTTCATTGAGAACTTCTCCAAGATAGCTCTACCTCTGACCGCGCTAACTCAGAAAGACAAGGCGTTTATTTGGGGCAAGAATCAGGAAGCGGCATTTCAAATGTTGAAACAGAAGTTATGTAGTGCGCCAATCTTATCCCTGCCCGAGGGGACAGATGACATCGTTGTTTACTGCGACGCTTCACACCAGGGACTCGGATGTGTCCTTATGCAGCGAGACAAAGTTATAGCGTATGCCTCGCGCCAACTTAAGACCAATGAGAAGAACTACACAACGCATGATTTAGAACTTGGAGCTGTTGTCTTCGCGCTAAAGATTTGGCGCCATTACCTCTACGGTACGAAATGTGTAATCTTTACGGATCATAAGAGCCTCCAACATATATTCGATCAGAAGGAATTAAACATGAGGCAACGAAGATGGGTTGAATTGTTGAATGATTATGATTGCGAGATCAAGTATCATCCGGGGAAAGCGAATGTGGTAGCAGACGCGCTAAGCAGAAAGGAGCGAATAAAAACGCTACGAGTCAAGGCTCTAAGGTTGACCATTCACGCAGATCTCTCTACCCGCATCCGAGACGCTCAGCAAGAAGCCTTGAAACCAGAGTTTGTTAAAAACGAATGCCTTGGGGGTATGATTAAGAATTTGGAACTTAAAGGGAACAACACTCGATATTTTGCCAACCGCATATGGGTCCCTCTCAAGGGAGGATTGCGCGAGCAGGTATTAAACGAAGCTCACAAGACGCGATATTCCGTACATCCTGGCGCAGACAAGATGTACCAAGATGTTAAAACGCTGTATTGGTGGCCCAATCTTAAAGGCGCCATCGCGATGTATGTCAGTAAGTGCCTGACGTGTTCAAAAGTAAAGGCTGAATACCAGAAACCATCGGGGTTGCTTCAACAGCCAGAAATTCCCATGTGGAAGTGGGAACAAATCTCTATGGACTTCATCACCAAACTACCAAGGACACCTGGGGGTTATGACACGATATGGGTTATTGTAGATCGGCTAACTAAGTCAGCACACTTCCTGCCGATTAAAGAAACTGATAAAATGGAAAGGTTAGCCCGACTATATATTCGAGAAGTAGTTTCAAAACATGGAGTCCCAGTGTCCATCATTTCTGATCGAGATAGTCGGTTTACATCAAGGTTTTGGAGATCGTTACATGGAGCTCTAGGTACTCGCCTTGATATGAGTACAGCTTATCATCCTCAAACGGATGGGCAAAGCGAGCGAACAATCCAGACATTGGAAGATATGCTGCGCGCGTGCGCGATCGATTTTGGAGGTAGTTGGGATACCCACCTCCCGTTGGTTGAATTTTCTTACAATAACAGTTATCACACAAGCATTAAGGCTGCGCCGTTCGAAGCTTTATATGGGCGCAAGTGTAGATCCCCACTGTGTTGGGCTGAAGTGGGCGACAAGCAAATGACTGGTCCAGAAGTGATCCAAGAAACAACAGACAAGATTTTTCAGATAAGGGATCGCCTTAAGGCAGCACGCGACAGACAGAAAAGTTATGCTGATATGAGAAGGAAACCGTTGGAGTTTCAAGTAGGGGATAAAGTACTTTTGAAAGTCTCTCCATGGAAGGGAGTCCCCCGTTTCGGTAAGCGAGGAAAGCTAAATCCGCGCTACATTGGACCTTTTGAGATCCTGGAGAGGATCGGTCCAGTTGCTTATAAACTCCGTCTAACCGCCGAACTCAGTGGAGTTCATGATACGTTTCATGTATCCAACCTCAAGAAATGTTTATCTGACGAAACGTTAATTTTACCGGTGGAAGAAATTCATATTGACAAACAGCTGCACTTCGTAGAAGAGCCTATAGCAGTAACCGATTGGAAAGAACAAAGGTTGCGCAGAAGCAGAATCAAGTTGGTAAAAGTTCAATGGAACTCAAGGCGTGGGCCTGAATTCACTTGGGAAAGAGAAGATCAGATGCGCATAAAATACCCACACCTCTTTCAGAATATGGCTTCTGCCAGCAACGTCTCTTAAATTTCGGGACGAAATTCGTTTAACGAGGGGAGAATGTGACACCCGGTAAATTTCCCAACCCCTTAAACTAAGTAATCAACCTAATAATTAGGTGATTGTAAATATTATGCGCGCCATGTTAGTCAGCGCGTGCATTTGTTATGTGCGCCCTGCGCGAGCGCGCTATGTTAAGAATCAGCGCAGGCACATTATGTGCGCCCGGCGCGAGCATATGTTAGAATCAGCGCGGGCATTTATGTTTGCCCTGCGCGAGCGCGCCATGTTAGTCAGAGCGTGCATGTGTTATGTGCGCCCTGCGCGAGCGCACCATGTTAAGAACCAGCGTGAGCATATGTTATATGCGCCATGCGTGAACGTATTGGCCTTATGTTTTCATGTAACTTAAACGTTATGTTGTCTATGGGTTGACCATCCCGCATGATGCTAAGGCGGGTGCATCCTACATCGTTTATGCGCGTGCGGAAGGGAACTAACCTACCCGCATGGCGGGAACTTTGAGAGCTAGTTTGTCTGAAGCTCCAGGATGGAATTGACTTCAACATGACTGATCACTATGTTGAAATACCAAAACCACCTGGAGAATCTACAAATGAAACTCAAACGTCCCTAACTGCGAGAAGGTTACGCACCTACCCGCAGCAAAGAAATGTCCTACACGCAGAAAGCTATGCGCACCAAGTTATACGCGCAGAACAACACTTAGTCAAAATGTTCAGATTTAAGGAAATTGTCCCCGCCCAAAAGAGGGCGGTTGCGTGTTTCAGAAAACTTCTACTTTTTACTGTACACTGTCTAAAGCACTGAAAAAGCAAACTGTAAAAGTCAACTGCCAGCCACCCACTCTCACCAACCACAGCCCTGCATGTCCTGTCCATATCAAATCAGAATCTTTAATCTACTTTTCTACTCTTTTTAATAAATAATAATAATTTCCATACTTTATCATCATTTCAAAAGATTACAATTCCCTAAAGCAAGGGATTATGTTCCCTTGAGTTTGCCTATAAATTTGTAGCCTAAATTATCACCCAAAACACACTTCAAAGAACTACAAACTTGCACTAATCTTTTCCCAAGCATCCATTGTTTCCAGCTCCGATCCTGTTACTAGGTAAGCCGAGATTATAACCTTGAGATCTACTTTCCAACCCTTATATCTTGATCTTAATATATATAATTGTTATTTAATCGTATTCTAGACCTTCGATTCCGAGGCCAACACCAAGAAAACCCGAATCTCGATTAATCCCTTAACAAGAACCACAGGTGAGTCTCACAGCCCCATTTTTACTGTTTTCACTATTTTAAACTGTTTTCGGGGCGAGGGACACGTACTTAAATAATGTTTTATCATGGTATACTTACAAGCTAAGCAAACGATTACGTGTTTAAGTTATGTTTCATGATGAACAATGCGAACAGTTATCTATGGTTTTTCGATGATAGTGCACCAGATTCGAGTAAGTGATCACTTTACCATTGGAACTCTAAGGGTAGGGACTGCTGGTTTGATCCGCCCACTCGTAGGGGTCGCACCTCTTACACAGACGAGTGCCTAGCACGGGGCAGTACTATGGGTTTGAGCCCGTTCGTAGAGGTCGCTCCTCTTACGCAGACGAGCGCCTTGTTTTCCGGCACAACGTCCGCGCGTAACCCGCGGGACGGTATTACAGCATATATTCGCTCGTAGTGGCAGCGCCACTTACACAGACGAGCACAGTTTTTCCAGAAGTGTCCGCGCGTAACCCGCGGGACGGTATTACGTTATTTTAGCTCGTAGTGGCAGCGCCACTTACACAGACGAGCACAGTTCCCAGAAATGTTCGCGCGTAACCCGCGGAACGATTTCATCAGAATATGTTGATAGAACTATGTTTTACCAAGCATGTGTTTTAATGATGCTAACAGAATTATGTTTCAGAATGATTATGATGCAATACGATTTATCAAGTTACTAAAACTTGTGAACTCACTCAGTTTATACTGATTCAAATGTTTTTACGTGTCTTTCAGGAGATAACTAGGTAGCGCATGGAGTCACACTTAGAGCACCACACGCTGAACATCTAAAACAAGCTTTTTGGAAGATTTTGGTTTTATCCCCTCGATGCGCACGGTTACCCGCCGCGCAAGGGGATATGGCGAGAAAATCTTCAGTTTTTGTACTTGGATGTTTTTTATGTAATCCTTAAACAATGTAATGTATTTGTATTAAACTTCTCATGCGCAATAAAAATCTTTGAATGTTTTGCAATGGCCCGTGCTTAAGTATCAATCCCCACTCGCGCGCGCCCGGCTGTTTCCGCCGCTCAGGGCCGGGTGTGACAAGCTGTAGACACGCAATTCAGCGCTGACCGGGAGGCAACCCGGGTTTGTAAGGGTGTTCCATTTGATTTTCTGTTTGTCGAGTCGTTGTTTGACTTTTTTCTTGAGTTATGTGCAGCAATCCCAAGTGTTGGGAGGCTTTTGGTGAAGTGTGCATCATGGAGGTTCGGTAAGCATTTGGTCAATTTCATGTTAATCCAGGTACGTATTGCAAATTTCGACTTCGGAAACGTGTTCAGGGTGATGTCGGGATGTCGAAAAGTGACCGGGTCGGAAAATGACCGACCCCAAATCGGCAAAAGCTTTTTGTTCACTGGGGACCATCGTGTAGCGCGATGGCCCTGGAAAGCTCACCATCGCACTACGCCAAGACCAAACCAATCGCGCTACGCGATGGGGTCCAAAACCTAATTGACCAGTTTTGGGTCGCGTAGCGCGATCCTTATCCATTTGACCATCGCGCTACGTGATGGGCCATGAATTGTCGGAAAAAAAATTAATTTAAAAATAAATAATAATAATATATTAATATGTATATATATCATACACACACACCACTCACCTTCGTCTTCCCTCTCTCTCTCTCTCTCTCTCCACCACCAGCGACCACAACCATCATCGCCGACCATCCACCATCATCCACTCCCATTGCCGGCCACCACCTCTCCGTCTCACTGTTTATATAACCACCGCCCTTCCACCTCCCACTTTCATCTGCCCCTCTCTCTCTCTCCACTCTCTTCGGCCACCTACCACAACCACCACCGTTCATCATCATCACGGCTTCCATACCACCACCGCCACTGCTATCCCACCACTGTCCTCATCGCTCGTCTTTTATCGATTAGGTTATAGTGACATTCCAAGTTTCGAGGTAAATGTTATTTGAGTTTATTGTGACTCGGGTTTGTTGCTTGCTATGGTTGTCAGGATTCAGTCATGTCGTAGTTGATTGTTATGTTATTTGCGTTTTGACTCGAGTATTGTGGCTAGTTAAATTGGGTGTCGGGGCGATTGCCTTGAATTAGGAATATGAGTTTAGTGTCATGGATTTTGGTTGTCGGTTTTGGGACGGTTTGGTTTTTGGCGGGAGATTTTTGTCGGGTTAAGATTTTAAATGTTCGGATACGGGTCGGGTCATGAGGTTTTTCAAAATAATTATATAATAAAAATCTTAATATTTTAAATATTATTTTAATATCTTTTAATATTTTAATATTATTTTAATATAAAAATTATAAAACTTAATTTTAATATCTAATATATTTAATATCATATAATAATAATATTTTAATTTTTTATTTAATACTAATAATAATATTAATAATATTTTCCAATTTATTTATATATTTTAATATTATAATAACAAATAATCTAATATAATATAATAATTTTATAAAATTTTATTACTAATAGTATTATCATTAATCATATCTTTTCATAAAATATATAATATGAATTAATCTATAATTTTAATAATATTTTAATATTACATAATAAGTTAATTTAATAATATTATAATAATAAATGAATTTCGAGACCCGAACCGCCCAATGTTGTGAATCACGATTATGTTTGTTGTGTTGCACGTTTTTCGAGACAGTAGTCAGTTGTGTCTATTTTCGGGTCGTTCGAGTCAGTTTTGTTCGAGTCGAGTCGTCTGTAGTGTCGCGGTTCGGGATTTGGAGCATAATCATATTGGGGTTATCCGCCCGTACTCAATCTCCATTCGGATGGAGGTACCTCATTATTTTATTTGTATATAGGATATCCCGAATTTTTCTCGTTTTTCGTTTCGGTCATTGATATTCTATCCTGATTATGCATCATGTCGGATATTCCAGGACCTTCATCAGGCGCCGCCGGGCGCAAGACACAGAGACCAGCCGGCGCGGGACGACGTGGTCCCGTAGCCCAACCGAGAGGTTCTCCAGAGCCCCCACAGCCCGTGGTGCGCCCACTACGGGTCATCAGGTACGATGGGGACGAGATCCCGATCACTCCCGATACGGATTGGGAGTCGATCATGGGGGACGGTCGCCTGATGCCTGATATCATTCTACGATTCAATCCTTTGTCGGAGGAGCAGACTTCGTATCGCCGCTTCACGGCGATGCAGCTGCTCCGACATCGGACGATCGACTTGGTACTGCTCAGTGTAGTAGACCAGGAGGGGGTCCTTCGGGCGATGTTGAGTGATCGATGGGTCCAGATCCTCACGTGTGACTCGGCACAGTACGTCGAGCTCACACGTGAGTTCTTTTCCACTTTCAGACACATACCCACCGATTTCTCCGAGTCCCATGCGGTGTCTTTCGCCTTGGGACGGCAGACTTTTGAGATGTCGGTACCTCAATTTTCCGTCGCCACTGGCTATTACACCGGCGGAGGAGGTGCTGACCCCGGTGTTCCTTACGAGCGTCCGGGGTTATACTCTACGATCGCAGACCAATCGGGAGTTTTGGCTGACCGAGGCCCAGTTGGGCTAGTTTTGGGCTACAATAGCGGACGGGGCCCACTCGAGCATCATTGTCAAGTCGTGCATTCGGGACCCCGTCCACCGATACCTTCACCGCATTGTTGGTTGCTCCATCATGGGTCGTCATTCGGGCCACGAGAAGTGCAGCAACATTGATCTTTTCTCATTGCAATCGATGATTACGGGCCGGGAGGCCAATATAGCAACGCTGCTCCTAGCGTCGTTCTCCCGGAGCCGTAGTTGGCAAGGCCGGTCAGCCGAGTTAGCTATGGGGTCATACATCACTCGTATTGCAGAGCGCCTTGGGGTATTTGACTGTTACCCGCTTGATTATTTTACCCGAGGGCCTGCTACGATCCCGTATGCTTTGGAGGACGCCCGGAAGGCCGGGATATGCGAGCTTCACGATCCACTCACCCTCGTCCCGGTCCGACAGGGTCCTCAGGCACCACCACCTCCGGGGACAGACGCGGCTGTCGCGCTTTAGATGGGTATCCCGACACATCGACATCCCATCTATGTCCCCCATATATGAGACCCCAGCAGCAGCATCCGCTCCGCCAGCCACAGCAGCCGCAGCAGCCAGTCACATTAGAGATTCTTCATCAGTAGCAGTTGGCTTTGCAGACAGAGATGCGGGCCCACATGGCCCGTCAGGACGACTATTTCCGCATTCTATTCTCTCATCTGCAGGTACCGATCCCAGCATCTTTACAGATACATCAGCAGGCTAGAGATCAGGCGGAGGCATCTGGGTCGGGTCAGGCAGTTGATCAGCCTGACCCTGCGGGAGGCGAGTAGATGGCAGCAGACACCGGTTACCGTTTTTGGATGTTTTTCCTTTTATTTTTTTATTCATATGATCTGTATAATATTATATTATATTTGGGAAAACATGTATGGGTAACCGGTTGGGTAACAATTGTATATATATTTTGTGATGTTTGTCTGCTGTAATTGATTTGTATATTTGTATAGTTGTATATATGTTTGTGTTGCTTTTGGAACTTTGTGGGTGTGTTCACTATAAACCCTCACGAGACCTCACTCTTCCACCCGGGCTACCGGGGGGTTTAAAGGGCTTGTTGCATACGCTAAATGCAACCGTGATTCCTACGAAAGTGAGTTAGGTCTTTTATTATTTTTAATTAATTAACAAATTTTTTTATGAAACGGACTAACTCGGCTCGGTAATGATTTTTATAATATAATAATAATATTAACTCTTGAAAGACCTAAGTCTTATACTTGTGAGTGGTTGCTTATACATGTCTCGAGATTTGTGTAGATTTGGTTATACAGTATTGGTAAGTGGTGGAGACGTGTGTCA
This sequence comes from Bidens hawaiensis, assembly GCF_021521415.1. NCBI lineage: Eukaryota > Viridiplantae > Streptophyta > Magnoliopsida > Asterales > Asteraceae > Bidens > Bidens hawaiensis. The sequence continues at coordinate 2,473,550 of NW_027491069.1, read as the reverse complement.
CGAGTGTGTTGAGAGTTGTGGGCCGAGTTTAGCATTGCGTTGTCATTGTTATCAGGTGATTTCAGTTTCATAAACTATTTTGTTATTTTTATTTTAGTTTTTAGAAATGTAATTGTATAATTTGCTTTAGTTCATCACATTTATTCCCTGAGTTTTTAAGTGGTCAAACTGTCAGTTCAACCCCGCCCCTCAAATGATTATTAATAGTTTTATTATTCTAACATTGAGGACAATGTCAACCTTAAGTGTGGGGATGGGGGGGAAATTGAAACTTTTTAGCCCGATAGTACCTCGAAGAGTATTCAGAAACTTAAGTTATTAACTCTCACTTATTGCTATTAATGCCAAGTTAGAGGTTTTTGGTCATGGTTGGTTTTTTAGCTTCTCTATAGTTTTCCCGACAAATGTTTTTAAAAAGAGAAGTTGAAAAAAATGGAATCGTTTAGGCGGGGATAACGAGTCAAGGGGACGGGTATACATGTTTCATATCGGCAGCCCATATTTCCAGACATATTGTGAGATTAGCCCCTATACTTAATACACATATTATATAATAGATAGAAAACATGTCTTGTCATTTATTGAGGGAAACCGGTATGTTTTACAGAATTAAAACTTTCTTGTCACATGCTTTTCGAGATCTTAATACCACCACCTGTATGGAGATTAGGACTTTAGAAAACCCGTTCCGTACATATCTTCCTCACTAAATAAATTCCTTACCCGACATTATCCCTTAGGAGCCCGTTTGGACCATATTCCTTTTTCGTTTGTTAAACTGAACATTACACACCATTTCAGCCTTGGCCTTTATTTTATTTTTACCCATGTGATGAAATCCAGTTCGTTATCGAGTTGTACTTAGTCAGACGAGTTGTAAAGTTGTCAAGTCTGAGTTGTAATTATCAGTTATTTCAGTTATTATTCATGTCTAAAAAAAATGAAAAATCAGCAAAATGACAAAAAGAAGTTATCTGTTTAGTTTGTTGAGTATGTAAATAGCAGTTGATTGTGTAATTAGTTCGTTCGTATTCGTGAGTCTGTATATTGGCTTGTTTAGCTGGGTTTCATCCACCTGAGTCACTAAATATGCCTAATCCGCACCTAAACCTAAGCCTCAGCAAAACCTTAGTCCGAGTCTTTATGCAACCGGTGGTTAATGGGTGGAGATATGACTGACCTGCAAGCGTATTAAGTTGTAACTCATGTTAGGTATTTTGAGGGCAGAGACATATACTAGCACATTTTTTGCTAGTCCAGATATTAAACCAAGAGGAGTGTTGATAGTGTGAGGGGTGTGGACATGTATGCCCTAACCGGAAACAAAGTACACTTGTCTGGGCGATTCTAGGGTTTTATTGTAGCATTAACTTGATTTGTGGGTTGTCAATCTAGAAAGTGTCAATCTGGGAAACTGGGTATGATCTTAAACATTACTAGTAGGTGATAATTGGTTGACCTATGATGGCGGTTAATGTTTACTTTAGAGTTTTGCTTGAGGGCAAGCAAAAGATAAGTGTGGGGATGTGATGTTCGGTTTATTTGTACATATATTAACGTGCTAACTTAGTTGTTTTATTAGTTTAGTTTAGGAACTTTGGTACTTCATACATGTTTATTGTGTTTCAGGTCACAGGTACTTAACGCGCTTAATTTGGACATGTACGAGCATGGAATGAAAACCCGGGATGTCCAACACGCGAATAGAATCATTTATATGGACTTGCTGACTGAAGTGACCCATCGCGTAGCGCGATGGGTGTTGAAGGTGGGGCATCGCGCTACGCAATGCCCTGTAATTTACTGGCGTTGACTTTGGTCCATCGCGTAGCGCGATGGACCAGGAGAGGAGACCATCGCACTACGCAATGGTCCCCAGAATCGTGAAAGTTAGGGTTTGAGTTTATATTTCGTTTTGACGACCCTAGACGCTATAATTCACTTTCCAGGTGATTTTCAGAGCAGTAAGGAGGGCCACCATCACTTCCAATCATCTCAAGGCATCATATATGTTCTACCACATCGAAACCGAAGCCCGAGAGATGCCGAGACACGGCTAGATCCTTCGAGTCATGCCCGGGATGTAGAGTATTATGTCTTTCAGTTTTTCTCATGTATTAAGAACGAATTAATTGTAACCATCTTTGATTAACATATGAGTATTGATGTCTAGTATTATTGTGCACTCAGTCAGTTTAGGTTTATTTCGATCAGAACGGTTATTGTGCCAGTTGCTATGATAATTGCTTATAGGATTGTTTTGACTAGTTGAATATAATGAAGCATACGTTTACCCTTAGTTGAGTCACACTGGCAGGGACCGTTTGATAACCAGTGTCATGTGTTAGCGAGCGTGGATGCCTAAGGTTTATCTAGTTAGTCAGTGTGTGTTGATCATTGATTGTTAATCTGTTAAGTTGCATGAGATAGCTGTTTGCTTACTTGCTTGAATCTCGGGGTGTGACTTGTCTTTGTTAATTGTTTGAAAGTTGTTTACTTGTTTAATCAATATTAAAACCAAACTGTTTTCTAGTGTGATCAGCACTTCGTTAATTCAATCACTTCATAATGTTAGGAATCATTTTCACTGCACACTGACCACATATTCTTCGTAGTTCGACACCCTACTTACCCTAGCTTGCTTAGTTGATTAGGACACTGAATTAATTGTTTTTTGACTAGATAGCGACAGTCTAGTATCAAGATTCAGGCGTCAATTGTCTCAAATATATGAAATTGGCACTTCTTGCCAAATGATGGGGGCGGTGGAGAACTGAAAAGCAATTGTGGGCGATGTGTGTGAAATCAATTTATAATATTCAGTTTCATGTTGATGGATATTAATTCGACTTGGTTTTGGTTTGACGTGCGACTCGACATATTCCCATTGATGGATCTTTTTCAGATATATACAAGTTGGAAGTTAAAAAAAGTTATTTAGTTATTGACAGGTTGTCTTAGAATGGAACGGGGTCTCCAAAAGCGACTTTTAGGTGGTCTAGTCCACCCTAAATCCAGCGGAGATGTATGATATAGTCATACAAGGTCGGCTCAATGATTTTGGAGGCCTAAATCAAAATAAGATTTTGTGGCCCTTTGATGATAATTGTTATTAAAAAAAAGCCCACTTAGTACATGTCTTGAACTCACGACCTACCACTTAACAACAACCAAGCTTACCATCAAACCAATGCATAATTTTATGATTATTTTGCCCACATTTATATATCTATACATAATGGTATGTTTAATGTTTTTATTTTTAATTTGGAGGCCTTAATTAAGTGTGGGCTTAAAGCCCTTGCCTGATTTCGCTGGTCCACAGGTCGACCCTGAGTCGATATCAAGGAAATGGTAGAATTATTCTGAAATATCCGAAAAACATGCAGAATAAAATATAAAATATGAAACTAATATTAATATAGTAAAACATATATAAACATAAAATAGATATAAAATGTTGATTACAATAAAAAAATATAATAAACAAATAGACAATGTTACGTATATATTCATTCATATAATAAAACAACAATGAAAGTCATATTATATCTACATTGGTAATTAAATGAGAAATATCAAATTGTTTGTCGGTTAATTGGTTAATTGTGGAATCAAAAGATGAAAAAGAAAATAATAATAATAATAATAATAATAATAATAATAATAATAATAAAACCTTAAAAATATTAACGAAATAAAAAAAGCAAGAAATAGTTTTATAATATATGTTGCACTTCACATGCACAGACAAGAGGAACCGCGCACCGCCGCCCGCAAGCAGCCTATACGCCGCCTGAACCCGCCCCTCACAAATGCCATACAACTTTAATCAGAATCCACCGGCTATAAATCAAGAGCCAATCTGGTTATAATCGCATCTTATTGTCCATCACACCTCTCTCTCTCTACTTAGTTTGCTTTCCATTTCCGGCAAGAAACGAGATCTTCGACATGGAGAGACAACATTGCAACCCGAAACCAACTTCGCCATTAGTCATCTCCGCTACGTGCCGCCGCCTCAAACCACTAGTAACTCCGTAACAGCCTTCAACAATCGCTGGAAGTCGTTTTCTAGAAATAACTAGTTTTTTTTACACCGCTTGCTACCGAGGTAACCTATAACCGAACCGCTAAAGCTAATCATATATGTTAAATACGTTATGTGTAGTTGTTTTGTAGCCGACAACTCAAAAACAAAAAGTAACCATTTGAAAAGTTTTATAATAATAATAATAATAATAATAAGGATGCAGACAACACATGATTCTCTTAACCCCCTTTTTCTTGTATTTCTCTAATGGTTTTGTTTAAAGTATATATTCCTTCTCATAACACACTTAACCAGATTCATTTGTCAACCCATAGTCTCATACATTATATTAATTACATACTCATGTTTTAACAAATAAATAGATCCGTATATATTCTTTTCTAAACAAGGACAATTTAAGCTCGATATCTTATATTTATAAACATAAAATAAATATGTGGTTCAAATAATATGCAAATTGCGTTTGGTCGTTAAACTAAATGAATTCAAAAGATAACAAACAATATAGTTAAATTTAAACTAAATGTATTCTTAATAACAATACTAAATTTAGTAAAATTTACATTAGACATTGATTCAAATGTTTTCTAATTGAACGAAATTTTGTAATAAATTCTCATTCAGATTATAACTACTATGTAGGTTGTTACAAACACACCTATGCGAATATAGTAACTTTGTAAATCACCACAACTCTAAAATAAAGGTACGGATTCTTACCCTTCCACTTGTTATTATCATGCTCGATTGTTAAAACCTTGTTGATGTTTCGCATTCTTTTGGAACTCCTAAACGTCTTTGGATTATTAATTGGATTTAATTTATTTTGCTTCAAGATCCGGTTCTGGTTGTTTGGACTCGAAATTTGGTTCGATATTATATGCATGCGATAAATTTCTACGGTTGTACTCAGTATCGCATGTTCCGTTACTTATTACACGTTATGGATATTTGTTGATATTGTTTGTACTATAAGCGTGTTACCTGCATTTGCTGAACTTATTATACTATAAATATATATTTGTTGTTATCAATTCTTCTTTGATCGCATTACTTGAAATTGATTGTACTCTGGTACCCTGAGTTCTACGCTTCTTGTGGAGTGTCCCACAGGCACAACATTGTGGCATCGATGTTGTGTGCTCCATCCGTGACGGAGAGATTAGTTCACGGCGTCTCTTAAGGGCAAGTGTGGCCATAGCTATTAAGAGGCGTATGAATCGATCATAGGTTATATGGATATGTATTGTATGATCGTGGATGGCTGTGTGTACGCCAACACCCCATCGCAATATTTTGGATGCATAGTTCTGCAGGACTATGTAGCCCCCCACTGATATATTATATGTTTTCGGCTCATGGGTATCATCTGTATGATACTATTTATTTTATTGGCTTGCATACTTTGTATCGTATCATTTATGTTATTTTATCTCTTTATCTTGCTATATTTGTTTTTATTTATTGCATGGTTGTTTGAGCCTTTTATTCGTACTGGGCATTCGACTCATCCTGTAACTTTTTTCCTTCTCAGGTTCACAGGTTACTTTGGGCGGAATGGAGAGAGTGAAATAAAATTTTAGGATGCTTATAAAGATTATTAACTAGTGGAATTATGTCTTCTGCCTCTGCATACCTCCGTATATTGTGACACGTCAGCCCTATCTAGGTTGGATGGTATCAGAGTAAGGGCTCTTTCCTATAGAAAACTTGAACATAGTAACTAGGCCTGTGAGAAATGGGTAGATTAGGACTTAGATAAGTCAGAAAAAAAAATTATAAGTTACGATTTTAGTAGATGTATCTGGTAAAATTTACAAGGAGACCTAACCCCATAAGTCTTGTAAGATTATTTTTGCTCTAAAAATTTGTTAGCTAATATCGCTTGCTTGGGTGGAACTACAGGGTGTTAGAAGGGTTTGGTGACCCTCTATTAGACCAAATTTCTTGTTCATAGCTAAATGCATCACAGTTATGTTTTATAGTTGATCACTTAAAGATAGTCATAATAGGAACTTGATCAAAACTTAAAAATGAATATATAAAATAAATAATATATAATAAATTAATGATTAAATATAGAAAAAAAAAATTTACTCACAACTTAATCGACTTATTTTATACTAAAGTGTTATATTTAAATTCAAACTTAAATTCTAAACTTTAGATTTTGTTTAGCTTTTAGGAAAGAGTTATTAAACTTTTTATGATATGTGGTATTGCAATGTATTATGTTATAAATAATAAACAAAATAAAATAATTTTCTATTAAAGTATGATGCATATTTTATCACACAAAGATAGGATGAATAGGTGTAACCATGGCTCGGATAGAAAAGATACAATATATTATGAACCCTGGTTGAAAAGTTTTGATTCTATCATTAATCGCGTGAATATATTAGATTCTTAGCTTTATTAAGGATATCGTACTAGGAAATGTTAGTATCTGAAGTTGTATTGATGTCCATAAGTAATACCGACACGTCCGCATAAACTTTTATGTGACTTGATAACACATTAAGATGCATTATGGAAAGACCATTAGAACACGATTGGTAAGGTGATTGCTAATTATGATATAGGACGCAAGTTTGAATTATAAAATACAAATGTGCGTTTCTAAGGTCCCATTTTTGTTTGTTAGTGTTTATCTAAGTGTCATTAGAATCCCAAGCTTTCTATCTACTTATTTGTTAGTCCAAGTAACTGTAAATGTTGATTCTGATATGCGATGCTATGTTATGCTATGATTAACAATATTTCCATAGGATTTGTTAGTACCGACAATCCTGTTGTGATTAAGTCAATCAACTTTTGGTATGACATTAAAATGCATTTGGGGAGAACCATTAGGGTATGGTTGTAAAGTAATTGACAATTACGATCGCGAGGTAATTGCAAATTACATTTACAATTGTGCGCTTCTGGGAATTCCTATTATGTAGATTAATGCGCATCCAAATGTTAAGGATCGTAAGTATCTATAATAGGACCTTTAGTCCGAGTAACTATGAACCTTATACTTTGTTTTTGTTGCAAAAACCCTCGTGTTTGTTATCTCAAAATTAATACATATTTATCATGAAAATTTCGTGAACGGAATTTCTTCAATGAGGAAAATATTTAAAATAACCGAATAAGTTTATATAAATATAGCGAATATTTGTGTGTGTGTGTATATATATATATATGCTAAGTATAAAATGAAAACCCACTTGAGTTGTGAAAACTCTAGAAATACATTCTCAACCATATGTTTTTAATTAATGTTTAAATCTTATGGTCCATAATTAAAGTGAATAAAAAATGTAAATATAAATATAACTTTTTCTCTCTCCTGAAAACATATATAAAAATTAGTAAAAAAATGTTAAAAAATAGCAAAACATTTTTTTTATGTTTCGATGTTTTGTATTAAATGTTACAACATATATTACGTGTAACAAAAAAAAACGACGTTACATAGGGTTTTCACAACTCAAATGAGCTTTCATTTTAACCTTACCCTATATATATATATATATATATATATATATATATATATATATATATATATATAAAGTGCAACAAACAATAATAATAAAATAAATAATATACCAGTTTGTATATGTGTTATAAAATGATTACGACAATATTAATAATAATAATAATAAAATAATAACAAATAAAGAATTACCAAACTAATAATAATAGTATGTTTATGTGATCAAGATTAACGGACTTGCATTTTCTTTTTTTTTTTACTTGGGTATACCTTTGGTTTATAGCATTTGAAAACAAATAAACCATAGATAGTCTATTCTAAACAATATTTTGAACGGTTTCAAGATATTTGTATGGAGTCATGATATTTTTATTAAGGGTAGGAATACCTACTAAAACCAACCACACATCACATGGGTAAACAAAAACTTTCTTGGTTAGTATCGGTTCCACCAAGATATTTTCTATCTTGCCAACCCCGTTACTATAACCAAATCCACTACTCGTCACATACAAGCAGCACCGCTCTGCTACTAGCCGACCACCAAAAGTACTAGATGTCTCCTAACCGCTCTTGATCACATTTTCTCTAGGACTGACAAAATCTCGGGCCACCCCTTCTTCGTACATTGAGCCCAAAACTGACACCACCACTCTTCATCCTCACTACTTTGACGTCTCTAGCGACCTAGGAGCCCAACAAACTCCCTACTGTTTCTATTTTGGCCACACAAGTTTCCGGCTCACTTTTGGAATTAAGGTACCATCAACAGAACTTTAAAAATGATTTATGTGTATTATATTTGATAAACGCTTAATAAAAGTCATAAACATGTCGGAAATTTGGTTAAAGTAAAAAAATAAATAATAATAATAATAAAAATAATAATAAATAAATAAATAAACAGTAATAATAAACATAACAGAAATAATAAAATAAAAATATTAATAATTATATCAATAATAATAATAATAATCAATTCTTTCGATTTCCCTAATTTATTCGAAATAAGGTTATCTGGTATTAAGCATGTTTAAATCTTGTTTTCACGCCAGTAATAAAATATTTGCTCATGTTTCTTTCCTTTTTCTTGTCACGTCTTAACCTATAAATTTCGAGGAAGAAATTATTTTAAGGGGGGAAGAGTTGAAATATCCGTAAAACGTGCAGAATAAAATATATAATATGAAACTAATATTAATATAGTAAAACATATATAAACATAAAATAGATATAAAATGTTGATTACAATTAAAAAAATATATAATAAACAAATAGACAATGTTACGTATATATTCATTCATATAATAAAACAACAATGAAAGTCATATTATATCTACATTGGTAATTAAATGAGAAATATCAAATTGTTTGTAGGTTAATTGGTTAATTGTGGAATCAAAAGATGAAAAAGAAAATAATATTAATAATAATAATAATAAAACTTTAAAAATATTAACGAAATAAAAAAAAGTAAGAAATAGTTTTATAATATATGTTGCACTTCACATGCACAGACAAGAGGAACCGCGCACCGCCGCCCGCAAGCAGCCTATATGCCGCCTGAACCCGCCCCTCATAGATGCCAGACAACTTTAATCAGAATCCACCGGCTATAAATCAAGAGCCAATCTGGTTACAATCGCATCTTATTGTCCGTCACACCTCTCTCTCTCTCTACTTAGTTCTTTCCATTTCCGGCAAGAAACGAGATCTTCGACATGGAGAGACAACATTGCAACCCGAAACCAACTTCGCCATTAGTCATCTCCGCTACGTGCCGCCGCCTCGAACCACTAGTAGCTCCGTAACAGCCTTAAACAATCGCTGGAAGTCGTTTTCCAGCAACAACTAGTTTTTTTTTACGCCGCTTGCTACCGAGGTAACCTATAACCGAACCGCTAAAGCTAATCATATATGTTAAATACGTTATGTGTAGTTGTTTTGTAGCCAACAACTCAAAAACAAAAAGTAACCATTTGAAAAGTTTTATAATAATAATAATAATAATAATAATAATAATAAGGATGCAGACAACACATGATTCTCTCAACACCCTTTTTCTTGTATTTCTCTAATGGTTCTGTTAAAGTATATATTCCTTCTCATAACACACCTAACCAGATTCATTTGTCAACCCAAAGTCTCATACATTATATTAATTACATACTCATGTTTTAACAAATAAATAGATCCGTATATATTCTTTTCTAAACAAGGACATTTTAAGCTCGATATCTTATATTTATAAACATAAAATAAATATGTGGTTCAAATAGTATGCAAATTGCATTTGGTCGTTAAACTAAATGAATTCAAAAGATAACAAACAATATAGTTAAATTTAAACTAAATGTATTCTTAATATCAATACTAAATTTAGTAAAATTTATATTAGATATTGATTCAAATGTTTTCTAATTGAACAAAATTTTATAATAAATTCTCATTCAGATTATAACTACTATGTAGGTTGTTACAAACACACCTATGCGAATATCGTAACTTTGTAAATCACCACAACACTAAAATAAAGGTACGGATTCTTACCCTTCCACTTGTTATTATCATGCTCGATTGTTAAAACCTCGTTGATGTTTCACATTCTTTTGGAACTCCTAAACGTCTTTGGATTATTAATTGGATTTAATTTATCTTGCTTCAAGATCCGGTTCTGGTTGTTTGGACTCGAAATTTGGTTCGATATTATATGCATGCGATAAATTTCCACGGTTGTACTCAGTATCGCATGTTTCGTTACTTATTACACGTTATGGATATTTGTTGATGTTGTTTGTACTATAAGTGTGATACCTGCATTTGCTGAACTTATTATACTATAAATATATAATTGTTGTTATCATTTCTACTTTGATCGCATTACTTGGAATTGATTGTACTCTGGTACCCTGAGTTCTACACTTCCTGTGGAGTGTCCCACAAGCACAACATTGTGGCATCGATGTTGTGTGCTCCATCCGTGACGGAGAGATTAGTTCACGGCGTCTCTAAAGGGCAGGTGTGGCACATAGCTATTAAGAGGCGTATGAATCGATCATAGGTTATATGGATATGTATGGTATGATCGTGGATGTCTGAGTGTATGCCAACACCACATTGCACTATTTTGGGAGTCACACCCCGATCCAGGGCCTAGAGGTGTGACCAACAGTTGGTACCTGTTTTGTAAATATATTAGAGTAGCGGGTTCATTTTAGCGGAAGTCTTTAAATATTTAAAATATTAATTTACATTATCAAAATTACTCGGGAATTAAACACCCGAGTTGCAGTTTTACAAACAGTGATATTATTAATACAGGGATTTATAATATTAAAAAACGAGCCATCTCGAGCGATATTCTATGACTCCAATCCTTGTATACCATCTATTGTCATCTAATTACCTGCAAGGGTGGGAAAAACACGTTAGCTATATGCTGGTGAAACGTTGACTCGATAAAACATTTATAATAGTTGTTAAATACAAACATAGTTTTCTGTTCACAATCTCAGTAGGAATGCCTGTCCATTCCTGGGATTTGTACCACTGCTCTACAAACACAATTCAAAGGTTCCCCGAGTACATAGCCACTGTTCGGAGAAAACCTTCCCCTAGACTATGTAACCCATATGGAGAGCTGGTTATGACTGACTTGATTTTGTATGCCAATTATCAATTATAGTTTGGATCCAGACATATGTGTATTCGGTCTGAGTTGTTTTTTATTATCTATTTTGTATTATAACGATTTTAGAGATTTTATCTCATGCAAGCATTTATCAGACTCTTTGTAATAAACAACTAGTCTATTACAAGAGTAAAATCAGTTCAGACAGTAAAAGGTTAACGTGTTCACCTTGTAATATCAGTCGGGATATCAAAATCCTTAGCTTCAGTATGCTATCAACCTATATTCATAATAGATATGCATAAATACCTAGTTGGTACTATTCAGCAGACTTTTAAGTCTGTTTCAGTTCAGCAGACTTGAGGTCTGATCAGCAGACTTGAAGTCTGATTTAGTTCAGCAGACTCAAGGTCTGATCAGTAGACTCTTAGGTCCGACCTAATCTTAATATAGTTATAGTCATTTATGAAAAATACTTTGGATTTACATATGACGTTTGGAATAGCACGCTTTGGCCTAATAGAGGATATCGCGTTAGCAAACTTCTCCAGGTAAGCAAACGGGTCCCGCGGTTGATTAGGATGTATACGAATTGCTTTCCTTAGACAAGAAAAGTCTACTAATGATACCCCCTTCCAGTTACTACGTGCCCGTCAAAATAATAGTTTTGGTAACATTACTTCACGTGGAAGAAACTTCTTTGCTTTATAAATCATTATTTGGAAAATATTAATAGTTTAACGACTATATCCTTAACTAAGTTGTAACTAGGCATTTAAAGTAACTAGTAAAGTAACTTAAACTTAATCCTACCTTAATCGGCTAGGCGGAACTTAAGAACTTAAGAAATCAGTAGCAATTCAGCTTGTACTTCGTTTACGAGATCAGCAGCTCGTTAAACAGCGTAACGACACCTCATTTTTTGCAAAAACAGCCCTCGGCATCTTGGAACGTCCTTGGCACAATTCCCTAGGTTATGTGTGTGAAATGAAGGTGAAGATGGGATGAATGCGGCTGAACCCGTAGCTGCCCTTTTATAGTTTAGTTTTGCAGACCATCGCGTAGCGCGATGGCCTTTTCCCCAAGGCCATCGCGTAGCGCGACGTTGCAATTGACCAGCAAGCGCCACGTGTCTACACATGGTTGGACCCGTGGATTTGGATTACTTAACGGGGTATCGCGTAGCGCGATGCCCATAGTGGGTTGACCGTCGCGTAGCGCGGAGCCCCACTTTTTCTTGAACTGTGTGATTTGGATAATCACGTAGCGCGATGGTTTAATCCTAGAGACCATCGCGTAGCGCGGTGAGTCTTAATATTCAAAGTTTTCATTTTTAATCCTTTATCTTTTAGAATTTGCACTTTTAGCCCAAAATTAGATGGGGTATTTTCACGGTGTTACATCCTCCCCACCTTTAGAGAAATCTCGTCCTCGAGATTCATGTAAAGAGATGTGGATATTTTCATTTCATCTCGGACTCAAGTTTCCAAGTAAATTCCGGACCATGTCGGGAATTCCATCTTACTTTTACCAATTTCAACCTTTTGCGTTTTAAGAATTTGGTTTGGCTATCTTCAATCCGTATTGGCTCTTCTACCAATTTGAGTTTTTCATTAACTTGTACGTCTTTGTAAGTTCCCCTGGGGCGTCCCGAGGTGAGCTCTACCTCGGGCCGTCCCACACGACTCTGCCTCTCTGTTTCTCTCTAGCTACTTGAACTGAACACACAATACTCTAATTTTCTGGATACTCAAACCTAAACAAGACACATATATATATAGACAAAACAACTTCGCGGGCTTGGGCTTGGGCTAGTAGGCGAAGTTGTTCTAACTTCGCCTATGGCAGAAGTTGTTACAACTTCGCCTATGGCGAAGTTGTTATAACTTCGCCTATGGTGAAGTTGTTCTAACTTCGTACTTCGTTTCCGCTGATCAGAATTGCATAGCGACGGTCACAAAATGCACCAACAGATTCCCCTTTGACCGTTGCTCTCAATTCTAACAAACACAAAAGATCATCTGTTACAAAACATGCAGCAACAGACTCCCTCTTAACTGATGATCTTATGTTTGCTCTTCAACCAGCCGTGTCTGAAACTGTCTTGTAGCTTCACAAATCTACCAATCACCCAGCGTCTTCCATATCAGATCTCCCCTTCAGTGTAAGCTTCTCCGACTATATAGATTGAGGTCTTTGAAATGCATGCATCCCCGTGCCTAATTGATCATCTCAACCAATCACGTGAGTCCTTCTGGCTTCACCAACACGTGAAGTTGGGCTCCCTCCACAACTTCACCAACACGTCGGCATACGATAAGGTTTAATCTTCAACTACTCAACATCAAGTGATCAATTTCATCACAAAACCACCTTGACAGAATCTAACACACATGACCATTAATTAATCCTAAGCATCTTCAATCACCAGGGATAACGATCAAGAACATAAACACTTTAATTCCCGATTAAATCCAACTTGTTCCAGAATTTTCACTTTAATAAATAAGCATCACGTTTCAGGATCCAATTCTCGAACGCCTTGAAAATAACATAAATAATATGCTCTGACCGCAATCCAGTAATGACGAAAACCTTCAGTTCAATTTGACTTTCTTCAGTTGGTCAACCTCGAACAACAACTATTTCATTGCCCACAAACACCCAAATATGTGTCAATATCCAGTTTCAATCAATATCCTATTCACAACCTCAACTCCATATCCAGAGTTGACACGTATTTGTTCACACGTAAGACCAAGAGATAACAAGTTTCACTCGTTGACGGAACAACGTCTTAGGTCTCACAATAATCGTGTACACCTGGCCATACAGACGAAAACTCCAAACAATTTTTTTTTTTTTTAACTTCGCCTAAAGTCAACTTCGCCTAAAAGTCAACTTCGCCCATCCTTAACTTCGCCTGTCCATAACTTCGCCTATCCATAACTTCGCCTGACTGATAACTTCTCCTAAACCCTAAAATTTAAGCGACAACTTCGCCTGAACCCCATAACTTCGCCTGCGGCGGCTGTTCGGCCAAAAAAGCATCAGAAACGTGTCAGAAACACCAAAACGCAGATCTCGAACCATAGCATAAGAGCCTAAGGCTTTGATACCAAATGTAAGTTCCCCTGGGGCGTCGCCGATCGATACGAGATCCGCACGAGGTCTAGGGGTGCGGAATCCTCCTAGACTCGTTTAATGGTGTAGAAGACGAAGAACACAATTACACACAAACACATACACGAACAAACACACGAATGGGATAAACACATCTGCAGATCTTTTATATCATAACCGAACCATGTTACAAAACGAACAAAAACAAAGACACGGCCGACCCGAGGTGAGCTCTACCTCGGGCCGTCCCACACGACTCTGCCTCTCTGTTTCTCTCTAGCTACTTGAACTGAACACACAATACTCTAATTTTCTGGATACTCAAACCTAAACAAGACACATATATATATATATAGACAAAACAACTTCGCGGGCTTGGGCTTGGGCCAGTAGGCGAAGTTGTTATAACTTCGCCTATGGCAGAATTTGTTACAACTTCGCCTATGGCGAAGTTGTTATAACTTCGCCTATGGTGAAGTTGTTCTAACTTCGTACTTCGTTTCCGCTGATCAGAATTGCATAGCGACGGTCACAAAATGCACCAACAGTCTTTTAGAGGCATAACAAGTTTTTCATCAGCTAAACATTTCCGTAGATTCGATACGTGAAACACGTCATGTATTCCTTGCATCTCTTCGGGTAACTCAAGACGATAAGCTACAGGACCTATTCATTCAAGAATTTTGAATGGTCCAACAAAACGTGGGCTTAACTTCCTTTTTTTTCCAAAATGAACTATACCTTTCCAAGGCGATACTTTGAGCAACACTTTATCTCCTTCTTTGAATTCCAACAGTTTCTATCTTACGTCAGCATAACTCTTCTGTCTGTCACGTGCTGCTTTCAATCTTTCTTGAATCTGAGTCACTTGATCGGTTATTCATTGAACAATCTCGGGACCAGATAACTGATTATCACCAATTTCAGACCAACACACATGTGTTCTACATTTTCGTCCGTGTAATGCTTTGTATGGAGCCATTTGTATGCTTGTGTGATAACTATTGTTATATGAAAACTCCATTAAAGATAGGTGAGTATCCCAACTACCACCTAGATCTATAACACAAGCGCGAAGCATATCTTCTAAAGTTTGAATTGTTCTTTCACTTTGTCCATCTGTCTGTGGGTGATAAGCAGTACTTAAATTTAAACGCGTACCCATTGGATTTTGAAAACTTCTCCAGAAGTTGGAAGTGAAACGACTATCTCTATCGGATATGATTGACAACGGCACACCGTGCAATGATACAATGTTTTCTACATATAATTGTGCCAACTTGTCCATGCTAAACGTTTCTTGAATAGGAATAAAATGAGCAGATTTGGTCAGTCTATCAACAATGACCCAGATAGCATCATTTTGTCTAGATGTCTTAGGTAACTTCATGATAAAATCCATGGTAATCATATCCCATTTCCATATCGGGATCTCAGGTTGTGTCAGCAATCATAATGGCTTTTGATGCTCGGCCTTTACCTTTGAACATGTTAAACATTTTGTTACATACAAAGCAATCTCTTTCTTCATTCCTATCCATTAATAATCATCCTTAAGATTATGATACATCTTGTCACTTCCCGGATGCATCATATACTTGGATTTGTGAGCTTCTTCTAAGATTTTCTCTCGTAAACTTGCAACCATCGGCACCCAGATTCTTTTCCCTAATCTGAGTATCTCATCATCGCTTTTTACCAGTTGATCTTTCGTACCATTCTCCTTCTCAGCCTTTATATTCTCTTGTTCAAGTGCCAACTTCTGAGCTTCCTTGATCTCGGTTAATAGAGCAATTTTGAGTTCTAACCTCAAAGCTCGTACTCTTTTTGGCTTTTCATGTTCATTTCTACTTAAAGCGTCAGCCACCACGTTAGCTTTACCCTCATGATACACAATTTCACAATCATAGTCATTAAGTGTTTCCATCCATCACCTCTGTCTCATGTTCAACTCCATCTGATCAAATATATGCTTCAAACTTTTGTGATTAGTATAGATAGTGAACTTTACACCATATAATATTGTCGCCATAACTTCAATGCGAAAATTATAGCTCCAAGTTCAAGATCATGTGTGGTGTAATTCTTTTCATGAACTTTTAATTGTCATGAAGCATAAGCAATTACCTTCTTCCCTTGCATCAAAACACATCCCATTCCTGTATGTGAAGCATCACAATATACAATGAAGTTATCTTGCCCTTCAGGCAAGGCTAAAACAGGTGCATTTGTTAATTTCTATTTAAGAGTTTTGAATGCCTCTTCTTGCTTCGGTCCCCATTCAAATTTAACAGATTTTCGAGTGAGTGTTGTTAAGGGACCGCTATTCGCGAGAAATTTTGTATGAATCTTCTATAATAACCGACTAACCCCAGAAAACTTCGAACTTGCGTCGGGGTTTTGGGTTTCTCCCATTTCAAAATAGCTTTTATTTTTGCCGGATCCACCTGAATACCTTTTTCATTTACAATATGTCTGAGGAATTGCACTTCGGACAGCCAGAACTCCCTATTTTGAGAATTTCGCGTAAAGCTTTTCTTTCCTTCACGTTTCCAGTATGGTCTTCAAATGAGCTTGATGTTCTTCTTTCGTCTTGGAATATATTAAAATGTCATCGATGAAAATGATAACAAATTTGTCAAAATATGGCTTACAGATTCGGTTCATCATATCCATAAATGCTGCCCGAACATTAGTGAGTCCAAAAGGCATAACGGTGAACTCATAACGTCCGTATCGGGTTCTAAATGATGTCTTGGATATGTCTTCTTCTTGAACTTTTAGTTGATGATACCCAGATCTTAGATCAATTTTGGAAAAACAACTAGCTCATTGTAACTGATCAAAGAGATCATCTATTCTTGGGAGTGGGTATCGATTTTTAATCGTCACTTTACTCAATTCTCGGTAGTCGATACACATTCTCATTGATCCGTCTTTTTTCTTGACGAACAGAATCGGAGCTCCCCAAGGTGAAGAACTTGGTCGAATAAATCCTTTCTCCAATAATTCATCCAATTGCTTCTTTAATTCTTTCATTTCAGTTGGTGCTAATCTATAAGGAGATTTAGCAATTGGAGCCGTTCCCGGAACTAAATCTATCTTGAATTCAAATTCTCGATCCAGTGGAATTCCAGGCAATACATCAGGGAATACATCCTTGAACTCTGAGACAATTGGAACCTCTTTTATTTTCTTAGACTCAGGCTCTTTGGTTACATAAGCCATAAATGCTAAGCAACCTTTACCCAAACAATGACTTGCCTTTATTTTTGAAATAAATCCAATTCTACCAGAATCCTTATCGCTAGCTATTCGAAAAATTTTCCTATTTGGAGTTAAGATTTCAATAGCTTTTTCATCACATAATATTCGGGCTTGGTTAGCGGCTAACCAATCCATTCCTAGGATAACATCAAAGCCAGCTAACTCCGTGGGTAATAATTGAACTGGCATATCATGTCCGGTTAAGGAAATACAACTACTTAATACTTCAGATATTTTGATTAAAGACCCATTAGCCGTTTCTACTTCATATTGATTATTTAACTTAGCTAGAGGTTCATTCAATAGATCACATAATTTATAATCTATAAAACTTTGACTTGCGCCTGAATCAAACAATACTCTAGCATAAACGTTATTGATAAGAAACGTACCAGTAATTACATCTAGTAATTCTCCCGCCTTTTGAGTGTTAAGCATGAAAGCGCGGGCATTCCCCTTTCTCCCCTCATTCTTGGCACCACTACCACTAGCGCCTGCAGCTACCTGTTTCTTCTTCGTGCATTCCGCACTGAAGTGACCCTTTTCACCACACTCAAAACAAACAATGAACTTTTTCCTACAATCCTCCTCCTTGTGTCCTGGCCTCTTACAGAAATTGCAAGTTGAAAACGGATCAAACTTGCGTACATCAGTCTTAGGAGTAGGCTTCAAACATCTTCCCTCGTGCTTCTTACCACAATTTTTACACATTGGCCGATTAAACACATTCGACCTTTCCTTCACTTTCTCAAATCTTCTCTTCTCATCATTCTCCCTCTTCTTCTCCAATACACTCTTCTTCTCTTCATCCTTATTTCCGATCATACTTTCCATTAAATATTCTGCTAGTTCAACAGCAGACTCAATGGCAGCAGGCATGTGTGATCTTACATGATCACGAATTTCTTTTGGTAACCCATAAATATACCGCGTCACCTTGTTATATTCGGGCGTGACCAAATGCGGTACAAGCCGACAATACTCAAGGAATTTAGTGTTGTATTCCTTGATATTCGTACCAATGACCTTGTGATTCCAAATCTTAGTTTGGATTTGATCCACCTCATGAATGGGATAGAATCTTTGCTTGATTAACTCTTTAAAAGTCTTCCATTCCAGGTTATACATGTTACTCCTTCCTTTGATCTCAATTAATGTATTCCACCACTCTAGCGCCTCTCCTATGATCATCTGAGAAGAGTACTGGATACCTTCCTCCTCAGTGCATTTACTTATAATCACTATGGATTCCATCTCCTCAATCCACGAAGCATTGTTATTGCCCCTTTATCCCCTTAGAATTCATTTGGTTTATACACTTGAAAATCTTTGAAGGTACATCCCGTGCTAACTTTTGCTCTTTTTGTTTTGCTCGGGACGTGTTCAGCAGTGGAACTTTCATAGCCTTCTTATTTCTTTTCCTTCTCATCTTTTGTCTTTTCAGTTTCCTTTCTTTTTGAATGTATCGATATGCTATGGCTTGGCTGCGTTTGTTTTACTGATTTTGATTTGGCTAAACTTTTAGAATTAGCCATGTGGTCTTGCACCATCTTTATCAATGAAGTTACAGCTTCTTTGATTAACGGGGAAACTGCTTCTTTTATCATATCATGTATACCTCCAATATATTCTTCCAGTATTGAATTATTATTTTCAGGGGTCTTCGCTTTGTTAGCTTGACTCCCTCGACTTACTCGGGTTTCTTGTTGTTCAGACATTCTGTGAATCATATAAATACATGGATTTAAAACGTAAAACACAGGCTTTTATTCATAACAGTACAGAAGGATAGAAAAATGAAACATGTTTAAACAGCAACATTTATATAATCCTAATCCTTGGCCCATTTCTTAACTAGGATCTTCATTTTATCACACTTCTTGATGATCTTGTTGCTTATCTTTTTCTTCTTAACCCTCTCATTTCTTAGTTCGTCCATTACTGAGTTAGGAGGGTTAGGATATCCTAAGGGTGCAGATGCAGAAGGGAAATGATAAGCGGTTTCCCCTGGATACAGGTGAGGAGTTGCTATATATGCCTGCATTTCCTCATCGGGAAGGTTGTTCGTGTAGAACTCCTTGATGAAACGGGCCTCTTCCCGTATCTCGTTTGCTTGTTCAGCCTCAGTCGGTATAGGACCTTGGTATGGTGGAAAACCAGAAACCTCAGAATAATGGATCGGTCCTTGAGTTGGTCTTGCTAGAATGTGGGCACCTGGTGGCGGTGATCCAAAATGCCACAGACCCTGGTTGGAATGAGAATTCTTCCAGCTAGAAGATTCAGTACTTGTTTCCTGTTTAACTGTACTCAGAACTTCAATATCATATGGATAGTAGTTCGGGGTACCAGTCAGCGGAACACTTTCTGAAATGTCACTTGATATTCAATTGGCATCTCGGGGCTTTCCGGGGCATATATTGGTTGGCTTTCGTAAGCCAAGTAGGGATTGATTTGATCAACAGGATACCGGTTCATCTCATTCATCGGATTTGGATTCATCGGGTTATTAAAGTTATTCAGATCAGCCGGGTTAGTGTATACCGGTTCAGTCGAGTTCACTGCTACAGTTGGCCATCTAGGACCAAAATTTGTACTAGATCTATCAGACGGTTCAGTATCGGGGGCAGGATTTGTCCTCCTTGCAACCCGACACTTTTGTCCGTAATAATTTGTATACGACATCTGCATATATATAAACTTAGGGAAAGGTAGACTACCAATCATCACTTATCCCTACTTATTAGATAAATGGTTAAAGCTTAGGTACTAATTTATGTTAATACCGACTTCGCTGAAACCGATGGCTCTGATACCAACCTGTCACACCTCGATCCAGGGCCTAGAGGTGTGACCAACAGTTGGTACATGTTTTGTAAATATATCAGAGTAGCAGATTCATTTTAGAGGAAGTCTTTAAATATTTAAAATATTAATTTACATTATCAAAATTACTCGGGAATTAAACACCGGAGTTGCAGTTTTACAAACAGTGATATTATTAATACAACAATTTATAATATTCAAAAACGAGCCATCTCGAGCGATATTCTATGACTCCAATCCTTGTATACCATCTATTGTCATCTAATTACCTGCAAGGGTGGGAAAAACACGTCAGCTATATGCTGGTGAAACGTTGACTCGATAAAACATTTATAACAGTCGTTAAATACAAACATAATTTTCTGTTCACAATCTTAGCAGGAATGCCTGTCCATTCCCGGGATTTTTACCACTGCCCTACAAACACAATTCAAAGGTTCTCCGAGTACATAGCCCCTGTTCGGAGACAACCTTCCCCTAGGCTATGTAACCCTTATGGAGAGCTAGTTATGACTGACTTGGTTTTGTATGCCAATTATCAGTTATAGTTTGGATCCAGACACATGTGTATTCGGTCTGAGTTTTTTTTTATTATCTATTTTGTATTATAACGATTTTAGAGATTTTATCTCATGCAAGCATTTATCAGACTCTTTGTAATAAACAACTAGTCTATTACAAAGAGTAAAATCAGTTCTGACAGTAAAAGGTTAACGTGTTCACCTTATAATATCAGTCGGGATATCAAAATCCTTAGTTTCAGTATGCTATCAACCTATATTCATAATAGGTATGCATAAATACCTAGTTGGTATTATTCAACAGACTTTTAAGTCTGTTTCAGTTCAGCAGACTCGAGGTCTGATCAGCAGACTTGAAGTCTGATTTAGTTCAGCAGACTCAAGGTCTGATCAGCAGACTCTTAGGTCTAACCTAATCTTAGTATAGTTATGGTCGTTTATGAAAAGTATTTTGGATTTACATATGACGTTTGGAATAGCACGGTTTGGTCTAAGAGAGGATATCACGTTGGCAAACTTCTCCAGGTAAGCAAACGGGTCCCGCGGTTGATTGGGATGTATGCGAATTGCTTTCCTTAGACAAGAAGAGTCTACTAATGATACCCCCTTCCAGTTACTACGTGCCCGTCAAAATAATAGTTTTGGTAACATTACTTCACGTGGAAGCAACGTCTTTGCTTTATAAAACATTATTTGGAAAATATTAATAGTTTAACGACTATATCCTTAACTAAGTTGTAACTATGCATTTAAAGTAACTAGTAAAGTAACTTAACCTTAATCCCACCTTAATCGGCTAAGCGGAACTTAAGAACTTAAGAAATCAGCAGCAATTCAGCTTGTACTTCGTTTACGAGATCAGCAGCTCGTTAAACAGCGTAACGACCCCTCATTTTTTGCAAAAATAGCCCTCAACACCTTGGAACGTCCTTGGTACAATTCCCTAGGTTATGTGTGTGAAATGAAGGTGAAAATGGGATGAATAGTGCTGAACCCGTAGCCGCCCTTTTATAGTTGAGTTTTGCAGACCATCGCGTAGCGCGATGGCCTTTTCCCCAAAGCCGTCGCGTAACACGACGTCGCAATTGACCAGCAAGTGCCACGTGTCGACACGTGGTTGGACCCGTATATTTGGATTACTTAACGGGGTATCGCGTAGCTCGATGCCCGTAGTGGGTTGACCGTCGCGTAGCGCGGCGCCCCACTTTTTCTTGAACTATGTGATTTGGATAATCACATAGCATGATGGTTTAATCCTAGAGACCATCGTGTAGCGCGATGAGTCTTAATATTAAAAGTTTTCATTTTTAATCCTTTATCTTTTAGAATTTGCACTTTTAGCCCAAACGTAGATGGGGTATTTTTCGCGCCAAGAACTAAACCCGAAATAAATTTGGACTCGGCATTTCATTTTCGGGCACGTAAATCGAGAAAAGGGGGCCCAAAAGCCCAGCTCGTCAAAGTTGAAAAAAAAAACAAAGAAAACCTTTAATATTATTATTTATTACTTTGTTTCCTTTATAAAATAAACAAGTTAGGATATTCTGGAACTCATTTTCCAGAGGTTCTTCATCAAATAGTTGCTGTTCTTCCACCCTAACCCTAAGTAAGCATATCATTTAATCAATTTTTACCAAGTTTAATCATGTTTTATTATGTAAAAACATAGTTTGATTACTAAAAATCATTCCTAACCATTTAAAAATCCTAAAAATGGTCCAAAAACATGTTTTGATCATACACATGGTTAGGAACCTGGTTTGATAGTTTTTTTTTTTTTTTGCCATAAACACGGATTCTAGGGTTTAAACAGTGTTTTTACGGTTCAAAAGTTCGGTTTAATAGCATAGCCGAAACCCTAAGTTCCAAGGATGCCATATTCATGAAACATGCTTGTTTTGTGATTTAGGACTTTATCTAGCCTGCATAGAAGCACAAGATCCTGAAACCTTGATTAGAAAGGCGAAAACGAACCAAAACCGCTAAGGTAATGCCGAATTACTCGTTTACGGGCTGTTTAGGTTAAAGTTTTGATGTGCATATTTTTTGGTCTTGATATTTTTCAGGGACATCAGGGAACATATCATTGAGTCCCTGTCCAAATTTGATAATTTTTCAACCATCCGAGAATATTTGGCGAATTTATTATTGAATTGGGACGTTTAATTGGGAAAAATAGTTAAAATGCTTGAAAAATTATGAAATTTTGTGGAGAACTCATATTTGGTATATATTTTTATCACATATGAAATTTGGAATCATTTGGAAAAGCCTAAGTGTGTTTTGTGCAATTGCGTTCATATGAGCTTTTATTGTCGAATTTGACCTGAAAAGAATATTGAACAAGGTTGTTACATTCTGGATATAATTTGTGCAATTGCATTCAGATTGTTTAGGGATATAATTTGAGCATCCAGGAATTTTTTGGAAATCATTTGGGATAAATGGACGATTTTCAGGCTAAATATAGCAGGTAAAATGAATTTTTATAAATTAATAAACCAGTAAATAATTCCAGAAATATTTTTATAAAAATTTGCATATTTTATTTGATAAGTGGCTAAATTTTCATAATTTAATAAATAACAGTTAATTAATTATGCTAATTTGAAAATTAAACAAATTCAATTCTGATAAAAACCGGCAATTTCGTGACTAACGAACATGCAGGAGTATCAGAACACCAAAAGTGATCAAAAATCATATTTTTGGATTAATTAAGTAAAAAACGAACCTTTTTATGAGGAACCTGGACAATCTGGATAGATTGTGCGCGTTTCTCCTCAAATCAAACGGAAACGGGCACCGTAGCGAATCCGGAACCCCAATTTGTGATCTTTCTTTATAACTTAATCATTTTATCGACTAACACATTTACCCAAGCTGACATCCCCATAACCGTTTTCTGAACGCATAAACGAACAACTTGGCCCAGTTGGGAAAACGGGGAAACTGAGCCAAGTTCAGTTTTAAGTATTAGACATTGAACAACATCACAACCTAAGTCTATTGACACTTTCTGGGCGTAACAGCTATACCCAGATTAGATACACAGCCCAGTTTAGTATTGAGATTATAATAATATTAAAATATTAATATTATTATAATATTGATTATAGGGACCAGCGATTACGAGTCAAACGAACTACGACCCGACGCTGTACTGAATTCCGAATAAATCGTGAGTTTCATGACCCTACTTTTAAACTGTTTTTACCAACTTTCGGGGTAAAAAACATGTTGATACATATCTGTACACTATGAATTGTTTGATGATGGGAATTATCTAAGTGCTAACACATGCAAGTCCCCACGAACACAGTGATTAACTTCGAGTCGGTGGCTTATGAATAGTACTATTGGTTTGACAAACCCAAACAGAATCGGCCTAGTTGCCATGTCACATAGCACCGTTTGCACATGACCATACTTATACAAACAGGCTATCTAGTGTTAGACATAGCTACCGGGGCATGTTGTGGGCGGAAGGGGAGCCGGAGTGGTTGATTGGGTGTGGGAAATGGATGCACGCAGCACAGACAGTCAAGGCTTCACTGTAGCTTAGCATAATTACATCATAAACATACAAACAAACGTATTTGTGAACGTACATACATGCATACTTGCGTATTTACAAATTATGACTGTTTTACGCACAACTGATTTCTTAAAACGCGTGAAACTCACCAACTATTTGTAGTTGACCCGTTTTAACATGTTTTTCAGGTACTGGATTGAATTAGAATGTCAATGTGGTACGTTTTTGACTTGCGATCAATGTTGGGTGAATTGATGCAAGTGTGCTAATAGGAAGTAAAGCCGTTTAACGGGCTGGATTTAGTTTGTAACATACAGTTGTAAGCAAAGATAGAACAATGTAATATACTATAAATTAGTTTGTAATGTTTCTTTATAAACAATGTGGTTGATCCAGAGGTGTTTGTTACATTCCCGTTTTACGCTTCCGCATTCATCTAGTCGGGGTGTGACAACTATGTAGCCCCCCACTGATATATTATATGTTTCCGGCTCATGGGTATCATCCGTATGATACGATTTATTTTATTGGCTTGCTTAGATTGTGATGTTGTTCAACGTCTAATACTTAAAACTGAACTTGGCTCAGTTTCCCCGTTTCACCAGCTGGGCCAACTTGTTCGTTTATGGGTACAGAAAACAGTTATGGGGATGTAAGCTTGGGTAAACATGTTGGTCGATAAAATGATTAAGTTATAAAGAAAGATCACAATTTGGGGGTCTGGATTCGCTACGGGACTAGTTTCCGTTTATTCAGTTTGATTTGGAGAAAATACGCATAATTTATCCAAATTGTCCGAATTTCTCACAAAAAGTTCGTTTTTACTTAACTAATCCAAAAATATAATTTCTGATCACTCTTGATGTTTTGATATTCCAACAAGTTCGTTAATCACGAACTTGCCGGTTTTCGTCAGAATTGAATTTGTTTAATTTTCAAATTAGCATAATTAATTATCCGTTAATCATTAGAACATGAAAATTTAGACACTTATCAATTAAAATATGTAGATTTTTATAAATATATTTCTGGAATTATTTACTGAATTATAAATTTTTAAAAAATCATTTTATATGCTAAATTTAGCCCGAAAATCATCCGTTTATACCAAATGATCTCCGAAAAATCCGCCAAAATTTCTGAGTGATCAGAATCTGTCCCAAAACAACCTGGAAAAATCCCAAATTCTAAAAATCTTGCCAAATATCATTTCCGAGACAAAAATGACTATGAAAATTCAAATAAACGCAAATACATAAAACATACTTAGGGTTCTCCAAATAACCCCAAATTTCATATGCGATCATAATATACCAAATCTGAATTCCACACAAAATTTCATAATTTTTCCAGCATTTTAAGTATTTTTTCCAAATAAACGTCCCAATTCGGTAATAAATTCGCCAAATATTCTCGGATGGTTGAAAAATTACCAAATTTGGACAGGGATTCAAGCATATTTTCCCTGATGTCCCTACAAAATTGTATAACCTAAAAATATGCACATCAGAATCGAATCCTAAACAGCCCGTAATCGAGTAATTTGACGTTACCTTTGCGGTTTTCGCTCGTTTTTGCTCTCCTAATCCAATTTCCCGGTTCTCGTGCTTCTATATAAGCTAAATACAGATCCTATATCACAAACCAAGCATGTTTCATCAATATGGCAGCCTTGAAACTTAGGGTTTCGGTTAGGGTATTAAACCGAACTTTTGAACCGTAAAAACGTCGTTTAAACCCTTTAATCCGTGTTTATGGCCAAAAAAGAGTATGATTATGATTCCTAGCCATGTGTACGATCAAAAAACGTTTTTGGACCATTTTTAGGATTTTTTTCATGGTTAGGAATGATTTTTGGTAATCAAACTATGTTTATATGATATTAAACATGTTTAAAACATGTAAAACTTGATCAAAATAGATATATACCTTAGATTTTGGTTAAGGGGTTAAAGAGCAGCGAGGAACATCAGTTTAACTTCTGGAAACTTGTTCACAAAATATCTATTTGCTTATTATTTAAGAAACAAAAGTTATAACAATCTTGGGGGGTGGCGTACGGAATTTGGGTTCCCCCTGGCCCATTTGGCCCAATTTTCTGGATTTACATGTCCGCACGTGAAATGCAGAGTCCAAATTTATTTTGGGTTCGGTTTTTGACGCGAAAAATATATTGGATACGACAAACAGTGCGAAAACAATTGTTTTTCGGCCATTTTTGTGTAAATTTATAAAAACATACTATTTGTTTGTAAAATTCAAAAATATTTTCACGGATCGCTTAAAACATTCCCACTAAATGTTTTATAAATCTTTTTCGGCTTAACGGATGATACAATGCTTGTTTTGTAACTCTCTTTCGCGTTTAAATCCATAGCGGGTAGTTAAACGAGCATGTGTTCGTTTAACTGGTTTGCTATCATACTAAGGTCATAATACTGATATGTTAGCTTATATTAAACGTATATCACTTATAGATGACCCCCTCGAGATATCTGGGTCATAACCAGACCCGTTTGGTTATCCGTTCATTCGTTACGCAATAAGCGGTTAAACACTTATTCGATTTGTTAGTACTGAGGTGTATTCGGTTTTGTCACGAATGTCACATTCTTCCCCAGTTAAGAAATTTCGTCCCCGAAATTCAGTATGCCAATTATACGCTCCTTAGGGACAAACAGGAGTATTTGCTTTCGTTTTCAAATATATTTGGTCCCCCGACGTGGATTTTACCGAACTTTGAACAATGAAATTTTTGACGTGTCGTAACTGTTTGATTTTTCCCGTTCATTATTTATACGAGTTTCTTTACAAGGTTTAGTTGTGTGAAAGTTTCCAAGTTGTAATGTCTCCACCTCGTCAATGAAGCACTTGATTTGTTTTGGTATATAAGAAATTGTTAGTAAAACTAAAATCGAGAATGAACTCGATTCTAGAGATAGTTTATTCAATATGCTACAGGATTAATTTTTCGAGACAACCTCATACAGTTTTATGTATGTTGATGTCAACTTATCAGTTTCCTCAACTCGAATAATACTTTTCAAAGGTTAACAATTCATTACGTTGGTATAGTTCTTTTATTATTCTTATGCGGCTTTCAGTCTGTTTTTGAATTCTACGAGTTTTACCTGTGGTTTCCGGAATCAAATTGGATTTTGCATTTTAAGTGTCACACCCCGGCTCAGGGCCTGGGCGTGATACCCAACGTTGATACCTGTTTTGTAAATATATCAGAGTTTAGGGTTGTAAAGTGGAAGACTTAAATAAAATATTATTATAGTTAAAAGACGGGATTTTAAAACACCCGTTTATTTGTACATAAGTGTTTGGATTACAAAACCATGTTTCACATTATTTTATTTATAAAACATCCATTGAGCCATCAGATCGTCTAACGGCTACCCTTCTTCTCCGAACACCTATTCTCCATTACCTGTAAATCAGTTATAAAAATACGTCAGCAACACATGCTGGTGAACACGCTGACACAAAATATTTAAGTTACTTAGTTATCCCCTCGGGTATCTTATGACCCGGCCCATCGTGGCTTTGGAAACAACCAAGTTAAATATACTATTATAAACCTCCAGTTATACTTGAAACCTCTCAGCGATACCGCAGCATCGAGGTCTTAGCAACTATCAATATACACGAGATAATCCCCTCTCAGACATTACTTAGGTCCGGCCCAACGTGGCGGAGGAATTAGCAAGTGTGGTGCGGTGTGCCCACCGTCTACCCACATATGTAAGGATCCAGACAAACGATTACAATAGCCTGAGGGCCAGTATTACTTTTGTTTATAAAGTTTGAGGGATATAATCCCATGCAAACATTCAAGACTTTGTTTTATAAAAAGTTGGACGTATTCACCTTTCTTCTTGGTTGGTGTTTCTCACCAATTTGTCTCGTTACCTCGGACCTATAGTACGAGAATAACATTTTATAAGTACTAGATCAACGATCTAGCTTCAGACCTTTAGTCCGATTGCATAACCTTTACCTTGACATTTTATCTCTTTATAAATATAAGGACCTCTAGTCCTTTCTTGTTAATCACTTATAAACCTTTGTTTCTTCTTCGTGAAGAAACAAATATTTCAGCTTTCTTTTATTATAAGAAATACTTAATAAAATCTTTATATATAATAAAGAAGTATTATTTTATCTATAATCTTGACTTTATGGAATCTTATTTCCACTTTATAGAATCAAGGTACATGCTATATCCCTTACTAGGGTCTAAGCCATTTATAATATAATAATCAGGCAAAACCCCTACCTTGAATGGCTTATTACTCGAAACGCCTATGCTCTACTTGGACCACACTTCTACTTGGAGAGAGGTCGAGAGAGAGTAACTAGGTAGAGTTATGGCACGCATTTCAAGGTAAGACTTGTCGGGATATTGCCATATCGGGGTTGTGGCACGCTTATCGAGGTAATGTAGGTGTTTTTGGAGTGTGTTGGATGAGTGAGGACCACCTCCATGGCCGGCCTATTTATAGAAATTTTCCTGCATCTTCGCGTATCTCGAAGGTGCACTAGCTTCGCTGAGTCGCCGCGTAGGCTTACTACGTGTCGCCACGTGTCCTGCATCTTCGCATATCGCGAAGATGTAAAACGTGGATTCATCGCGTATCGCGAAGATGTAAAACGTGGATTCTTCACGTATCGCAAAGATGCAAAACTTTGAATCTATTCATTTTTAGTCCCTGATCTTTTGGTAACTTGCCATATCTTGATTTCGTCTCATCATTATCCAAAAATAGAAAGGCGGCTCGCGGCGATGCGAGCGCAAAGTGCGCCATCAAAGCGCCACATTGCGCCCATCGCCCTTCACCTGATCCCGTGCCCGTGCGCGTCGGGTGCTTCGCATCCTCCGCTAGGACTAGGAAGAGTGGTTGATCACATAAGAACATTTCCATGGAATGTTCTCTCCTTATAAGGTGCTTAATTTTTCTTTCTTTCTCCGATGTGGGATGGAGTATTCTTACTTCATTCCTTAACATAAGCTACTTCCACTCTTTGTCTTATTTTTCTCTTTACTTTTTCCATGAATATTTTTAGTCCTTAAGTTTTGTTAGTTTGTCAAATTTTGACCAAAATTTTCGTGATGTTACATCCTCCCCACTTTAGAATGAATCTCGTCCTCGAGATTCGCTTAGAACAGATGTGGGTATTTCTTTCTCATCTCTGACTCTAACTCCCAAGTAAACTCAGGTCCTCTTCGAGAGTTCCATTGTATCTTGACTAACTTTAGCCTTTGACGTTTAAGTTGTTTGACTTGGAAATCTTCCACTTGTAGAGGTTGTTCTACAAATTTTAGATTTTCGTTGATTTCGACATCTTTCAATGGCATGGTTAGAGTTTCGTCAGTCAGACACTTGCGTAAGTTAGAGACATGACGTGTATTCCTCTCAACTCTTCTGGCAATCGTAAGCGATAAGCAACAGTACCGATTCGTTCTAGTACTTCAAATGGTCCCACGAAACGAGGACTTAACTTTCCTTTCTTGCTGAATCGTACAACTCCTTTCCATGGTGATACTTTTTGTAGAACCTTATCGCCTACCCGGAATTCCAACGGCTTACGGCGAACGTCTGCATAGCTCTTTTGTCGATCTCTTGCCGTCTTAATTCGTTCACGGATTTGCAACACTTTATCCGTTGTTTCTTGGACTATTTCGGGTCCAGATATTTGATTATCTCCTATTTTAGACCAACATACAGGTGTTCTACATTTTCGTCCGTACAAAGCTTCAAATGGTGCGGCTTGAATACTTGTGTGATAACTATTGTTATACGAGAATTCCATTAGAGGCAGGTGATCGTCCCAACATCCACCTAAATCGATCACACAAGCTCGAAGCATGTCTTAAAGCGTTTGAATTGTTCTTTCACTCTGCCCATCAGTTTGAGGATGATAAGCAGTGCTAAGATTCAACTTAGTTCCTAACGCTTACTGGAAACTATTCCAGAAATAAGACTTAAATCTACTGTCTCGGTCATATATGATAGATAATGGCACACCATGTAATGCTACGATGTTGTTCAAGTATATCCGTGCCAATCTATCCATAGAATAAGATTCATTGATAGGCAAGAAATGAGCGGATTTAGTTAACCTATCAACAATTACCCAAATAGCATTGTGCTGTCGAGTAGTTTTAGGGAGTTTCGTAATGAAATCCATTGTTATCATCTCCCATTTCCATACAGGGATTTCAGGTTGTTGAATCAAACCTGAAGGCTTTTGATGTTCTGCCTTGACTTGTAAACATGTTAAGCATTTAGCAACATATAAAGTGACAAGACCCGAGCCCCGGTGCGGAAGCGTGAATAATGGTCATTATTAACGGTGGAGCTCGGATCTGAGCTAGGATCGAATCGTATTCACTCTTGAAAGGTGTTTTGGACGGATGAGTGGTGTTTGGGAGAGAGCCTGATTCGATTACAATGAACAATAGACTGGATGAACAAACATATGCAATCAATTCACAAAGATAAAGAAGTGGCAGTATGATTTCATTAACCAAAAGATTGTCATTACAAAGAACACTCATACATACACACATACATACTATAAAGATCAGCCAGCTCCAGGAAAGCTCATCCTGGAGGTGGCGGCTCACTCAAAGAGATAAACCCTAGATCTCACACAATACACAATACACTCATGCTAGAAAAATTAACAAATACATCTATTTATACTAGTCTAACATGTCTTGGTCTTCAAGACATCCACCCTTGGTTGAGACCAAAAATATTAATTATTTTTCACCCATAATAATAATTCGATGCGTCGGTCTAAAATATAAGTCCCAACACAAAGCAATATCTCTCTTCATCCCATTCCACCAGTAGTTTGGCTTAAGATTTTGATACATTTTATCATTACCGGGATGCATCATATACTTTGATTTATAATCTTCACTCATGATCCTTTCGCGCAAATCACCAACAATCGGTACCCAGATTCGGTTTCCAGGTATGAGTATGTCGTCATCACCTTTTACTAAAGAATAAATGGTGCCGTTACGCTTTTCTTCGGAGATATGGTTTTCTTCAATTGCTTGTTTCTAAGCTTTCTTGATTTGTTCTATTAGATCTATTTGTAGTTCTAATCTCAAAGCTCGCACCCTTTTGGGTTTCTCATGTTCCTTTCGGTTTAATGCGTCAGCTACAAGATTTGCTTTTCCTTCGTGATAGATGATTTCACAATCATAATCGTTTAAAGTTTCCATCCATCTTCTTTGACGCATGTTAAGTTCCTTCTGATCAAATATATGCTTTAAGCTCTTATGATCAGTGTACACGATAAACTTGACTCCATAAAGATAGTATCTCCATAACTTTAAGGCAAATATTATGGCATCCAACTCTAGATCGTGAGTCGTATGATTGTTTTCGTGCACTTTCAATTGACGAGAAGCATAAGCTATTACTTTCTTTCTTTGCATTAGTACGCAACCCAAACCTGAATGAGATGTGTCACTAAACACAACGAAATCCTCTGTACCCTCTGGCAAGGCCAGTATAGATGCATTTGTAAGCTTTTGTTTAAGTAATTCAAATGCTTCTTGTTGCTTGGTTCCCCATTCATACTTAACATTCTTTCGGGTTAATTAAGTTAAGGGAACTGCTATACGGGAGAAATTCTCGATGAATCTTCTATAATATCCAGCCAAACCAAGGAAACTTCAGACCTCGGTTGGCAATCTAGGAATCTCCCATTTAGCTATTGCTTCAATCTTTGTGGGGTCCACTTGAATTCCATTTGCATTGATAACGTGGCCAAGAAATTGTACTTCATGCAGCCAGAATTCGCACTTGGAAAATTTGGCATACAACTTCTCGTTTCGGAGTATCTCAAGCAAGATTCTAAGATGAACTTGGTGATCTTCTTCCAATTTAGAATAAATAAGTATATTGTCGATGAATACGATTACAAATTTATCAAAATAAGGCTTACAAACTCTGTTCATCAAGTCCATAAAGCGGC
This sequence comes from Bidens hawaiensis, assembly GCF_021521415.1. NCBI lineage: Eukaryota > Viridiplantae > Streptophyta > Magnoliopsida > Asterales > Asteraceae > Bidens > Bidens hawaiensis. Next base: position 2,441,099 of record NW_027491069.1, on the reverse strand, counting down.
TGGGGCATTAGTGAGTCCAAATGGCATCACGGTGAACTCATAATGTCCGTACCTTGTTAGGAAGGCTGTCTTTGGAATATCTTCTTCTTGAACTTTCAACTGATGATACCCAGAACGTAAATCTATTTTCGAAAAGAAACTCGCTCCTTGCAATCTATCGAATAGGTCATCAATTCTAGGTAGCGGATATCGATTCTTAATAGTTACTTTGTTCAAGGCTCTATAATCGATACACATTCTCATGGAACCATCTTTCTTCTAGACGAATAAAATCGGAACTCCCAAGGTGATGAACTTGGACGAATAAACCCTTCCTCTAACAACTCATCCATTTGTTTCTTTAATTCCCTCATTTCCGTCGGAGCCAAACGATAAGGGGATTTGGCTATTGGAGCTGTTCCCAGCATTAACTCTATTCTGAATTCGACTTCTTGATTGGGTGGGATTCCTGGAAGTTTATCTGGAAAGGCATCAGAAAATTCGGATACTATGGGCACATCTTTGATTTCCTTCGGTTTTGATTCTTCCGTTACATAAGCCATAAATGTTAAACATCCTTGGTTTAAGCATTTGCTAACTTTTATCATGGAGATTATGCTAACATGACCAGCATCTTTGTCGCTCGCGATTTGAATTATTCGCTGGTCAGGGGCTTAAAGTTCTATAGTTTTCTTATTGTAGATGATACGGGCATGGTTGTCGGATAACCAGTCCATACCTAGAACTATATCAAAACCTGCTAATGTCATAGGCAGTAATTGTACAGGTATGACGTAGCCTGCTAATAAGATCTTTCCATTTTCTAAGGTCTCGGAAATTTTATCTATCTCACCACTGGCCGTCTCAACGTTTATGGTTTTATTTAATTTCCTTAGAGGTTCGTTTAATAGACTACAAAATTTATAATCTATAAAACTTTGATTTGCAGCAGAATCAAATAAAACTCTTGCGTAAACGTTATTGACTAAAAACGTACCGGTGATGGTTTCCGGTATGTTGGCGGCCTTCTGGGTGTCAAGTACGAAGACTCTTGCATTCCCTTTCTTTCCTTCATTCTTCGTACCGCTTCCTCCAGCACCTCCACTCCTAGTAACATTCTTCTTAGGACATTCAAAACTAAGATGCCCCATCTCCTTGCAATTGAAGCAAGTCATCTTGTTCTTCCAACAATCAGCAATGGCATGTCCTGGCTTCTTGCATGTATCACAAATGATGGATGAAGATATTGCAAACCGACATCGACCCATATGATGCCTCTTACAAATCTTGCATAATGGGTAGTTGGAGTTGAAACCACTTCTCCTCTTATCCACATCTTTTCCTTTGAAACGATTATTTCCTTTTCCCTTCTTGTCATTTGTTGATTATTCCTTCTTGTCTTCGTCTTTGTTGCGGATCAAACCGTTCATCAAATAACCAGCAAGCTCCATGGCGGATTCGTCTGTCTGTGGCAAATGAGACCTCACCATGTCTCTTATCTCTCTCGGTAAACCCCATATGTAGCGTGTTACCTTGTTTGATTCGAGTGCTACCAACTGTGGCACAAGCCTACAATATTCTTGGAACTTGGTATTGTATTCTCTCAGATTGGTCCCAACTACTTTGTGATTCAAAAACTTGGTTTGGACTAAATCAGTTTCATGCATCGGACAATACTTCTGCAACACCAGATCTTTAAACTCTTCCCATGTCAACTGATACATGGTTCTTCTTCCTCTTGCCACTAATAGGGTGTTCCACCACTCTAAGGCTTCCCCTTTGAACATCTGTGCTGTGTACTGAATCTTTTTCTCCTCAGTACATTTGCTTATAATAACAATTGATTCCATCTCTTCGAGCCATCTTATGGCGGCTATGGCTCCTTTGTCGCCATAAAACTCTTTTGGTCCAGAATTCTTAAAGTTCTTAAACAAACAACCTTCGATTCGTAACTTCTTCTTAAAGGTTTGATGGATCTTTTCACCATTAGTTGATTCTTGATCACTTCCTTCATCTTGAGGGGTAGGATTAAGACGGGATTTGGATTTGACAGACTTACTGGGTTGTTGGTTTTCACTTTGATGGACAGATTTTTCTTTCATAGCGGGTAATAAGGTATTCATGGCATTGATCATTTCTTGCATTTTAGTTATCAACTGCTCATGGTTTCCTTGAGCAGGCTTAGTTTTCGATTGGTTGCTTTTATCATTTGAAGCTTCCTTATTTTAGGATGGATTACTTTGTTTCGACATTCTGAAATTATAAGGAAATTGACTCATTACTTAAAAGTTTTTATTTATCTCACAAACAGGAGTACATTATGACAACTCCTATTACCATGAACTCTAGGAACAACGATACCACTACAAATACTACGGACTTAAACTAGAAACCACTGATACTACAACAACGAAACAAGGAACAAGCGATAGAACCATAACAGAACAGGGAACAAACGGTATGGTTACTGCAAAGTGGGATTCTCAATCCTTCATATATTTCTTGATTATCTTTTTCAACTTACTACACTTTTGTAGTAACTTCTTTTCCACTTTCTTCCTCTTGCTACTTTCTGTAGCCAACTTTTTCCACAATTCATCCGTCTCATCCTGTGCCCGATCCAAATGCTCTTATTGGGACTGAGGGATGAGACTTGGATATCCATACTGGGGCGGTGGATCACGATACCCCATCATGACTGTGTCATAATGGTTCCTTGGATACTGTGGTGGTGGACTGGATTCAACTGGCATGTTGTGAAAAACTTCTGCAGCCTCTTCTTGCTGCCTGATTTCCTCTACTTGTTCCAAGATGGTTGGAACGACACCTGTGAAGGGTGGAAAACTACCTGTGAGTGCTTGGACATATGGGTCTTGTGGATCATAATGAGGGGTCAGGTGAAACAACAGTTGCTGGCAGCCCATACTCGGTGGACAGTCACATCCTGGGTGGTTTGCACCTCAGGGTTCCTCTCATCAATGCTCATCTCCTTTGAAACCTCTTCCTCTGGTTCTTCTTCTGGGTCTTCTTCCGATTCTTCTTCTGGTTCTTCTTCCAACTCCTATTCAACTTCCTCCTCAGGGTCTTCTTCTGGTTCAACTTCCACATTAATTTGATTCACTTCAATCCGAATGGTCTCTGGTTGCATTACTTTCATCTTGGGTCTCCATTATGGACCTGAAACAGAATGAGGAGAATTTGTGGGGTTGTAGACTGGGGTTCTTGGGTCAGAGTAAATCTGCATCCAACTTTGGGTACCATCCTTAGGATTGGTTTTAGCCTGCTCATCAATCTCCATATCATTGGAAGGATGATTCTTCGGGAATGGCGGATCACTTGGAATGTTGATAGGCAATTGCTCTGTGCATGGGAAGTAAATGGGTTGATTCCCATATGGGACCACTGATGTGAGGGGTCTGTCTTGGTCGAAGAAGTTAGCAAAGTATTCATCACTTTGACCATCGGGAGGAACGATGGGTTCTGGATGGCCTGCTTGTCTCATTTCTTCGTAAAAGGATTCTATAATCTTTTTGAATATCGACATATATTAGGATAAGAATGATAAGGGATAGAAAAGATTAGAATGATAAGGGATAGGAAAGAATACCAACCTATCTTATCCTTATATAATAATATAATAAATATTGAAACTTATCTCTGATCAAATCTTAGGTTTACTTATATACCTAATTCGCTAAGATCGATGGCTCTGATACCAACACTTGTCACACCCCGGCTCAGGCCTGGGCGTGACACCCAACGTTGGTACCTATTTTGTAAATATATCGAAGTTATAGCCAGGCGAAGTTATGGACAGACGAAGTTAACTTTAGGCGAAGTTAACGAGAAAAAAAAAAAAAGAGTATTTTGGTGTTTTCGTCTGTATGGCCAGGTGTACACGATTATTGTGAGACCGAAGATGTTGTTCCGTCAACGAGTGAAACTTGTTATCTCTGGGTCTTACGTGTGAACAAATACGTGTCAACTCTGGATATGGAGTTGAGTTTGTGAATGGGATATTGATTGAAACTGGATATTGACACATATTTGGGTGTTTGTGGGCAATGAAATTGTTGTTGTTCGAGGTGACCAATTGAAGAAAGTCAAATTGAACTGAAGGTTTTTGTCATTACTGGATTGCGGTCAGAGCATATTATTTATGTTACTTTCAAGGCGTTCGAGAATTGGATCCTGAAACGTGATGCTTATTTATTAGAGTGAAAATTCTGGAACAAGTTGGATTTAATCGGGAACTAAAGTGTTTATGTTCTTGATCGTTATCCCTGGTGATTGAAGATGCTTCGGATTAATTAATGGTCATGTGTTAGATTCTGTCAAGGTGGTTTTGTGATGAAATTGATCACTTGATGTTGAGTAGTTGAAGATTAAACCTTATCGTATGCCGACGAGTTGGTGAAGTTGTGGAGGAAGCCCAACTTCACGTGTTGGTGAAGTCAGATGGACTCATGTGATTGGTTGAGATGATCTATTGGCACGAGGATGCATGCATTTCAAAGACCTCAATCGTTATAGTCGGAGAAGCTTACACTGAAGGGGAGATCTGATATGGAAGACGCTGGGTGACTGGTAGATTTGTGAAGCTATAGGACAGTTTCAGACACGGCTGGTTGATGAGCAAACAGAAGATCATCAGTTAAGAGGGAGTCTGTTGGTGCATGTTTTGTAACAGATGATCTTTTGTGTTTGTTAGAATTGAGAGCAACGGTCAAAGGGGAGACTGTTGGTGCATTTTGTGACCGTCGCTATGCAATTCAGACCAGCGGAACGCCACAGGCGAAGTTAGCACAACTTCGCCTTAGGCGAAGTTAGAACAACTTCGCCAACAGCGAAGTTGTAACAACTTCTGCCTTAGGCGAAGTTATCACAACTTCGCCATAGGCGAAGTTATGAACAACTTCGCCTACTGGCCCAAGCCCAAGCCCGAGAAGATGTTTTGTCTATATATATGTGTGTCTTGTTTAGGTTTTGTATCCAGAAATCAGAGTATTGTGTGATAAGTTCATTTGTCAAAAGAGAGACCGAGAGTGAGAGTCGTGTGGGACGACCCGAGGTAGAGCTCACCTCGGGTCGGCCGTCATTTGTTTACGAGTTTGGTATGTAATTCGTTTTGATTATTATATAAGAATCTGCAGATTTGTTTATCCCGTTCTTGTATTTGTTCGTGTACGTGTTTGTGTTCTTTATCTTTACACCAATAAACGAGTCTAGGAGGATTCCGCACTCCTAGACCTCGTGCGGATCTCGTATCGATCGGCGACGCCCCGGGGGGACTTACAATAACCCAACCTTTAACCCTTTTGACTCAAAAAGATCGTGCTTATGTATGGGGAGAAGATCAAGAAGCGGCTTTTCAATTATTGAAGCAGAAGTTATGCCAAGCCCTGATACTGAGTCTTCTAGAGGGAACTGATGATCTGGTAGTTTATTTCGACGCGTCCCGGAAAGGGTTGGGATGCGTACTAATGCAAAGAAACAAAGTCATAGCATACGCTTCACGACAATTAAAGGTGCACGAGAAGAATTATACCACCCATGATTTGGAACTTGACGCGGTTATTTTCGCACTTAAGATCTGGAGGCACTATTTGTATGGCACCAAATGTACAATATACACCGACCACAAGAGCCTACAACATATTTTTTACCAGAAATAACTAAACATGAGGCAGAGGAGATGGGTAGAGCTGTTGAACGATTATGACTGTGAGATTCAATACCATCCGGGCAAGGCTAATATAGTAGCAGATGCTTTGAGTATAAAAGACAGGATCAAACCACTATGGGTCCGAGCACTTGGAATGATTGTCCAAACCAGTCTCACCGAACAAATTCGTATTGCTCAAAACGAAGCTCTGAAAGGAGATCACTTGGAAGATGAAAACTTGCATGGGACCGAACAAAACTTTGAAGAAAGAACTGACGAAATTCTATACTACAAAAACCGAGTTTGGATTCCCACTTTCAGCAATCTGCGTGACTTGATCATGGATGAAGCCCATAAGTCCAAATACTACATTCACCCAGGAACAGATAAGATGTACAAGGACTTGAAGGAGTATTATTGGTAGCCCGATATGAAGAAGGATATAGCCACGTACGTCAGTAAATGTTTAACTTGTGCGAGGGTTAAGGCTGAATATCAAAAACCTTTGGGAATGTTGCACCAACCGGAAATACCACAATGGAAATAGGAACAAATTACCATGGATTTTGTAACACACCTCCCTAAAACTTCCCGAGGAAACGATGCAATATGGGTGATAGTTAACCGACGAACCAAATCCGCACACTTCCTTCCAATCCGAACCAATTACACAACCGAAAAACTTGCTCACATTTACATAAATGAAATCGTGTCCCGACACGGCGTAACCATTTCAATTATTTTTGATCGTGATAGCCATTTCACCTCTCGTTTCTGGCAAGCCATACAAGAAGCTTTGGGAACTCGAATTGACCTAAGTACCGCCTACCATCCCCAAACCAACGGTCAATCTGAGCGAACCATTCAAACCTTAGAAGATTTGCTTCGCGCTTGTGTACTAGACTTCGGTGGGAATTGGGATCAACATCTCCCACTGGTTGAATTTTCGTACAACAATAGCTATCACAGTAGCATTCAAGCGGCACCATATGAAGCGCTGTACAGGCGGAAATGTAGATCACCCTTGTGCTGGGCTGAGGTGGGAGATACCCAAATTACACGATCAGACTTGATTCAAGAAACCACTGAAAAAATCCGTAAAATCACAAGCAAATTAAAAATCGCCCAAGATCGACAGAAAAGCTATGCTGATGTTCGTAGAAAGCCGTTATCCTTTGAAATAGGTGACAAAGTTTTTCTAAAAGTATCCCCATGGAAAGGCGTTATACGATTCGGAAAAACCGGTAAACTAGCTCCGCGATACATTGGACCATATTAAGTAATTTCTAAGATCGGTCATGTAGCCTACCGACTGAAATTACCTTTGGAGTTGAGTTCTATTCATGATGTCTTTCACGTTTCAAAACTGAAAAAGTGCCTTACTGACGAAACCGAAATCGTGCCATTAAAAGACTTAAACATAAACGAAAAAATGAATTTCGTTGAAGAACCGGTGGAAATATTAGAGGGAAAAATAAAACAATTAAGACACAACAAAATCTCTCTAGTCAAAGTTCGGTGGAATTCAGAATGGGGACCCGAATTCACGTGGGAAAGGAAATCCGAATTTAAAAAGAAATACCCGCACCTGTTTCCAAATAAAGACAAAGTTGAATAATCAAATTTCGGGGACGAAATTTTCTAACGGGGGAGAATGTGACATTTGAGCCAAAACAAGGTACACCTCAGTATGTATTCACCGATTAAGCAAATAAACGCCTTTTGCGTAACAAACGAACGATTAACCGAACGGGTCGGGTTATGACCCAGAAATCTCGGGGGGCCATCTATTAGTGTTATACGTTTAATATAAGCTAAAATATTAGTAATATGGCCTTATTTCGATAGCAAACAAGTTAAACGAAAACATGCTAGTTTAACCACCAGCTATGGATTTAAACGCGAAAGATAGTTACAAACCAAGCATTGTATCATCCGTTAAGCCAAAAAAGACTTACCAAACACTTAATTGAAATGTTTTAAGCAATCCGTGAAAATATTTTTTATTTTTACAAACATATAGTATGTTTTTATAATTTTACACAAAACTAGCCGAAAAACACTCGTTTTTGCATTGTTTAACGCACCCGATAAGTTTTTAGCGCCAAAAACCGAACCCGAAATAAATTTGGGATCGGGATTTCACGTAAGGGCACGAAAAACTAGACAAATGATCAAGAGGGGGGGCCCATGGACCCTACCTTTGGGGCGGCCGTAATAGGGAACCCCCCCTTAAGTTTCCTTTAAATATAAAAATAAGTTCAAGATATTTTTAAAGTCATTTTCTTGTGGAAAAATCTGGATACCAACCTGGTCCTCTCAAAACCCAGCAAGAACTAGGTAAAGATGTCATAAATAATCGATTTTCGGCTCGTTTAAACTCGTAATACCATATAAACATAGCTTGATTGCCAAAAACCATTCCTAACCATGTAAAAACCCTAAAAATGGTCCATAAACATGTTTTGATCATACACATGGTAAGGAACCTGGTTTTATAGTGTTTTTGGCCATAAACACGGATTAAAGGGTTGAAACGGCGTTTTTATGGTTCAAAAGTTCGTTTTTGTGCACTAGCCGAAACTCTAAGTTAAGGGCTGTTATGTTGATGAAAAATTGATTGGTTTGTGATATAGGACTTGTATCTAGCCTACATAGGAGCACAAGAGCTTGAAAAGTTGATTAGAAAGGTGGAAACGAACCAAAACCGCTAAGGTAATGCCGAAACACTCGCTTACGGGCTGTTTAGGTTAAGGTTGTGATGTGCAAATGATTAGGCCTTGAAATTTTTCAGGGACATCAGGGACCATATCATTGAGTCCCTGTTTAAATTTGGTAATTTTTCGACCATCCGAGAATATTTGGCGAATTTATTACCGAATTGGGAAGTTTAATGGGGAAAAATTGTTAAAATGCTTCAAAAATTATGAATATTTTCTGAGAACTCAGATTTAATATACTTCGATCACATATGAATTTTGGGATCATTTGGAGATGTCTAAAGGTGTTTTGTGCATATGCGTTCGTGTGAATGTTTATAGCTGAAAAGAATATTGCACGAGCTTTTTAGATTCTAAAAATGATACAGGTTGTTTTGGGACATAATTTGAGTATTCAGGAATTTTTATGGAACTTTTGGAAATTTTTTGGGATAAACGGACGATTTTCAGGCGAAATAAAGCTGATAAAATGAATTTTTATAAATTAATAAATCAATAAATATTTCCAGAAATATTTTTATAAAAATCTACATATTTTAATTGATAAGTGGCTAAATTTTCATAATTTAATGATTAACGGTTAATTAATTATGCTAATTTGAAGATTAAACAAATTCAGTTTTTATAAAAACCAGCAAGTTCGCGACTAACGAACCTGCGGGAATATCAAAACTCCAAGAGTGATCAAAAATTATATTTTTGGATTAATTATGTAAAAACAAACAACTTGGCTCAGCTGGGAAAACAGGAATCTGAGCCAAGTTCGGTTTTAAGTATTCGACATTGAACAACATCACAACCTAAGCCTATTGCCACTTTCTGGGCGTTCCAGCTATACCCAGATTAGTTATACAACCCAGTTTTGTATTGAGATTATAATAATATTAAAATATTAATATTATTATAATATTGATTATAGGAAACCGTGATTGCAAGTTATACAAACCTCGAACTGACGTGCTACTTATTATCTACTAAACAGTGAGTTTCATGACCCCACTTCTAAACTGTTTTATGAACTTTTGGGGTGAAAAGCATGTTTGATTACATATACATACCTGAAACATGTATTGATGTGAATTATTTAAGTGCTAACACATGAAAGTCCCCACTAACACAGTGATTAACTTCGAGCCGGTGGCTTGTGAATAGTACTATTGGTTTAACAAACCCAGGCGGGGCCAGCACGGTTTGCTGAGACATTATCCCATTTGCACATGTCCATATTTTTACGAACCAGCTATGTAGTGTTAGACATAGCCACTTGGGGCATAATGTGGGCGGAAGGGGAGCCACAGTGGTTGATTGAGCATGGGAAATGGAGGCACGCAGTACGAACAGTCCAGGCTTCACTGTAGCTTAGCACAATTACATCATTTACATACATATATACTTATTTCAGGATTACAAGTGTTAACTTGTGAACACTCATAACTGTTTTCTTGAAACTCGTGAAACTCACCAACTCTAGTAGTTGACCCGTTTTAAACAGCTTTTCAGGTGTACCTAAATCAAAATGATTTGGTGATCTGTTACTTGTGCAAGGTGTGTGGTTGATGCTATGTGAATAGAAGCAAGGGAGTTAGTAGTAAGATCGTATAGTTAACAAACTAGTTTGGTTTGTTTCACCTAGACTGTAAAACGATGATAGAACAAGGAAATGTAATATATTGTAAATTAGTTTGTAATGTTTCTTTATAAACAATGTGTTGATACAAGAGGTGTCTGTTACATTCCTGTTTTACGCTTCCGCATTATGCTAGTCGAGGTGTGACAGGGGCATTGATTTCATGGGACCGTTTCCATCTTCATGTGGAAACAAGTACATACTCGTGGCGGCTGACTATGTTTCGAAGTGGGTTGAGGCCAAGGCCTTACCCACGAATGATGCCTGAGCTGTACTCCGTTTTCTCAAGAGCCTTGTTGCTCGTTTTGGTGTCCCAAAGGCGTTGATCAGTGATAGAGGTACTCACTTCTGCAATGTGCATATGGAGAAGGTGTTGCGACGCTATGGGGTCACCCATCGGCTTGCAACCGCCTACCACCCACGGACTAGTGGGCAGGTAGAAGTGAGTAATCGGGGGATCAAACGGATTCTTGAGAAAACGGTTGGTTCGAATCGTCGGGATTGGTTCGACAAGTTGGATGATGCGTTGTGGGCCTTCCGTATAGCCTATAAAACTCCGACCGGTTGCACACCGTGTCGGATGATTTATGGGAAGGCCTGCCACCTACCTGTCGAGTTGGAGCACCGTGCTTCATGGGCCCTACAAAGGGTCAATCTGGATATGTCAGCCGCGGAAGCCACTCGGTTCCACCAGTTGCCCGACTTAGAGGAGCTGAGAGATCACGCTTACGCGCAGTCATTTAGGTATAAGGATCGGATGAAGGAACTGCACGATAAGAAGTTGAAGGGGAACAAGCAGTTCAAGTGTGGGGATCTGGTCTTACTGTATAATTACCGTTTGTGGTTATTCCCAGGAAAGTTGAGATCCCGATGGTCGGGACCGTTCACGGTCACTGAGGTTTTCCCGTATGGCGCTGTCGGGATAGAGTATAAAGGCGGGAAATTTAAGGTGAACGGTCATAGACTGAAGCACTACATTGGCGAGCCGATGGCTGATCAGACTGTCGAGGTATTCTACCTTGACTCGCTCTTTGTGACGTAGGCGTGCTTGATGCATCACTCGGGACACTGCCCGAGTTGTAGAGTTTGTATTTCTGTTATTTGTTTGTGCTATATGTTTAGTATGTTTCTGTATTTTTCAGGATGTTCCAAAATGAAACCGCTCGTACTCAATCTCCATTCGAGTCGGTCGATTTAAGGGGTATTCTATTATAAAAAAAAATAAATAAATAAAAATAAAAAAAAATTATAAAAACCAAAAACACAAAAATATGTTTATTTGTTTATGTTTTTGTTTTCCGTTTTGTACGCCGCTACATGCGAGCGATTTTGAGCTTTTGCAGGTTATGTTATGTGCATGGTAGCTACGATGGCGTCTTAGAACAGGTTCTCCCGAGGTTACGGTCGCGAATGAAATGCTATACGGTCGCTTGTTTACTACTCAGCTATTGAAGATTCTGCACACAAACCAGGGGAGTAACCCGTTCTTTGTTTTATTCTTGTATATTATATTTTTATTTTATTTCTTTTCCTTGTTCTCATCGAGTACGATTTCGTTCTAAGTGTGGGGATGAGATTTATTTTACTTAGTTGTAGAAAATTTAAAAGAAAAAAAAGAAAAAAAAATTTTAAAATTTTAAAAAAATAGTCCCTTGAAATTTGTTTTCTCTACGTTAAACAGGAAATGATATTATTACCGAGTAGTTATTTTATAAATTCTTGGTGTTTTCAAAAAATATATATATATATATAATAAATAAGAACAGTACCCATTAGACCAGCACGTAATGTATGGCAACCAAACGATTTAGACTCAGTAATCGATGTGCTGGTAGGCTCAACCTTTGAGAATGAAAGGGCGGTTTGGTTGTTAACCTAATTGAACCTTTTAAATGGCCTGAATTTAGTGGGAAACATCTTAGGGGTTTAGTTTGTTTAACTAAGCCCGTAACAGGACTTGAATGAAAAGCCGGGTTATACTCAAGCCTCGAGTCATATGATCACCTTTATATAAAAACCTAATTTTTGTATACGTACTTATATGTATAATCTTATGTATACGTATATATTCATGCAAATAGCAGAAAACAGTTTTGCTCGGTCCTTTGTTGCGTAGTGGCACAGACTTGAGCCTTGATGCAGTCTGTATTATTGTCCAACATGGTGTATTTTAAAAAAAAATGCAAAAAGCCAAAAGGCAATGCAAAAAGCCAAAAGGTGGAAAAAAGAAAAAAAAATTATTCAAATCAAAACCACCATGAAGGAAACTACTGTCGGTCGATCAAGGACCAAGCTAGAGTTTATAGGTTATGAGTCGAAAATGTTTTGATCATGTGGCAATAGGTTTAAGTCAAGTTGGGGTGACTCGGTCCGGTAAAACCACAATGGAGCGTGGTGAAGTGGAGGCAGGGCTTTCAAGCGTGGGTCCCGCTTTGTCATACAAACTAATGAAATTGTCATGCCTTATTTGCCTCGGTAAGTATTAGGGGCATGGGTTTAAGTGGATAGCAATACCGGCAATCGACCTGATCTAGCTTATTAGATGAAAGTTGGAAGAAAATATTTGGTTAACGAGTCACTTGTTCTGATACTTTAAAAAGAAAAAAAAAATTAATAATAATAAATAAATAAAACCAAGAGTGGTCGGTTAAACTCGGTTATGATCTTGTATAGTATTCTTTTTCAGTGACGAAAAAGTCTTAAGTGTGGGGATATTTGGTGTGTTGTAAAACACACTTATTTTCCGCACCTTTTATCTACGTTATTATATTATATTTTATGTATTTTAACTTGTTTTATATAGGTTTTACATAATCTTATTCATATTGTAGGTTATGGGTTACAAGGAAGAAAAACCGAGCTTCTTGAGCAGTTTACGGGCCTTTTACGCATAGGATTTCAAGTAAAACTCAAAGCCTGGCCCATATGTATCATGGACAAGCCCAAGCCCTACATTATTTTATAACATAAAAAAGAAAAAAAAACCCTAGGCACACAGCCCCTGGTCTGATCGCAGAAGGGGACAGCAGCCAAGGAGAGAAAAAACTTTTGTGAAGCTAGGGTTTGAGTGTTTTGGCGGCTAGGGAAGGAAGAAGGACACAAGAACAAGCCTCGGGGACGTTTTTCATCAGTTTACATCAGCCGGGAGCAGCCCATATTCACTCCATATCCTTTCTTTTACACATTGTTCATCATCTTTATTTCTTGTACAATTGATTACATACTTTTGCAATTGTGTTAAAGATAGAAGTGTTTAGGATTGTTATTGATCGTTGAATAAATTTTGAGATGGTTGATATGAGTTATATGATGTGTTTATTGAGTGTTCATGGCTGTCCAAATATGATTAGAGGCTAATCTTGTCGGTTCTACATAGGAATGATGATTATTGTTAGTGTTTGATGAGTTTATTGGATTGTTTGATTGATAGATTTGAATTGTTAGTGTAAAGTTTGATTTGGACATGAAATAGGTTGTGTTTAAGGGCTGGAAATTTTGGTAATTCATTTCTTAAACTCCTTTCGTTGGTTGATTAGTTTTGTATTGATTGATCGATGCTTGTTTGATTCTAGACTTTATGTTTAGGGTTTGTTTGCGGTAGGTACAACCGTAGGCTTTTGTTGTGTGATTTATTGGTTAAAGTACAGCGGTTAGACACCTTCTTAGAGACCGAGAGGTGATAAGAAGTTAGGGTCGTCTCATTGCCTTTGCATGCTAGAATAAGAATTGCGCGAGAGTGAGTTCGTTTATTGTCCGGTTTAGGTGTTTTGAGTGACTAGTTGATCTATTTGGTTTAAGTTGAATTGTTCTTCTATCCTTGGTTGTGTAGTATTCATTACCATTAGGGTCGAGTGTTGGTGAGACCGAGAGGTGAGTCAACATTAGAACACATTAACAATTGTTTCCCGGTTTGGTTGTTTTAGTCGATTTTGAGTAGTTTAGGCTTGTTGAGTGAGACCGAGAGGTAATCTAGTGAGCCCGAGCGATCCTTAGTCGTGTCATCTTTAGGAACCGGTGTCTTGATATCATTCAATCCATTTGCTTGTTAGGCCTACAATTTGATTCAGACCTAGGTAGACGTTTTTCTCCATCCGAAGTTAACACAGTTAGTTCCCTATTAAGTTTTCTATTTTTGATAACTTTTGTCAGTCAGTCCATTTAGTCCAGTTAAGTTTTTAAAAATCAAAATTAATTAAATATTATTCTTAGGTAGGTCTTGTCTAGGGTTAGTGATTGTTAGCGTCTTATGTGTCTTCGTGTTCGATACTCGGACTTCCTAGGTTTTACTACTTGCGACCGGTACACTTGTCGGTTGTGTGTGGTTAGGACTTTCGTTTTAAATTTAAAGCTTAGTTGTGAGGGTCATTCATTGTTATAGGGTTATCCGACACACACTAGTCCCGATCTGCCACTGCTTGCAGTTCAAGATCAAGGATTGATCAAGCTAAGGGTCATGCCAGTGAAATGGATGTGAGATCCACTAAAAACCAGAAAATAAAGAAACCTTTTTGGATAACCATAAGGGAAAGAGCGAAAAAGGGTTTAAAGACTTAAAAGTCCAAAACCCCACCAAAAATATATAAGAAAAGGAATCCTAAGGTCGAAATATATGTCACACCCTCAAAATCCACTAACGGAGTTTTACCGTCAGAGGGTGTGAACTAACAGGATCGGATTCATTAGTTATAATCAAACCATAAAACAAAGTTTCAAAACCATGAAAACGTTTACGAGTAATTAAATGCGGAAGCGTAAAAACCATAGAAACCAATGTTGCGTCACGCAGGACGACTTAAAACCCAATGATAACAGTTTAAAATAAGTTTGCATAATTAAAAGTGTTTCAAGCAATGCATGATCCTAAACCGCGCGCCCGCCTCGGCTACCAGAGAATAACATACTAAAAGTGTCAACACAAGGTTGGTGAGTTCACAAGTTTATATAAAATAAAGCGTTTAGCGTTTGCGTTCAGCGTTTTGCGTTACAACATTTTGCGTTACAGCGTTTTGCGTTACCAGATAGTGTTATGTCAATTATATATCTATAGGTAGCTAGCCTATAAAACAAGTATCACTAAGTGTTCGACACCGAAGCTGACTGTTTATCATTTGCCTTGCCACCAGGTCTATCCCGACCATGGTATGTGTTTAGCCAAGATTACACCCACTTGACATCCAGTCGAGTTTAGCGTTGGGTGGGGTTTGTCAAACCCAGTAGTACTACTCAACAATGACTCGCTATTATCCAATATTAAACGGTTCGATGTGAATGAAGGACTTTAGTTATTGCGTTTGCCACTTAGTCTTTACAAGTGATATATAATCTATATTAACAAAATCTTAAATGCGTTTTCGGAGTATGTTATCTCCCCCAAGTGAAAAGCGTTTAAAAAGTTTAAAAGGGGAAAGTGAAACTCACTGTTTGCGAAGTATTCCCAAAATAATTCACCAAGATGCGCGTCACAGAAAAACTCTCTCTAGCGTTCTAAAACAACAAAGAGATTTTTCTAAGTGTCGGAATATTATCGAGTCTCTAGACCCGGCACATAATACCTATGCACACAACATGTTTCGTGTTTCGTTTGTGAATCGTGTGTGACTTTAACAAGTGTAGTTGTGATACGTTACATGTGTAAGCAATTATTTACGTGTCATGTATTCATAATGTACATCACTAGCAATTACTCCCCGTAAGGGTAATTTGGTCAACAAATAACAATTAACTAGCAATTATTCCCCATGAGGGCAATTTGGTCAAATCATGACAATCAATTAGCAATCACGTTGTTTCATGCAACTTTCACAAAGCTCAGCAACTAGTTTTTTAACGACAGAATTCTACTTGAAAAACTAGTCTATCCCACCGATCATAGCATCACAATTAATTTACCAAAAATCATCACAAAAGCATATATGTCTTAGGTTTCCAGAACATATTTTATTATATTTTTATTCCACATAGGTTTCTCACAATAACCAAATAATTACAGCAAACTCATAACAGTAAAATTCATGCGCAACAGAATTTTATTTGAAATTCCCGTTAAACGAAAAATCCAATAAATGCAAGACCACTTGGGTTAGGTTCCTAACTCAATAAGTCAACTTCCAGAAGTGGAACCAACCCAATTGGTCTCGTAGTTCATGAGATATAATATTTACAAAACAACCTAACAGCAGGTCTAACAACTCAGCTTTGCACAACGTTTTTGTAAAATCATAAAAGTTAACTTTTACACGTCAAAAAATTGCAAATTTATATTCTTTAGAAACTAGACTCAACCTAGTTTACTGTAGTACCAATAATCTCAACCAATTTTCAAATTTACACCTCGTTACAGTCAATTAAACATCAATAACACAATCTGTCCAGAAACTGTTTGCATCCAAACTTAACATATTAACTATCTATGGACCATCATTCATTCATATAACACTCTAGACTCCATAATCACTATCCATGCACATCAATTACACATTACATACATGATTAGGGTTTTTGTTTGAACTCAAATCAAAGACACAAGCAATTAACATGTAACAATATCCATTCTAGTTATCAAATCATCATCAAATCAACAACAATCATATGAACACATTACACACATAAATCGGCCCCTAGGGTTTTCAATTAACCCATTAAACATCGAAATTAAGTATAAGGGATGCAAGGGATAGTCGTTTATACCTTCCTAGCACCTTAATCTTCAATCAAAATCTTGAAAACTTGGTTGTATGTGTGTGTGAATGGCGGCAGCCAAGGGAGCCAAGGGAGAGGGGTTCCGATCGGGGTAGAGGGAGGAGAGAAAGAATGAGTTAGGGTTTAGGTTTATTATTATTAATAATAATAATATGTTACACTCAAGTCCCTCAACTTTCGATTGTTGCTTTTCTAGCTTAACTAACTAGTTCTAGTACATTGAGTTAACGTTTATAACGATGTTATCACACAACACATAAGTCTAACACATAATTACTGTTTTGACGTTTTTCGTTTATTCACCAATCATTTGCGTCAACTCGTTTGCGTTTCGGTGCAATTCCAGAAAGACTACACATGTAGTAAGTGTTAAGCGTCATTTAAACCCTAGTTTAAATGTAATGAGGTGTGCGTTTTAGATTCAGTGATCTTTAAGTTTGAATTGACGGAGTTGAGTTAACGGAGTTAACCTAAAATTGACGATTGTCACATCATTCCCATGTTAAAGAATTTCCGTCCCGAAAATTTGAGTCAAGTCGTGATGAGTGTCTGAAAAAGTAAGAAAATTTTCAGTTTGTCATATCATCCCCTAGTAGAAAGAAATTTCATCCCGAAATTTAATTCATACCTCTGGTGATTTCTGACGGTTTGTCGGGTTTCGCGGTTTTCTGTGTTTGGTCAGCCCTTCAAAAAGGTGAGGATACTTTTTCATCATTTGATCCTCGCGTTACCACGTGAACTCCGGTCCACGTCTAGGGTTCCAACGAACCTTAACGATTGGAATTTTGCTGTGCTTGAGCATTTTGGTTTCCCAATCCAAAACCTCGACTGGTTCCTCAATGAAACGTAACTGTTTATCAACTTGCAGTTCATCCAAAGGGAATACTTGAGTCTCATCGGTTAGGCATTTCTTCAAATTGGATACGTGGAATACATTGTGTACGCCACTGAGTTCCGTTGGTAAGTCCAGTCGGTACGCCACCGGACCAATGCGCTCAGTTATTCGATAAGGGCCAACGTATCGTGGGTTGAGTTTGTTTCGCTTTCCAAAGCGAACCACACCTTTCCAAGGTGAGACTTTGAGTAACACTCAATCGTTCACTTGAAATTCGAGAGGTTTTCGGCGCTTGTCGTCGTAACTCTTTTGGCGATCTCGTGCTGCTGCCATGCGATTTCGGATTTGAACAATCTTTTCCGAAGTTTCGAGTACCAGTTCTGGACCAGTGATTTGGCTGTCACCCACCTCTGCCCAGCAGAGTGGTGATCAACACTTCCGTCCATACAGCGCTTCAAACGGCGCTGTTTTAATACTTGCGTGGTAGCTGTTATTATACGAAAACTCTACCAAAGGTAAGTGAGGTTCCCAACTTTTTCCGAAATCCAATACGCATGCACGCAACATATCCTCCAGGGTCTGAATAGTTCATTCACTTTGCCCATCCGTCTGAGGATGGTATGCTGTGCTCATATCAAGACGGGTGCCTAGTGCGCTTTGTAGTGACTTCCAAAAGTGCGAAGTGAAACGGGAATCTCGATCGGAAATGATTGAGACAGGCACTCCGTGTCTAGACACTACTTCCTTTATGTAGACGCGAGTCAATCTTTCCATTTTGTCCAATTCCTTAATCGCTAAGAAGTGTGCAGACTTAGTCAACCGGTTAACGATCACCCAGATGGTATCGCATCCCGTCGGTGTCTTTGGTAAACCCGTGATAAAATCCATTGAGATGTGTTCCCATTTCCACATTGGGAGTTCCGGTTGTTGCAGTAGATCAGATGGTTTCTGGTATTCTATTTTGACTCTTGCACAAGTCAAGCATTTGCTCACGTAGGTGGCAATGTCGGCTTTCATGTTCGGCCACCAGTAAAGTGCCTTTAAATCATGATACATTTTATCTGAGCCAGGGTGGATAGAATATCTGGACTTGTGTGCTTCGTCCATCACCAGAGTTCTCAACTCTCCGAACCGTGGAACCCAAATCCGGTTCTCAAAATATCAGACCCCGTCCGATCTGGTTTCAAGTTGCTTGTTCATGCCCCGCATGAGTTCCGATGGAAGATTATCATCTTTCAAAGCTTCGAGTTGCGCCTCGCGAATCTGGTCAGGTAAGTTTGCATGAATCGTGAGTTGCAATGCTCGCACTCGTCTGGGTTTATCTGTTTCTTTTCTACTGAGGGCGTCGGCCACTACATTGGCCTTGCCAGGGTGGTACTTGATGGCACAATCATAATCCTTAAGCAGCTCGACCCAACGACGCTGTCGCATGTTCAGCTCCTTCTGATCGTAGATATGCTGGAGACTCTTGTGGTCGGTGTAAATGGTAAACTTGGTACCGTACAAGTAATGCCTCCATATCTTAAGGGCAAACACCACAGCTCCGAGTTCCAAATCATGGGTCGTGTAGTTCTTCTCGTGAACCCGTAGTTGTCGAGAGGCATAAGCTATAACCTTCTCGAGTTGCATCAGCACACAACCGAGACCTTGTATTGATGCGTCACAGTGTACCTCAAAATTCTCTGTTCCCTCGGGGAGGGCTAAAATAGGGGCGCTACAGAGTTTGGTTTTCAACAGTTGAAAAGCATATTCTTGCGCGTCACCCCAATTGTACTTAGTGCCTTTGTGAGTCAAAGCGGTGAGGGGTTGAGCAATCTTTGAAAATCCTTCGATGAAACGCCGGTAGTAGCCGGCCAGTCCTAGGAATTGCCGCACCTCAGTCGGAGTCTTAGGTGCTTCCTAGTTTTTGATGGCCTCTACCTTACCGGGATCGACATGGATACCATTTTCGTTGATCACATGTCCTAAAAAGTGAACCTCGCGAAGCCAAAAGTCACATTTCGAGAGTTTAGCATACAGTTGTTCCTTCTTCAATAATTCCAGATTACCCTTAAGTGTTCTTCATGGTCAGCTTCGTCCTTGGAGTAGACGAGAATATCATCAATGAAAACAATCACAAACTTGTCAAGGTACGCCTTGCATACTCGATTCATGAGATCCATAAATACGGCTGGTGCGTTAGTTAGACCAAAAGGCATAACCGAAAACTCGTAGTGACCATACCGTGTTCTGAAAGCCGTCTTTGAGATATCTTCTTCGCGCACTCTTAGTTGGTGGTAACCAGATCGCAGATCGATCTTCGAGTAATAACTCGATCCTTGAAGCTGGTCAAACAAATCATCAATTCGGGGTAAAGGATAACGGTTCTTGACCGTCACCTTTTTCAACTCCCGGTAGTCGATGCACATGCGGAAAGTCCCGTCTTTCTTTCGGACAAATAAGACAGGGGCTCCCCATGGTGATGAGCTAGGTCGGATAAAACCCTTATCCAACAAATCTTGCAACTGAGTGGACAACTCCCGAAGCTCCGCCGGTGCGAGCCGATACGGGGCTCGTGCTATGGGTGCTGCACCGGGTGTCAACTCGATTTGGAATTCGACTTGTCGTATAGGAGGGAGTCCAGGAAAATCCTCTGGGAAAACATCCGGAAAATCTCGCACAATCGGTATATCTTCAATTCGCTTCTCCTCCGCGAGTTTCTCAACAATCTGCGCCAAAATTTCCGGATGACCCTTTCGTAGGTACTTTTGTGCCTTCATGAGGGTAATGACGCTGGTGGTCATGCCGCTTCTCTCACCTCGGATCGAAATGATCTCGCCGGAAGGGGTAGTAATGTGGACTATCTTGTCGTGACATATAATCTCCGCTCGGTTCTCGGATAACCAGTCCATGCCGACCACGACATCGAAACTACTAAGCAAAAAAGGAATAAGGTCAATATCGAAAACATGACCTGACAGTTTTAACTTACATCCCGCAAGTACATGAGTCGTTACTATAGTCTTACCGTCAGCTAATTCAACAGGAAACTTAGCAACTAACGGAGTTGGAGTTAAGTCTAAGAGTTGACTAAAGGCTTTCGACACAAAACTCCTATCAGCTCCAGTGTCAAACAATACAGAAGCAAAACAATCGTTCACAGGGAACTTACCAGTCACCACGTACGGATCATTGCGGGCTTGACCCGACCCAATAACAAAAGCTCTTCCTTTACCATTGTTTCCACCACTACTGCCACTTCCATTACCTCCATTGTTGTCGTTCTGTTTCAGCTTGGGACAATCTTTCCTGAAATGACCTTCCTGCCCACATTCGAAACATCCCTTCGTCGTCATAGGTGGTTTAGGAGCACCCATTGCCGCAAGGTCTCCTCTACATTCCTTTGCCTGGTGACCCATCTTTCCGCATCTCTGACACTTGACACGGTCACACGGGCCAGCATGATGGTAGTTGCACCTATTGCACTTCGGATATTTCCCAGCATATCCGCTCGAACCCTGCCCGCTACCGTTGTTATTGTTGTTGTGACTCTGATTGTTGAAGCTCCGAGTGAATTCGGGCTTACGGTAGTGTTGTTGCTGTGGGAGGTTCAAGGATGAGGATCTGGTGTTGTCAAACTTTCTCTTTCTGCTGCTCGGGTTGCTGTTGCTGTTGTTGTCATTACTCGGGTTGTCACGGGCTTTAGCGGTTGAACCCCTAGGTGGTAACGCACCTTGGGTCACAGCTTGATCCGTCAGTTTGTGAGCTAAACGGATCGCTTGTTGAATCGTGGCTGGTCTGGAAGACGTCACCATGCCCTGAATTTGCGGTGCTAACCCATCAATATACATTTCAATCCTCTTACTCGGCGGATCTACCATCCGCGGACACATCACCGCTAACTCGTGAGAACGGGTAGTGTAGGCTTCGATTTCTGAGCCCACCATCTTCAATGACCAAAACTCAGATTCCAACTTTGCAATCTCCTCTCTCGGACAGTACTCTTCTCGCATCATGTTTTTGAACTCCTCCCAGTTCATCGCGTTAGCCAGTTCCAATCCAAGGATTTGCACGTTTGAATTCCACCAAGTGAGGGCAGAATCCTCAAGTGTTCCCGCAGCGAATTTGACCCTACTGGCAGGGGGACAATTACACATCTCAAAAGCCGATTCGGCCTTCTCAGCCCAACGCAGGAAGCCTATAGCTCCCTCAGTGCCCTTAAACGTACTGGGCTTGCAGTCAAGGTAATTCTTGAAGGTACACGTTCCAATTGGACCTCCAGCTTGGTTCTGAACATGTGCGGCTAGAGCGGCCGCCGCATGGTCGTTCAGCAGAGTTTGGAGTTCAGCTGCAGTCAAGTTGATGTTACCACATCCGTGTCCAGCATTTCTTCCAGCCATTTCCTAGAATCACAGTATAAAATGTTAAACATGAATTTTTCTTTCATATTCAACACACCATACATGTAATAAAAAGATAGGTAGGAAAGAAATAAGAAACAACATCACATCACAACCGTATATTAATCTAATTAATAATTCATGATTAAAACCATTGTATTCGCTACAAAGTATTTCCAATCAATCCTTAAAATCATAGAAAATAATAGTTCGGATGGAGACAACCCCTCCATCTAGGTGTTATCACCACTAGATGTCATCATCTGAGGACACCTCTGAGTGTGCCTCCTCCTCAGCCGGTTCTTCCTCCGGTTCTTCTTCAGGTTCCTCCTCGGGATCTTCCTCGGGGTCCTCCTCAGGCTCCTCTTCGGGATCTGCCTCAGGCTCGGCCTCAGGCTCTGCCTCAGGTTCGGCTGCGTTCTGAGCAATTTGCATTTGTAAGACATCGCAACGCTCTAAAGCTATCTCGGTTCGGGTCCTTGCTACTTGGAGTTGCTCTTGCAAGTCTATCATCTCGGCTTGCATCTTTCTCATAATCTTCATCTGTTGATCACTAGCCTCTTGCATTTCCTTCATTGCCGCTGCCATGCGGGCAATTTCCTCCTTAGTCTCAGTTTCGTCTTTTAACAGTCCGGAAACGTTAGCTCTCGTATAGCTCATGTAACCCACGTCACGCTCCAAGCATGAAACAACAGCTGCGAGAACTCGCTCTACAGGTTCGGTTATGGGTGGTAGGGTGTTGGGATAAGCAGGGTGGTTCGGGTGAGGTAACGGGGGAACTTGTTCGCGATAGACCATACGTCTGATCATATTAGGGTACCAATCCCAGCTAACTTCGTTTTCGTACATGCCTCCGGATAAGCGGTACCTCTTCGGTGCGGGAGCTTCGAGTTCCGGGACTACACGGGGTGGCGATGCAGTAGGTAACTGCGGTTCCTTCCCGTGAGCATGAGTCATCGGATCGGATGATGATGATGATGGCGGCGTCGACATTCCTACAGGTAAGCCGTTTATGCGCGCGCGTATGAGTGAAAGAGGTAAAGAGATAAGATAACAAAGACTACACAAATCTATGCAGGGCGTATCATTATAACTAATGGGTCGTCGTGGTTATAGTCTAGTATGCATGCAGCTTCTAGTTCGCTATAACCAATGGCTCTGATACCAATTTGTCACACCCTCAAAATCCACTAACGGAGTTTTACCATCAGAGGGTGTGAACTAACAGGATCGGATTCATTAGTTATAATCAAACCATAAAACAAAGTTTCAAAACCATGAAAACGTTTACGAGTAATTAAATGCGGAAGCGTAAAAACCATAGAAACCAATGTTGCGTCACGCAGGACGACTTAAAACCCAATGATAACAGTTTAAAATAAGTTTGCATAATTAAAAGTGTTTCAAGCAATGCATGATCCTAAACCGCGCGCCCGCCTCGGCTACCTGAGAATAACATACTAAAAGTGTCAACACAAGGTTGGGAGTTCACAAGTTTATATAAAATAAAGCGTTTAGCGTTTGCGTTCAGAGTTTTGCGTTACAGCGTTTTGCGTTACAGCGTTTTGCGTTACCAGATAGTGTTATGTCAATTATATATCTATAGGTAGCTAGCCTATAAAACAAGTATCACTAAGTGTTCGACACCGAAGCTGACTGTTTATCATTTGCCTTGCCACCAGGTCTATCCCGACCATGGTATGTGTTTAGCCAAGATTACACCCACTCGACCTCCAGTCGATTTTAGCGTTGGGTGGGGTTTGTCAAACCCAGTAGTACTACTCAACAATGACTCGCTATTATCCAATATTAAATGGTTCGATGTGAATGAAGGACTTTAGTTATTGCGTTTGCCACTTAGTCTTTACAAGTGATATATAATCTATATTAACAAAATCTTAAATGCGTTTTCGGAGTATGTTATCTCCCCCAAGTGAAAAGCGTTTAAAAAGTTTAAAAGGGGAAAGTGAAACTCACTGTTTGCGAAGTATTCCCAAAATAATTCACCAAGATGCGCGTCACAGAAAAACTCTCTCTAGCGTTCTGAAACAACAAAGAGATTTTTCTAAGTGTCGGAATATTATCGAGTCTCTAGACCCGGTATATAATACCTATGCACACAACATGTTTCGTGTTTCGTTTGTGAATCGTGTGTGACTTGAACAAGTGTAGTTGTGATACGTTACATGTGTAAGCAATTATTTACGTGTCATGTATTCATAATGTACATCACTAGCAATTACTCCCCGTAAGGGCAATTTGGTCAACAAATAACATTTAACTAGAAATTATTCCCCATGAGGGCAATTTGGTCAAATCATGACAATCAATTAGCAATCACGTTGTTTCATGCAACTTTCACAAAGCTCAGCAACTAGTTTCTTAACGACAGAATTCTACTTGAAAAACTAGTCTATCCCACCGATCATAGCATCACAATTAATTTACCAAAAATCATCACAAAAGCATATATGTCTTAGGTTTCCAGAACATATTTTATTATATTTTTATTCCACATAGGTTTCTCACAATAACCAAATCATTACAGCAAACTCATAACAGTCAAATTCATGCGCAACAAAATGTTATTTGAAATTCCTGTTAAACGAAAAATCCAATAAATGCAAGACTACTTGGGTTAGGTTCCTAACTCAATAAGTCAACTTCCAGAAGTGGAACCAACCCAATTGGTCTCGTAGTTCATGAGATATAATATTTACAAAACAACCTAACAGCAGGTCTAACAACTCAGCTTTGCACAACGTTTTTGTAAAATCATAAAAGTTAAACTTTTACACGTCCAAAAATTGCAAATTTATATTCTTTAGAAACTAGACTCAACCTAGTTTACTGTAGTACCAATAATCTCAACCAATTTTCAAATTTACACCCCGTTACAGTCAATTAAACATCAACAACACAATCTGTCCAGAAACTGTTTGCATCCAAACTTAACATATTAACTATCTATGGACCATCATTCATTCATATAACACTCTAGACTCCATAATCACTATCCATGCACATCAATTACACATTACATACATGATTAGGGTTTTTGTTTGAACTCAAATCAAAGACACAAGCAATTAACATGTAACAATATCCATTCTAGTTATCAAATCATCATCAAATCAACAACAATCATATGAACACATTACACACATAAATCGGCCCCTAGGGTTTTCAATTAACCCATTAAACATCGAAATTAAGTATAAGGGATGCAAGGGATAGTCGTTTATACCTTCCTAGCACCTTAATCTTCAATCAAAAGCTTGAAAACTTGGTTGTATGTGTGTGTGTGGATGGCGGCAGCCAAGGGAGCCAAGGGAGAGGGGTTCCGATCGGGGTAGAGGGAGGAGAGAAAGAATGAGTTAGGGTTTAGGTTTATTATTATTAATAATAATAATATGTTACACTCAAGTCCCTCAACTTTCGATTGTTGCTTTTCTAGCTTAACTAACTAGTTCTAGTACATTGAGTTAACGTTTATAACGATGTTAACTAGCTGTTCAATAAAATTTGGTGATTTCTCTTCAACCTTCCCGAGACTACTAAGTCTCAGGAAACCATGTCCAACTAGCTGTTCATTTGTGTAGGGTCAGCCAAGAAGGCATGTAAACAGTATCTGGTACTTGACGATGGCTGCATCTATCACATGACAAAAGATGAGTCCTTGTTATTTGACGATCAACCATTTGACGGTGGACATGTTTCTTTTGCTAGAGATATGGGAGGAAATATAACCAAAAGAGAGAGAGTTTCAAATAAAACCCTAACCTTCGATGATGTCAATCTAGTGGAGCAACTCAATCATAACTTGTTGTGTGTGTCTTAGATTTGCGACAAGAAGTTCTCCACTTCGTTCACAAAAAATGAATGTTTGATCTTGAACCAAGTTTTAAAGTTCCTGAAGAATAACCATTGATGCGTACTCCAAGGCATAATGATGCATATATATTAGACATGAGAAGTCCATATTCACATAGAAGTTCTTCATGTCTAATATCAAAAGCCTTGGAGAACAATTAATCACTTTAGCATCGACGTCTGGGTCATGTCAATTTCAAGAATTTGAACAAATTGGTAAAAGGTGAGCATGTGAGGGGCTTGCCTTTTAAAACTTTCTCTTTCATTGAAAAATGTCTTTCATGCTCAAAATGCAAGCAACACAAGCTCTCTCAAAGGCTCCAAGCTGTCAATTCTGTTGATTCCATTCTTCATCTATTACATATGGATTTGTTTGGTCCAATTAAACCTCAGGAACTAGCCGAAAAGCCTACTGTCTTGTTGTTACTGATGACTTTTCTCGTTTCAGATTGACTTCTCTTTTAGGGCACGAGGACAAAACCACTCAGTTCCTGAACAGATTCATGACGCTTGTAGAGAATCAAACTGAAAAACGAGTCAAGTGTATTAGAAGTGAGCGGAACCAAATTCTGCAACAAAGGTGTGGAAGACTTCTGACACTCAAAGGGGATCGATCGTCAGTTCAGTGCTCCATACACTCCACAACATAACGGAGTTGATATAATGCTTAATATATATAAAACCCTTGTATATTTTAATTAATATTTTATTAGTTTATGTTCGGTTTTTGTTAGGATTTGTATACTACAAACTTATTTGAATAATGTAGGTTCCGGGATTTGTTCGTGGCTAAAGAGGGCGAAAAGCGATCAAAAACAAGCCGAACCGGAGAACCGACACATCAGGAAATGAACCAGACCAAACCAGGATTGAACCGGACCAGACGAGGTGGACCAACCCCCCCCCCCAAGCCGGTACGCCGTGCAGCCAAGGGGAAGAGGCTCGTCGCGCGGCGGGTGGTGGCGGTGTCCAGATTTTCAGAATGTTCCTGTTTAACCGTCTTAACCTATTTTTGGACCCCTGTTGCCTATATAAAGACCCCTAAACTCACCATTAAGCATATCCTGAAGTTCCAGACGAATTTGGTGAGTTCCGAGGCGTCCGAGGTCAGTTTCCGGCAGCTACAGAGTCGAGGAATCAGCTGGTGTTGCGCATAGTGGTTGAAGGCGAAGAACACGGGTTCTATCTGTTATTTCTTTCGTTTCATTTATTTTACACCATGAATTCTTAATTATTTTTTTCATTTAATTTTAAGATGCTAGGCTAAACGTTATAGACTGCCTAGGTTTATGATGAACTTATCTTGATGTTTTGATTTGATTTGGGATTATTTACGTTATGGTTTTTATGATTTAGTAAAAGATTTGCTTATAATTAATTGATGCGTATGGATGCTTAGGATTGTTTGATGAGTTTTGTTCCATAGTTTTCCTTGATTATTGTTTGTCATATGATTGGATTGCTATTAGGTCAATTACTTTGTGTTCTTGATTATTTTATGATTTGATTTCGTGATAAGATCATAGGAATAATATTGTTAAATAAACCTAAGTGTGCTGCTAATCTAAAATCTGTAAAGTGCTAGATTATTGATAAGTCTTTACTATTTAATCTTGCTAGATTTAGTTCTTCGTAAGGAGTCCGTCTAGGGTTGATTATTTATTATTGTATATCAAATCAATTAAGTATAGTAAACTGCCTTTGATTTCCGCGCTGTAAGGTAGGATTTCGTATAAAGGAACTAAATTATAAACAATTGGGTGACCCTAAGCGAACTTGATGTTTAATACTGGTGTGCGTTAAAACTTGTTAGAAATCCATAGGTTTTCTCTTGAGAAGGGTCAGGGGTACTATTCAGGTTTTCTTTTAAGTGTCTATTTTACGATCACAGTCTATAACTAAATATTTTCCTGAGTCAAGTCATTATTGAAATTTAAGGAAGTCTAGCCTAGGTAGTTTTCTCATCATCATCGTATTTTAATAACAAACTTTGCTTCTGTTTAAATTACTTGTTTTCTTAAATAGTTTTTAATTATAGTATTAAATTAGTATTTTAAATAAAAATCCCCCAAAAAAATATAAATAATAAGTCGTTTTAGTATAGTGGTAAGTATTCCCGCTTGTCACGCGGGTGACCCGGGTTCGATCCCCGGCAACGGCGCCAAAAACTTGATGTGCTAAAAGTAGTTATATAAAAACACGCTACTCTAGACACTAAGTAATAAATTCTAGACTCTTAAACTTAACTAAACTACTAACCGGCAAGTGAATATAGTTTAGTTAATATAGTTTTGTTTTTGAGTTGTAGGAGTTAGGTTAATATAGTTTAGTTAATTATTAGTTTTATTTAGGAGTCTTTTAGTAGGAGTCTACTTCGTTTTATTATATTTTGAGTCATAGGAGTCTAATTGTCAGTGTCTTTTATTTCTTTTGAGTCTCGTAAGTATGTGTGAGATTTGTGGTGGACCCCATTTTACACTTATATGTCCTCAATATGTGGGGTGTTTATCACATTATTATGCTAACCCTTCTGTGCAGCCGCAACAAAATTTTTGGCAGGGGCCTCTATATCAGCAGTCTCAGTATAATCAGGGTCAATTCGATGATCAATATTCTTGCAGCAACCCTGTTGAGAGTAGTGTGTTCGAGAAGGTGAATAAATTGGAAAATATATTGACTCAATATATGGCCTCAGATTCCCAACGGAAGTTAGCCGAGCATGACTATCATCTTGAAAAATCGGCAGAGCATTATTACATATCTACAACGTACATTAGAGAGCATTACTAGGAGATTAAATGAAGAAAAGGAGGAAGAAAAGAGATTGGAGTTATTGGAGTGTGTTGGCGAGTCAGATGAAGGGATCACTCAAGTAATGGAGACGAAAATGGACAATGAAGTCCCACCTCTGGTTCCACAGGTTACTATTGCTACTGGAGTGACTCTGATGATGAGATTGACGAAGAAGAATGGGCAGCTTATCAAAAGTCGTTAGTGAAGAAAGAAGTGATTGAGGAGCAAGTGGATTTGGGAGACTCATTTGAGTTGATGTTTGGTATTGAAGAAGAGATAGAGGAGAAAGTGGATTTGAGAGATTCACTTGAGTTGTCGTTAGTGATGAAAGAAGAGATAAAGGATGAAGTAGATTTGGGAGATTCAGTTGATTTAATGTTTGGTGTGGAGGAAGAGGTTGAGAATAAGTTGTGTGAGGAGGATGAATTTTTAGATTTGGAGTTAGAAGGGTTGCCTGATTGTAATGAGATAGGTGAGTTTGATTCAGAAGGTGACTTAGCATTTCTTGAATCCCTGCTGATATAGAAGTGGTGGTAGTGGAAGACCTCCACCGCTGGCCCGTGGCACTTTTAATAAATTTTGCTCATAAATCAAAACCACGAGAGAAGTCGAAGAGAAGAGCATCTGCAAACCGGAATAATTTGCAAGTAAGAAAATGGTCTACAGGAAAGAAGAAGCCATTGAAGTTCAAGCACGACCAGTCTTCTCGATACATGTCATGCATCCGGTTCTTTCCAGGTAAGTTTAAATTTTGGTGGTCTGACCCGTTAAGAAGTTTTAAAGCATTTTTCAATTCCACCGAGAAAATTTCAATGTTTAACAAGTACCGGGTGGAACTGAACGGGTTAGATAGGGTCCAGCTGAAAGAGAAACCTCCTGATTAAGTTCAAGTGTGGGGAGGTTCCGCAGAGTTTGTATAATTGTAGAGTCACTAACGTAGTCTTTTGTAGTTAGTTTTTCTTTGTTTTTGTGTTTTTAAGTTTTTGCAGGATTGAGAGAAGATAACCTTGAAGTATAATGCAACATTCAAGTGTGGGGATGGAGCAGCAGGAGCCGTAAACCTTTTATTTATCTATTTGCTGCTATTATTCATATTATATATTGTTTAGGGTTGGTTGGTCCGGTTCCATACTTTGAATGATTATATCTATCGAGGTTGATAAGATGAAATTTTAGATATTGTTTGTATTGTTGCCGCTTCCGTACATGTACGAGAGAAAAGAGATGCCGGTTGTGGAGCACGTTCGGAGTTGGAGGGCAGCTATGGAAAAAGACTTTGGCATCATATCGTCATTCGCATATTACCGGCTAAGTCTTTTCCTTTTTACTTTGTTTTTATAAATTTTTAGCTTTGTTTTGTTCTTATTTATTTTTGTATTTTTAGGTTTTATTTTTAAAATTTGTGAGTCGTGTTTCTGTTCCTGCATTGAGGACAATGCAAAATTTAAGTGTGGGGATAGGACATTTTAGTCATAGTAAATTGAAAAAAAAAATTTTGAAAAATGTCCCTTGATTTTGTTTCTTTTTGCACTTAAATGGGAGATGAGGATATTTATCGGGAATCGGTTTTTCAAACTACTAATAATATGAGATAATATTAAAGAAGGCGTACTTAAATTGGGATGTGTCGGTAGGCCCAACTAGTCTTGAAAGGTTTTCCATTGCATATTCTTAATAAACCTAATTAATCTTAGATTTTGTGGGTTCTCATCCTAGGGGGGACAGTGAAGCTGAAATTCGATAAGGTATAGGAAGTATTACCATAAGCTGATTACCCTAAGATGGTGAGAATTGAATGCACTTTAAATTAGCACGCCACTCCGTTTAATGAAAATAAATAAAGAGTGGTGGCGCCCCGCAAATGTCCAATTTTAAACGAGCTTTAGTCTTTAGTTATATATTTTTAGGTAAAAGATGCCTAAGTGCACAATAAAAAAAAGTGAGAAGAGCAAAGTAATGAAAAATGCCAAAGAAGCATTCTCAAAAATAGAAAAAGAGGCCAAAGTGCACATACTAGACGAGACTGAGAGTTTACGTGTTACCAAGGGGATGGCGACTCTGAGGATACACTATTAGGGCTCGAAAGTTTTTAGTCAATAAATATTTTCTTAGGGCATATATAGGACAAAGTCCAATAATATTTAGGGCATGCTCGTACGACCTCACTTTACCTATCATCCATAATTCCATCTAAGTGCATTGTCTTCTTACCATTAAAAGGTTGTTATCGTACGGTGATATGTTGAACCAGTTTGCTTCAACTCGATTATTTTTAATTGTCTTTACTATGCTTGAGATGGGGTAGGTGGATCTTAACTCCAAAAGTGTGAGACCCATAGGTTTTTGATATCACATGAACTTAAATGCTTAATGTGCGTGGTGACTTGATAGGCTGGTGGCTGGGTTTAAGTGGACAACAATATCGGCAATCGCAGTTTTTACATTTATCTGAGCTTTAAGATAACCTTATATATTTTTAAGACTGTATTTCTCCGATGCTGATCCCATTGCAATGAGACTTTTTCAAGGACGAAAAAGAGATAAGTGTGGGGATATTTGATATAATGCTTAATATACATAAATCCCTTGTATATTTTATTTAATATTTTATTAGTTTATGTTCGGTTTTTGTTAGGATTTGTATACTACAAACTTATTTGAATAATGTAGGTTCCGGGATTTGTTCGTGGTTAAAGAGGTCGAAAAGCGATCCAAAACAAGCCGAACCGGGGAACCGACACATCAGGAAACGAACCAGACCGAACCAGGATTGAACCGGACCAGACGAGGTGGACCACCCCCCCCCCCAAGCCGGTGCTCCGCGCGGCCAAGGGGATGAGGCTCGTCGCGCGGCGCGGCGGGTGGTGGCGGTGTCCGGATTTCCAGAATGTTCCTGTTTAACCGTCTTAACCTATTTTTGGACCCCTGTTGCCTATATAAAGACCCCTAAACTCACCATTAAGCATATCCTGAAGTTCCAGACGATTTTGGTGAGTTCCGAGGCATCCGAGGTCAGTTTCCGGCAGCTGCGGAGTCGAGGAATCAGCTGGTGTTGCGCATAGTGGTTGAAGGCGAAGAACACAGGTTTTATCTATTATTTCTTTCGTTTTCATTTATTTTACACCATGAATTCTTACTTGTTTGTTTCGTTTAATTTTAAGATGCTAGGCTAAACGTTATAGACTGCGTAGGCTTATGATGAACTTATCTTGATGTTTTGGTTTGATTTGGGATTATTTACGTTATGGTTTTTATGATTTAGTAAAAGATTTGCTTATAATTAATTGATGCGTATGGATGCTTAGGATTGTTTGATGAGTTTTGTTCCATAGTTTTCCTTGATTATTGTTTGTCATATGATAGGATTGCTATTAGGTCAATTACTTTGTGTTCTTGATTATTTTATGATTCGATTTCGTGATAAGATCATAGGAATAATATTGTTAAATAAACCTAAGTGTGCTGCTAATCTAAAATCTGTAAAGTGCTAAATTATTGATAAGTCTTTACTAATTATCTTGCTAGATTTAGTTCTTCGTAAAGAGTCCGTCTAGAGTTGATTATTTATTATTGTTTATCAAATCAATTAAGTATAGTAAATTGCCTTTGGTTTCCGGCCGTAAGGTAGGATTTTGTATAAAGAAACTAAATTATAAACAATTGGGTGACCCTAAGCGAACTTGATTTTTAATACTGGTGTGCGTTAAAACTTGTTAGAAATCCATAGGTTTTCTCTTGAGAAGGGTCAGGGGTACTATTCGGGTTTTCTTTTAAGTGTCTATTTTACGATCACAGTCCATAACTAAATATTTTCCCAAGTCAAGTCATTACTGAAATTTAAGGAAGTCTAGCCTAGGTAGTTTTCTCATCATCATCGTATTTTAATAACAAACTTTTCTTCTGTTTAAATTACTTGTTTTCTTAAATAGTTTTTAATTATAGTATTTTAAATTAAAATCCCCCAAACAAATATAAATAATAATTCGTGTTTTGTAGTCGAGTCTAATTAGCTAATAAACGTAATTTAAAGAGTCTCGTGGGATCGATATCCGGACTTACTTAGATATACTAGAGTCGATCGGTTCACTGCTGGTTAGTAGTTTAGTTAAGTTTAAGTGTCTAGAATTTATTATTTAGTGTCTAGATTAGCGTTTTTTATATAACTACTTTTAGCACATCATGAGTAGCTGAACGACGCAACCGAACACTAATCGAGGCTGCCAGAACAATGCTTTAATACCCAAATCTTCCATTGTTTTTCTAGGGTGAAGCAATTAACGTGGCTTGCTTCATTAAGAACCGTGTGATGCTAAATAAACATCTGAACAAAATTCCTTATGAAGTCTCTTACAAGACTAAGCCGCAGGTAAACTATTTCAAGACATTTGGATGTCCATGCACTTTGCTTCACACTAATGCCAACTTAGCTCCAAAGTTTTCTGAGAAGGCCGATGAGTGCTATTTCGTTGGATATGCTGCCAACAAGTTTGCTTATCGTGTTTACAACAAGAAAGCGAAAGTGATTGTGGAGTCATTCACTGTTGACTGGCAAGAGCTTAACCCGACAGATGCACACACGAGACCAAACTGGTTATTTGGTTATATGGTTTGTTCAATTAGTTTTGATGCATCTCTACCTATCCTATTGCAATGGCTCCAGTCCCTGTTTTAGTGTATCGGTCAGTTTTCATACACTCTATGATAAATAGTTTGGATGATGTTCATCTATCTACTGGTCCATCAAATAGGGATGTGTTGCTTGTAGCACCTCAACATGCTGCATTTAATCCATTACTTCAACTAGCATGTACAACTGATGTGGTAAACGTTGAAGATGCTTCTGATTCAGATTCAAATGGTTCATTTATGTCGGTTGATAACGTTGATCTGAATTAGACTAAGCCTATAGTGAACCTTCAGGCAGGACCTAGTGTGGTCGAGTCTTTCCCACACCTCCCTCATCAGATAATATCCAGGATGCTGCTGAAGAGACTGGCGCAAATGAAGTTCCTGCTGGTGCCTCTGACAACACTGACACTACCTCGATTCCTTCAATCGTTGTTCCGTTTATGGATAATCTATAGGATGGTCCCATTGACCAAGAACATGTGGTTGTTCAGCCAGACACTGTTCAACAAGCTACTGATGTTCTGATAAATGCTCCTAGCATATTCCACCCCATAGAGAGTTTGACAGTGAAATTCAGGAAAATGCAATTGAACAAGTTGATCCAACTCCTCAATTGACAATTCACCGATCTCACCCAACAGAAAACATCATTGGATCTCCCTTAGCCGGAATCCAAACAAGAAGCCAATCTTGTACTATTAACAAGTGTCTTTTTGCATGCTTTATATCGTAGGTTGAACTAAAGCACTACAAAATGGCTCTCAAGGAGAATTCCTGGGTGGAAGCCATGCAAGAGGAACTGTTACAGTTCAAGAAGCTGAATGTTTGGAAACTGGTAAAGGAGCCGGAGAACAAGAAACTGATTGGTACAAGCTGGGTGTTTAGAAATAAGAAAGATGATGAGGGGGTGATCACAAGAAATAAAGCTAGACTGGTGGTGCAAGGCTTCTCTCAACGTGAAGGTCTTGATTATGATTAAGTTTATGCTCCCGTTGCTAGACTTGAGGTCGTTCGTCTCTTTTTGCCCTACGCATCACATATGAACTTCAAAGTCTATCAAATGGGTGTTAAGATTGGCTTCTTGTATGGGGAAGTTAAAGAAGAAATCTATGTCAAGCAATCGTCGGGTTTGAGGATCCTGATCGTCCCAACTATGTCTACCGTTTTGACAAAGCTCTTTATGGCCTTCATCAAGCACATCGTGCTTGGTATGCTACTCTGGCTGAACATCTTTTAGAGCATCGCTATAGAAGAGGTGTAATTGATCAAACACCCTTTGTCAAGAAAGTTGGACACGATCTGATTCTAGTCCAAGTGTACGTTGATGATATAATCTTCGGGTCAATGAATGATAAGCTGTGTAGAGAGTTTTTGGAGGTTATGCAGCATCACTTTGAGATGAGTTTTTTTAGGAGAAATGACACTCTTTCTAGGATTATGTTTGAGCAAAAGACGGACAATATTTTGATTCACCAGGCGAAATACGCCCATGAAATTGTTTAGAAATTTAAGTTTAAGGATGCGTCTCCTTTTGTCACTTCAAATGCTACAATGTTAGCTCCAGATCCATCAGAAAAGCCAATTGACTAACACTTTTACAAGTCCATGATTGGCTCCCTGATGTATCTCACAAAAAGCATGCCGGACATCATGTTCCCTATTTATCAGTGTGCCAGATATCAGTCCGATCCAAAAGAATCACACTTAGTTGCTGTTAAGCGTATCTTTCGGTATCTCAAAGGAAAACCATGTTTGGGTCTTTAGCACCCAAAGGACTCTCCTTTGAAACTTCATGCTTACACCAACAATGATTATGGGGGATGCAATTTAGATAGAAAATCAACAACTGACAGGTGATCAGTTAATTTCTTGGCAATGAAAGAAGCAAGTCGCTGTGTCCACCTCCACAGCTGAAGCAAAATACATCGCCGTATCTAGCTTCTGCTCACAAGTGATATGGATCCAGCTTCAGCTGCTGTATTACGGTTTGAATTTCTTTAATTAACACCCCTATCAAGTGTGACAATGATGCAGCACTTTGTATTGTGAAAAACCCAGTCCAACACTCCAAGACCAACATATTGACACCTGAATGCATTTCATTCGTGATTATTTTGACCAAAAACTTTTCAATATTGAAAAGGTCCACACCGATTACAACTTCGCAAATCTTTTTACAAAAGCCTTAGATTTTGCCCGATTTCTATATATTGTAGAGTCGCTTGGCATGATTTGTTTTGATTAAACTAGTTTGTTTTAAAATGTGTAAATATTTTTCAAATATGTCACAATTTTAGAGGGAGAAAATGAGTTAGGTTTAACTCACCAAAAAAGATTTTCAGTTTGTTTAAAAAAAACAAATTTAAGACATTTGACTTGCTAAAAACAGTTTGTCCTTTAGGAAATTCAGAAAAAGGTTTCAAAACTGTTTCCTGTTTAGAGGGAGTCGGATAATATAAAATTATAAAATTTTTGAGAAATTGATCCATCTTTGTAAAATGATAAGAAATTGTCTTTAATGATCCTAGCACATGAAAATAGTAGATCAAAAGCCAACAAGATCATTGTTTAATGTGTAGATATGCTTGACAAATGAGTAAGTGTAAGAGTGATATAAACTAAATTATCCGCCTATGCTAGTGGTTTTATGAAGCGATTGCATGACTCCACTTAAAGTTATATCAATGAAGGTAAAATGTTATTAGCCAGTTATACACGAGCCCGTTAGTGATTATTCACAATAATATTATTTTTTCTTGATTATAAATCTTGAAAACCAAAATGAAAAGGCAGAAAAACTACAAAGTGCTTAAATGATAAATATCAACAAATGTTGATACATAACAAACAAAAAGGGAATCTAGAACTACTTAGAGTGGGGCAAATAAGTAATTCCTAAACACCTTAATGAAGGCATGTAAGTCCGACTTGCATGGAATGTAAGTCCATGGCTCAACCTTTTATGTTTGAAATGGTTTGCAAAAGTTTAGATATTATGAAAATGTTTTGATCAATCATTAGGGGGCCGGAGTCAATTCAGGGTGATCTAATGAACACAAATTATGTCCAAGGTATGATGGGTTCGGTAACATGTTGGATTAAATGGGGACCACATAAGTGTTGTGCTTAATATATACCTTAACGTATCACTTTGACATCAAAATACTTGTTAAGTTTAAAGTGGACAAAATATATCTACAATCGACTTTGGATTTTTGGCATAATAATATTGAAATAGAAGTGCGATCTAGGACTTTATAAGACAATGTGATTCCATGTCGTGATCTTTCTCGCTAAAACATTAATATAACTAGAAAATCTTTTAAACATTATAAGACAATGTTATTCCATTTTCCTTTTAATTTTCATTGTTTTGTTTTGTTTTTTTAACTTGAAAACATTGTTTTTAAGTTATTTTATTTTACTTTTATTTATATTCTAATTTTATTTTATTGTTTTGTTTCATTTTTTGTTATTGCTTTACGAAAGGATCCCTTATGCAAATGCTTTCGAGCATGTAGACTGACAAAAACATATCTTGTACATATTGAGTGTTTGGGTTCGGTGTGTAAATATTTTTCGAAATTAAAGTTAGTAAATATTTCCAAAGTTCGGGGATTGAGAGTGTAAAATCGTTTAAAACTCGAGAGGTTTTGACCCTATTGCGAGATAGGCTTGTGTAAATATTTTTCGGAATTAAAGTTAGTAAATATTTTCAAAGTTCGGGGATTGAGAGTGTAATAGTTTAAAACTCGAGAGGTTTTGACCCTATCGCGAGATAGGCTGAGCATATATATTAGGCCAGCCGTTTTCTATTTTAATTCATTCACTTTACTTTATCCAACGCTCTCAACATACTCTCTCTCTCTATAACCGAACACAAACCACCACCTTCATCAAAACATCTCACAAATAATTTGCTCTCATAATCTTATGTAACACTTGATAATCTTCTTCAAATGGATGCATCTACATTGGTATAACATCATTTGTTTATTAACATATTATATTTATGATCTTTGTTTTTGTGTTCTTGGGTTTCGGTTCAAAAAGGGAGAACCAATGATGGGTTGTAAACGGATTGTTGTTTATTGGACAAATTGATTCTTATTGCTTGTTAACATAATCATACCATAACATTTGAACTGATTTGATTTTATGTTTGTACACAGCATCCTTGGTTTTGGGTTTTAGTTTGAAATTTTTGGATATTTGATGTCAAACTTGACTATGGTTGTGGTTATAAATGTGTATAAAAATTGAATAGATGATAGATTGGGTCGGGCGGCATTTGTGTATAAAGGAATCAAGTTTTGGATGAAGTCGATCTTAATCGAATCGAACGAAGTTTAATCTAATTGATTTACTCTAACCAAATCGAATTATATTTTAATGGAATCATATTATGGTTTAATTGAATTGAATTATATTTTAATCGAATCAAATGAATTATAATTGAACTGAATGAATTCTAATTGAATCGAATTTACAAAATTTAATTCGATTAGTTTATACTCGATTCGATTCTTTTCTATTCGATCCGATTCGATTTTGTTTAACTCAATTCCTTTTGAGTTAGCTGCTTTCAAAAATTTTCAGTATGTTATTTTGAATCGAGTCAAATTTTTAAAATTCGTTTCGATTCATTTTCCCTTGTGAAAAATTTTCAGTATATAAAGTTTGGGAATATGATTTCAACGGAAGTGGCGGGAAAGAAACTTCAAGTCACAGAAGAGGATGTAAGACGGGCCTTGAAGGTAAAAGATGCATCTGATCACTTCTTTAACCGTTTGAAGAAGAAGGATTTGCAGTAGTTTGTTGAATCAATCATGTATGACGTGAAGTGAACTATGTGTGAGAAGAAGCATCTGCCACCCTATTGGAAGTTTCTGTTCCACGTTACTGCAAAATACTTGTCTGAACAGAAAGGAGGGTTTGACTAGTTGAGAACTGACCGGGTTGGTATTATGGCTTGTCATACAAACCAGACCAAGTTCAAATATTCAAGGCACTTCTTCTTATGCATGCATGTAAACGCGTTGACTAACAATCCTTGGATGATGTATCCAAAATTCATCCAAATGCTTTTAGATGATTTGATGCCCGAGGTGCCGAAATCCTTTTACCCGATAATGTTTGATGATCGGGGTAATGAACTTCCTCCAACAGAGCCTCACCATGCAAAGATGGTGAAGCAAACGGTGTTTTAAGGCGATGTTGGAACCACCCGTCAAAGGAGGATATAAGTATCAAGGACAAGTTCCTGGTACTAAGTTCGGTTTGTTTGCTGAAACTGAACCTGTTGATGAAGGCCATTGTGAAGAGAGTGATGATGGTGATGATGATGATGATGATAGTGGGGATGAACAAGAGCCAGCCGATGAGGCTACTGAGACTAAGCTGGAGATTGAGCCGGAAAGAAGAACAAAGAGAAAACACGAGCGAAAGAGGAAGGCTATTAGCAAGCCTTCTACTGGTGGTCCTTCTCAACAGACTGAAGAAGGGGAGGAGCCTGAACAGCCACTTAAGTGTTTGAGGAAAGTCGGGGACTCCAAGAAGCCCGTCCCTTCAAAGATGCCAACTTGGTTGAAGGTAATCTTTCATACTTCCACTATGACATTGACACAGCCAGCCGAAACAGCTATACCTCCACCACAAACCACATTACCTGACTCTGACTCTACCTCACCTACCACCTTGCCCCATAGTTTAGCTGCCAAGAAAGGCAAGCTACCTAGGACTCCCAAAACCAAACCAAAGACCAAACATACCCCTAGGAAGCTACATGATTCGCCCGTAATCTCACCCAGTATCTCTCCTTCCAAACTAGGCGAACCAATGCCCTCCATTTTTGAGAACCTACCGATATATCTCCCGCCCACACCTCACCAATCCAACCAACCCAATCACCACCTAGAATCACCTCACCCATAGGATCACCAACCTTCACCTATTCGCTTAGAGCCTCCACCTACTGGTCAGCCACCTTTACCTCACCACCCACCACTGCACAATTTACTTCTCGTATAACCCAAACCCCAACTTAACCAATAACCCTACCACTAGCTCTTACTACCTCATTCCAAACCTAAACCTTAACAATGCCAATACAATCCCAAACCGAACCTATCCAATCGACCACTCCTCCCACAAGTACCCAATCTACTTTCCTAGCCCCTGCTTTGTTGTCCGGAGGAAAGTATACAAAGGCTCCAGTGTACATGGATCTTATCCTTGAAAGGATTTAGGCACTGGAGGAATCAAATGAAAAGCGAGCCAAGCGGGAGTTGCTGATAATTGAGTTTGTAAGGGAACAGGGAACAACGAAGCTGATTTGGTGGAAAGGGTTGCCAAGTTAGAGAGTGAACGAGAGATGGATAAAGGCCTTATTGAAAGTCAAATATTATGGATCAAAACTCTCTCCAGAAGCGAGTAGACAATAAACAACAATTACTAACTGATCAGTCTCTGTCTCTTGCTAGGCAACATGATGAAGGCTTAAGGGTGGAATCGAGAGTCTCCTATCTAGAGAGTGACTTGCCGTCGTCCTCTCGTATTGAAACTAAGTTAAATGATGATTTGGAAAAGGATACAGATCGAGTATTACAGGAGACTGAACGGTTGGACGCAATAGTTGGCTTAGTTGAGGGTGATCAAGGATCCTCAAGGAACATCGGTACTCTTATTGCTGAAAAGACCGAACTTCGATTCGAGGTGGACAGGTTGAAGGAAAGATTGGATAAGCAAGATAGGTTGAATGAGGTTCAATTAAAGGTAAATGAAGAAATGGCCAACAAGTATCTTTGTAACATCTAGGAAAAACCCATATTTATTTTGGGCTAAAGTTGTCAACTTTGAAAGTTGAAGGATTAAAAATATTCTCAAGATAAGTCATGAGAAAAATGAGAGAAGGATCAGGACTGAAAATGAAAATCTGAAATTTTGGATAGTACAAGGACTGAAAATGAAAATCTAAAATTTTGTATCTTCGCGCGACGCGAAGGATCAGGCTTCAACATCTTCACGCTATGCGAAAGACAAAAGACTTGAAGCGACTTTGACGCATCTTCGCGCGACGCGAAGTAGCAGGATCAGATTCTTCGCGCGACGCGAAGTTTCATTTCTGCATGCGTGACACATGGGGAGACGTGGAGACACGTGGCAGCACTTGGAGACACGTGGCAACCCTACTGATAACTCGGCAACCCTATAGCAACTTCACGCGGCGCGAACCGCCATACCTTGCATCTTCGGGCGGCGCGAAGATGCCCAAATTCAACTATAAGGGGGGGGGGTGATCAGCATTCCCATCTCACACCTCCAACACCCATTTTCACACACTTTCTCACACACACTAGTCTCGAGAAACGTGCCGACCTCGTTAAACGTGCCAAGCTCCGAAGCTCTGACGGTTTAAGCGATAGTACGCGAAGTAGAGTAGAAGTGTTACTCGATCAGTCATAAGTGTTTAACTCCAAGTACCTATACGAGGTAGGGGTTCTAATTAAGTTATTATTTTATTATTATCATAATATCTTAGACCATAGTCGGGGGTATAACCCGAACCTTGATTGATTTTAAATATAATATAACTTTTCATAAGCAAGGGTTATAGTTAATTATTGTTTCTTCATGATTAAGAAACGTAATCATGCCAAGGATATAGTTAAAATAGTATTTCTTAATGATTAAGAAATATACTATCCATTCACACAGGTTATAGTTAAAGTAATGTTTCTTCTTGAAGAAGAAACTTGATATAAATGTTTCTTCCTGAAGAAGAAACCTGATATATAATTAACACATAAAAGGACTAAAGTCCAAATGTTTTATACTATACAAATAAATTGTCAAGGTTACAGCTATACAAAACAGACTACGGGGTCTGAAGCTAGATCAT